>NC_086293.1:14148135-14757750 GCF_963924245.1 Chroicocephalus ridibundus | reverse complement strand
AGGAAGGTGGAGTCAGAAATTCACCCTGGGCAAAATCTTCCTTCTTGGGAGGGATCTTGAGGGGAAGGCACAGGGAAGCAGCCTGTGGGTGAGCTCCCACCCCAACCGGTGGTGCTCCTTCTGGCCCCTGAAGGCTCAAGTTCAGAGAGAGCATCGCTGCCAAGGCAGGGGAGGGCAGAAGGTGAGCGAGAAAGTCATGTCCAGGTCCTGCCTGCAGTCCATGTGGGCTGCATTCCCAGGTCTCCTACTGCACAGGCACGTTACAGCAGGCTCTCGGGGAAGAGTTTTCTAAAGTGAGCAAATTTGGCCGTGACAAATAGTCCTCCCTCTGCTCCAAGAACTCCCTCGGTGGACATCACAGGCAATCTGAGAGAAGGACACCCAGAGCTGTAACACATCAGCAGTTGCTCTGGGTTGCTCACTGTGGCTGTGACCTTCCCTCTGCAACGTCAAAGCACTACTTGTCCATTACCCGCAGCGTAGATCCAGCCCTGGTCTGTTCTGCCAAATGCAGGATCAGGCTCAGCGTCACACAGCCCAGAGTAAACTCCAAGGCACCTCCCACTCCCATCTGCTAACACGAGATGACGAATCCCCAATCTGGGTAAAGATCCATCCTGCTGCTACAACCGCCTCCTCCAGCCTTACCTGCGGGGATCGTGTACTTCCACAGCAAACTTCTTTTCACGGAAGTAGAGATTTTCCAGCTGTTTCCATTGAAATAGCTAGGAGAATTGGAAGAGAGAGAAGCAGAACACCATCACTACAAGAGTCACCAGTCTTCTCCCCACAGTGTTACGTCATTTCAGCAAATTACTATCCCTGTGTATCTTCAGCTATTACACGGGCTCAGCAATCACAACATTCATAACGTCAATAAATATAAATACACACATAAATATAGATGTAAAGGATGCCCCTGAAGTAATTTCACACTCTTAGGGACAATGCAGTGCAAGCTGAGGATTTTGCCTGTGACAACATCTGTTTCCATCAATAGCACATTTAATTTCACTACTAGAAGTTCAGAGAGATTTTGGGAGGGCAGCTAAAGTTCTTTTCTCTCTGATTAAATGCAAAAATCTCTACACAAAGTAATTGCATAGACACCTGTGGTCTGTTCCCTCAGTCAGAACATCCCCAGGGAACGGCAGCAGCTGGGGGAAAACCAAGACCTTTCTTCTTCTGAAGACAGTGGGTGAAAGATTCAGCATGGCATTTTGGAGCAAGGGTACAACACGTACAGAGAAAGAGCAGCTACAGGAGGAAGCCACCCCACAACGCACACTGCTGTAAGGAAACCACAGATTTCCTGCAAAGTGCCAGCTGGGAGAAGAGATCAAAGTCTACCAGGGCTTGGCAGCTGCACCCGTGGGATCAGAATTTCATACGAATCCGCTCTCCCTTTGTGCCAGCATTAGCCACCCTCCAGGGATGATCCATCTGGGGTTGCATCTCCTCAGCCCAGCTTTGGCCAAGCTGTTCCCCATCCCCCGGGTGCAGCATCCTGCGGTGCCACCTCCTGTCCCCTCTCCAGCAGTGCCTAGGCCCATACAAAGACCTGTACGGCTGCCCCAGGGACGTGTCACCTGAAGATGACGGGGTGCACCAGAGCATCAGCATAGGCTGTGCTTCCTTCCTGGAGCCAGAGCCCAGGCGAAGGTACCTGAGGTTCTTCCACCCCGGCTGGGCAGGCAGGACCAGCATCAAGTGGGAGAAATCAGCTTGCAAAACCCACGATCCAGCCAAGGCACCCGGGCCACCACAGCAACCCCCTCCCTCCCCACAGCTGTTCCAAAGCCTCCACGGGAGCAGCCACCACACACCAGAAGTCCCCAGGACATTCCCCCTGACCTCTGCCAAAGCCCCACACACCACACTTCGACGATGGAGGAACTTCAAGTTTTGTAAAACAATTATGTATTACACCATGCTGCACTTGAAACATTCTTAACACAGATTGTAAATGAAACAACCCAGTGCATGTGTTTGTGGGGAAAACTCCAGCTCTTTCAGCAACTTTTCATTCTGTTTAGTTAAAGCTTGCCTTCCTCGTACTACAATTTATTATTAGATCCTCCTATATGAAAAATGCAGCAAGGGGAAATGTCATTTACTTGAACTAATAAGTTACTTTCTTAAAGATTGTGGAAGTTTTACTCTGCTGCTTATGTAAGTTTATCTTTGTATTAAAAGCACCCTGACCAGTCCCACTACTTTCAGAACTGCCCTCTCCATAACTTGGCATTGAACTTTTAAATAAATACTTCTAGAAAAACCCCAAGAGAACAGAGCTCAGGCAGCATGTCAGGGCGTTGAGCAATAGCACCTGTGGGTGCTCAGGCACACAGGGATCCCCACCTCGGCCCCGATGCCCCAGCCACCCCCGTGTCCCCACGCAGCCCCCATGTCCCTGCACTCACCTCCCCGCAGCACCGGCCCCTGCTCCCTGGCCCCTCTGGACGGCTTTAAGGGCGACATGAGAAGAGCAGAGCGAGAGGCTGCCGTCGTCCTGCCATCCCTCCCCGCTCCGCTCCCGCCGGCTTCGCCTCCCACTGCTGACACACGCCTGACATCACCCGCCTCTCCCAGCAGCGACGCCTCCCCGACCCACCCTCCTCCCTCTGATAAAGGGAAAACTGAGCCCAGGAGGGAAGAAGAGAGGGTTTCTACAGAGGGGTCGCACCCTTCAGAGCCCCCCGAGGCCCAGCGGGGGGCTGAGGTGGGAGGAAGCCTGGCCAGGGGGCTAAAGTGGCCAAGCCCCGGCCCTGCCGCCATGGACTCACGCCCGAGAGGTAACAGGTTGGACCAGAAGCATCGTGCCGCATCGCCGGCTGCCCGGCTCCCACGCTCGTAAAACACGATGGGCGTGCTTCAAACACGACCTGTGGAAAAAAAAACTGCCTCGCTGCCTCTTTATCGGTTGCGGGTGATGACTCCCTCACTTCCTCTGGGTTTTTCCCCCTCCGGACGTGCTCGGCATTCCCCAAGACTGCGGGAGAAGGGGTCACCTGGCCTAGGGGCATTCGGCGAGGGGACAAAACACAGCTGTCCCACCACCTCGAGGAGCCTCCTGCCCGGGCAGGGTGACACACCAGCACTTCAAGGGTCTGGGTGGACCCTTCCATGGGGAGCTGCTTGTGCGAAACCAGCGCCAGCCCTCATCCCTGATCACAGACCATCCCATCATCTGTGATGCCAAGAATGGGAGAAAAGAAAAAAAGCCTTTGCATTTGTAAAGAAACCTGCATGGAATCGCCTCAGGATGTGGGTAGAGTTTTGCCCCATTTCCTCCCCACCCTGCGAGATCCATCCCAGCCCAAGAAGGAGCTGACAGGCGCCCGAGGCATTTGCAGCTGGGTACATTCAGCACAAAGACATTTGCCACCTTGCCCAAAGACACACAGGACTGGGACAACTCCGGCTCCCCCCTCTGCTGCTCCACTGCAGAGGAGATCAGAGATGGGGACAGAGACGGGGAAGCCGCACCTGAAATGCTGCGCACAGGACACATTTTTGCTCTTATGGACTGAGAAGTGCCGTATCCTTAAGCTATCTCACTTAAGAGCAAAATAAGCTCTTAGCAATCAGCTCCTCAGACAAACTCCTGCAGTCAGGTCCTTAAAAAAACCTCACAGTGATTATATGAGTGGTGTCAGAATAAGTTGCGAACTAATAATATTTATATAGGTGTACTTAAAAATAATCACGAATGAATGTATCAGTGAGTTTCTGCCTAACTTGTCTGGATTCATGAAGACAAGAGGAAAAAAAGGCCTCAATACAAACAAGGGCAAAAAAAAAAAATACTCAAGAATAAGCCAGAGTAAACCAAATGAAATTCTATAAACTCCTTCAAATAATTTTTTCCTGAATTATGGACAAAAAGCTATATGCAGGAAACTGTCACTGCACTAGAGTTTTCCTGCCCCCTTCAAGTACACCCTAACTCTGTACGGACATGTTTCTAAATCATTCCTAATTTCAATCTTACCTAAACTACATGCATATTAAAAGACAAAAGAGCTGTAAAAAAAGAAAAAAATAACCAGGAAATTCCAGGAAATCTGGAACTGGTTTTTGAGGGCTGGAAGAACAATTAGGAATAATTAAAATGTTTTTTTTTTGTGGACATTTTGTAATGTATGTTTCCTTTAACCAGATGATTGGGTCCACCTGAGCTAATGAATGTTTTCTTAATAGCCTTCACATCTATTTAGATTGCCAGATCCTTAAAGGCTCCTGAAAACTCCCAGTAGGCACAGCAGGGGCCACTTGACCGACTCCACAAGCAGAATTTGGTCCAGGTTTGTTTTCTGTGTCTTTTTGGAGAAGATGGAGGTGCAAATCTCCCCAGTCACACTTCATTAATCAGGCACCTCTCTGCACCAGCCTGACTTCTGCCACCCGGATGCTGCTTTCGCAAGCCCATGCGTTTAAGCTTCCTGCATTTCTTCTGCGATTCTCTTTCAGATACTGCAGAAACACAGCAAGGTATCGCCCTCCCAACCCTGTTTTCCCATACAAAGAGAGCTGTAATTGTCGTCTAACGAGGCACAAAGCAGACACAGGCTGCTTCAGTTGTGAGACAACTTAATAAAAGAAGCAGCTGGTTTTGTTTTTTTACCTGGCCAATCTTGCATGCAAGTTTTGAATAAAATGCAAGTTTGTCTGGGCCCGACAGCAGGAACTCGCCAGCTCGAAAAACGGCCCCATCAAGATCGCAGGCAGGAGCTGGCAGAGCCCCTGCCTGAGAAACATGCAAGAGAGCTTCTCAGGGGCCCTTGCCTTAATATTCCTATAAGCCTGATGCATTTTGTTTAAAAAAAGAATTATTTTTTCTTTGCAACAGGGCAAAAATCTGGGTTGTGTGTCCAACCACTGCTGCACCAGCCCCAGGCACACCGCATGCCCAGGTTGCTCCCAGGATGTTTCCAAGGTTGATGGCAAATTCCGACCAAGAGCTAAATTACACAGATCTTTGATTTTTCCACCCAGAGGTAAGGTCAGCATGGAAGCAAGAACCATGCTGCAGCATTTGCCCTTCCCTTGGGAAGCACTTTCAAAGCACCTCTTGGTACGTGTGGTGCCTGTAAGGGGGTTCGGCAACCAGCACCCCAGGAACTGGCTGGGAACAGCAATCTCCAGACAAATCTGGCAATTCAGACGAAGGAAACATAAAAGGTTTCTGCTCACAGGAATGTACCCCACCCCGATGAAGGAAATTACCGCCCTGCCGGCAATGCTGGAAGAACGGCTGCGTTGCAGCCCCTCCGCTCCAGTTTGCTGTCTGGCATGCTACCTTCAACTGAAATCTTTTTGTTGTAGGTTGCTGTGCCCGGCCATGGAGGGAGGCACTGGGGGAGATGGCAGGAGAGCCAAACCGCCCCACCTGCAGCAGCTTCTGAGAGGAGGCAGCAGACAGCTCCCACCTGCGCCAGCAGAAATTGGCAGAGCTCACCTGGAGGCATCCTTCATCTCTTACATATTAAGCCATTCCTCTAAAAACATCTTCAATCACATTTTTTTTTTCCTAATGCATTGCAGTCCACCTTTACTCAGTTCTCACTAGCATTGGCATTAACAAGAATCAGAGATGTCTCAGCATCAAACTGTCCCAAAACGCATGTTTTGGGGCAGGTGACACTCAAGCAACTTTCTGCACATCTGGAAAGAACTGAATTTCAGAGCACTCTCATAACAGCTATGTGCTTATTTTAAGTAATTATGCGAGCTTAGTGTCTTATGTCTAAATCAATGGCTTCTACTTGGTGAGAAACAAACACCATAAAAGAAATCTCTGCCTAATTAGATCCGCCTGCTGAGAAGCCTATACAAATGCTGTTGTGTTTCGAACCATTCAGCAAAGCAGGACAGCAAATTTACATTATGTAAATGTTCTGCAAGGGAAAAGAAAAAAAAACTTTCAGCATCAGCTCTTGGTATATACTGAGTTAAAATAATATCATAAATATTACCCATTTCAAACCTAGCATAGTCTAATAAAAAACACTTCTGAGAACATAATGTATTCAAGACAACTCGCATTAGAATGAAAATTCTTGTAGATTTGAAGCAATACCACAGCAAGATTAGTTGTTCTCTTCAGACATTATAGTTCATTTATCACCAGGGAGTCGCCCACAGAAACACAATGAAGTGGGAGAACGAGTCAAAAAGCCAGCAAGCTGCCTTCTCAAGTTCCCATCCCTCAGAGGATCACCACATATTGGCTGAACACAGAATAAACCCAACTCAGACCATAATACACACTCCATAGACAAGACAAGGCATTGTTTATCTCACCAGCGAGAAGAATTGGAATAGAGATAAAAGGTAGGTCTATTCTGTTTTGAAACAGCATACAGAGTTCCTGGGACCTGTTTTATGCTTTTCCTAATTGATTCAGAGGAGATTGGGGACAGGATCTTGGCGTGCCATCCCATAGCAAGCAGGAGGCATCTCAGTATTAACTGCAGCTGAAGGGAGACTATGTTTGCAAAGCAGCAGGACTGCAGAGTTAATCCCAGGTCTGAGCTGAAATCTGAACAAGTGTTGCCAAACCCAGGCTTTTTTATGCCCTGTGAGACTTCAGGATTATAAACAACTGAGCCCAGTGTAACCTCCAGCCAGTGTGGAGCCACTGCTTTTATCTACAAAGAAAAAGACAATTTTCATAAATGACACAAAAAAGAATTCTCCATTTTCAGTCTATTACAGCGCTGGAGCACAGCACTCCCCTCGGCTCCATGAGCTCACAGTCCCAGGAAAGGTGTAAAACACGCGCCCGCTTCGCTACAAACCACTTCCAAAGCGATACGAGCTCTCAGGAGTGACTTACAGCAACAAAACTCCTTTCTTCAAACCACCTCAGGTCAACCAGCAAAATGTTACCAGCCGGACTCAAACCTCCCCAGCCAGCTTTACACAGACAGACAGGGCAGGTTCTCCTGGTCCAGCCCCGAGTTACACACTGTCCTCTCCAACAACACACGTTCCCCTCACAGATGACTGACGGGACATGCGCAAGCGTTGGCAGGGCTGGGCGATACGATCTGGAGATTGCTTCATCCAGGTCTGTCCTGCAAGTTGCTTCCTGTGAAGAGTTCTCAGCCTTGGACTTCACACAACTGTGTTGATCCAACAACAAAATCTTGGGATAAACACTGTGCTCCAAGGCTCATATTTAGGTCTCTCTGCCTAAAGACCTACTTGGATAAAGCCAAACAATTCCAGTTTTTGAGGAGGATGGTTATATTTGTTGGGATTTAATTGATACTGAATTAATGGGTGCAGTTAATTTTATAAGTATTATTTTATTATTATTTTTAAAATTTTATTTGAATATGGACTTGGGTCTTGCCACAGCCTTATCTTGGCCTATGATGAACACATTAAACAAATGCAGCTACTTCTGACTGCAGCCATTAGCATTGCAGAAAAGACACAGTGAGCAGAACAAATCCCTCCTGGTGTGAATTCAGCTGGAGCACAGGCACCAATTCCAGTTCAAAGCCTCCCACCTGAAACCCAGCAGCTTTCCCACTGCAGCCAGCATCAGAGAGGTTTGAAAACCTAGAGATCACCTGTATCTTTAAAATTAAGAAAGACCAGCTTCATTAGACTTGGACTCAGCCCTTCCCTTTTATTAGCTTAATCAGCTGCATGTACATTTAAACATCACTAACTGGAGAAGTAGAGCATAATAAGGATGCTCCTTCCCAGATGGCTAGGGATAAACACAACAGCACTTTTGATTCCCAGTATAAACAGCAGGAAAACACCAGCACGTGGCAGTTGTGAAACTGCCGTTTTCCATCCCAAAAAGCAAAGCAAGAAAATTCTGCTAAGTTGAGCAAAACTAGCACCTCTGCTCCAAAAGACAGGCATAGCTTACATGCGTACTCTCCTCTTGCCTGTTGCTTTGGAAAGGACTGTGCTCGCTGACTCCTTGGAGATTCATGCAAGCTGTACAGACTCTTCTCCCTCTGAAATATAGTCTGATACATTCATAAATATGAACAAACGGCAATACTGGTTAACAGGAAACCTCTGCTTGCCGCCATCACAGGCAGCAAGGCTATAGCTACACTGAAATGCACAGCAGTATCGCAACACTTTAGCTCCAACCCAAGCCTGGACGTGGTGCCTCTCTAGACCCAGCATCTGCTTTCCCCCCCGAAAGCAATCTGATTCCAATTACTTCCACGGATCACATCAGAAGTGCACTTTGTATTTCAAACCCTGAAACTTTTTGTATGGAAGAAAGCGTTCGCATATTTAGCCGCGTGTTAAAAGGAGTCACGACTCAGGACAAGCTGTGGCTTAAGTCATTTTTGTCCCCTCCTATTAACACCAGACACAAATCGATAAGGATATACAGCCACATCCATCCCCACTTTTTCAACCAGCTTATTGGCATTAAGCTTTCCCTCTGCATATCGGCTCCTCTCTCCCATCTTCCCTTTTAATCTCTACCACGTTGTATAATTATAATTACAGCAAAGCAGACAACTATCATCATTCCCATTGTAACATTTCCAATGCAGAGGTGATCTTAGTTTTCTGTTTTACTTTTCTTAAACACAATGCCTGCTGCATTCAAAGGCAACGCCTCGTAACTAACTGTAGCAGGGTGTGACTTGGTATCTGGGCCCTGCTGACCTTAAAAATTTTTCTTAATCTGCCTGGTTGATGTTGTAAACTGAAATCCCACAAGCAGAAAAACTGCTTGGTGAAACAATGCTTCTAGCCAGGCAGATTGTATTTTCTTGGAGAGCGTTGCTGGTCACAGCTGGACATCTTGGCTAGAGAATGATCTGTGTTTGACCTGACCGGAAAAATCTTGTAGATGTTGCCTAAGAATAGGGAAGTGCTCAAGAGCAAGAGGAGCTCCTTGATGCTCTCCTTTGACCATCAATGGCTGCATTAACATTGACTTGATTTTCTAGGGTTCCACTTGTGTCGCTATCATCTTAGAACAGGCATGGTAGGAGAGATCTGGGGCTGAACAAACTGCTTTACTAAACAAAGCAAAGCAAAGACATATGAGTTCAACCTTGGACACACAGGTATATAAAAATACACCAAAAGAAACCAAGTCATAGCCTGCTCTGGAAAAAGAGAAAATCAAGTTGGGAGCTTGAAGGGGAATTACTCGTACCAAGGAAGTTTTGTTAAGCTGTGTTTTTTGGCACAAATACACTAAACAATATCATTTTGCAAATGTAAAATTCCCTGGCAGGAAGCACACACTTCATGTGAACTCCTGCCCAGATCATTCCTGGGGAAGAACAACAGCAAAACTCCAGGTCTCCATCTCCTCACAGTTTAGATGTTCCAATGAAGACATGACCAGAAAGAAACCACACACATCCAACCCAACAGCACGGCCCCTGATGTGCAGTCCTGGCTCGTTTCCCCAGCCAAGAGGGTTAAATAACTCTTCAAAGACTTTCAGGGCTCAGTCCCGTCGCAGGGAGATGTATGCGGTTACAGGACTGGGCGAGCTCCCAACTCATCGTGTGCTTGGGCTGGGTGATGGGCTTCCAAGGCCGCTGGCAGAAGAGCCTGTTGGGGCTGGCTGACAGAGCTTTGAGGGAGCCAAGAGTGCGATACGGGACCCTCTGCCCTCTTTAAACAACAAGGGGGGCTGTTGGCAGAGTTCGCTCTGCAGGAGACACACTGGGGAGGCAGGGGGGTGGAAAAAGAGAAGGACAACCTCCAGCTTTTGGCATTTACTCTCAATTTCCCCCTTACAATTCATTGCATCACGGAAACGTACAGTTACCTAAACAGGCGTGCAGTTTCACGCAGTCCCCCTCGTATTTCACGGATATCAGTGGAGCCTTTTATCAATCACTTCACATACAAAAAACAGCCATGAAAGCCAAGTGAAAACACTGGTCGGGTACAAGGCCTTTAGTTTGGGACCTGCAGAAACTCAATAGCTTCATAATTCTGTAGCAATCCCTGGAGGCTGCCAAAATTCCTGCCCAGGCTGTCCTGAGACCACCAAACTCAAGACGACACACGAGCCAAAGCTCCCAAATGGAGTTTCCACTATCAGCGTGAGAGGGAGAGTTTTACTGCCCCAGTGCCAGCAGAATTCTCCTTCTGCCTCCAACCCTTGGTCTTTTGCTCACTAGTCTAATAAGCAACAGCTTAAAGAAGTATATTCTGACATGCAACACCATCCCATATCCTTCCCTCCCCCCAAATAAAAATCAGATGCAAAACACTTACTTTTCTGGGCTTAACTTTGTCTTGTAAGTCGTACTGGCCTATTCCTTTGTAACTTATTCCAAGCCACCATGGGATTCCTTGTTTATCCTGAAAAATGGACGTCTACATGAACCAAGAGCTACTTAAGAATTAAGCAATTCCAAGATTACAGCCCATTGCATTCTGTGACAAGTATGAGTGGGTACAGAGCAAAGATATTTTTGCTAACAAATTGATGTGAAGTGGAATGCTGCAGTGAATGTCGAAATTTTCTCCCCCTGCCTTCTCAGGCAGAGGCAAGAAACCAGGTGGCAGTTGTGCAAAGTGGACAAAAAAGCGGCAGTGCTGCTGAGACAAGGGGGTGTCACTTGTTGCAGGAGTGGCTGTGATGGGGGAAGGATATGGGACCAGAAAAAAAAAACAAAACAAAAAACTGTGGCCAGTGACTGCATCCACTAAACTCAGGCATGGACAGCCACAGGAGGAGAACAGTGGAGAACATCAGCTTCCCAGGTACCACAGTCATGGCCATGACTCAAAAGTAAGGAGACATCATCTCTGCTGAACTCTTCTGCACAAAACACTTTAGCCCCGGCTCTGCTCTACAAATGGGAATAAATCGTGTATTTCCATCACCCTCCAAAAATATTTCCCAGCATTTCCCCACTCCAAGTACACACCCACTAATCATCAGCCACTTAGAGGCAGTTCTACATTGTGTTCCCCCCCTGCCCCCATCTTGATTAGAAATGTCTCTAGGGAACCTATTAACTGCTTCGGATCTAGAAGTGATAGCCAGTTTAATTAAGCTGATATGAATTTAGCTCCTGATAGGATTACAGAAGGTTTTACAAAGATTCCTCTCTGTCTTCTGTAGCATGTAATGCTTTGCTGCTCTCTGGAAACAATTTTTAAAGAATACTGAAGGAGGAAAAATTCTAGAGGTTGAAAAATGAGGGGTTTAATTCTGGTAGAAGAGTATTGAATCATCAAATTATTCCTATAGGAATGTAATCATGTAATAAGCTAAGCAACCACATTATCTATGGGCATTTACTAACCTTTACTCCATAGTAATGAACTCCATATGTTGGCAAAGCTTCTACCACTTTCATGTACCTGTAGACAGATTTATAGCGTATCAGATGATTTTCTCTGGAGGGAATAATATCTATTAACGTATTTTTTTTCACACATACGTTCAGGACATGTCATTTATCATTTGCATATTTTGAAGGTCTTAATAATTGAAGGCCCATGTTTTCAGAAGAAACTTAGCATCCTGGCTCAAGGAAAGATGTGATATTTTGGCCCAGCTAAAGCGAATGGAAAAATCTCTCATACAACAAAACATTCCATCTCTTATCAGGAGGTCAGAGAACTGAAAGTAAAAATTCTGAACTGGACATGTGAGGCTTTTGGGAAGTGTTTGCGGTAAAGACCTGTCGATAATTATTCCATTACGGTGCTTTGGTTACAACAGATAGGCTCCAAACGGAAGTGCTTATGCAGTTGTACAACTGCTTCATGAGGCAATTCAGACAGCCACTGAACAGACAATTTTTTCCCTATTGAAAGAAGCCCCTAAATTATTGAGACGGAGTTACAGGCATCGAGGTATGTGAGAAAAACTACAAGTTGTCTACATCATGCAACCACGGCAATCTTCTCAAACTTCATGGTTTCTAACACCGCCCACTGAATTTGCCTGTAGGAAACACATTAATATTAACTGTAAATTAAAAATAAAATTCCACAGGCTCTATATGGATCCTGTTCTTTTGAAAGCCAAATTCTGAACATTTCAACAAACATGCATTCTTTTTTTTTTTTTTTTTTACAGGACCTAAGGTAATATTTGTCCTCAGAGCTCAGTGTGAAAACTAATTGATGGCAAGTGGGGTATGGTGAAGAGTCTTCCAATAAAGTCAAGTCCAAATAATTACTTTTATAGTTGAAGTATCTGAATAAGGACACATAAGCTTAACTGGAAGCCTATGAAATCTAAAACTTCAAATAATTTAACTTTGAAATATAACTCAATAAAAAAGAACCTGTCAGATACAAGCAATAATGACCAAAACAGCCTGCATTGCCACTTCTCAACAAAAAAGAAAAAAGTAAAAATATCATCTTCATAAATTAACAAGTGTCATACTCACTGAACAATGGCTTGTCCTCTGCTCAGACCTTTAATTTGTGTATAATGCTCTATTACTCTGTCCTCACTGCAAAACAAGCACAAAACCCAATTTAGAGGCTCAGTGACTTTTTTCATGTGTGACGGCATCTGTCGAAATTCAGACGCCTGCTCAGCATGCGGTGAAGCATCCCCTCTGTACAGTTCTCGCTCGGGTTTTACATTCTGTTTCTTACTGATTTCTTTCCCACCCTTCATTAAGCAGTGTGGAGCTGCCTGGCTGATCCCTGCCATCGCATGCCACGCTCCAGACTAATTAACGAATCATTTCGGATCAGCCTGCTCTGCCGCAGATGCTGCTGCAGAATAATGGTACTAACTGTATAAATTCATTTTCACATTCTAAAGGACCAAAACTTCAAAGGATGGTTAATGGTCCATATGTAAGACAGAAGAAGTTAAACCAGAAATGTTTTCCTTCCATTGTATTTTCCCCTGACATTTCATAGGTGAAGAAATATAGATTTGTCAGCAATGACCTTTTTGCATTTTTCCTGTTATATACTTCAAAATTTTGTTCTAGTGGAACGCGAAATAAAATATGCATTTAAGTGTCAGACACTTGAAAGCAAAGAAAAACCCAGCAGTATTCATTCTGAAAAAAACCCCCAAATCATAAGTAAGTACTGGTAGACTTAAAAATCCATAAGGTACACACAAAAAAAGCCAAACAAATGAGGGAGTCAAACTTGCACGAGGGCATCAATTACAAGGAAACAATACAGTTGACTCATCCCAAACGCCGTGCTCCTTTACAGCAGATTCAAGCCACAAAACTGGACCTTTCTGTTTCCAGCTTTTCCACCGTATTGTCTCCCCATGTCCCGTTGAAGAGAGCGGCTGGGTGGGCATCCGGCAGCCAGCCAAGGTCAGCCCACCACAGAGGCTCTGCTGCGTGACAGCTGAAGAGCAAGGTGCTCTTTGCAAACCCAGGTTTGGCTGGAGTTCAGATTTCAGCTCTTTCTAGCCATATAGTCCCCACATATTCTAATCCAGCAGTTCCTCATCCCGCAAGTTAATTTGAACAAATATTCAATGAGGGATTTGCATCAGATTTCACATAGTTTATAACCTTCTAAAAACTGGAAATGCTTGAACATGAGCTATTAACTCCGAGTCCTATGTCATACAGGCTGAAAGAGTTTGCAAAACTGTTTAAAAGTGATCTTGTCAGTACTGTTCATAGCAACGATTTACATTTTAAATTAAATAGCTCACCAGTAAGCAAGCGATGGATGCTCCTGCAGTGTCTTGGTAGGAAAGACAGGCAGTGTCTTCAGGTCTTTTCTAGTGTTTTCATCACTAAAAAACAAAAATGGCACAGCATCACTGCTAGTGAATCATAGATGCTATCGCTAGTTTCATCAGAAGGAAAGGGCTGTATTTGCTACCCAAGAACACGGTGCATTGCCCCATATCAGGCTGTCATAGCAACGTAACTTTATAGGCCCTCTCACATGACAGTGATGTATATGGTGTCATGCAGACTCATGGTGTAACTCGTTATACAGCCACGTGATTCTCAGGCCACTGCGGCGGGAGCACCATATCAGTATTTACTTTGCACACACTCACTCTATTTGCTGAGTGCAGAAAGAGCCCTGAAACAGCTGCAGACCGAAAGCCTCTGCCCAAAAGCAAGACTTGTAGTGATAATTTTTGCTCTAGAATCCTACCTCTGGACAATACATTTCACGAAGCAGCGTGGTGTTTGTCAAATCTCAGAGTTCAGCACCGATCTGATTCAAAACAAAGGGTTTCAGTTCGTATACTTTCAAATATTTTCACTGAAAATAGTTTCCCTGGACTGCTTGTTCTACAGAAAGTTCAAATATTTTGGACTCCAGGCCCAGCCTGGAACAAAATAAAAGGGGTTGAAGTATGCGAATGCAATTTGTCACACAAAACCCCCAGCAGAATATTTAAAAACCTATTTACAAGCACGAGTAGAATGGTTAATATTTTCTCCTTATATGCTCCATTAATTAATCAGCTGAAACCTGCACGCCCCATTTCTGCAGGATTTCTGCGTGCCTTCGCAGAGGCGCCAACAAGCATGAACACGACTTTTCTATGTATGGAATGCATCAGTCATGTCCATCAGCATCCGCCTCGACCTCTGCATCCAGGCTTTCCTTGAAGGTGTTTTCCTGCTCCCGACCTCTGTTTTCATCTGATTCCACTATTAGAGAGTTCATCTGAGCTACATTCCCTCTCGTCCCCCAAAACGAGCACCCTGTGCATCAGTAGAGTGGTCCAGAGTACAGAAATCTGCTCCGTGGGCACCGCGGATCAACCCCCGCAGACAGAGGAGGCAGCAAACCCCTACCACGTTTCAGTCTCACGCAGCAGATGTCACATGGAAGACACAGTAAATTAAAGCTTTTTGTTCCTCGGCAAGCACAGGCTAATCGCTCTGCAAGCTTCTTCCCCAGCCCTGACAATGCGCCTCAACCCTGACTATGGGAGACCACCTCTGAGGATGAGGAAACAGTTCAATCAACAGCCTATTTATTCTTCAGCGTCTTTGATGAAGTTGCCAAGAAGGGGGTCAATTAGCACCAAGGAGCTGTTGCTGCTGAGCTTTGCCGGGCCGGCGCTCTTCTGTCAGGAACATGCACTTTTCTTTGCAAGCTGGCCAGCACCCAAGTGCCACAAATGGGGACATCTGGGCAGAAAATCAGGATCTCTCCTCCCAACACTCAAATACAGCCAACGCTCACAAAAGCCAAGGGGATTTTATTCACCTCTTAAAAGCCCGTTTTGATGGGATCAAAAGGCTGTAGGACATCTCAGCTTGCAGTGAGAAGGTAAATTGCCAGCAGTTTGTAGGGACACATTAAAAACACAGACAGAGCACACCCTCCTGAGGAATCAGAAACCAGAGCAGAAAATAAAAAAAACCCCAAAACAAAAAACCAGGCCCTGAGCAACCTGGCCTGATCTCCCAGCTGATGTCCTTAGAGCAGGAGGTTCGGCCAGACAACCTCCTGAGGTCCCTTCCAACTTAAGTCACACTTAAGACTCTCAGAATAATTGATTATTAAAATAAAAATCTCCTCCTATTTTTAAGCCTGACTCATCGCTGCAATGGCTGCTGTAGCAGTCAGGGTTGGCAGGGAAATGCAGTGAAATAGGAGAGGTTTTGGAAGGAAGCAATAATAAAAAAAGCTCATTTTCACCAAACGAAAGGGCTGGTCCTCTAAATATAGATTCTCAACCCACAATACTCATAATCAGAGGTTTAATGGCTGGTCTCTAAACCCCTATTTAGAAACCTCGTTGGTAGTGAACAACAAAACACCCAAGTGAGGGCTGAAACACTAACGAGACTGATGCTAGGAGGCAAGAGCTGACCTCCAGCAGAGGCAGCTGGGCAGGGGGGACAGGTGACTCCCCAGCTGTCACCACCGCAGCTGGGTGGAGAGGTCCCAAGCCCTCCTTTGCCAACCATCACAGGGCCAGTAGCCTCCCCGTCACTAAGACTCCACAGAAATGCCATGAATCCTGCCAGCTATACACTATCGTGCTCTGAAATGCCACCTTTTGCACAATTTGTGGCCTCCAGTGGGGCTACTTGCCTTCCCGGTTGGCTGTTGGTCCCCTCACCGCTGGACCTGGCTGAGTAGCTACTTACTTCATCCCCATCAAATGCCAAAACCAGGGCGCCAGTTAAGCTTGAGTAATGAGTAGCAGCTCATCAATATGGAAATGTCTACCACTGAATTTAAACCGAGCACCAGACAGCACACCCACCTCCCCGACAAGGTCTTTGGGCTCTGAGCTGGGACATATAGTCACCGAAAGGGCACAGTCACGTCTGTGCCATGACACAGGGCACGTCCCTCCAGCACTGACCCGGAACCACGGGCGCTGGTGCAGTTTGTTAGAAAGCAGAGTCCAGAGACTTACAGCAGAGCCGGACCTTCTCTGTTCTTCTGCCAACCTACAAACCCATCCAACTTCTCGCAACAACAGAGAATACAAGGGCAAAGTTGGCCCTTGGGACTTGCCTTCCCAAAGGGACTCAGATTCAGACACACGGTCCCATCCATCTGCAGCTGAAGGGAGTCCATCAAAACAGATTTATAAGACCTGAAAGTCTCTGAGAAGCCACATGAGGATTTGGGGTTTTTTCCTGCATAATTGTAAGATAAATCATGAAACAATCCTAGAAAAATGTAAAAGACCTGGGAGAAACAGGGCACAGCTCTTTGTGCGCTGTATGCCTTCAGACAGCACAGGCTGGCACACAGAAAGCCCTGATCTGCTGACTGTGCACCCAAGGATTAGCATTTGGGATGATTCACGGCTTCAGGGATAATAAAAGCCTCAAATGGTCCTCCCCCTCCTTCCACAGAGTTCATTATCACTTCATCTGCACCGAGGAGCCCAAGCACGTCTCCCCTTGACCTTCAGGATCACTTTCCCAAGCCCTCCAAGACCCAGCCGTTCCCCAGAGGTGACAACTCCAGATAGCAGGAGAGACGGTTTGAATTATTACCTGTTCCTGTTTGGTTTCACAACGATCACAAGGCGATACAGGAATCACAGGGCAGACAGCCGCGGCTCCAGATGTCCAACGGTCTATGCTATCTACCAGCCAAACACACCAGTGTTGTATCTGGCATGTCCATGGTCTCATCAGGGCAGGAGGACGACTCGGCTGTCAGGCGGAGAGGCCCACTTGCATTTAATCTGACCTCTACTACGGATGGGGGCTTCTTGACTGGTGGTTCTTGGCATAATTTCAAAACATAAACTTAAACCGCCCAGAGTCAATGGGATTGAATACTTTTGGCAAAAGGTTTGTTTATTCCCCAGAAGGGGAATATAGGAAACTCATCTGAAGTATTTTTCCACTATGGAGAAGGCTTAAAGAAACCCAGCAGATGGACCCTTTCCTTCCCATTCGACCCTCTAAATGGGAATTTTCTCTCTATCAGACATTCAAGCAGAACTTGAATTGACCTGGGCAGTGTAAATGAAAATCTGCATCAGACCCTTCTCATGCCGAACTTCAGCTTACTTTCTTGGTACTGTCCTTATTCGATTTTCTGTCCTAACATGAACAAACATAGGGCAAGATGCTGTCCCTAGCAACATGCCCTGCTCACCAGTGCCAGCTCTATGGAGATGGAAGGGAAGATTGTCTCTAAAATAACCAACAGCAATATTTAACCACGTACCATACCATGAATAGGAGTTCCCACATTCAAACTTACTATCTCAAGCAGCAAACCAGGACCAATCCCACATGCTTCCCACAACCCACTGATGTTACAGTGAAATTTCAGGCATCTTGCTAAAACCCCACCAGAAATCTGGGAAGGAACCAAGCCAGACTATCGTGGGGTGCTCTGCCTAAAGCACATTACTGAAAATTAAAGAGAGACTTGCATATTTATGGTCCCAGAAAGTGCATCTTCACAGCTTGTAATCAAGTGATAGGACACTCCCTGCCAGGCAAAGATTTACAGAACTGTGCTAATTAGGACCATTTACCGATGGCTACCCAGGCTCCTCCCCACGCCCACTGTCAAAAACATCTTATGCCTGTTGCTAACACAGGTAAGAGCTAAGATGCAATAAGATGTGATTAATGAGATTAGCATAAAACGTGAAAAGCAATAGACACACCCAGAGCACCAACTGTACTGGATTACAATATAAAAGCTTATCAGCCCACATCATCTTTGTAAATACTAACAACTTGATAAGGACAGGACTTCAGACAACTTTTAACTGACTACAGTGATGGCAGGTGTGTCTGCCTCTGCTGAATTGTGTTGATAACACTTTATAAAGTAGGAATTTATCACCTGGGAAAGTGCATTCTATAGTGATTTTCCTCTGTTCTCAAAGCCCCTTGACCTGACATAAATACTTGCTCTTGTGTTGCTATGTGATCATTAGAGTAAGTCAACTCCTGGGTCTTTCTGAATGTCACTATTTTATATTTGGCTAACTCTTCAAATGAGCTTTAGGCACAGCATAGGTAGAATTTAGAGTGGCCTTGTTTTTAGAAAATAACAACCAAACTCTCAAGTTAAGCTGAAAGTTATTATTTCATGGACACCTAAAAATTGGCAGACACTTCTGAGAATCACATGTGAGCTACAAGGAAATACGGAGTTTCCCAGCTAAAGGGCAATATGGTATTACCCTGCATCATAAAGATGCTTCCAAAACTTTCCATTAGGATTTTTCTTCTTATTCTGTTCAAGATATTTAGAGATAGCAAAACAAATAGAAACAGCACACAATTAGATTTGATACTTAAAAGCCAACAACCTAAGTTTTCAGAAGGCTGGTCAAGTTACTCATATGATGTTAGTAAAGGTCCAATTTCTTCAGAATAACCACTGAATTCCTTTGCTATGTGATTACAAGCAATGCTATAACAGTACAAGAACATCCCGTGGTGCTGCCCACACCTCAGCTTGCTCCTAAGGTGACCTTCTTGAAGTGACCAGACTTGGGGTAGCATCACCAAGGTCTCCAGGGTTCACAGATGAGTGCCGGCAACACGGCCCGTCGCACTGCAGCTGGACTGCTTCAGCAACAGGTGCCTTTTCTGTAGGCTTTTGTTTTGTTCCAAAATAAATGGAAGGGCAGAGCATGGCAACCTCACACTCCCATGGAGGTTGTTCTGCCTTTCAATGTACCACAAGAAACAGCTGTGAGGAGGAAGCAGCAGCATAACAGAGGGGAGAAAAAAAATAATGAGTGGGGTTAGAAGTGCAAGAGAAAAGAGGCAGGGAAAGGAAGGCAGAGCGGGGAAGGTACAGGGAGAGCCGATGGATTTAGCAGCTTTCGAGTATGTCAGAGCAGCAGGATTCTGAAACGCGCTCTCTGACAAATCCTCTTTTGTGACAAATGCCAGACGTTTCCCATCATTTCCCAGCCTTACAGTTTATGGTCTGCTGGCACACTCAAGAAAGTTATTTTTCTATTGAAGGAAGACCAGGATCCGGAAAGGCCACGAACAAGGGGCTCCCGTTGGCACAGGACATCCAGAGCCCAACCTTAACCCCCGGCCAGCGGGGAGCTCAGCCTGGGGCAGGGCTGCAAAGTCTGCCACTTGAATACCAGATAGGAACCGCCTGCTCAGAAAGGTATTTGAAGGAGCTTTTCTAAGAGCCTTCCAAACTCTGTACGTGAAAAAGAACATGGTAAGTAGCGCAGATGGCTTTTTTCAACACCCAGCTTGTCATACATCTACGCTGCGGCTGTGCTGTGGTGCAACAGCTTTAGTTTCACAGCTCGAGAGGGACCTGCACCGAACACAACACTCTGTGCTCCAGGAAAATCCGTGAAAAATCTGAGTCCCGTGGCTGTGGCTGGACAACCCTTCCCCACGCTTAGCACAGGCTGGAACACAGCCTTGGACCTCCAGGCCTGACCTCCATCTCCAACCCTGCTCCTTTAGGTTAATTCCTCTGCTTCCCCAGCCCTGCCTGACACTCTGAAAGAGCAGCAACAGCATCCACAGATCTCACAGGGGTCTGGTGACCCTCTGCATTGGTTTTGGGAAGGTAGACCAAGAGCACCATAGAAAGAGCAATGTTTCTCTTGTCAGCTCTATGTACACACCTCTCTATCTCAGGACACAGGGACCAGACAAACGAGAGCGCGAGCTGCTCCCAAAGCCACCTTGGTGGATGAGGCACCATTCATATTTCCACTTTGCAGATGAGGAATGGGGTGTTGAGGAAGCAGTTCTCCATGGCCGGGAAAAATCTGCGACCTGAACCTGCCCTAAATTCTCAGTTCTTCTACAGCCCTTGATGTGAAATAGGAATATTCCAAAGACAAAACCCTTTGGTCCTTGAGCACACCTACCACCGCAGATGGCTCCCAGTCCCATGGATCCAGGGCAGCACATCCATGTTGAGAGCGCTGCTCACACCGACAGCACGCCTCCCCAGCCATCCCGTCAGCCTCGACAGGAAGCAGAGCAGCTCTGCTCTACCTGGGGATTTACTACAGAGCGAAAGATGGCTATTCACAGTTGATACAGCGCTTGAAGGATCCCAAGCCCTCCCTCAGAACAACAGACTGTTATTTCTAACATTCACCCTTTCTTCCTGTTCACACAAAAGTCAGATTAGCCATATTAGTCGTGGCGTTTTAGCATGTCTGAGTACAGCAGCAAAGTTTAAAGCGTGTTATCACAGCCCTGCGTGCTGATTCAGAGATATGTGGAAGCACAAGAAAAATAAAGTATCCAAGTAACGATAAAGAGCTGACAAATCTGCAAAAGCAAAAAAGCTGAGGCTGAAAAGCTGTTGTTCCATTTCCTCGAAGCACAAAATACACTTCACGTGATACATCCCAACTACCACAAGGAGGAAAAGCAAAAGAGATATTACTCTTTTTTTTTGCCTTATTTTTTTTTAAAGTGAGGATGTTGTTCCGAGTCAGCCCAGACTCCTGCTCGCAGCCGATGGTGCAAGACTAGAGAAACTCTCTGTAGGCCTGACAAAATTTTCCAGACATGCAACAGAAGGGAGGCGAATATGTTAGAGCACAAAAGCCATGAAATCTAATTTGACAACAGGAAAAGGCATTGTCCTTTAAGGCTGAACCTGTACTTGAGGGAATTTCTAGCCATGCTGCTACTCCAAGCCTACCAGCTACGACAGCAATGTGTCTGACTTGTCCCCTATGTGGGGGACAACTTTGAGGATGATTTTTTTTCTGGCCCCGTGCTTGCCTCATCTCTTATCTGCTTAAAAAACAAACAAAAAAAAAGGACTGTAGAGGGGCACTTAAAGAGGACAAAACACAACCACCCCTTTGCCACCCCTCAGGAAACTGTACAAACATCATGTGTACGAAATCTAAAAATGCATGTTCCTTTACCAAACTGACACAGTTACATGTAAATATTCAATTTACACTGCCATATGCAAGTAGTAAATCCCATGAGATTAGGTTATTAAATTACTCAAAACAGCCTTCTTTTTTCCTCTCCACGTAATTCTTTGCTCATTTCACCCACAGTGCTTCCACCTAATTCATCTGCTGCATAATAAGCATACTATACAAATTCCTTGGGAGCCCTTGCAAAACTGCTTTAAAGTAGGAAACTGGAATAAAACATTAAAATTACATCATTGCAGAGACGATGCATGCTTTGGTCTGCCCTGAACTGTATGAATCTACAAGTAGCACTAGTACAAAAAAACAACTTGCTGTGGAAAGTCTAACAGCAAATTGGGGTCTTAGATACATATTTTTTTGCAACTGCACCTGGTTTACATAGTGAATTTGTACTTCTTATTGAAAAATAATGCAGCAGGAGACAACAACAACATTTTCACCTCAGAACTGCTAAGTGCTCTGGGAGATGGAGCTCAGCATCCCCCTGCCCAGCTCCCCTCCGCAGGCTGCTTTCCCTCAGCTACCTGTTCCCCATGGCACGCTGGGGTGTAGGACCCCAAAACCAAACTGCAGTGACTCCTCAAGAAAAGCAAGACTTGCACACTGCTACAGAAAAATTACTGCAGTTTTCAACCAGCTTTTCTTTGAAGGCGGCATAAAATTCCATTAAGCAGAGAGCTCTTTGGGAAAGCGGGTATCCAATACCTGTCAAGCAGGGGAATCATTATCATTGTATGGAATACATAACAAACATGGTTTTCCCTAAACTTGCTTATTAACTACTTCGGTTCATTAGATGTTCCTAAATAAAGTGAAATAAATAATCGATCCCCCCAGCAAACAGGTTCTAACTTAATACATCCTTGCTCATCTTGTTTCAAGTTAGTTATTTACTGCAAAAGAGCAAGCTCAGGAAAGCACACAACTGGGTTTGAGCCAGACAGAGTTAATGGTTCATGAGCAAGCGCCCAGCAAGGCATTTAAAGAAAAAGTGTGCAGAGTGGCAGCTGAAAGGCAAAATACACAATGACTCAACTCGGCAAACAAGCAGCCACGGAGCACAAGGAGCACAACTGCAGCGGCAGTGCTGCGCACTGATTTCCAGCGAGGAACCACAGCCCACGGGGAGCAGCGGGTCACGCTGGAGAAAGCCACTGCAAGTATCAGTGCGCAGGCATTTAAAGAGTGCACTTACACGGAAAAGGAAATCGAAAACTAAACCACAGTGCTGCCTATGACAGGCACCAGATGGATGCTTGGAGAGTGAATCCTACGGTGATCCACCAGCTCTTTTGTGTCTCCCACCGATAAACACGGAAGAAAACCCCCAGGGGCTGAAAGAGGCATCGAGACTGCCCAGATCCTTGGTCTCTCCTGGAGACCCACACAGATGTCCCCTGGCAACCCATCCACAATCCCAACGGTCCTGGAAAAGAGCTTCCAGTGAATGGTTCACAACTGGGCTCCTTCCCCAACGGTGCAGCCTAAGAGGAGCAGGTCTGTGGAGCAACAGGGTTTGTGCTGGAGACCTGACACCCACGCTGTACCCATTTCAGGGCTTTCTTTAGGCCAGCTCTATCCCAGCCCCGCAGCCTGAGCGCCTGTCAGTGGCTGGCACACACGAGGTGGGCTCCATCCATGCCACCAGACCCACCTTGAGCCCTCTGCGACGTCTCCAGGATGCAAACCTGGAAGAGGGGAGCAGGAACAACTGGGAGATTTGGTCCAAATTATGGTCCTGCATATGGCCACACCTGGAGATTTGGTCATATGAACCTGGCGAGATTTCCAAAAACAGGCTGGACAAGCTGCCTCGAACAAACCTCAGGTGTGTCCCGTTTCTGAAGCTACCTTAACCTTGGGGTAAGCAGCACAGTGAACAGGTGCTCTGCCATCAGACAATTAACAACTTCTTTCAGACAGCTAATTTCTAGCACTGCCCACATTATCCTTTCCACATTCTATTCTATCAAGAGATTTTCTAATTTGTCTGGCAAAATAGTCACCTTCCCAAACAAATGCTACACAAAAATCTAATAGTCAGCCCTCACTCTTAATTAGGAGCAAATTATTAATACCAGTTTTCTGCACCTAGACCAAGCACTTCATTTTTTCCCCCTTCAGTAAAGTTTTCAAATTCAGGAGTTTCTGAACCAATTACTCCATAGCTGCAGTTCACAGGAGTATCTTTCACACAACCCTTTTTCCTTTTACAAACTCTGTTTATCACCCATGTAATGATAAACCCCAGTGCCTTGCACATGTCAGCTATCAGGAATTCATTATTTTGTCTGTGTTATGTTATACCAGTCGGGAGTTATCTTTGCAGCCCACAGGCCAGAATCAAAATCGAATGCGTCAGCTATTTAAAGAAAATAGAAGCCCTCCTCCAGCAATTTAATTAACTTTCAGGGAGCACGGCTGGGTTTCAGTCCTGGAAACATTACTGGGGAAAATACGATCCAAGATTATCGGTCAGAAAATAAACTTTCTTTTTTAAAAGTTGCTTTCCTTATATAGTCCCTGTAGCTAATCTGATTTTAATAAACATTTTTCTAACAGTAGAAGGATAGCATCTAGGATATCTCGGTTGTAAACTGTCTCTTTCATCAAGCTACAAAGAAAAATAAAACTATATACTATTGTACAGCATTTTTGAGGGCAGATGTTTAGTCTGTAAACTAAATACAACTAAATCATTTATTTCCCAAGGAGGCAAGACTTTATGTGTTACATATTTACATGATGAATAATTACCAGACTATTATTTTGCTTGCCTGCCAAGACATTAGCTTTCTTTAAAATTTAAATAAAATTTCTAGAATAGAACATGGACTCTTTTCCCCCCCAAAACTGTGCCATGCCAGAAGATGCAACTTGAGTCAAATTCTCTTTTTAAAACCCTTGCATAGAGTTTAAAACCAAAGATTTTTGTAAAACCAAGCTTGCAGCTTTTTCTGTTTTGTTTACAAATATGAGAGTGGAGGAGTACAATTAACTCATGCAGAGTTTCAAAACTACTATTAATGACTAATACTTTGCTTTGGGTTCTTATTACAGGAGCTGGAGGAAAACTGACGGAAATTCAGTTTAAACAGATGCAATCAACTGGAAACCATAGATGACTACTGAAAAGTGAAGACAAAGCGTTACATCCCTCCTCTCGAGCAGAATGTGCCCAACCATCGGACAAGAAGGCAGAGGGACAGGGATCTCCAGCATCTCAGACTTGCTGGGAGCATCACAGCTGCAGGACTCTGGGAAGAACCGTGGCAGCCCTGACACTGTCCCATGGAAGGGGGAGAGGAACGGCTCACTGAGCAACCCTGCGACATGCTCTTCATCACACACAGGAGGGAATTATCTTGGCTAGGATCATCTGTTCGCTAAACAGGAAAAGGAACCGGGCATGTGGTGAGCTACACCGATGTGCGTGTTTGCTGTCATCTTCCTTCATTGTTCCTCCCGCCGTCATTTTAGACCGCCTTTGAGCAACCCGAGCTGCCCCAACAGGCACACAGGCAGTGGACGTGCTGCAGGTGCAATTTTGAAGCACGTACTTAAGTTTTATCAAGATGTCTTAAAAGCCAGGGTCCTCTCAAAGTGGGGCTTGGGTAGTTTATGTCACAAAAAGCCTCTTCAAATGATAAGGCGCATACCCTTGTCCTAACAGCCCAGCCCAGGACCCCAGGTTCTGCTGCAAACCACCTGCAATGGCCAAACCCCAAAGACCCTGCTGTTTTCATGCTGTCAGTGCTATCAGACTGCAAATCCCCCTCTGGAGTGATCTTTCTGGTGTAGAAATCATAAGTTTTTACTTTCTCCAAGCAGCCCACACGTCAGGTTTGCTCCCTGAAAATAAACAGATTTCAAAAGAATGCACTCAGCCCCTCAGCACGGGGTAGGGGAGGATGTTTCTCGGGAGATTGCTGCTCGCTGCGATCAAGACGTTATCTGAGAATTTGAGCAGTGGGCTGGGAGAAAGGTTACTGCAAAGCCGCAGGAGTCTGGAGCGTTCGGACACTGGTACTGATCTGCCTGTTCCCAGCTGAAGTCAGCGAGAATGCCGCACGGTGACCCCACTGCGGGACATGTCCCCATGGAAAAGCTTCCTACGGGATGTGTGAAAAATCAGCCAGGCAGAGATCCCCAGTGTTGTCTGGACTGGCCCATTTTTCACTTCCAGAAAGCTAATCTCTAGGACTTCAGGCAATTCTTGTATTTACCCGCATTCATTCAGCACTAATCCTATATTTAAAAAAATTAAAATTAACTCGTGTGTTCTCATGTAAGCAGAAATGGTGCAAGAGCCACATTCCAGAAAGTGATTCAAAGCGGAATTGCCAAACTACATCAAACACGCCAAACCCAAGACACTGCAAACAGAGGCACTGCTGCAAGGAGGTGTTCTTTGGATCAGGGCTAGTTTGGCAGGGGAGACCAGTCCCACAGTATCTTTAAGATACGCCGGTAATTAAGCTAGTACTTTATCAGCAGTGGTCCAAACGACCACTTGTGATATGTAACATGAAATTCCTTCACTTCTGGTGCGCTTGCTGGGCCTGGGACAGCTGGCTGTGCTCATTTGCTGTGGAGGCACAACACATGTTTTGTTTAATCGAGGAAACAATTGCTGCAGCTATTTTCATGCAACTGTTCGAGGAAGAGCTGCACTTGGGAAATCAGTCTTGTACCACAGTGTTCTTCCCTCCAATTTTCTTTAAATACTTTGGAAGGTAACCACGGGCAATCCACTCCATGCAACCTGTCCGCAGAGGCATGGAAAATAACCACAGACGCAGTTCTTGGGCATGTGAGGCAATACTTACAAACCTATTTATGGCAAATGATAAGGAGTCAGTGTGAAGTTTAAACCACATACGGGAGGCTTTCACCCCAGAGGCAGTTTTTTAACCTTAACCCCTTTTCTTGAGAACTTCGAGCACGTGCCACCAGTTGCTACAGCTTAACCAGTTACTTCTTGTCAAGTGAATGGAGGTTCCCTGGTTATCTGTGCCTAAACTCAGTTAAGTTTAGGGTGTCTTAGTGTGTCCCTGTGAGATCAGGCAACATGAGCGGTCTTTCTAGTGAAAAAAGCAGCACACTACAGCTATAAGCAATATCCCGTGGGTCACAAAGCAGGTATACAGCATGAATAGGAACAGAAATTGTACAGCCGGCCCATCCAGTTGATCTTGGTCACAAGGACATCTTTTCCTCCTGGCAGGCGTGACGGCACGCCAACAAAAAGGAGGAGGCTGTGATGGACTTCACAGAGCATGTCCTTTAGTGGAGAAGGGACATTTGGAGAAGAAGGGGTCTCAGGCAGCAGCACTGGCACTTACTTGACAATGAAGGGAAAGCAGAGCATGTCACTGCCGCAGGCTTTGGCAGTTGGACGTGACTTGCTCCCTGCATTTGAGCAGACAGCTCTTTACTGTGCGTTTCCAAAGTATGGCTCCTGAAAGCCACTGTAGCTAAAGCGTAAACACACCTCTCTTCCCATATGGAAACGCAGCAAGTAGTAAAATATTAACGTGACCAAAGCCAACCTTCTGAATTTCTATTTGCTTAGTGAGCTGTTGCTAATTGAAGGTCTTTTCCCCTGGCTCTAACAGGTCCCAGTGCGACCCCACCTCCTGCGGGGGGATTATTATAACCAGTGTGTGGTAAAAAGTGATTTCCATGGGTAAGACCAGTCTGATGATGCAGGATCAGACAGCTAAAGCCCCAGCAATGGGGTCGCACACCAGCTACAACAACTGTGGGGTCAAGTGTGGGAAGGGGGGAGGCCCCCAGGGCAGCTGCAGAAGAAAGCGGCTCATTGATGTCCAGCACGGGCAGCTGACAGGCTCTGTGTTCCTCCAAACGTGCTGCCACTGTACGGGCAGGGCTGGGGGCAAAGTCACCCCAGTAGACCCAAGCCACAGTGCACGGCATTTCTGGTAGGAAAGAGTGGGAGCTTTCTCCCCATCCCACTTTGGCGTTAGGGGAGGGGAGCAAAGCAGGATGGCCTGGAAAAAAAAAAAAAAAAAAAAACAAACAAAAAAAACCCCAAACCTGTTTTGACTCAGAGCCTGCTCACAAAAGGCATTACTCACCCTGCAGACTCAGATTTTATCCAGCCCAGCAGCACATATCACTTTCTTCAGCCACTGCTTGTGGCTGGACTTTACCCCCATTTCTGATTGTTTGCAATACAATGCCAACCCAGAAAAACACATCCATCAAGTGCAGGAGTATTAGAAAGGAAAAATGTTATTACCTGGAATAGTCCCCTTTAGCTTCCTACAATTGAAAAACAGTGACAGAATTAAAACATGAGCTCTTCAAAAGTCCTCGATTTTCCCAGCATTGTTCACTTCCCCACTCCCGCAGCTCCATGGCTAGATCCTGACCCCAGCTACGCTCCCTGCAAAGTATGGAGGCTGCCTGCACGTATTCAAGAACAGAACCCGGCCCTTTACACTTCCAGCTGTAGATTGTCCACCTACACCATAAATAAAACAGCTTCCAGAATGGGGATGAATTTCACGTTGCAAATCAAATGTCACTTTTACTGCACGAGAAGCGAAATACAATTCTCTCTCTGGCCGACCACATCCAGCTAAAGGTCGGCTTTACAAACAGGTCAGCACTTGAGAGGAATTGTGCTCGCTCGAGATGAAAACCGTTCAGGCGGATCAAGCCACTGCAGCTTTGCTGTAGCACTTTGTCACTGAGAAACTGTCACTGGGAAAGACCCCCCCTCAACATTTTAAAGGTAGACTTTTATTTCATGCAAAGTGATAAACAACCAGAGTTTAAGTCTGAGTACAACAAATCTCGATTACGAGAAGGAAAACCTGACATATTTCATCATAACAGAGGTATCAAAAACATATGTTCTGAAAGACTCACAGGCATAATATAGCAACTTTTGCTACAGTATTATACTCTTTTCTTCCCAAATCTCCAGAACATATTTAAATTAGAGTAAGTGATAAATTGGACAGAAAGCTGCCAAGGACTTCCCTTGATGAGTTTTTCCTCTTTCAATTTAAAACTCCCCAAATAGACATTTCTCTCACTTGCCTACAAGGAAAAACAGCTCCCAACTTTTTTAGACACCACCCCCCCCTCAAGTATAAACTATAAACAACGCTGCGTGGTTTTGTCTTCATAAAGGGAAGGGAAAAAAAAACCCAGAAAGGCAGCGGGGAGCTGAGCTAAAACAAGTCCACGTTGCCAGAAAACCGACCAAATCCCAGGAGGAAGAGCCGCTTACCTGCAAAATGAGGGCTGCCAACTTGAAGACGGTCTCACTCTCCACTTCAATCTGCCCCTGTCACAGGGAAAGAGCAGGACATGAAGCCTGTGTGTCTCTGTGTGTGTGTGTGTCCCGCACAGCCCCGCACCGCCCCGGCCCGACGGGGGGCTCCGGGGGCCGCTCTCGGCACTGCGGGAAAGGCAGTGCCACCCCCAATCCCCTCCCCGCATCCCCTTGGCAGCCACCCCCCTTTTGTCAGCATACACACAAACACAGCGGGACATCCCCTTTCTCCTCCCCCCAAGCCCTCCCCCTCTTTCTCCCCCTCGCGTGTTTTCTTTACAAATCTTTCTTTTATTGCGTTTTGCTGGACGCTGGTCTGCGTTCCCGCGCCTGGCTGCGCACGCCTGGTCAGGGACCTGATCCCGCACACTGCAAAAAACCCCCGGCACACTGGCCATTGGAGCAGGGCAGCAGGGTTGAACCAGAGGTATTTTTATGGCTTGAAGCACCTCCTCAGGGCAGGGACCGCAGTTCTTTGTTGGGATGGTGGTATGCACACCCCTGATGCTAGATAAGCGATATTTATTAATCCCAAGAACAGCAGAACTAAGCTTCCTTTGCCCCACACAATCTGGATCTCAGAGCCTCTGGGTTCTTTGCAAGTGAAGTGTAGTACAATGTTGACGAAAAACTGCATGGATCCCCATGCTGTAAATCTCCTGTGTTGACCCCACTCCAAAACCAGTCCTGTCCTGACAGTGCTACGCGCTTGGTGACAGTTGATAAATGCCAAAACCATCAAAACTACACAAGGATCCTTTTTTTCCCCCCCTGCTTGGAGGCTTAAGTAGAGTCTTTCAAAGTTAGTTTCTTACAAGCAAAACCCCTGGTCTTGGTTCTATACTGGGACTAGCAGTAGCACTGGAAGAGTAAAGGAGATGCACTTACAGTTGGACTCTTGGATTATCAAAGCTACTGCACCTACTGCAGTATATCATCGAATTGTTAGGGTTGGAAGGGACCTTAAAGATCATCTAAGTTCCAAACCCCCTGCCCTGGGCAGGGACACCTCCCACTAGATCAGGTTGCTCAGAGCCCCATCCAGCCTGGCCTTAAAAACTTCCAGGGATGGGGCTTCCACCGCCTCTCTGGGCAACCTGTTCCAGTGTCTCACCACCCTCATGGTGAAGAACTTCTTCCTAACGTCCAGTCTGAATCATCCTGTCTCTAGTTTTAATCCATTCCCTCTAGTCCTACCATTCCCTGACATCCTAAAGAGTCCCTCACCAACTTCCTTGTTGATCTTATTGATCTTCTGCAAGTGAAGATAGTAGACGCCATGCCAGTCTCCCACCACCAAGATCCCAACACATCCTTTGTCCCCAGAATGAATGAGGGGACAGAGCAGACCAAAAGCTGAAATAGTGCCAAAACCAGGGTAGCAGAAAGATCTACAGAATTACATACAGATACAGGGACATGACATCTCAAAAATATATAGGGCACATCTGGAGAGAGCTAATTTACCACAGCTGCAGGTCTGGCCCACAGAGACTAAATTCAAAGGTGAACAAACAAATAATTCAATTTTCATGGAAGGGAAGTTGTTTTTTGCCAGCTTTGTCATCAATAAAACATTCCAGCAGCAGCGCTCCCCCGGGCTGCTCTGCAATGGCAGACTACAAGGAATTTCCCCTTCCCAACAGGTGTGGCAACAGCTATGCAGAAGTAGCCTCCAAAGCATTCCCAGACATATTTTATTAGAAGAAGAGGAGGGGCACATCACAAATTAGGAGAAAAAAAAAAAAAAAGGCGCTACAAATTCATCCTTCCTTCAGTTCTCTTTCATGTTGATGCTTAAGAGAAGAGGTAAGGATTGCAGCCCAGACACTCTTCACGTAGGTGCAATTTTAAGGCAGTTTGTTACTTCCAGGTCTGTATCAGGTTAGTCTTTGTCATGCACATATGAGCTGCCCTTTTTTAGCTGAAATTGCATCTGCTCAAACAGCCTCTGAGGCCAACTGTGGGGCAGTGGAAGGATTACGGGAGATCAGGTCATCCCAGCCCCGTGCTCTGCTGCACCGGCATGAGAAAATGCCATCGCAGGGAACCTCCGCTCAGCAGGAAAGACGGGCTCTAGCTCAGCAAAGCTGTCCCTGCACCACAAAATCAGGGAAAACAGGGCCAGAAGGACCTTAAAAACTCATCAAGACCATCTCCCTGCCCCAAGGCAGAATCAGCTACATGCGGCTGGTCACCTCTTACACATACAAGAAACTCATCGAGATTTAAATACCTAAATGTAATTCTCACATCAAAGGCCCTCTTTGTTACTGGCTCCAAGGAAAACTGTGTTTTCCCAAAACTGCAGCAGCGAGTCTCTGCTGACCCATAGCAATAGCTGCTGCTGGCCTTACAGGGGTGTTTGGGGCCTAATAACCCAGCACCTCTTCACTTTCATCTTCAAAGCACCTCACCACCATTAACTAATTAGCAATAGTAATTACGAGGCTGCTTTTCTATGTTTATTTACGTGGTCCTAAATACAAGCGTTCAAGAAATGCTGGTCACTTTACTAGGCTGCTATGGCATTGCCACAAATGTTAAAAGCGATCCCACAAACCACTTAATTTAGGGTTTCAGGAGACCAGAGAGGCTGAAGGACTACTGCCTTCTTCGGGTGATGAAGTTTCAGTCCTTGCTTTCATGGCATGGGTTTTGCTGTGATGATGTCCTTGGTTTTGAACACATTTGCTTAGAAGATGTGTTGAGGAGCAAACAGGCAAGAAGGTCCTCCCTAACCTGACCTCTCTCCAACAGGACACTGAAGGCATCTTGACCTTCAAAGGGGACAAACAGGACATCCCAGATGCAGGGCTGCTGCCATGGCTCTCCAGCTGTTGCAATCCTCAGAACAGGGTAGACCAGTCCTAATTATTACCACGTGTCACCATACAATAACAGTGGCAGGAGACTGGGGCGGCTCTAAAGGAGGCTCTGCACCAAAAAAACCCACCCCAAAGAGCAATCAGGAGAACCCCTAGCCTTTAAAGAGGCCAAATGAAAGAGAAACGAGAAGAAAACAGATGCAGGGAGGCAAAGGGACTGCCCTGAGGTTACACAGTAGCTGAGTAACAGAATGAGGATTTGAAGAAAGGTATCCCAAAGCCCAGCTCAGCCTTTATCTAACAGACTAATGCCATATATAAGTGACGCTCTCTTGGACAATTCCCCTCTGAGCCTGGAATTATTTTCCATCATAATATACAATTATTCGCCATCTGGTTCCCCAATTGGCCATTGCTATAACGTAATCCAGCCCTGCCCTGGCTGTCAAGGAGTTTGGACAGCCCTTGGCTTGACACAAATCCATATAGCAATACGTGTCACTCAGGAGCGCAGGACCATGACTATTCCCCACTCCCTCATTGATTTTATAACCATCCTCCAGCCCCAAGGCCAGTAGATGGGGGTCTCTTTTCACATGCCTTTAACAGCAAGGTCAGATTTCAAAAATAGATGGGGGGAAACGGCTGTAAGAAGGTTCATTTTCAATGCCTGTAATTGCCAGCCCAATTTTAGCTGAGACTTCAGTGAGCAAGGGTGGGGGGGGAGGGGCAGGCCTAGAAGCCAGGGCAGTGACTGCTCTCGTGGCCACGTGTTGAAGATGAAGATGGAAGGTTTTCCTAGATTTATCCCAAGTGGCAAGAAGGTCACTAGCACGAGGTTAAGTAGATGGATGTAATTCAGATAATGGAATCTGAGACTTCTAGGTTTTAGATGCAAATAAGTTTAAACAGACTAGCGGGTGCAGCTCCAGGGAGGGAATGAAACTGATATTCTTCAATTAGAGTTTGCTCTGGGACCAATCATTTTAACCAACGAGACAGATTCAGCCTCTTATGTAGCTCTCCAAAAGGCTACTGGCTTATCTAAACACTGCATTTGGTCCAGCAGATTCAGGTGGTGGCTTTTGTTGTCCTGACAAACATCAGAATAATAAAAGGTTGTAGCAGATGTCCAAACTGGGTGGCAATTGCCATAGAGCAGGAATAGGTCACTATCTCTATGGCTAGTAAAGGACAACTTCTGCCTTCAGTGCCCATGGGCAGAATTTAGCCCCCAATTCAGATAGGAGCTCGAGTCTTTTGCTGCACAGACATAGACTTATGAATGTGATAAAAATCACAAGCTCGGTCATGAATAGAGCAGTGAACCCTCATTAGACACAGCAAAAACACTAGAATTTACTGTCACAGAGATACAAGTCTGAAATCCTGATGAAAACAGAGATCAAGAGTGACGATAGTCAGATGAGCATTAACTGTGCTAAGCAAATCTTTAGACTGTAAACTTAGATTAAAGCAGATTAAAAAAAAGCAAGCAACACACAGGAACTGTCATCTTTAACTCTTCAGAGCCAGAGCAAGAAATGAAAACTGATACAGTTCGTTCAATGCACACATAACCTCCAGAGGCTAAAGACTAACAAAAACATTTCACGTGGAGATTTGAGAATTAAGATACCAACACACCTCTTCCCTCAAACCAACCCCTTTAAAAATTTATATTAACCAAAGATGCCCCCAAATATACACACACTATGATTGAATAGCCTGCAGACAGCCACAATATTGTACATAATTACTTGCGATGACTGAAAGGTGTTTAAAAAAAGCTGAGAGAAAGAAGGGTGCAATTAGGCAGAGGGAAAGGAAGGATCCAAACGCGTACAACACGACGTTCAAACCGAGGGAGGCAATTAGCTGGGTGTGGACGCAGCACGAGTGAAGAACGCGATGCCTGCGCCTGTGCCCTTACCCAGCACCGCTGTGACTTCCCACAAGAGATCCATCACCCCCGCGATGTGTCCCGACAGCCAGAGGATGCAAAAGCAGGTCTCTGCAGTGCAGAAAGCTTAGCAGCTTTTCAGCCTTGGAGGTTTTTTTGGGGGAGCAGAGGCTGCACAAAGGTGGCCTGAGCTCCTGGGATGGGCTGGGGAGGGGAGGGGTTGTTGGCCACAACTTGTTACACGACACAGGCTGAGCAGCACGGGAGGAACTAGGTCAGGCAATTCAACAGCTTGCTCTGTTGGCATGGCTGCGCTGGGTAATTATACTAAGGAGGCAAACAATGGCAGCAAACGAATAACCCTCCAACTTTAAAGTGCCCGTACCGGTTACCAGCATTCACACCTACGTCTTAATCCCTGTGGTGTCACCTGCTGTTCACGCTGCCCAGGCGATACACCAGACACCCCATCCCATTCCCTTCTACATCGGGAACTCCAAACTTTATTGAGCATCTCAACTGGGACCAATTTCCCAAAGACAGAAACACCAGGCTGAGAAAAAGCACAGCAAAGCAAGTGTCCGCCTGCAGTGCATTAGGCAGGGGAAAATAAGGCACTAAACTAGCAGGAGATGCAGAATACGAGCTCTTATAAGAGCAAATTAAAGGCTGGCCCTTCTGACCTTCCTCAAAAGGGCACTTCAGATTTGCACTCATGCTGCGTCTACCCCATGGGGAGCACAGCCTGGATGGCTCAGGAGGCCTCACAGCATGTAGATGGTCCATGACATCTTTCATTTCATCCACTAAGCCCCACAGCCCTTCCTACCGACATGAGAGCGCCTGACCTGAGGCCAAACACAGCTCAGTGCCTATGCACTGGACACCATGGTTCTCTCCTGGCTGCTTCCCACCTCAGCAGCTCAGGCCAACCCAGCCAAAAGAAAAGCTGGTAGTGCCTCACGGTGAACAAAACCTTCAGGTTTCTCTGTTAAGCCCTTTATTTTGCTGTCTCTGCCACCCAGCCTCACCCATAGCCTTTACTCGCATTTTGTGCTTCAGCCAACACTTAGATGAAACTCCAGGGACAGCAGGAGCTACTGAGACTTGTCTACACTGTTCTGTGTAACAGGAGCACATTTAGTTCTGCTCTTCTTGCATTAATATAAGACTAACAGCAGAGAATGGGGGAAGGACATAAAGGACTTCCCTGTTTGCAAGGCAGGGTATATGGCAAGCGTCACTAGACCCAACATATAATCACAGCCTTTCGCTTTCCTACCGCAGCACCACAGTGAGATACCCAACACATACCAACAACAGAACTAGCTGAGCTGTCGCAGCATCCTGTGGTCAGGAGATCAAAGGTGCAAACCTCTCCATTGCAATTAACACTTGTAGTTAGACCCAGGAGGAGATGACTGCGTCAAAAGATGCAAGGTATGAAACTGGCTGCAAACCAATTAAACCTCCTATGCAATGGGCCAGCCCAGCTAGGACGCAACCTACACCTCCCCTGGCAAGGGCCTCAACAGGTCCCTGGGGCACCATCAGCCTTTACAGCAGGCAGCCTTGGACCAGACTCAATTGCTCTCAGAGGTGCTCTGTAGAGTCCCTTGACTATACCCACACCATGGCCAAGTCCATCCCCAAGCCACCAGCACAGCCCCATGCGAACAGGGCAGCCCCACGGAGATCTGCCAGCTTACATCAGCATGGGGGTCCTACCTCCTCCTCCTGGCGCATTTTGCTCACAGGCATAACCATGCTCCATCCTTCTCATCTGCTGACATGATGCTGGGGGATTTGGGCCAGGGAGGTGGCTGCCAGCACCCATGGAAGACAGCAGCCCTGAAGGTGCAGAAGGCCAGCTGGTCCTCCTGATCCTAGTCCTGGGTTTTGCACGTGCTGTCTTCGGAAGCAGAACAGCAAAGACAGGCAACGGCTAGAGCACAGTTTAACAACCTTGGCTAGGATCAGACTACACAGTGTTACAAGGCTACATGGGAACGCTCCCCTTTCCCTAGAGATGGGGGAGAATTAGGAAATATCTGTCATAAAACTTTCGAGAGCTCTCTGATATATGACCGCTTTGCTCTGCACAAGCTGGAAGCCAGCCAGGCTTTATGCTCACACCAGGGGTCTGTTTCAACAGCTCTTCTTGGTAAGCACTGGTCTTCAGGCTGCCAAGTGCTCGCAAGCATTGCCGTTCATGAAGCTATCATGGTCACAGACTCCTCCAAAAACTTCCATTTCCTTTAACATTGTTCTTTTTCTAAAGCAATTCTTGCAAGTCCTTGAAACAAATGGGAAATTAAATAAATAACACCACCACCACCCCCCTGACACCCAAATATAGAGAGAACAAGGGGAACACTGCCAACTTGACCAAGATCTTAGTTTACAGAACATATTTTAAGGACTGGCAAAGAGTCAACCGTATGGCTGCAGAGCTATATGGAGGTTAGCTCTAATGCATAATAAACTTGACAGTGCTTCACTAGCCAAGCAGGGTGTTATTTTTCCAAACTTGGCTGTTTTGAAGAAGAAAAGACTAATTTATCTTTCCAAATTTATCATCAACATGTGTGTGACCAGTTCCGACCCACCTCCTTAAAAGTATCCCAACTATGGTCATGGGCTGTGAAATAACACACTGAACATGTTACAAAGCTCCCCTGTGCAAACACATCAATTCTGAGATACCCATTTCACCTGAAACTAAGTGCTAGGTTTCCACTATTTTAAATTCCAGCTGTACAGTAGATTTTAGAGATGGCTATAAATCTAAACCCAGCTTCTTACATTCAGTGACAGCAAAGAAAGCTTTTAAATTGAAGTTGTCACCAGTGAAAGTTTTCAGGCAGCAGTTCTCAAAGCCTTGAGAAGAGAGGCACGTAAGAAGACAGAGCCCAGACATACAAACAGCCTCCTTCCAACCATTGCATTCTCCCAAAATACATGTAGATAAACAAACTTAAAACCAAGTCAACTGGGAAGCCCTTCCACAGACCTGGAGATCTAAGTTTTACCAGCTCCTACCTCCTGCTCGGTGGCCCAAGCTGTTCCCGGCAGTGGATGTGGCTTCTCCAAGCTCCAGTCCAAAGAGCACGGATGCTGGAGAGCAGGAGCCAGGCAGCTGGCTGGACCACACAGGACTGAGAGGGCCTGGGGACTGCAGCATCAGACCGGGGAGGGGGGGGGAAGATGGGCAGCTCAACATGAAAGGAGGATATGGTGAGAGCACTGGCAGCATTTGTGGTATCGGCTGAAGGCCAAGGTTTGTGCATGCACCATCAGCGAGGAAACACCGGGTGCTCTTACGAGCGTAACAGCAAATGTTGCATTATATGCAAGAAGACAGGGGGAGGGCAAGCAAATGCTCAACGGGTCACATTGGCAAATCCAACACAGAAGGTTTATTCCCCAGGCCTGTAAAGCCGTGTTACGTTACACACTGCAGAAGGAAGAGGCCGGTGCTGATGCGGTGGTGGGTTAAGATGGGGATAAGACGGGGTGCAGTGGACAGAAGCAGCCATGGATGCCTTGTGCTCAGTGCACAGTGACGCTTTGCTCCGGGTGCAGAACTGTAATGCTGCTAAAACATGATTCGCAAAAGTAAAAATAAGGTCTCAGCCCTCTTGTGCTTTGGGCAAAGGGGAATCCCCCCCAGCTCCCCAGCTGCTCGCGGGGGATGAGGGCAAGGCAGAGCGGGGGACTGCACCGAGAACAACACAGGTCATAGAGGATGCACAAACCTGGCGTGTGGCAGCAAAGGTCCCGGAGGCACAAAGGAGCTTTGACTGTATAGAAGAGCACGGAGGTGGGGGAGTGGGTGGGGAGTAGAAAGAAATACATTTTTGGCAGCAGAGATTTTATTGTCTGTTCGCCCCTCCCTTGCCAAAATGTCTACAGAAATTGCAAAATGCACAAGCCCCAGATTCCCCCAACTCTTGGCAGAAGAAAGTGGTGCCCGATTTGCAGAAAGGAGCAGAGAGATTTGCAGGAAGGAATGTGGAGTTGAAAGGTGAGGAAGAGCAGGGCAGCTGTGTGCTACAGAGCACAAGCCACACTTGCTGTTTTCAGAACTTTTATGCAGGTTTTTATTCCATTATTTATTATTCAGAAGCCATACTTTGTAATATATTATAGAATTAATAATATATTTAATATGTTATATTATTTATTCTGAATTTTTATTCAGTTGGGAGCAAAAACCTCTCTGGAGTCATTTGGGACAAGACGGCCAACACACTGCCCAGCAGCTCCATCCTAAACCCAGAGATGACGGACTTCACTAGGGAGGTACCGTTCTCTGAATAGATACAGCCATTTCCAGGATTTCACACACAGGATTGCCCGCAGATCTCTCAAAGATTACTGTAAATACATTTATGATGCATCCCCTGAACCTGGTAAGCCACAGATAAATCCCCTCCAGAGGAGGGACTGGCACGAAGCTTTGCCAACGCACCGGCTGTATTTGCCCAAGCCTTCGGCTGGCTCTTGTGGTGCATCCCTACATGCTGGCAGGAGCACAGACACGCAGCATCTTCCATGCAGGGCAACATCACCCACTCGCCCTCTGCTCAGGAAAGCATAATTTTCCTTTAAAGCACAGGTACCTACACACTGCTGTGCTGTCAACACGTGCCAGTGCTCAGGAACGTCAAAAGAACACAAACACAAACTCCTTCAAGCATCAGGTCTCTGCACCACCCCAGGATTTGTGCTTTTCACACACTGTGTCCCCTATGGGGAACAAGGTACCGTGAAAACTTTGGAAACAGCTTTGTGAAAGCAAAAAACACAACTGGCTTTTAAGCAATCTTATCCAGGCAGGTCTTCTCACACCCCAGGTATTGCAGCATTTATCCTCTGAGCCACATTCCCAAGCCCACACAGAGCAGAAGCTTCACGTGAAGATCCAGGTTAGGATACGGCCCCGCTGTAGGGCATCCTCCAGCACACCCTGTGCATTGAGGAGCATCCCTGAGCTCTGGGCTGGGGGTAGGTTGCTGCTTTCTGAGGCACTGGCATTTCCTCACTCCGTGAATGCAGCAAGGAAAAAAGAAAAATAAAGAAAAACCAAGCTGAGGCAGGTTTAACCTCCTGGAGCTGGATTAACAACAGAGAAATGCCAGGGAACATTCCTCGCTGTCATCAGTGAGCATCAGCCACTTTGCTTCACCGGAGCTGGGGATCTGCTGGTATTCACTTCACACACTACTTGAAACCTAACGACTGACCATAAGTTTACCAAGTAGGGTAATTTATTTTTTAAAAGACTTAATTTGAAGGTTAAAAGCCACTGGACCAAAGTCACCTTGAAAGTAAATAACCTGGCTTCTGCTGAAGCCGGGCTGTGGAGCCACCCAAGCACAGAAAGTGCTGCAGGCAGAGCAGCAGCTCTCACCTTTCCTTACGTGTTGCCCGCAGAGATCCTGCTCTCAGGAGGAAGCGATGCTCCTGTCCCTCCGCTGCCCACAGAAACTGCACATGACAAAAAAAACCCCTCTCTGCTCCTGGCAGTTCTGCTTGCAGGAACAGGGAAGCCGGCACTTTGAGTTGGTGCTAATTAGATCACACACCTTGCAAGCCATGGGGGGGGATGGAAATATGAACCAGCCTTCGTTCAAACCTCTCCCAGCTCCCAAAGCCCTGAACTCAACTAGATGATGGACAGTCTGCTTATTGCAGCACTCCGTGCATCACCAGCGCTTCTCGTGCTATCAGCGCTTCATGTCAGTAATATGAAGTTATGCTGCTTGGATAATAATATTTATCCAGGCCAGCAGTGACTCCTTATTGGTTTGATGACATGTGTGTCTATGATCAGTGAGGGAGGGTTTTTTATGCTTCTCTCTTTGCTTTCTCTTATGCTTTATGCATATACATAAACACATACACTTGCACCAATGTTTTGATGTTGACAGCATTTGTTTCAAACGCAGTGGCATTTTTCACATTCCATCTAAAGCCAAACCCATTTTCCAATTCCAAAATTATTTGCGCTTTGTTTAAAGCGCTCCATTTCTCCCTGAAAGGATGACAAGTTGCCAAGACCCTTCATTTCAAATGGCAGATGTGCCAAATGGAGATTTGCTTTTTATTAATCTTAACCAGCGAGGCCCCAAGTTCTTCAAACATCTTTAAAACTTTATCATGCTGTAAAAAGGCCCCAATTTCCTCTACTCTTCCAGAAAGCAATTCCTGTACAAAGCGCAGTCACAACTTTGCCATTAACCACTTTCACATCAGGTTTCTGATCCCACCATAAAATAACAAATACTGGATACCGAATAAGAACCTCTGAAATATGAAGCATACTAAAGGTAAAAACTTTGTCTGGCTACACTGAGCGCCACCACCAGCTAATGATACAGGATTGTTTTCCAAGAAAAGGTTGTAAGAACCGAGTGACCCCTTTAGACTGATTGAACCTCAAGTTAAAAAAAAAAAAAGCCAGAGGCCTGAGTTTGACATTAACCGGAAAATCCCAGAAACATCAGGTATTGCTAAAGAGAAGTTCATTGAACTGCAGCTGCTAATAGGGCATGACAAAGGTGGCTGCCACACCACCCTTTCTTCAGTCCAAGATGAATCTGTAGCAGATCAACCTTATTTATTTATTGAAGGTTTTGGCTACCATATCATGAAGTAACTTTTAAAGGTATGTTCTACCAATTCACACATTTCAAGAAAACAGTGGAAGCTTCTTAGGCAGAGAGTAAATATTAAAAGTATTTTAATAACTTGTTTTGATTACTACTTCATAGCGTTTATTACTTTACTACTACACTGCATTAAGGCAGGAAATCAGGGAACAAGGAACCAAGTCCACAGCGTAGGACTTTCCTCAGAAAGCTTTTGTTCTTGAGACAAGTTTGACTTGAAATCAGTAAGAAGTTGCTTGCCTTAAGTGTTTACTATGCAGTGTATAGAAGGATACGCCACTGAGACAGAGCCTACCTGTGAAGTTACAACCCAAATTTCAAACAACTTAAAAGCTTTTGAGTACTTAAGACTTATTCTAGTGCAGTGAGCACGCAGCAGGGCTGCAAAAACAGGACAAAGAAACCATCATCATCCTTATCCGTTTGCTTGGAGCATCAGCATTTAAGTGAAGGAGGAGAGAAAGCACGTTGAGTTTTTAATACTTCAATAAGATCTAAAAATTAGACACAGCCCCTAGTGAGTTCGCAGGACTGTGTAGGTGGCAGAGGAGCAATACATGGGAGAGGCACAATAAGGAGCTCCAAAGGAACGCTGGGGCTTACCTGGTGCACGCAGGACTTGGCATTCAGAAAGAACAGCTCGACCGTAGTTTTGTCTTTGAGAAAGGAAATGCTTTCAATGTAGAATCTGAAAATTAAAAAAAAAAAAACACAACCAAACCCAAACAGTTACTTTCTTGAATAGGTGTCATCTTCCCCCCAAATCATTTTATTTCCTCAATGTTTTGTTCTCTAGTAATAAAATAGCACAGAGGAACTATGAGCTACTGCACTTAATTTCCTGCCCATTAGGAGGGCCAACAGCACAGCCGACAGCACACAAGGAATAGCAAACTCCTTGCTCACTAGATCGTAGATATCTGATGACTTTTCATCTCACTCGAAAACCCTGTTGAACGTTAAAGCAGCAAAAAACCCTGTTGAACGTTAAAGCAGCAAAAAACCCTGTTGAACGTTAAAGCAGCAAAAAACCCTGTTGAACGTTAAAGCAGCAAAAAACCCTGTTGAACGTTAAAGCAGCAAAAAACCCTGTTGAACGTTAAAGCAGCAAAAAACCCTGTTGAACGTTAAAGCAGCAAAAAACCCTGTTGAACGTTAAAGCAGCAAAAAACCCTGTTGAACGTTAAAGCAGCAAAAAACCCTGTTGAACGTTAAAGCAGCAAAAAACCCTGTTGAACGTTAAAGCAGCAAAAAACCCTGTTGAACGTTAAAGCAGCAAAGCCCATCCCTCCTATGCAGATAGAAACACAGTGGAAAAGGTGACTCCAAACAGCGTCTCGCAGGTCGGAACGCTGGCCCAGCACTAATGATCATCCTAATGATGATGAGAGGCCTAGAACAAATGGTTTACATGGAAGGGCTGCAAGCTGGCTCAGCCTTGCAGGCACCACTCTATGGAGCTTTCTCTGCCTTCCTCCCCAGCCTCTTCTTCCCCGAGTGCATCACAGAGGCACCACCAACAAAAGCAATCCCATTACTGGTTACTCTGGCCCAGCTAAGGCCAGCAGATGGGTCCCAGTTTGTTATAGAACTACACCAAACATCACATATGCTGCTGTCACTCTGAAAAATCGCACACAACCCATTCGTGCGCTTCTGACTCACTCGGGGCATCAAACCAAACAGCGCCAAGATGCATTAAATGGTGCGGAGAAAACACATCTATAATTTGAGGAGCGTAGAACTGCCAAGTCAGTTTAAAAAGAGACAAATTTGTGTGAAGGTGGTCCTGTCAATCCTCCTTTAGCTGGATCTGAAAGCAGGATACCTGTGCTCCAGCTCCTTACGGAAGATGAATGTGTTGGGTCCAGACTCTCCTACCCGATGCTAGACAGCAGGTACGGGTTTTTTCCCAGCCAAGAAAAGACTTGGGCCACCACCACCACTGCCCCAGCAGTGCAGGCCACACCGGGGCTTCTCAGTATCTTGCCTTTGCTAGCAGTAGGGTTGGATGGCCAACACAGGGCACGCAGCCCACTGTTTATCAGAACCAGGCCAATCCCTCCCACAGTCCCACGATGCTCCTAAGGCTCCTCACAGCCTCAAGCTCCAGCCACTGATCTCTTGGTGAAGATGATTTGCAAGACACTGGAAAGAGTCCCCAGGAGCAGCATGGAGCGCATGGCAGGAAGCAGTAAAGCTAGCACCTGCCGCACATGTTAGGAACGTACGCAGTATTTAGGTTGTGACTTGAGACAAGCAACACATTAAACAGTAATTGTTTTAATATTTCACATTCCTACAGCATGTTCCATCAAATTAATTTTAAAGTACTCCCCAGAACGCCTCTGCAGGATAAGGAGATAATTTACCCACGTTACAGGCACGCAGCCTGTCCAAGGGGCAGACCCAAGCCCAGCAGCCTGCCCCAGACATTTGAAAGGCTATTTCACATTTCCATGAGTCACCTTTCACCGAGAACTGTAGGAACCACAGGTATTTCCACCCTCTCTTGATCACACCCGATATAATTTACTTTTTTTTTTCCCCCCAACAGCTTTGCTAAACTTCACTTTAAGTATACTTGAGTGTTTCTCTCCAAAAATGCAGAGCACCAGAGGGCAGGAGCCTCACTCTTCATCCTTTCCCAACCTGCTGCCAGACCAGCCCTTCACAGCATAGACCTTCCTCAGCCTGCTGAAGCCTTCCTCCCTCCGCTGTACTAAAACGGTGATTTTTCCTCAACTAATGACCTCATTTGCACTTGCAGTTTCTTTCAACTAAGAGCCAGACGTGGCTGACATCCTCACAAGCAGGATAATACCTCCAGCTCTGCAGAGAGGTAGCCCCAGTCACTGGTGGTACAGAGTACGGATTTAGGGAGAGGGCACTGGGGAGGTGCTGCCCCTGCCCCAGCCAGGGGTGCGTGCTCTATTTCTTCCGTGGTACAAGCTGTACGCCTTTATCACCACAGTACAGATGGGGAACACTGGACCACAGAGATAAGGATGCTCAGGGGATGGCAGGCATGTTAGGGAACACCATAAAGTACATATTCTGCTTTTATTTCTGATGCTGTCAGCATCTTTGAAACTAGAAAAACACTTTTGTTAAGTCCTAAATCTGCATGTCCTATGTCTATAAATCCTAAACCAGCTACATGTACTATATGAAAACTCACCTGACTGGCTTGATTTTATGCCAGCTGAAGAAAAATAATTAAAGCCTGAAAGGATTTATCGTGTGTGTCCTTACTGAACGACAAAAGCTCACGGCTGGGGAGCTGTGAACAAAAGGAGGGTCATAACAGGTATCTGGAGATGCCCCCATTTCCAGTATTGCTACTGGAAACTGTCTGGCACAGCGCTGAAAGATACTGGGAACTGATGCTGTTGCACGTTTGCCACTTGCTATGAGAAGAGCGGCTCAGTGCCCTGCCTCCTTATACTTGCCCAGCCTCTCCATGCCACTTGCCCCACGCCCGACTACGCTTTTCCGTTCAAGCCACAGGCACACACAGCTACAGCTCTGTATTTGTCTGCTCTCAAGGGAGTTTAATTAAGGAATAGGCTATGACAAGGCAAATGTGTTCACACAAGATAAGTGTCTGAACAAACCACCCAAGGCATAGGCCGTGGCAAGGCCACCAAGGCATAGGAGCAAAGGCCTGGGGTCGCTTACTTATCCAAAAAGTTGTAACCAAGTAGAGTGCTGCAGGTTTTGAGGTGGCTTTTCTGTTGGAATAGTTATTTTCTACAGATCAGACGGTTTCTGTATTGCTAGTTATTTCTGTATCCTGCTCCACACTCACTGCCCACCTCCTTGGCTCCTAATTGCTTGGTTTGGATCTCATGACCCTGGAGTAGTCAGGCTTAAAAACAGCTTCTAGAAGTTGATCTTTCCAAGCCCACTCCTCACACATGAGCTCTTGCCCAGGTCTCTGAACAGCCTGTCCTGTAGAGGACCATCTTGCAACAGAGAGGGCCAAAGTGACCATCACGAGCCAACAGCATTAATCCCAACCAAAGAAATGCTCAAGGCATATTATCACCTTCACAGCTTTCTTGGGCACTCATAGATTTTTAGCCTCCCAGATCCTCATCAAAAACAGTGAATATATTGAAGAGCCCATCATCCCTTTTAAAATGGATTTTTTCGCAGCTCTGAACTCCATCACAAATAAGCACATATTCAACAAAAACAAAGTGCCACTTGTTTGAATGGTTCCCTCAATGACCAGGGTGCAGAGGACGTGGCAAGATGATGGTGCCAACCGACCCAACTACACCAGAGGCTCTGCCTTGGAAGCACTTCAAATAATTAAGCACACAAGGCATAAATTGACTGAGATATGAAGAGCGAATGAGGTCAGTTTGCTCTCATTCTCCTCATAGACTGCAAGGAAAACAAAAACTCCAACAATATTAAGAATATGATGCTTAGTCTTTTCTGCCAGCACAGCTCTGTCTCGTAGGACATGGTTTTTTTCAGGCCCTTAACCAGCAGAGCTTTGCCAGCAAAAGCCCTAAAGTAATGCAATTACATTGGCCAAAATCATCACTTTGCCAGGGATTTTATTCTCTCCTGGGGACTGGCTTAAGCTGTGTGAGCAAAGAAGCCATCAGCAATCCCTTTCAAGTACAGACAACCCTTAAGTAAACATAAGACGAAAAAGTACAATTGCTTAAACAAACCATATTAAAATTTAGCACTATTAAAGACAAGGCAGGCAAAGGAGATCTTTAAAATATGGAGTTTTAAAGAAAAAAAAACCCAAACCACAAATTAGGAACAATGTCCTAGTAACAGTTTAAAAAGTAGCAGGTTCCAAACGACTTTTTTTTGGTAGGTAGATACAAAAGAGAGCAGCACTTATCCAGCACCTAATCTCCTTCTAAAAATAATACATCGCTTTGACATTTATTTCCTTTATCAAATCGGTAATCAGTTCTTTTAAACAAAAACCTCTGGTGATAAACAAACCCAAGTGGCAATGTTTTCTTTGTGGAAACAATTACTCACCTAACGGCAAAGTACAAAGTTGCCGGGCCCGGTTTCTTGGGCAAGTCATGGTCCAGGACTCGGTGATCCAGCTGCAGCCAGACGCTCTGACCTCTGTGGAAACAGGTTGGGGAGGTGGTTAAAAACCGGGATGGGAAATACAGAAACAGGCTCTTTTCAGTGCTTGTGTTCACACCAAGTGTTACTTTAAAAAGTGCCAGATTCAGCTCTGAGGCAGGCAAACATCTCAACCAATTATTTCCTTTTTGCTTAACTCTGAGATTTTGATGCAATTCACTTTTGGACATTAGGGAACACTTTGCAATTACATTTTCAGCTGCAGCACAAAAGTCACAGCACACAGAAAAAATAAATATTGAAATACTCTCCTTTGCTAAAAATGGAGATGCTTCCATTGACTTCTCACGGCTAGCTGGGGGGGGGGATCTGATCAGCAGCAGAGGCTGGATGTTTGCCTGCAGCAGAGGTGTTCTGCACCGTCCCCAGTCCCAGCAAGACATAAATCCCTGTTTCAGGGCAGAGATGTACCACTGGCACACTCATTTAATGAGGCAGGTGTCTAAAACACAGTTCTCTCTGCAGCAGCTTCTTCGACTGAAATGTGAAGGAAGCCAGAAATAAAACTAAAACCCTCCAAACCCAAATAACCTCCCTGAGGACCCTGGGGCCGAGGGGGAGAGCAGGAACCTGTGGCTGCCCTGAAAGGCTGGGGCATGGGTGCCCTCCAGAGGCCACAGACTCCCTCTGAGCACCCAGCCCAGCCCTGTACACCCAACGCACAGCCTCTGGATCCCCACTGGCATTTCTGGGGATGCCAACAGCTTTTAGGTAATCCCCTGGCAGCACTTTAAAGCTCATCGTGAGGGAGCGCCAGCAACCAAAAACCTCCAGAAGAATTTCATGGCAGCTCTTCTGGTCTTCTGGGGGGGTGTGTGTGTGTGTGTGTGTGTGTGGAAATAAGCCAAGTACAAACAGCATCCTTAAGGGATTTACAGAAGAGCTGAAAGAAAGTATTTTCCAGCACTTGAAAGGAGAAGGATGTGGCAAAAATATTATAGGGAGAGCCCAAGATGAGAGTGGCTGGTAAAAATAACACACCCCTGCGGTCAGGGCCCCAGAGCGAGTGGCTCCTACCAGCTCCATAAACACCAACCCTTTCCCTGGGGCCAGTCCTGCACCTGCAGATCGGAATTGCCTCGGCCGGGGCCCCAAACACGGCTCCGATGTGGTTTGTAGGAGAATGCTTCCATCCAGGACACCGTAAAAAGCAGTAACAGAGAGCAGCAGGGACCATTATTATTCCCATTAGACAAGAAGAGGTTTATTTAGGGGATCCATTAATGCACAACTTCACCTCCCCACTGCCCTGGCTCCAGCTCTTTGGGGAGCTGAAGGTGACTCTTCTGGAGACGCTGGTCCTGCCTGCGGGCTTCAGTCCTGCACCCAGCTGGCGTGGGGAAGCATTTCAGTGCAACGCTGCCAGATGAGTCTAAAACACCAGCTTAGATTTCAATTAACCCAGATGACTCCGGGTTAATGCCACGGAAGCAGGTTTCCCGTGGCACTCCGGAGCCTGGCCACGGCATCTCATCCAGCCTGGCGGTAGCTGCTGGCAGAAGGTGGCAGGGAAGGGGCATTGGCAGTGACATGCTGCATCCAACATCAGCACACACTTGCATTAGTCCAGCTGCCGGGAAGGGAGGGTTGTGCATTTTGAGCATTTGCTGCTTTTGCAGCTCTTTCTGGTAGTCTGCAGAACAGCTTGGGTATCTAAAAGCAATAGGGAAGCTAGAGAGAAAGCTGTTTACGAGAAGGACTAACTTCATATTTCACTGCTGTTAGGGAAGTTTGGGTTTAAAAGACTCAATAATACATTTGAGATTAAAGTGCAAAGCAATAGGAGCAATTCATTTTGAAAATAAACGCAAGAGCTTTTTGTTGCTACTAAAAGCACAGAGTAGGAAAGCTAAGGGTGTTCATGTGGGAAATTATTGCTGAATCAATATTTTCCACCTTGTGAGACAAACATGAGAAGTGAAAGCATCAGGAATGTATTTTACAAGTATTCTCTGGTTCGTGCCCAGAAGATATTTTCCAAATATTTTCTGTTTTGTGCCTTCCCCTTTCCTCAGCTAAGCAGCACAAGCACAAGGTAGGAATTCTTTCTTCTTCAAAAGAAAGTCATTTTTCCATCACATTGAGCAGGGATAAGGTTTCACATTGCAATAATCACACAGCTGTTCAAAATAAATGAACATACTTACGTATCATCTATAAACGTTATCCCAAAATACTCCTTTTCTTTCAGGTTGAAGTGTGAGGCCACCAGATCCAGTAACTCCCGAGACAAAAGTTTGGGCTATTGAAAGAATGAAAATTATTTAATGCATTTCAGTCCAGGTTTTTCCATATATAATAAAAATTTTCACTGCAAATACTGACAGTTAAGCACACACAGCCAAGTTAAACCCCTGTTGTACAACTCAATACAGAAGTGGCTCCATCAGACTTGGGGCAGTCGGATACGATGTCTCTGTGGAGCCGCAGGGCATGTGGAGCACAGAGAGGCAATTATGTACTTAACCCACCACATCAAGCTCAAACACACGGACCAACCGCTGCTTTCCTCTTTCTGGGGAGAAATGTGGAAGCTCAGGCTTTCCTGCACTTACAGCAGGAGGGATTTTTCAACAAAGAAAATATTACGTACTGGAAGATCTCATGCTTTGGGTTCTGTTATGGGAAGAAAACACATCCCAAAAAATACAGACTTTTCTTCCCTTCTAAATTACAAAAGCACCACCAAGAGGTGTGAATTTAATATGCTTTATGAATTTTGGGAAAAACAGATGAAAAGCTGAATGCAGAACTGATGGCAGATATTCTGCCCACTGTGCACCAATGTCCAAAGGAAACCCTCCCGCTAATTCAGGTCTGAGGAGGGACGTGCGTGCCTGAACTCATACCTATTTCTTCCACTTTTATGAGTTGCTCCAGTAAGAGATACAACTTTTCTTCAAACGTTGCTTATGCGTCAGCCCTCGGCAATAGCACCGCTAAAGAAAATAGGCAGAGAGATCTGGCACCGTGCAACCAGTACCCAAAAAAAGCGGGGTCTTTACCTGAACCAGCAGCTCCAAGTTCCTGTCATCGAGGAGGTGCACCTGGCAGTGCCGGCCCTCTGTCATCTGCAAAGACAGCAACACAGCCCCTGAGGGACAGCAGGACCTTTCCTGGCTTGCACTTGCCCACCTGCGGCTCAGGGGAAGGACAGTGCGTAGCAAGCGTTTAATCTGCACTGATAAGGGAATCAGCTCCATCCTGTCCTTCTCCAAGGACTCTGTCTGGGGAGCTGCCTCAGCACTCTCCGCTCCCATCAACTTCAAGCCAGAATGAAGGGTGCTTCGCAGTGCTCAGGATCAGGTAGAAGTGACATAAGTGCTGTGAGAATTTAATTTGAGGATGAAGCAGCCTGTTTAGTACCACAGCCACTTCAGCAACAGCCTTTTGCTCCGGCGAGGAGCAGAGATGACCGGGGACCCATGAAACCCCCATCTATCCAGCCCTCCCTCCGGATGATGCCCAGATTGGTCTGTTGACAGAGAACCTGGTCTCCAGTCAGGATGGAGTCTCTACCAGCCCATGAATGCTCTCCTTTGAATAACTTCTCACAATCATTACAAATCATTGCCTCCATAGGATTCTCATATAAGTGGTTGCACATGCCAAGACAGGTGCTTGAAGTGAAGGATTAAGAACAGGATGAGCTTTGCAACCTTTGACATTGTATCTGGACCGCTTACTTCGTATCACATTTATCTCTTAGAAACAACGCATCGTTCTCTCTTTAAGAGGACAGCAATTCAGAAATAGCTGCACATTAGGCCCTTTTAATATCTGCCCTTTGAAATCTAATGCATTTCCATGAAAGATTTTACATTATTTAAAATTTGTTCTAATTATGGACCTCTTGCTGTCTTTGTCGAGAACCAGCTTTGTAGCGCTCTCTGGGCAAGAGCTGGTGAAGGAAACCTGGCTTTTATATTTATTCTCCCAGCTTCAGGGTAACTCATTTTCCTGACAGCAGAAGCTTCTCGTAGACTATAAATTCTGAGCTGTGAGCAGAGGCCGAGGGTGGTTTGCTTAGATAGGGGCTCCCGGAGGGATTAAACAGCAACACACAGCCGTTTCTCCTTTCACATCCCTCTGGCTCTGCAGGGATGGGGACAAGGACAGGCTGTGCTCTGCTGCCACCAGCACCCCCTCATCACCTCCTGCCCCAGGATGCTACACATCCGAACCTTATAAGACTTAAAAATAAATACAATTTATACCTGATTGCAGTATAACTGAAAAGAGGCCTCCTACCTCCCCCTGGGGCTGCCCCCGTTTCAACGCCCGGCTGTTTGCACAGCGAGGGCTGCCGAGACACAGCCTCTTCTGTCACCAGTCAGCCACAAGAAGCCAAATTAACAAAGCTTTATTGTTACAACTAATTGAGCTCATTTTGACCAAAACCCTGGAGGGATTCCCCTCCTGAGGAGCTCTGCAGACAGGTCAGAGACAAGCATCTGCGGGCACAACTCTGTCTCGTGTCTGGGAAGACATAGTTATGGCATCTGTGGCACCAGTGCTGGCAACTGGTGGCACTAACCAAACATGTATCATCACATCACTCATCAAAACGGCAACAGTGGTAAAAGGACCATTTGCAGAGTGAGTCTAGCTGGAAGAAACCCCTTCCTTTTAGTTTCTCCTACTGCTGTGAACATAAATTTGTACAGCAGTGCCAGATGAAGAGGGACCTTCTGTGCATGCAGAAGTGCAAAGCAGAGACCGCACCATTGCGGACATGGCAGCGATGTCCCCTGTGCAAACCATGGCCTCACCCCACGCTGCTGCACCCCCAGCAGGCATCAGCCCAAAGCTGCACCAGCCCCAGGCCCGTGCTCCCAGCAGGGTACCACCTTCCAGCACTTTATCCTTCAGCTTTTGGGAGCAAAGCTGCAGCATCCCCATTCCAGCTTCCAGCGCGCTCCCTGCCATTCATCCACTCATCCAACACACCACTTGGAGCCCTCAAATCCATTACGATCTGATCACGGGTCCATTCGTTCCTGAGAGCTGCAGGTCTGCCACTGCACCATCATAAATAAGTTGCATGTTACCATCAATTAATCATGTCATCAGCACACCCTTCAAGGTGGTGCATATTTCTGGCTCTGACATACTGTTACCAATCTGCCCCTGTTGCGAAGTGTCTGATCCAATAGTGTTTTTAAATCATTTCCCATCTGTTGCTCTGAGATAGCACAAGGGTTGCCATTATTTAATTGCTAGCTGCTTTAGCTTTCACCCAGTGAAATCACATTAATCACTTCTGACTGTTTTAATTGCCTTGGTTGTCTATTGTTAAGTAAAAAAGGTTTCTATTATAGCAAACACATCCACAAAGCTTTTTGCTGCGGAGAAAGGAAGGTTGCTGGGAAGATTAAAACATAAAAGAAATACCAACCATAATCTGTGCTTCTATTCAGCTATCAAAAGTAATTGCAAAGCACCTTAGAAGTAATTAAACCTCCTGACACCCCTGAAGATAGGCAAGATATAGTTATCCCTGATTTTATTGATGAGAAACCATAAGGACACAGCTTAAAAGTCTGATTTACAGATATAGATACAGATAACATTTAGGACCTGAGTCTCCAGGAATCTCATGTCAGAAGAAATCATACAGCTGCTTCCCAGAGTACTGGAAAGCTCAATCAAGAAGGTGCAGAAAACACCAGGTTGTTTGGTAATAAAGCACAGTGAAATGCTGTTCCTGTGACAAACTGTCAGCTCCCGTGGACATCCCCATGTGGCAATGGGCTCGTGTCACCCCAGGAACGCTCTGTCACATGGTGGGATACGACAGTATTGTCCAGGGCCATGAAGTGTCTGCTGCTGCCTATAGCTCAAGAAAGAAGGCGGGGGGTCTCTGGAGCCCTTTCTATTTGCTGCTTGCACCCCTCTGCCCCCCCACCCCAGCCCATGCATGCCCACCTGAGGGCTACACCCCTGCCAAGATGCCTTCTCCATCTGGGCTGAGGGGCACAACATGGATACTCACTGTGTGGCACCCACAGCTCGGTCGAGGAACACAAATCTAGCAGGGTGACTACCAGCTTTGCATTTGCAGGCTCCAGCCGCTAAACAAAGCGGCAGTAACCAGGACAGTCCAAACATCAGCCCTTATCCTCCTCTTGCAGACCCACGGCTTCAGCAACCAGCGCCCTGGTTTCTGCAGCTGTTGAAGAGCTCTCTCCAAGTATCCCCACCCCATTCCTGATGGGGCAGAGAGCACTTCACTTGGCTTACTCCGTACTTAAAAACACAATCACAAGAAAATCACTCCCAATTACTATCACAGAGCAACACAAGCCCATCCTGCATCAGGAATGTCGCCCACCAGAGAGGTCATCTCCAGGAGACAGCTCTCTCCTCACATGGAGCTTCCCCCCTGTGCAGACAGGACTCCTATATACAAGACAATACCCACATTTTCCAAGCCTCGTTCGTACAGGGGCCAGAACCAAAAACTTCAGAGGCTATCGCAGCCGCAAGACCACCTCACAAACTTTGGAGTATCAATCAACTTCCCCTGGCCCCGTATTGTCCCAGCGCAGTGACACAGAGGTGTGACATGACTGTGGTGCAGCAACACCACACGCTCAACACTGCTATCGATGGTCTGGTCCTCTCCTCTTGCCTGAAGATGAGCTGGGGAGCTTCAAAAAGAGGACTTCACCACCATAGCATCGCAGGACATGTATTTGGCCATGGAAGGGTGCCTCCAGCTCAGCAACCAGAGACCCTGAGCTTCTAGAGCTGAAGCAACAAAGGACTCGTTTCTAACTCCCCCGATGACACGAGTGTGATTTATTTCCTTGCAGCACATCCGCTCACAGACATATTTCCTTGGGCTCTGGAAAGAGACCCACGTTTGACTCCCCAGCTCTCAGGGCGCTGAGGTCCTCCTCGTCAGAGACCCAACGCCCGAGAGCCCCTTGCAGATACATTTTCATCTTTAATTCAGTACGCCTCACTAATCTGAACAATATAATTGATTTTCTATGAAGCTGGACCAATCCATCACGAGATGAGCACAGCTGTCTGGCTCAGTTAAGAGGCAACGTGAGCAGTCTTGAGATATATATGCACACATCTATGTTTTCAGCTTATTCTCATTGATTTTGCATTGTCTGTACAAATGAATGATTTTGTTATATTTTTGCAACATGCCCCCAAGTTGGTCTTTTTAGCAGTTATTTTTAAAAGCCTGCAAATACTCAAGCTATTATCCAGTAAAAGAAGTAGCAGCATAAAATAAACGAAGTATCCTTACATCCCATTCCTAATAAGAAATTAGCAGAGCAATGTAACACAGCCTCATTTTTAGCAAAACCATACTGAGATACTGGGAAAAAAATAAGAATCCAGCATCCCAGAGTCACTTGTATGCTCTGTGCACAAGTAAGCAATAAAAACTCAAACATGGAGAAGAATGAAAAGGAGAACAAACACTGCCCAATGTAATATTTTGGTATCAATGCACTTCTGCAGCCCTCCTAACTTCCAGACTTTCAGCAAGAAGCTGATTTACCCAGATCTTCAATGAAAAAGGAAGATAAAGGAAGAGAAACGCACAATTCTCAGAATCTCCATGTGTGGAAATTAAAGTACAGGGTGAGACTGTAATTCTATACAGCAGGTTAAAATGTCCAGAAAAGTTTCATCTAGCTGGAAAAAAATCCCCATTTTTTCCTCCATCTCATTTGTGACACAAAAATTAAAACAAATTCTCCACCTAAAATCATGGAAGCATTTTCCAAAACATCAGTCCTTTTGAAAAGAAAAAAAAAAAAACAAAAAACAACAAGGCAGAGAAAAAGCCTATTTCTTGGCTATTTAAACCAATTCCCTGTGATATCCTGAGCCTGAATATTTACTTGGGGGAAAAAGAAAGCAAACATATGCAGGATATTTATGCTATTTCTCTTCAGCAGAAACATCCTTCTTATTCGAAGCTGGTTGTTACATGCAATATTTTTAGACATCCATGTGTGTCATCCACTTAGGAAAAAATAAGAAAAAGAAAAAAGTAATTAGACAGGGTGTAAACAGGAAACCTCAAAAAATTTATGCTTAAAAAAAGTTGCCAGAATACCATATCTCCTGAAGCATAGTTTAGGAATGGGAAGTAAATAAGGGTTTGGGTCAGATGCAAACCCAAACGTGTTGTACTCCCTCCAGACCAGATTTCACCTCCCAGAACTGGGCAAATTACAGAGACATTGCTTAGTGTAGCTGGCCATATCTGTCACTAACTCCTATTTTTAAGCCTTTTTGTTTTAAGAAGGTCTGGAGTCTTCACTACCAGGGAAAGCCAAAAAAAACCACCAAACCCTAACAACTCTGTGGCCGAAGTAAGAGAGAATTATACATAAACTGCACATAGTTGAGACAAAATTGGGAACTGTTTCTACCACCAAAATGCTCAGCAGTCCATGCATGTATCCCAGCTGCGCTCCTTTGGGATGGGCCATGATTTGGGCGTCAGCAGCCCACATTCACATGCTTCTGGCACAACCGCGTTGCACCAATGGGTAACTGCAACCAGCCTGGGGGCAGGATGGCTATGCCGGGGGCCTGCATCCATGTCAATATGAATTTCTGGAAGCTTTAAAACCACCCCCCCATCCAGTGAGGCTTCACATCTTTAATATCCTGAACTCCACAAGAAATCTTTTGGAAGTAGCAAACCTCTTCCCCCAGCTCTCCTCTTCCCTTCCTCTCAAGACCATGGAATCATAGAATGGTTAGAGTTGGAAGGGACCTTAAGGATCATCTAGTTCCAACCCCCCTGCCATGGGCAGGGACACCTCCCACTAGACCAGGTCACTCAGAGCCCTATCCAGATAAACTCTTTTGCTCGGGCACAGGTGTTACTGGGCTCTGCCCAGAAAGCACCCAAGTGTGGCACCGGGGATTTGGTCCCAGCTGCACAGAACTGCGCATGTTATTTCCATAAGCTCCTCACAGGGGAACCACAGGAAATCAGCCTTCACTGGCAGGTAAGCTCCAGAAGATTTTTTACAGGAATAGAAAAAACTGCACTGATGCATCCAGTGATGAGAAAGAAAGGGGAACATTTTCACTAGATAAGTGGCCAGCACACAAAGCCTTAAACCTGCAGTTTTAAAAGTGAAAAATTGGGCTGCAGTGCGTCATTAAAACACAGGTTGTAAAAGTTGGCTCATTTATTCCTGAAACAGCCACATCACAGGCTTAGTCAAGTCAGAGAGCCAAAGAAAGTCATATAGATTACAAAAACCAAAAGAGCAATATTCCCACTCACAAGAGTCAGTGGTCAGTTGGGACGTGCCGTCCTTTTGCCACAAAGACCCAGCTTCCACAAAAGCCTGTGGAATAGGGGGGCCCCCAAAATCCTGCCGTCCTGCGTTTGACCAGTGACTCAGAGGCAGCAGGGCTTCTTTGCAGGTGGAGGAGCCCAGAGAACCAGCCTTGCACTTAAAAGAGAATTTCATCTCAAAATCCCTACCTGAGCTGCAGTTAACCAGCAGTAATTTCCTGTAAAGCTTTTTTTTTCCCCTAACCCCTCTTCCGTAACTCGTAAGCCTGTAAGAGATTTCAAAGCTTAATATTGAAGCCCCTACACTGACCTCAGCATTTAGACTTTTTTTTTTTTCCTTCAATCCTGAAGGCATTTAGGATCAGATCCTCAGCTGCCTTAGATCAGCATCGCTTCATTGACTTTGATACAACCGGCTGGCTTACGTCTGGCCCGTAAATGAGCATGGCTTGATAAAAATATGAAATAAGATTTAAGAATGTATTGCAATATGGAGCTGCCCTAACTACACACATCTAAGGAAAATAAAAGCCTGTGCCTGTCCTTCTGGAAGGAAGGGGCCTGCATGCAGCTGGGGGGAAGAGGGGAAAAAGTTATAATGCTTGAAATGACCTCAGAGTTTCCTGGTGTGTCTGTTGGGAGAGCAAAGCCTCGTCATGTTCCAGCACTCGGAGTTGCTCAAAGCTTTAAGGAATAAGCAGAAAAATAACAAACAGGAGTTTGGTTTTATACCAGCATTCCTATGGAAACTTTTTAAAGGATCTGCGTAGGTCTCCAAAAGTGCCTTGATGCACACTTCTTGTCGTCCTGTCTGCAACTGATGGGTCTTCCCTGACCCAGTGTAGGTGCCCGTCACAGAGTGTCCCATTGTGGGAGATGCTCAGGGGGAAACAGATGGGTGGGCGGTTGGAAATGTTCTACCCTCCCACAGGTGAAGATCTGGGGAAGGGAAACATGCCTTCATCCCACTGCCACATCGCACCTCACTGTGCACCTCTCCACCACCTCCTTTGCCAGCAAGGGGTGCAGCACAAAAGCCCCCATGTGATGTCTCCTCTGCATGGCCACCCTCTCCTCAAAGTCTCCTGGACTCCCTGATACCTCCCAGAAAACACAAAGGGTTGGCTCTGGGTCCAAAACCTCAAGGTTTTGGGCCCAAAAACTCAGGTTTCCCCATGGGCTGATGGGTTCCCTGCTGCAGCACCACAGCGTGACTCATGTGGACAAGATAAACTTGCCCTGATCCCTTCCAAGGCAACCACACAGCTTCCACCAGCTTTACAAGGGGTCACCATGTCTCCAGACATACTGCCTCTCCTTCCTAATCTTCAAGTCATAAAGAAAAAAAACCTTTGGCTGAAGTCCTGGCTCCAATGTAGTCAATGAATTTTGCTGTTAACTTTAATAGGGCCAGGATTTTGCCTTAAATCATTTGTTATCTTGCTATTAACCTTAACAGAAGCCAGATTCTGCTTAATGTTAAATAGCCAGCGATGCACTGAAGTGGCTGGCCATGTCTCCCAGCCCTTTGTGCTATGGCAAGCCACCTTGTAGGACTCATCTCACCTCATCAGAGTGACCCCAAGTGCCATCCCTGTTCTTCCCAAGGGCTGCAGAGTGCACCGTGGCTCTGCACACTCCCATCCCAACACCCATGGGGTGTTTACCTGCAGGGACTGTACAGAGCCATTCCTGACCTCAGGGTGTCCCCATGCCCCTAGTCTCAGGAGCAGCCAGGTGGGGACAGACGCTTCGAGACCAGACTGAATGCAATGCGCAGAGAAATAATGTTTTATGATGAGACAGGCTGGAGAAAACTGACTTAAGCGCGAGCTGGTACAAATACCCCTTTGATAATGCTTTCCATGGAAATGTTGGCTCTGCTGAAGTTTGGCAAAGAGCTGGAGATAAAACACAGTGCCTAGAACAGAGGGCTGGGAGGCTCTCCGGGTTGCATGGCACCTTCCTAAAATAGCCACATGAACTGAAGATATGATGAAAAAAACTGGCTCCTGCAGAACATCAACTGACTTTCATGTAAGCCCCACCAGCTGAGCCTGTAAAAAAGTCTGGCAAAGCAACAGCCCAAGTGCTCTCCCTCACTGCAGGCACTGTGGCTTTTCAGGGCCAAGTGCCAACACACTTTTCCGTGCGATTCTCCTTTTTCCGATTTGTTCTACTATTTGTCCTTGCAGGGGATGGCAGATCTAAGAGACTCTTTCACTTGCTTTGTTGATGGTTTGCTGATTTGTACAGGACAACAGGCACAGCCTCTTGCAGTCATTAGAAAGATCCCACTGACTGGAACAGGTCGTGGGGCTCTAAATCTCATCCTCCTCTTCCAAAATGCTGAAACGCAATGCTCAGAAGTAATTACGAGCAAACTAATAAAAGAACCAAAACCAAAAACACTGACAGATGAAAATCCAGGGAACAAATTAATTCAGTCTTCCTCAAAATAATAAATACAGTATCCCAGCCAGGAGATAAAGCCCTTTGCCAAGAGCAAAATGTAAACAGGAGAGTTGCTGCTTTTTGGACACTACCAGGAACATGCAAGGTACAAAACTGGGATGTACTGGTTCATGGCTCTGCTGGCCCCATACTTCTCAGCTGACAAGCGGCATCCAGAAAGCATTTCACCTCTCCTGACACTGCTAAAGGCCACGGGATCTTGCCAGCAGTGTTATCAGTAGATGCTGAGTCCCTCTGACAGAGGGGGAGAGGTTAGCTATCCTCTTGAAGGAACAGCCCCCTTGTTGCATCAGTATTCTCCTTATAGTAAATAAAGGTGTCTCATATTCAAAACTGAAATGTTTCTCAAACAGGTCATGTCATTCCACAAGTGCCGATGTTGCCATTCCTACTGCTTTGCAATGTACTTAAAATAACAGCAAGAAAATAATAAGCAACTCTACAGCTAATCCTAAAAATCAGGAAAATTAATAGGAAACAATCAGTGCAAATCTGCCACAAATATCAAGTCAACGAAATACTTCATCCAACATCTGCTTTCCTTGGCAGAACACAGCTAATAAATTAGTGTCTGGTGGAGACATGCTTATCACCAGCAGCACTGAGACACTGCAGTCAGTTCATTACTGCACACAAGCCCATGGTGATGTTTTGTTCCAGTGCAATCTCCTGGGAACTTGGGGGGAAAAAAAGATCCTGTGGGATCAGAGAGCCTTCCTGACGCTACCCAACGGAGCAAATGCAGTGTTGGCCCCAGAAAAGGGCACTGTGTGGAGACAGCAGCATCCTCTGCCCTTGAACAAGTGGTACCCACTGGGGGGCAGGACCAGACTGCCCTCCTGCGACCTGCCCTGACCTTCACTCCTCAACCAGGAGGTCAGAGGCAAATCAGTTAAGCTCCTGCTTCTTTCCTTAAGTCTCTACAACACATGTGTCAGGAGATATTCTGCACAGAGCTGCTGGTAACTTTTCCTGTGTTTTACTCACCGCCACCTCCCCCCCCAGAAGCCATCCCTAACCCCCTTGAAACAGAAAAACTCAGCTTTCCCTGTTATGGGAATAGTTACAGAAGACTAAAACAAATCCCTTTAGAGAAGAGTTTCTCATCCCTAGGGATCCAACAGCCTGCCCTGGATGCCTCTTTACCTCTCCCCAGCCCTGAAGCTCTCCCCCATCTCTTTGATGGCTTCTTAAAGGCTGCTCCTCCATCCCCTCCCACTGCACTTCTTGCTTCTCCACCACCACCACCCTTGGTTGGCTTTTTGTGGGAAGACTCCTGAGGCAGGAGACAGGCAGAGCAAGCCTTGATGAAGTACCTGCCACCCTCTCCAAGCAGCACCACATCCTCCGGGGGCATCTTGCATCTCTTACCCCCCAGCCCATTGAGGTAACTGCCCCCAGCACATCCCCCATCCTATCCCCATGCTCCCCCTGGACTTTTCTAGCCACTCTCACGCTTGGCAGCAGCCCCTCGGGAAACCCAGACACCAGCCTTGAACAGACATTAGGTAAGCAGATGATGAAAAATAATTAAAAAGAAAAAAGGCTATATCACAAGTCCATATGAATTGCCTTTAACTTCTGTAACTCTAAAAAAAAAAAACACCACAAAAAAACGCAAAGAGTAAGCAAATAAAACAAGCAGAGCCTGAAATCCTAAGCTCTTTGGAAGAAGTCAAAATAGTGGGTATTGGCTGCCCCGGGCGCTGAGTGGCGTTTCTGCGGTGAGGAGCCAGCCTGCCCTGCCACCAGCACCTTGCCAGGCACTCGCGGGGTTTGACAGATTTGGACCGCTCCGCTTTTAAAGAAAAACAAGCCCTTTGGATCAAAGACTCTTTTCTTAACAGCCGTTAACAAGCTCCATGTGCACTGCTGCGTCTCCAGTGCCAACCTCTTCACAAGGGTTTGGTTTTTTTTTGGGCAAGAGGGGTGGGGACCTTACTGATGAGACACTTAATAGTTACATGCTGAAAGGAGCTACTGTACCAGGCACTGACTGCCTTTCCTGGGGACTTATGAATCTGTGCTTTGTTCGATTTAAATCATATCTCAGAGCAGCCTATAAGGGTAACCTCTGAAAATAGGTTTTCTCTGTAATCAGACACTACAGACCTGCTCTCCAGCTGCAAAGTTACCAGAATCAAGCTTGGATTCAGCACTTTCCTAAGGCAGCGCTTACCACAAAGGCAGGAAAAAGCAGCTGTAAATGCTGGGAGTAAACAAACAGCCCCTTATCTCCACAACGGAGTGCAAAAGATGCAAAGAAATTTTTATGGACTGATCTTCCAGGGCAAAGAAACGAGCAAGCAGAAAGGTTTCAGCCTGCACTTCTGAACTACCCCAAAGCAAACTCACTTTGCTCGTGCTGCTTTCGGGCTGCCTGCTTGCCTGCACTCACAGCTCAATGTTTAGGTGGGGGCACAACATAACAGCACTAAACAATGTTATCTGCCACTGCTAAGCATCAGAAATTAAAATATAGCCTCTTACCTCCAAGTCACACGCCCTGCTGGTTTAAAAGGACTGGAGAAACCCAAGAAGTACTCAACAGCGTGCATGTACTAAGCCTTCATGTTTTCTGTACATTCAAGCTGGGGGAAGAAGGGAGACACGATCCCGGACTTCTTCCGTTGCCATATAATCTCAAGGAAGTGACCTTCACATTTGTTGCTTTGATTACAGATTCAGAAACAAAAGCCTTTCCAGCATGAGTCAGGGGACACAAGACGCTGAAACGTGATTGTTAAAAGCGGAGGTGAGCTGGGAAACCATTACAATTATTTCTTTTTTCCTTTGTAATATTAACCCCTCTATTATGGAACAAAATGAAGTTTAAAAAAAAAAAGCAGTAACCAATCTAAGAGATAGCATAAGGTGCCAGCCGTGGGGCAGTGAGATACCTCGCTGGGGGACCACGGGTCCCTGCCACCCCCCTGTGCCACGGCAGCTGGCCAAGGACCCCCACGCCAACAGCTCTGTGTGTGCTGGGAGCTGTCATCACCCCTCCAGTTCTTCCTCCCCACCCAGGGGACAGAAGGGACCTTTATGCTAAAACTTGGCACCATACAAACTTCAAGCCGCCTCCACTTTCAACCCCCAGGAGTGGGGGCTGAGCCTCGCAGCAGCAGGGACGCTCACCCACCCATCTGAAGGTCTATGGCTAAGTGAAGATACCCAGAGCTTGTCCTCTTGGTGTGCCTGCCCTCATTTTACACACTCACGTCTCTACAGTCCCCTCCTGTGACAGGTATCCCTGGGTTCAGCGTTTCAATGGATCCCCCCAGCTCCTTTCCAAAGCACACTTTGGGCCAGTGCCTCCAATGTGGGCTACCACACATCGGGGAGGGAACTGGGAGTGTGGACAGAGTTTACACCCCCTTGCACCCCCTTGGCTGTCCATCTGAATTTGTTCTGGCATCAGGGTTGGTCTCCAGGCATGCAATTTGCTGCTGGTAGAGGTTTAGAAGAGAATCGTCTACCTGCTGTTCCCTTCACAGGTCTGTTTTCAGTGTGCAAAACATCAAGTTATACTTAAAGGACATACAGCTCCTCTCTCTGATTTCTCCTGCTCTGGTGCATCAACCTACAAGGCTTCACATACCACAGCAACACTGTGTCAGACAGAGCACAGGTATCACACAAAGGCACAAAAACTGAGCTCTCCTCCAAGTGTCAAACAACTATATAACACCACTTTCTCTGAAAACAGAAAATGGAAGAACTGTGCACCCAAATCCAGGAGGCTGTAAACCTCCAGAGCTCCAACCTGACCTCCAGGCATGTACACAAGATCTCAAATTCACTCATGCAGTTACTTGAAAATCTAAGAGACAAGACTGTTCCTCCTTCACAAACACAGCTCAGCATTATTAATCTCCTTTTATGTGATGTGAGTATGGGTACCCAAGCTTTTAAATCACATCCTCTGGCTGCATAAACTATGGTAGGAAGATTGATGTCAAGGGAACAACACAGCCCAGGACCACAACATCCAACATAGGCTGGAAGATACAGACCAGGGGGTAACATCAGAAAACACTACCAGAGCAGGGAGGAGCTCTGGGCACAAGACAACCTCACCTGGGAGCAAGAATGGACTTCTTCCCTTTAACTGGATGCCCTCCTTTGGTTATTTATGCTTACTATGCTCAAAGACGACAAACCACGAAGACTTTTCCACCCCAATTTTTATAATCCATGGATCTATTTTAACAGAAAATTAAGTTCAAACCCTGAAACAAACTTGCTTTTATCAGAACGGGACGCAAGAACCTCAGGGTCAAACTTTTGAAAGCAACACCTGATTAGAGACACAGGGTTCCCACTTCTTAGAGGTACCAAGCCCTCATGGTCCAATTAAACTCCCCCAAACAAGAGGCTCCATGTACTGAGCATTTGAGGCCAACAACAAGCCCTGTGTAAAGCCAGAGCCTTACTGACACTGCTGGGAAGAGCAGCAGGGCTGCCTGGTCCTCAGGATCAAACAAGTGAGTCAGCTCTGCTCCCCCTGCCTGGGGCTGCCTCCCTAAATTACCAGCAATCCAGACACCTCCAGAGGGCAACTCACCCCAGCTACCCCAGACACCTGGGATGCAGTGGGGTGCCAGAGGTGTCTCGGTGTCTCGCCCTCCTTGTTTAATGCAGAGGAACTAGCTTTGATGAAATATCCACCTTTTAAATAGCTGCAGACAAAGAGGTGTTTTTTTTTCCCCCAAAGTTACTTCGTAAAAGCTAACGTTCTTATAGTCAGGAGACTACAAAAGCTCTCGACACAATGCTCAATATCACAGGTTTCATGAAAAAACCATAAGCTGGCCCCACATCAGGAGGATGCCAAGTCAGGTCAAGCCAGCTGGTCCAGACTGCACTGGCAACCTAAGGGGTGGCAGCTGAGACAGTTTTGTCTCCAAAACACAGACTCCAAAGCCCAAAAATAAGATGGAAAACAGACAGTGAGTCATTTTTCCTTAGAGAAATGACGTGAAGGTTACCTGGGTGGTGCCAAGTCCTGCCCTGCTGGGATAACCATAAGGACAGGAATAGCTGGAAGAGGGGAAGAGCACAGCTCCTCAGAAGATCTGAGGCCTCCAAACAAACACAGATTGGGGCTGTGTAATTCAGCTGGGATCTGGGCCACAGATGTTTTTTCTACAGAAGAAAAAAGAGAGTTTAAAAGAAATACAGCCTACCCGTAAGAAGTTCCAGCAGTAGGAAGCTGTTGGAGCAGCAAGAGTTGAGCAGGGAGAAGCCTCTGCAGTTCAGAGGCCACCAGAAGAGCTCTGAGCTGGGGTTTGGGGATGGCAGTGCTGTGACTCCTCACTAAAGGGTACGCAACCCTACAGCAAACACAGCACACCCCAGCCTCTCGGAATGTGGTGAACAGATGCAAAGTGCTTGATATTAGAGAGGAATTACTCACTCCCACTTTCGCTACGGCTTACCAAACACCGACTTGCACGTCTGCTGAGTGCACTTGCTCAACCAGATTCCCAATGGGCTTCATCCACACCAACATACCTGCTCTCCCAAAACAACTGTGGCAACCAGACATGTCCAGTCCAGCGTCAGCCAAACAACTCTGCACTCAGCATGATAGGGACCTCTTTGCCTAGGGCAGTCACCTTTCTGGAGAGACTGTTCCCCTTGTTTTCTTCTCATCCATCTACAACCTCAGTTTTCCTTTCCTATTGCACTTCCGCTGCCTCTTTTTTTCCTACCTGTTTTCCCACACTTTCTTGCAAGTTTGTGCTCAGTTTGGAGCATTGGGGATTTTGACATACACCTGAATGGGGTCAGAATCTTTTTTTTTTTTTTTATTCCCTGGTCTCCCCCCTCTGTTTCCTTACTTGCACAGCCTGTACTTTTAACACTATGTAATTCTTCCACTACCCTCTTCTGCTCTTCCCGCTTCTTCACTCCCAGTCCTTCGGCATCCTCACCCACGCACATGCCAGCAGTAACCTGCTGCATGGGATACCAACAAGCATGGCCTTCTCCACGCCGTACACCCTCTGCCCAGCCCACAACACCCTACCTAGAAACCACTGGCCCAACGAAAGGTAAAACCAGAATGCTCAGAAAACAGCACATAATTAGCAGCGGCTACACGTTATTAGTGCTGTATGCAGTAACTTCACCACTCCCAGCTCTGCTGGCACCGCACGTTTGCTCCCAATGGGGAGCAGGAAGATGAACACTGGGGCACCCAACACCAGGACACCCATCACCGGGACAGCACCTATTCTACATCAGCTGGAAAACCAACCACAGGAGCATCACTGTCTCGAATGTAATATTGCTTGGACTGTCAATGATGGCTTTTAATGGCTCAAAACAGCACATTCAGGCTATTCTCAGCATTTTGATGACCCTTATGCTCCCCACCTCTCCTTCCCCAACACACAGAGTTGATGCATGTTTAAATGAATGACAGACCAATTAGCAGGGAAAAGTGTACATGTGTATTTGTGTGTGGGAGGGTATTTAAGCTAATATATTCCAGCACTGATAGCTTTATCCTCTTTGCAGTCTCTGAGAATGAACTGGCCTCCATCTGTACAGAAGATTAGTAGAATTACTAATCACTAATTATGACTCAGAGGTTTTAAAAGCAATGCAGACTGTACAAGGGTGGCCTGATTTTTAGAAAACGAGGAGACAAAGATAGCACAGTGTTATTTTAAGCACATGGACAGTCCATCCAAGACTGCAAAGAACTGCAACAACAGCGCTAGCAAAAGGAGTGACAGAAAGCTAAACACGCAGAAGGACAAAGAGTGAAGCATGGAAAAAACAGCATGTGCCTGAAACACTTTTAATTTGCCTTTTCATAAGCCTTTTGTCCAGTCAGAGCAGGCTGGCCAGCCTCTGCACAAGACTAAAATGGAGACTTATCCAGGGAAGTTCACACAGCAATACATTTGTGTAGGAGCCTGGTTCTGAAAAGTGGCGCCAGCGACATTTGAAATCTAACGTATTTTGTGAACTGCGTCATATTGAAAAAAAATATTTATACAGGCCAACGTGGGTAGTGAATAGAAGGCACTGTTTGAAACTGGCACCGCAACACCCCAAAGGAAATGAGATGAAGTTCACAGTCTGGTTGTGAAGTTTGTCTGCTAGGGTAGAGGGAGGAGCGGTAAAAAAAAAATTGTATTTTTGTTTGAATAAACTCTCAAACAGAAAACGCTATATCATGAGCTCAAATGGAAATATGTCTGGCAGAGAGCTTTGGAAAGCTGCTGTTGGAAGCATGTAAAGCCAAGTTTAACTCTAAGCTGTCAGGAGGCGGTGCCCAGAGCCAGTCCCATTCTCAGCTCTCCCTCATGCAAGAGGCTCCCCCCGAAGCCACAATCCCAGGGAAAGCTTCTGCGTGTTGTGCTCAGATGGGACAGGGGTTCAAAGCAGAACCAAAGCTCTGCAGGTGATGTACGAGCAGTGTCACAGCATTAGATCAGATCCCTTCAGAAAGAAATACAGCTGGATAAAGCAGGCAGAGCAAAGCTTTTCCAGAGCAACCAGTAATCCCCAGTTCAAATGTTTGAAGGGGCACATATTCAGCATCCCCAAAAAAGGTCTTCAAGCTTCCTTTGGAGAGCCCTGACCCACAAAGATGCCCGAAATGCTTCCTCTGAGCATTGCTGCCAGGGCCTGTCCGGTGTGGAGGAAGGAAAGCTCTGCCCCTTTGTGCTCACCTTCACCGCTCCAGCACTGCTTTCCACCATTGTGAAAAGAGAAGGAAAAAAAGGCATCTCCAATTCGTTGTCAGCATTTTTTTTTTTTTTTACAATGAAAAGTTAAGGTGTGGTAGCAGAGGAAACATGGTCCTCACTATCCAAACCAACTACATTAGCACCATAGGAAACAGAAGTCAACTGCTTCCTCTCTCTCCTCCACCCCAGGTACATATGGGATGGACACATGTACAAAGCTTGTTTATTGTGCTTCATCAGCAAAATCTTTTTCACTTCACACGGAGGAAGTGACCTTTCAGAGGTTAAAAAGCACTTGGTCCAAGAAAGCCATGTGAATTCAGTTTACACTTTCACACCAGAGATTGTTAGCCAAATTACCAGTGTAACTGAACAGCTTAATCACAGAGATGCTCCCATACCTGGTTTCATGTCCAGCAGATATTAATCACAACGTGTCATCATATTCCACAGGGATTTGGGGGGATGGTTTGCCTGGTTTCTCTTTTCCCCTTTGAGTGAGCAGACTGACATGCACTTTAGCCCTGACACTAAGGCATTCACTTGACCAGTTTTTAGTTTACAAAAAATTAGCTGCATGATCAAATAGACTTTGATGCAATGTTTCTTTCATGCTTAAAAGCATAGGGGGTGATGAGGAATGACTGTGATGTGGGATGTATAGGTGAAAATTGGTATTCAGACCTCGGGGAAGACGGGCACCAGAGCCTTGTAGGGTTGACATCCCAATGAGAGTCAGGCCAGTGGTGACACATGTAACTGAACATAGGATAAATGTTGATCCTGAAAGCTTTTGGCTGTGCCGCTGCTTATTAACCTCATTTATATGAAAATTTCACTTTCTGTTTTACTGCTTTATAATTAGGTTTAAGGCAGGTGGTCTATAAAACCAGCTTGTGGAGAGCCCTGCCAAAAGCTTTATTTAGGAAGAACTATCAGGACACCCAGAAGGGCCACACACTCCCACTGTGGGCATTTGGGGGGGGGCGGGGGAAGAGGGACGACTCTGGGAAGACCCCAAAGCCCAGCCAGCAGGCCAGATCTCCACAACATACAGCCCTCGCTCCTTTCCCTCATAGGAAATGGGTACCTTGCATGAAGGCATCTATGCTGAATTCTCACCTAGGATTTCTTCCAAGCCCTAAGAGCACTAGCTTGTATTGACTTGCTGCAGTTAGAAAGAAGATTGTGCCAGCTCTTCCATCAGCTGCCTCTGCAAGTCTGTTTTTTCTAGGACAGGCTTTCAGATGCTCTCTGCCACAGACAAGACAACGTTGCCTGGCATACAACCCAAGCGCTCAGAGACAATAAATCCACATACTGTACAACTCTCCTCCCCTCGCATGGGTTCAGAGGTTATTTCAGAGTGAAACGGGACGCCCCCTCAGCACTGTGGCTCACAAACTCCCCCAGATGAATAGGCTCTGGGCAAATAGAACATCCCTTCTTTGGCAGACGAGGCAGATGATGGTAAGCACTCTGGAGCAGAGACCATCTCAGGGAGGCGCCTGAGCTGGGGCAGAAGTCCCTGCACCAGGGCCCGGGTGAAACAACAGCCAGTAAGACCTTGGAAGGTGTTTCCTACACACACACACACGTGTTAGAAACAAGAAGGCTAAAGAGAAGGTGACTGACAAAAGCTGCTTTGTTCTTGTTGGTTGGGTTTTTCCATGCTCAAAGCTGCTAAGGCAGGTGAAGGCTTTACACTGGCAGAGTGGATTTCAGCCTCCCCTGGGCAGGCGGCTCTGCCCGTGTGAGAACCTCTGTGCCTGCCAGCTTCAGAAGACATAGGTGAGAGCCCTACGTAGAAGCATGAAGGTGTCAGTGCCTTCTCCATGCTGTGACCGAAGCTCAGGTTTCCCATGAGGCTAGCAAGCATTTTATATTAAAAAAAAGACAGACCAAGAAGTCCTCCCCGGGCTGTTAAGTTTGTTACTGTGGTGACAGAAGCAATCCTACTGTCTCTCCTTTCACCACAATAATGTACTGACAATTAAAAAGAGACCTGCTAGCAGTGTCCAACTTGCCCGAAAATAGCCACTGATCCACTAAACAACATAAACCCCAAATACGGATGAAAGCAAACCGAAGCCTCCGGGGCTGACCCAGCAGTGCAAGTGTCACCTCGCCCTTCCCTGCATGTCCCTGCAGCTAAGCTCAGTGACAAAGCTCTGACTTGTTCCCTAGTTTGTTACACCAGGCACAGTCCAGGGAGTCCTCATAGAGGGCAAAAGCGTAAGTTTAGTCAAGAGAGCCTTCATACACACAACCTATGTTATTTTTCACACCTAGAATAAGAATATGAAGGAGTTACATAAATATGAACATTCTTGATGAAGCCAAGGTGGGAAAGGACTTTGTTAAGCACCTGCCCAGATGCCAATATTAATAAGAACACAAGGCAAAAAGCATGCTTCCATCTGGCTACACCAACTACAGGACTTTTCCCAGTAAAAAATATTAAGACGACAAATAGCATCCCTAGCAGGTAGGAGAGTGCTGTTATATCCATTTTACAGACAAAAACGGGGGCACAGAGAAGGAAGACAATTTGCCCAAGATAATGTAGGATCTATGGTAGCAATAGGACACAAAATTTCATGTCCAAAATTAGAGCCTAGTCCCACAGACAATGCAGCATCCACCTCCTCAGAGAGACAACCCCACGGAGAGCTCTGCACTGGGTCTTTTGCTCCTGTATTGCTCCACAGAGCCCGAGGCTCAGAGTACATCTCTGCATGCAGGGGTCATCCAGCTACCGCCTCTAGATGCTCCCATAGCTCTAAGTGTTTAAAAAAAATGGAAAAGAAAAATAACACTTGATTCAACCTCTTACAGGGCTCTGATATCCAAACAGATGGGTGACATTTAATGCTGCATGCTTAGTCCCTCACCCCCTGGATGCAGCTGGGATACCACCAGTGGTTTGCACAGCAAAGAGCCAAGATTTCAGCACAAAAAAGCAGTGTATTACACAACCCAAGGAAGAGCTGCATGGCATTCTTTCAGCCATCTCTCTTTAATACACCCCAAGTGACCACGCTAGGAAATTCCTGATATTAAAATGTGAGAGTCACCTTGTTGCTGCCTGGTCTCCCAGGGATGACCTCCAGGGCGATGCACATGGAGCAACTGGTCGATCACTGCGTGTCCCCAGCAGTCTGGCTGTGACAAGCTGTGGGCAGAGGGGAGCAGGAAAGGGGCACTCCCCATCCACCCCCAAGCTCAATAGCCATCTGGAAGAATGACAGAAGGACCAAATCCCCTCTTTTTACCTATTTTCACATCCCCACTTTAGGCACAAGTCAGTGATGCTTTTCATAAAGGCAAGAAAGATTAATCCACCAACAGCCACTAGGACACAGTAAGTTTGGGCTGAGATACAGTCACGCTTTGTTTTTTTGGGGAAAAAAAAATTCTTTTCACTTCAAGCCAACCATCAGAGAATTGCAGCTGAACAGGCTGAATACAGCTGTTGTCAGAGCTGGTCCTTACTGAGCCACTATCCCAGCCCTGGAGGGATGGGGATGCTCCATAGGGATGCAGCAGGGAGCGAAGGCAGCCTGAGCTCCATGTCCTTTACTTGAACAGACTCCAGAAATAACACCCACGCAGCACAGGTGTAGCTGGGTTTTACTTACAGAGAAAGAAGGGAGCCGGAGCTGCATCCCACATTTCTTCAGGTCAGTAAAGGTGGGAAAACAGGGAGCAGTGTTGCCTGTACTCCTGCGTTCCCTAACTATGCATGATCCCTACTCCACAGGTTACGCACACGTCGCATATCACAAAATGTTTACATCCATCATCTTACAAAACGTCAAGATGCATGCGAGCACATGGAAGCACTTCTATCAACATAAAGCTATTCTTCCAACTCCTGAGCATACCTTAAAGCTAAGTAGCAACAGATCCCTTTGGGATTAAATAGGCATACATGTCCTTTTAGCATGCCCTTCCCATGGAAATTACAACCTGATGGTTCTGGAGAGCTGTTTGCTATGAGCTGTGTCATTCTCCGTATTGCAACGCACCAGGGAGGGGGGAGAAGCAGCTTTGAAATATTTAACATAATGTAGCAAACATGCACACTGACACTGCAACCAGGCACACAGCACAAGCTTACACGTGGGACAAAAATAAATAGACACAGAAAAATAAATAACTGCCAGCAAAAACACACACCAAGAAGAGTGACATCATACTAACGGCAACTGGATACCACAGTAACTGCAAGTACGGGGCTGTACTTTTTTGCCTGCAGAAAGAGGAGTCTCCGAATAGTTGTTTTAAAACTCACAGCCCCCCTCCCCCCCAAATAGCAACCCCTTTATGACACAAGATACTCTCATGTTACAGTCTGCTACTATTCAGTGACACTAAGAGTGGAAAAAACTACATGGCAGCATTGTGCTCCGAGTGCCCGATGGCAGCGCAGGCTGAGAGCTGAGCTCTGTCTCCCAAATGAGAGCTCGGTGACAGCAGCGAAAGGGGCTCCCTGCAATACGGGGGGCAGTCGGCTGCCAAACCAGTTTTAGGCAAACTGGCTGATAAAACACATTTAACAGAGAATATCTCCCCCCAAACCCTGAATTTAAGACAGATGCACAGTGCTGGCTGTTTGAAAGCAAACATAAACCTGCTGGGAGCCTTCGCACCTCACACAGGGCTGCGTGAGCTGTGGCTCCAGCACGATGCCCCTCGCCTCCCCCCATCCCAGGCACCTCACCCGGGGTGTGCACACTGAGGCATCACACAGGTGGGCAAGCATGTGTCCGTTGGGTGGCACCATGCTTTTCTAAGAAGACCTGGTGCAAATACCAGGTTGGTTTGTTTTGTTTTTTTTTTTACCTGGTAGACATCCCGGAGGCCGCACCACGCTCGCAGGGCTTGCCGGCAAGCCCGCAGCCGAGCAGCATACCACCTCCTCAGCGCTGCCACTGTCACCGTCCAGACGAAGCGGCTCCCGCTGAAGAGCAGATCCTCCACCCCGCACATGAACACCGAAGCCATGACTTACTCCAAAACAAAATCCCCGTCCCGGCTGGCTCCTGCTGGCTCTCCCTCCCTCCTTCAAATGCCTGGCATGACGGCAGCCCGGCTTTATACTGCAGGCAGAGGGCAGGGGTGTTGCACAGAGCCAGGGTCAAGCCTTCAAACAAACTCCTCTTTCACGGCGCTTCCTGGGCAGATTCCCAGGCATGTCCCGGCGCCTGCAGCCCAGCCAGCGGCTGCAGTAGCTCAGCCCTACCAGCAGCTCACACAGCAGCCTTGTCCTTCTTAGCAGCTTATATAAATCTCCGTTAAGCTCCGGTAGCTACCACGATGTTTTCTAATTAAATTTTAACCCTTTTTGCCATATGCCCTGACAAGAGCCCCATTTAGAGGCGACAGGAGGAGCAGGAAGCCACTGGGCAGCATTGATCGCCGCCGCACATTGGTGAGCCGGGCAGGCGCTTCGCACACAGCTCCCGCCAAATACCCAGCACTATCTGCCTCTGACACCTCCTTATCTGCCAGGCAGGGAACAAAGCTGTCATCATTTTCTCCCAGCTGAGCCCGTGTTCAAATTATACACTAGAAATCCTATTTTTTTTTTTTTTTAAAGAAAAAGCACCTCTGTGAGCTAGCAAGTGGAGGAAAGGAAAGAAAAATAAAACCACCCCGATCAGAACAGTCCTGCAGAAATAGATGCACTAACTTCTCTTACAGCTGACATCACAGTGGATGCCCACAGCACAGAGCCATCTCTCTGCTCCACACCTCCCCCTTGGTTGTTGCATGGTACCGATTAAATGCTGAACACCTGCTAAATAGATGATTTTGCTGTACTCTTAAACTAACATAAGTCCATTAATGCAGCACTTGCTACATGAGAAAAAACAAAGCTGCCTGTGCTAGCTGAGCTCTTCACAAACAGCCCACAGCAAATAAACACTGAAATAATAGCCCACAAGAGACTCCAGCCTTGCCTCGATAGTCAGTATAAAATTAAGCAGCACCCTGCCCTTCTGGGGCTTAAACTGTCAGTGCCAGCAAGCTGCACCTTTCATTTGTTAAAACTCTTTCCTATTAAAAGCTAAGGGATAGATGGAGTCAAAGGGCAGTTAATCTTTTTCAGACCCCTCAGAGGATTTGAAATTTCCTAAGCTTTTTGGGACAGAAGCTGCCGGGGGGCCCCACATGCCACCATCCACAGCTTGCTGAAGGAACTCCTCAGAGCAGAAGGAAGGAACTCCTCAAGGAGCAGATTTTTGCATAAAACCATCAGCAAGATCAACCTCTCTGTAAAAGTACTCTCTCTTGTGCAACGAAATGAAGGAAGAGGGACCAGGAACAGCTTGCAGAAAGGCTGCATGGGAGAGCTAAACCCTACAGTGGTGCTGGTACTGCTTCCCCAAGGGCACTGTCTGCAAACAGCCCCTGCACCAGAGTTGCAGTCGTGCTGTTCCAAGTGCTCTTCATGGGAGGGAGACACCCTACATGCTCGTAGCACAGCACAAGTATTCACAAAACCCATTTCATTCCATATTAATCAGCCTTCTTCAAATTGCAAGAGCCTACAGTCATGTACAGTCAAACCCTGTGTTGTAGTTGGGGTGATGTAGCTCTGCAGACAGATGACTGCCTGTCATCAGGCTTAGACTGGCTTTAGACCTGTGTGTCTCCAAGCATCACACTTTTACGTATAACAACGCAAGCGCAGCTCTGCTCCTCTTGGTGCTGCTATCTACTGGCTACGCTGCTGCCAGGGAGTTTAGTTCTCTCCAAGACTTGCTTTCACACAGGGAAAAAAAAAAAGACAACAATATTTCAAATATTATTAGAAGCTGTTACAAAGTAAGCTGCTGCAGAGAGAGGTCCAGCTTGTTATAACAAGAGGCAAGTAAAGACTCGGGGTCTGCAATTGAAATCCAGCATCCATATACCCACCCCAGGAGTTTTCCCCCCCGCCCCATTTGAATGCTGTCTTAGAGCCTGTGGCCACAAGGAGGGTGTCTTCCTCCTCCTCCAATGCTACCCATCATCACTGTTCTGTGCTTAGAGGACTTTAACGTCAACATGAACACACAAAATGGAAAAAGTTTGCTTTCCACCAGGAGAACGCAGTGCCAAATATCTAGAGAGAGTTACTGCAATAACCTAAGCCAGTACCAGCGCCAGGCTTGGCAGCGGGTAATTGCCATTCCCTCAGATAACACCACTTTGGAGAGCAACCAGCCAAGAAAACCTCCAATGGCATCTGTGCATTATGGTCAAGTCATATCCAAATTTAAACACTGAGATAAAAAAAGAAAATCCAATTTTCAAGTTCCACTTCTGAAAGAAAAGAAAAGGAGCTTTGTAGTTAAAGAAACAGGGCAGGGAACGGCCCTGTCCTGCGCCAGGAAAATCCAACCCACCCACTACGGAAAGTTTAAATGTTTCTGCTCTCTCAGTGCCTTTTTGTGTTCCTTATCACCTAATTAGACTACAAAAATTAACAATGAGGATTTTCTCCTTTAACACATCACAAGGTTTTGGGGGTTTTTTTTGGTTGGTTTTTGTTTGTTTGTTTTTGTTTGGTTGGTTTTTTTTAAGTTGGTCTATGACCCATGGTATCTTTAAATTAGAACTTACTGTTTTGTGCAGTTACTCTTTATACTTCACAAGTCACCGTGTGCCTGAGCGATGGCCTCGGATGGCTCCGTCTCAGAAGGCAGAGCCACACGTACACTCAGGCCCTCCCCTCCTCACTGCTCCCAACCACTTTACCCATCAATACTTCCATTACCTTGTGTAGGCTTTATGCGCTTACAGTAAAGCTATAGCTCCACGTGTAGGCTAGAGCAAGGCAAGAACCTCTTCCCCACCTTTACTTAGGGTACGTGGACTTCAAGTCCAGTCTCGTGAACAAAAGCTTCACACATCTTGTCATCTCTTTTGCAGACAAAGCAGGTGATAAAAGTAGTAGTAAGTGTCATCTGGATTCACCTTCCCTGTTACGCAGGGCAGTAGTTACACCATGGTCCCTTGAACCTTGGGCATCTGTTGAACACCCACAGAACAAAAGAGCAAAGCGTTTGTGATACATAGAGAAGCTAAATGCTATTTAGAATAATTTTGGTGTTTTAATAGGTAATGTATTACCCATTTAAATCAGTCTTTTATTGACTTCCACTTTCAGAACCTGATTGCAAGTGGGTTAATTTGAAATACCTAAATCATATCTGGACTCCTTAGAGTCAGAACAGAGATCACAAAATTCAGCAAGGGAACGTCAGTAAGATAGCCAGATGGTTTCCAAAGGCTGTGGCATCCGCATATCTATTCTGTGAGAAAAGAGGGAGAAGACATATCTCAGAAAAGGTCTTTGTAGGTGTATGTACCACTTTCAAGGGAACACAAGAGACAACTAACTGCAAATCTATTTGATGTACAGCCATATGAACAACAGGGCATTCATTGCTAGTAAGGGATAAGCCTCCGCAACAGGAATCTAAGGAGAACATCACTTTAAAAGACAGTAGACAACCTGTGGCAGATTCATACTTTTCCATACATTATTGATTGTAGTTCCAGAATAATGAATATTAAAAGAGAACAAAGGTTTGCTACCAACATAACAGGAAAAGGTGATCCCAAGTGGATTCTCAGGCTTCCTTGCATGTTATCTTCTGTGCCAAAGTGAATGGCACAAGGCTTAGCTGACTTGCTGCTTTTCTTTTCAAAGTAGCTCATGTGAAGTTCACATGGATAGAGAATTCATCTACCTGCGAGACCACAGGACAAGAGCATCAAACTTCCCCTATATCTACAAAGCAGTATTGCCCCTAGATACAACTTTTGATTAGACATATAGGAAAAAGGACACACACACACAGTCCCTAGTGGCAGGTAATAAAATTAAAGCTTTGATCATTTTTGGTCTCTGAACCTTCAGCAGTAAAAGGTGAGTTATTGTGCAGCTGCACAAAATGCCTAATTATACAGGCTAGCAGATGTCTGTCCCAACCGGTGCATTAAAACACACTTTAATCCATAGTTTGTCCTCATATATTGACTACACATGATTGCAAGCAATTTTCATAACGTTCTGTTGAGCAAATAGTAAAGTTCAGTGAAGAACAAAAAAGCACCAAGACAGCCCTCAGAAGGTTATGAGAAGCAGTTCTGTTTCATGGCACACATCGCTATTTTGAAATCTGCTGTTACTTCAACTCCCAGGGTTCAAACCCTCAAGGCCCGATACCCTGGGATGGTCTCAGGGCAAGGATAAGCATCATTGAGGTCCATGCTTGGACCCAGAGCACTGTGGTACCAACACTGTCCACCAAAAACCAGCTGCAGTCCCATCTCACTGCCTACATCCAGTCATGGTTCTCCTTTCTGCACAAATCCATGTGTTTGATTTTCATCAAAACTTTCCCATTTTGCTCCAGTTACAAGCCAACAGCGCATTATGACACTGCTTTTAAAAATACATTTCCAAAAATGCCCAAAGGTGCTGATTTTTAGGAGTTTTCATAAGCATGAACAACAGGATTACTTGGGAATTAGGCCTTTCTCAGACAATGCTGAAGCTGCATATCTCCCTAACGTTTTTTTTTTTTTTAAAATTCTTGTCATGAAACAAGCCTGTCAAGCTGTGAGCATTAATGCAATTAACCCCAAATAAAGATGAAGTGACTTTTCAAAAATCGTTTTTGCTACACTCTGGCCCTTAATTACCAACTTAATAAAGATAAAGTGAAATATAGTCATTGGGTGCCCTCTCTTTGATGTTGTAACCTCTCACTACATAAGATGCTTAAAAAGCAGCACTGGTGCATAGGATAAGTCTGTAATCCAACCTGTCCTGACCAAGAGCTTTTGAAGCAAGATTCAACTTCTGGTAAGAGGTGTTTGCAAACCAATTTTGTTCTTTGAGATTATTGAAAAAAAACCCACAAGATATTCTTAATCTACTTTAATCCTTTATATTGTCACGAATTTTGGAGGCCTCTCAGAAATAAGTCTACAGTTCCACAAAGATTTATCTACCACCACTCATGTTATCAAACCTTGATTTAGAAAGCAAATGAAATCTGCATGAAAGGACCATGTCACCCTCCTTTAAGGCTAATAACAGCATCTGATGTAGGTATTTGGACCTCTCATCAGGTGCTACACCAGGAATTTGGATTCCCAGCTTTTGGCCACTGAACTGCACTTAAGTCAAGTGACTGATGTATCTGAAAACCACAGCTACACCGAAAATGATCCCCAGTTGCAGAGGGAGACTTTGGTACCTACTGCTCTCCTCTCTGGGTGAGGCACAGCCTCTAATAAGCTCCTTTAACAGCAGCTTTACATACTTCTAAATGAGGTACTGCCTTTTTTCCTCCCCTCTGAGAGCTCAGGCTGTACATATATTGCTCTACACTAATGATATAAACATAATGCCATGACAAATAAACACACTTTTAAAGACGAAGAGCTGCTGTGCCAGAAACATGAATTTCCTGCAGTCTGTATCCCATAGTAAACTAATTAGCGCTTCACTTCAGAAGAAGTGCCACTGCCTTTTAGCTTTATAAATGATTAAGCAGCTTGCAGTCTGATTCCTCGAACAGCAAACTTCCCTACCCGCTATACCTCGAACTCCAAAATCAGGTCAGGTTCAAAACAAGTAGCATATGCTCCAGTTTCACAAGTCAGGGTTTATCATCTTTTGTACCATGCCATCAGAACATGTCACCCAGTTTTAATAACACAGATCTAGTTCCTCCAGTAGCTTATGGTCGGTGCATCAGGGGTGTAATTTGGCCCAGCTCCACTGACTTCAGTGAAACCTCACACGTTCATACGCATATAATCAGGTGAGGATGTAGCTCAAGAAGCTTATATACAATTTGGCAGCAGTGAGCACGACTTCTAAGGCGTGTCACTATTTAACATATACCCATATACAAACTGTATTTAAATTTTATGCATACATATTTCTAAATCAGTAGAAGTCTACAGCCCCAGAAAGTCGGTTTGCACAGAAGAGATACGTGATGAGGGAAACCACTCCCCAGACTTCTGGGTAAAAAAGGATGAAAAAACATTAAAAAAAAATTATTTCCACCTGAAAGAGGATTTGTTTCTATCACACACACAGTGCCTGCAAATGCTTTCAGACAAACTGCATTTTTATGCCCTTTCTCAGCAGCCTGGGTGATGGCAGGCTGGGTTCCCACAGGAAGGTTGCCATCTACTCAGTCACCAGCACCAGTGTCTGCAGCTCTCCAGGCACGGAGACCTGCCCCAGGGACACTGCACAGTGGGTCATGACATTGTGGGATGCTGCCTTCCCCACTCCAGGACTGGGCAGGAACCTGGAGAACCACCCTCCTCTTCTCTGCTTTGTGGGAAGGGCTTCCTTTCTGGGGAAAGCTTCACCAGGAGAGGAGTCACCACTGATGACGTGGGAAATCATCCTGCACTTGGTGCTACTCCCAAGTCACATCTGGAGGAAAGAAGAGATCAAACAAGCACAGGGTGGAAACCTGGGGCATCCTTAGAGCTGCAGAAAAAGTGACACCACCACCTCCTCCTCCCTCCTTCCCCAGAGAGGGCTTCGCCCAGAGCCGCACTGTAAACGGGGTGGTGACAGTACTGCTCGAGGAAATGATTCACGCCGTGCCAGCCCGATGCCAGGCCAGGCCCTGGCGAGAGGGAGGCACCCCCGACCTCCGCCTCTGGGCCATCTCTCTGGGGAGCACCCATGGGAAGTGACGGCACAGAGGAGAGGCCGTGGCTGCCTTTGGAAGCTGCAGCAGGAAAAGCGATTTCTCTCTAAGCTGCTGATTTTGCCATCCTCCTACCCAGCCCCATAGCAGGTCACTCTCGCTCACATGCAGACTGTGCCCATGCCTCCTGACCCAACCACCAGCCCATGGAGATGGTCCCCAAGCCTGAGAGGGGACAAGGAGCCTCCACCCGCAGAAGAGGGGCTGAGACCCTGCAGAATGAAGGGACAGAGCTGTCACACACCAAGAAAATAAATGATAGGAAGGGACAAACTCACATTTTCCTCTACACCTGCACTCTCAGTGGTCTCATGCCTCTACCTCCACCAAACTGGCAGGAGTGTAACCAAGTGCACAAAACACTAATTTTGTAGGCAAAATTATAATAGCTTCTGTGAACTGACACACCAATTCTGACAAAATTTCCAACTCACACGCCCAAATATTCAGGAGAGTCAGCACAGTCTCTTCCACCTCCCACCTCGACCTGGCTGCAGCAGCTTCCCAGCAGCTCAGAGCAACGCCACATGCCTCTGGCTTGTGTTTTAGTGGATGTCACTCTTCCTGTCCATCGCCTTAATGGAGCCATGAAATGCTTCGGGGTCTTATCACAGGAGTGGCAGGTTCAAAGTCTGGAGGACTAAGGGGCTGGAGTTCCACACAGGGTGACACATCCAGCCCCACCGGTTTGTCCTGTGCTTCCCACAGCCCCAGCAGCAGTGGGAAGGTTTCTTGGTCACTCGGACGGGCACTGCATTCCCTGACAGCTACCAAACCCACCCAGCTTCCCTCGGGCCCTGAGGCACTGCTCCACGATGGATGCTGCCATCGCCCTGCTGCTGTCGTGGCCAAAAATGGGGCAGCGTCCCCTGCATTTTGAGTCGGCAAGGAGTATTAAAGGGATACTGAATAAGTCAGGTAACCACATTTAGATGACGTATTTCATGGTAGATATAAATATGTGAGGAGAGTGAAAATCCAGGGCTGCCCCAGCTTTATGATTATTTTATAGCCTCGTTAATCTATGGCAAATGGGGTAGAATTACTACATAACCTAAATACGGGGTAGAGATCTACAACGCTGTAAGAGAAAGCATAAATGAGCTAGTAAAGTTTCAGCATTTCACACGATATATATGGCCACGAAGACAAAAATAACAACCCAAACCTATCAGTCTCCTGACAAGAATCTTTTAAAGAGTGAGAATAAATGATGTCTAACTATTATAATTATATCCTCAGTGCATTCATTCTCTCAGGATGAGTAACCCAGGATGCTGTAGCCTCCAGAAAAATCATGACTCAGGGCAATGCTCTGCCCTTGATTAGACTTTATGGGTCACGCATAGCCCTGGAAAGGACTTGTCCTTCCCTATATACATGCTCAGATGACAGAGTTTAGAGCACTGCATCCTATCAAACATGAACCAAAAGACCATCTTGGATGCCTTTGTGCTTCTTCTTCCTACCCTCAGTTTCAGACCATAAACCCAGCAGAGCAGGATTCATTTCTGTGTGTCCGTTGGGTATGCGGCACACCAGAGTACCAATAATGATATAAGCTTTTCATCAAAATGCACATTTAAAGTAACCAGGACCCACGTCCTCTGTGCTGGTTGGCAGAGGTCAGCAGGGATGAGGGCAGGAGCATGGCACAAGCTGCTGATGCTCTCCCAGGGCCACAGGACTCACCTCATCTCCCCCAGACCGGACCACCAGCATCCAGTCCCACTGCTCTGGCATGCTCAAGAGAATGGTCCTGCTGCTATTTTGATTTAGGGCTTGATCCAGCACAATCAGAAGTCAACAGGTCTTTTTCTACCTGCCATGGATGAGTTCAGTTCAGAGCCTTTCAAGGCAGAGCAATGCATTTTCCCAGCCAGATTTTGCAGAGGGAGAATCGCAAACCAGTGGAAAGAGACAGCAGCAGTAAATAGAAGAGGCAAAAAGGAATTGGTACTGTGAACCTATAAAATAAGTTGCCAACACTCTCAGTGCTATGGAGTGATGTTGTCTGAGAATGCAGGTCTACTGCGCTATGCTTCTTGAGCTAGAAAGCAAAAAAACATCATTTCACAGTGTATCATCTCTTGCTACAGCAATTAGTGCCTCATTTTACTAACAAAGTACCTGTACAGCGCACATTTGTCAGCTCTGAGCAAATAAATGGGGAATAACCATCTAGAATTTGAGAGGAGGCAAATCCGTATGGTTTGTTGTTAGAGCAGATGAGCTCTGGCATTAGTGTGTTATTTCTTGAAGGTGAGTCTCAGTGCTGAGTGTTTGACCATGGAAGTGGAAAAAAGTCAAGGAGCTCGTAGCATTTCCCCACAGAGGGGCCACGATGCTTATACAGGGCACTAAACATTGCTGTGAGTAAGACTAAAATCAAGCTTTCCAAACCACACGAGCTGCTGGCCCTTCAGAAAATAGGTGTGCGTCCAACTGCATGGGGCTGCAGGGCACAAGGAGCCACTGAACCGAAGAAGGAGAAAGAGCAGCCATTAAAAGGGTGCTTTTATCCTCAAAAGGCTCCCAAAATAAACAAACAGCATGGCATGGGCTTGATCCAAAGCCTATTGAAGTCAACGGAAAGACTCAAACTGCGCTCAATAGGCTCGCAGCAGGGCCGGGCATGCCATGAGAGCTCCACGTGCTGCCCCACCAACACACCGACCCCCAGCAGGGGACTCTTCACCACGTCCCACAGCTCCTTCTGCCATTGCTCAATTCTCCTCTCCTTGGCCTCAGGAGGCATTCTGCAATCATAAGCTACTGAAGCCATCCAAAATTATTTATATTTAAAAACATAACTATATTTTGAAATAGGTATTTTTTTTCTACCCATCCCCCGGAATACAGGAACACAGACAGGTCATGAATCAATCACCCACGTAGCTGGGGCCCACAAGATCTGTCTCTGCACCAAAAGTCTGAACCATACCTCTGATCTGTACTTCATGAAGTGCCTTCTGAGGCCACCACACAGGTCAGTCCTCCCCCAGCTGCCACCCTTGTATTTGGCCTGAAGCTTTCAGTATTTGGAGAAGAAATCTGGACTGACGCTACAGAAAATGAAAGTTCCTCTTGCCAAGAAAGACGGTCCAAGTTAAGACAACATGTATTTTATGCATTCAAGCTGAGCAGAGCCCCTCCAAGAACAAGAGCAAGGAGTCCTGGTCCAATTTTCCTTCCCTTTTAAAAAAAAAAAAAAAAAGCACCAAGAGAAAGGCCTGACGCCAGCAGCAGCTGTATCAGATGCCCCTGGGGTGGGAGCAGTGACATCAGGAAACATCAGAAAAAACACAAACAATGAAAAAGGAAGCAGGGAGGGAAACGCGGAAGGGATGGAGGGATGGACAGGGTGGCTGTGGCCCCAGCTGCCGAGTCAGCCTCTTCAAAGCAGGAAGGCAGGACCTCACCCCTGCAGAAAGCAGGGTGCAGGACACAGAGCCAGGTGAGGTTTCCCCACATCTCACCCCCTTCTCACAGCCCCCCACCAGACACGAGCGTGGCACAGCACCGGGGTTCTCACCCATCCCAGGTCCCCACTTGCCACCACAGCTGCGGCCAGATCCCACAGGTAAAGCTGTGCAGCCCCTTATCCTGGTATAGGCAGAGCGTGAGGACACGGGTGCAGATGGGTGGGTTACCCCAGAACTTGCTTTGTAGCTTACTGGGAAGAATAAGAGGGGAGAGGCGATGGCATAAAGGGAGAGAGGACTTTACCAAAGGGCTCTTAATAGCACAGACTGTTAAAACTCATCTTCAACAACAAAAAAAAAAAAAAAAAAAAAAAAGAGAAAAGCTTTGCAATATAGTTTGGATCCAGCATTTTGTTCTGTTTAACCCCCTTAAACTTTTCCCTAGTCGCCTTGGCAGTGCAGGGAAGCCAAGCAGACACACTGGGAGCAGGGCTTTACCCCAGCCAGGCTCCCCACAGTTTCCTCATCTCTCTTCTGGCTGTCCTGCAACAACATAAATTCCCCGATGGGGGTCAATCAGAGACCATTTGTAAGTTTAAAAAAGTTACTCGTGCTATAATGGGCACAAATGAGAATTCAGCATTTGTTAACAATTATCCCAGGCAATAACTTCAGTCTCCCCCTCATACTTCAAATGGAAACAACACAGTAACTGAGCAGTACCTGTTGGCAGAGAAACTTTTAAATGGATGGATAGGAGTGGCTGAAATGGCTTCCTAAAAGAAAAATTCTCTTTTTTTTTTTTCCCCTTTTGGGATATAAAGTAGGCTTGCAAACTGCCCTCGCCATTATCAGTGCTGTGAGCATTTCATAGTCCTAATTAACGGGTATTTGTTTTCATGGGCGTGATTCCTCATCTGCCAAGACTGCAAAATTATAATGCATTTTTCCCCATCCTCCTTGGAGAGGACATGAGAGCTTAGCCAGGGAAAGGAAGCCATTTGGAGCAGGAAGAGGATGCTTGGAAACAGAGCTGGAGTGCTCATATTAGGCCCTTTCTGTGGTCAGAGGATCAAATTGACTTTTTTTTTTTTAAAATAAATAGCTGCTATTCTCATTCATATTAATGGGCAAAACTGTAGCACAAAAAGCCCTTTGCTTGCCTTTTTCAGCAGGTCATGCCATCCTGCCCAGCTACTCCTGGAGGACATTTCCCAGGAACCCTGCACCCATCCTGCACATGTGGTTGGAAGGGAAGGGGACAGCAGACATCAAGCCCAGGGAAAACAGAGCACCCAGTCCTCCTCTTCCTCCGGTAGCACATCAGGAGGAAGAAGGAGGACTCCCAGCTACTGCTGACCTGGCCCTGCTACACCCCCATTGCATTACCTCCTGACCCATATACCTGTTTCTCAAGTTTTGAAACACCACACAAAGAACAGAGGGGCCAAACTTCCTTCTCCTCACATGCACCTGCCCCTCACAGTGTGGGACACCACACACTGCGGGATATTGGGTGGCCTGCCCCAATCTTCAGCATCCACCAAAGCTGAAGTTACTGTATGCCTCTTGCCCTCTACATCCTAAACATAGTTTTCATCCTTCAGGGAGGCAAACAAGGATATTTGGGCCACGGGAAGGGGGGAAGGAGGAAGAATTTGGAGGAACTGCCAGGAGACAGGCAGTAGCTTTAGGGTGGGAAAAACTCCAGGATGAGGGTCTTGATGAGTAGAGAAAGCACAGCTGTAGGCTGAAAGGGGCTCCAACATACCATAGGCTGCCTGTAGAGAGAATAACATCTCTCAGTAGGGGCACAGCTCTGAGGCAGGAACACAGCACAGACTGTCCCTCCCCTACACAGCCCTGTTCTTTCCATCCCTGCCCACCTGTAGCATTAACTGTCCTTGGCAGGATACAGGGGCATCTGCCCCTTCCCCACAGAGGCAATGAGCTCCCTCAGCACACACATCACAGCACAAAACTCATTCCTAGGACTTGCGTAGAAATGGCAAGGGGAAAATAAATTCAGGGATTCAAAAACAAATCTAGTGGATGCTACATTTCCAAATCCTTTGGGAGTGAGAAAAAAAGTTACATATAATATCCTTTACCACTTTCTCCTGCTGATTGTGAAATCAAATAAAGAAACCCCACAAGAACGCCGCAGCCACTGGAATACAATTCATGTTTCTCTACTGCTAAATTATGCATTGGCCTTACAGCAGGTAAAATTGTAGCACAGCACCATCTGTTCCTCAATATGCTTGCTGCCAGCTACCGTAGCAGGGATTTACTCGCATATCCCTTTCGAGGTACGGCTGAGCTGACGGGCAGAATGCCTGTCACCAAAGCAAGGGATCTGTCACCTGCTGACTGCACATTGGGATATATCCCATTTGGGATATACCCTACTGAAGGGTAGGGACAGATCATTCATTTTCTGACATACAATATAGGCTCACAGCGCCAGCTCGAATGAATGGCCCTTGATGATGCTACCCATCCTTAAAATACTGCGGGAGAAAGCACATTTTCCAGCTGCTTGTGCCTTATGCCAGAGCACATTTATATCAGCAATTTCATTTCTAAATATTCTGATGGTTGCTGCAAGTTTTTCCATTATGACACATGAAGGGGAAGGAGAAAGGCAGCCAACATTTCCACATCTTTAAATTGAAATTTAAGGGACTTGTACACAAGCACACATGAAAGTCTCAGCCGTTAATCAGGGAGCTTCCAACTTCTTGCATCTATCCGTCTCCAGCAGACCTTGCATAGTAACCGAAGCACCAGGGAGCTCAGTACAGAGCAGGCGTGAAGGTGACCATCCCCAGGGGGTTTTGGTGGGTGCTGGCCCCATCCTGCTGCTCCCTCAGCTGCATACAAAGCTATTGCTAAAGGTCAGACCTGGCAAGCAAAGGAGCAAAACCCAAACCCCTGATTTGCCCCAAATTCCTGCTCTTCTGCCTGCAGAGCAGCTCAGAGCAAGGCCAGCAAAGCCCACCACAGCCTGGGGCAGTGCTGGCTGCTGCTGCAGCTGCCAATGCTTTCAGGCTGTGAGGTTCTTGGTACAGGTTCCAGCACCCAGCCCAAGGAAGGAGAGCGTCCCCACATAGTCAAGCCTCCATCCCCTCGAAATCCATGGTAGGCATTGTGTCTAAATGAATGCCTGACCCACCAGCCAGGCTGGCATCAGGAACTACACCAGGAGCGGGTCTGCTGCTGGCAGCACCCACAGAAAGTGAGCTTGGGAGAAGCTTTCGCATAGCGTTTGTGCTCAGTCACTTCTGATCTGAGCTCCCAGGAGCATCTCCAACCACAGGAACACACGCCCCCAACTCAAAAGGCAATAACACTCTCCTAGGCTCAAGCAACTCAACTTCACAACTCAAAACAAGTTTCTCTCACCTGAGACTCAGGAGACAGGTACGTTCCGGAGCCGAAAGCTGCTTGCCCACCTCACCCTCTGCCACACGCCATAAAAACCTCTCCTTAACTCTGCATCCAGTCCCCCAAGCTCAGCTCGGATCTTCTGCAAAGCCTCCTCCGTGGGCTGCCACCAGTTGAAGGCTGCTGGCCACACACCGCGGCGCCCGAGCTGGTGACTGGAGGCAGGGGAATTCCTGCAGCGCTGGGAGAAGAGACCAAGCACCTCCCAAGGCGTCCGGGACAAGAGAGCGCCTGTCAGGAGACAAAGCAATGAGCAAACTGGTTCAGCCTGTTGCTGTCTACGCTGAAGGCCAGCTCGGCACAGGAGGTGTTTAAGTCATGTGTTTGCTCCTGCCCCAGTTTGGAAAGAAAGGAAAAAAAAAAGAAAGTGGTTTCATTGGATTTAAGACTTTCACCTAACCATTTTCCAAGGGGATATTTGATGACCGAAATAAGAACAAAACAGAAGTTAGAACTTCAGTGACAGAACTGTAATAAAACAAGCTCTTCCTTCTCCCAGATTTTGTTTTACATATATGAACCTCCTCTTCTACAGCCCTAGTTTTACTGTTCGGAGTCAGAAATGAGGGGGTCTTATTTCCACTTCTCTCCCCTCCAGCCTCATCTATCACTGAGGTTCTAAGGAGTCAAGACAACCAGCAACACTTTACAAATGACCAGCCCTCATCTCTTAACTTCCCACGGAAGTAAAGGAGAGAATCCATGAATGTTTCAAGAAAGTTTCATCTGACCTAGAAATACAACCCGTGACACCCTTCTTATGCCTTAAATATTTCAATTCCCACGGTTGCAAGTTTCAGTAGCTGTTTTGTTGCATACGGGATGTGCCATACAAAGGCACCGAAGCATACAGTAACTGGCTGCCTTTGTTCTGTGCCGAGGGAAAGGCTGATCCAGTACCAGCCTGGCTGCATTCAGCACCAGTGAGCAGAGGACCCAGCCTGCTCACGGCTGCAGGACTCCCCCTGGAAACACGCTCAGGCTTCAGCTCCACTCAAGAAGCTCAGACCTCAGGCCACCTTTCCTCGTTTCCCCCAACCAAATGAGTTCCTAGGGAGAAATCGAGGTATTAGACGTCTCATTCTTCATCATCACAGCCCTGTTAGTGTTTGTGCTTTGCTGTATTTTAGCCACCACCACTTTCTAGTAGGGAACTGTTGCTATTCGGGGAGAGATCCATCCACTTCACCGGGTGTCCCTAGAGGATGCATGTAAAGTCAGCCCCCCCCAAAAGGAGCTGCTGGCTTGCCTACAGAGTCCAGAACACTCAGCTTGGGTAATGCAACATTCAGGATTTAAAGTACCTTAAAGCATCTCCATGTGAGCACAGCTCTAGCATGCTATTGGACTGCTTTGCTAGGAGAAGGCTTTATCAACCCATACCTGTAGTTCTGCCTTTGCTTAATCCTCGCTTTCTACTACGATATATGGATTTCTTCACTCTGCCTTTTATCCAGTCCCTTTGCTGGGATACTACAGTAAAGACAGGGCATCAATTTTCCCTTACAAAAGTCTCATGCATCCTAAAGGGGTAAATTTTTCCAAATTTTTTACAGTCACACAGAACAACCTTCTCGTTGTTCGAGCCTGCTAATAGCAAACTGCCTGCAGATAAAATCAGGTATGTATTGCCAAGACACTGGTGCACAGATTGGACTGCAGCACGGCTCCCTGATAATGTTCCTGGTGCCCCCCCTTTCCAGCAGCTACAACTGCTGCATGCCTTAGTTCATTCCAGATGCAAACCCAACCTTGCTTAACATCTTTTAAGTTCATCTCTGCATAATCCTTCCCTCCATTAGATTAATGAATGAAGTGTTTCCAAGGAACAGAAATATACTTGTTACCTAATTACAGGAGTCAGGCTGAAGCAGATCCTTTAAACAAACATCCTGACTAAGCTCTTCTAACCCTGCTTACCCAATCCTTCCCCCCGCACCTCCAGGTATCCCCTACGAGCAGCTCCTCAAAGCAGCAGCAGTTTGCTGCTGCAGGACCGGTATTTCAACAGCCCAGGGCACCGGCGCCTGTTTCAAGCCCGCTCTCATGCGGGGAATCCATCCAATTCACCTCCCGGGTGAATTTTGCCGTGATGCCCCTCCTGCACCTACACACCTGCTCTTCAGAGAGGGCAGCTCTAGCACTAAAACCACCCAACACTGCTGAGATGATCTTCTTTCTCTGGCTGTTCTCCTTGGTGGGCTGCAGCACACATTGGCTACAGTTTTGGGGACCCCCACATGTAAAACTCAAGCCTAGGGGAACTGCCCAACACACTGCCTGGGCAGCCCCCCAGGGATTTGCCAACCATGCCTTAATAATTGTATTTTGAATCCTAGTGACCACAATGATGATGGTAGCTGCCAGACAGGACTTGCACCAGTTTCAACCCTCCCCACACTCGTACCCACCACGATCAGCACAATATGCAAACAAGCCAGAGAAATACAGGATTAAAAAAAAAGACCACCCTGAAGTATCTCTGGAAACAGAGCAAAACCTTTCCCAGAGCAGGAATGGCATAATTGACACCAATGGATGCCAGCTGCCTGTCCCAGGGGGCAGCATGACTGGGGGGAGGACAGGGTACAGCCCCAGCAAGGGCTCTCACCACCAGGCACAGCACCCTGCACATGGGGCACGCACTGCCCGAGCCGACTGCTTCACTCCTGCAGCTCTTAAAAGCCACCCTACAATTTTATTATAACAGCTAGTCATCTGGTGCAGAAATTTGCCATTCACCTGAGCCAGCAGTTCCTCCCTGGGATCAGTCCCCAGCAACGCCACTGTTCACACCAAAGAGCACAGGGCAGGGGCCAGAGCAGCCCGAAATGGAAACGCAGAGGTTTGCTCCTTCACACCTCCTGCAGTGGTGATACTCTCCAGATATTCAAAGTTTAACACACACACACACACACACTCCCTTGCCCTGTTTAACACACACTAATTAGTCCGCAATCAGATTCCTACCAGAAAGATGGAGCATCATCAGGTTGAGATTAAGAGGGATTACGCTGATCACAAATTTTAAGAGGCTGGGGATGGAGAGCCAGGCGCCCTGCTCCTGTAGTGATTTACTGCGGGCAGCGGCTCACTAGAGGGCAGCCGGCACACGGCTGGTCACCACCCCAAACCTCCACAAGCCCAGAACCTCACCACGCACAGCCTTGGAGGGCTGCAATATAAACACATAAATAGTACCATAGAATTTGCACAAGTGATGGTGTGGGAGAAGTAAGAAAACTTATTAACCCTATGCTATGCGTGTGGCATGGCTCAGACACAGGTTTGGACTCTTAAGCAGAGGCTCACAACCTGCTCCCAGGGCCCTCAGCGCTCATACCAGACCACCAGCTCCAATAGTCAACCCCACTTTTGATGGTTTTACCCATAAAAGTGCCAATACTTAGTTAACAATATAGGACTTTCACCAAACATTTATATTTTTCCTCCATGACCCCAGGAGATAGAGGCAGTGAGTTATTCAGCTACCTACAAAGAAAAAATTCATTAAAATTCTTTAAAAAAAACCAGGCTATATTTTTGTTTTCTTACTTATGCCTGACAAATATAAATTAATGAGCCAGCACCACCACCAACTACAAGCACATCCCCCTGTCCCCAGGAAAGTCCCCCTCTCACATGGGAATACCCACAACCTTGCACTTGCTGAGTTCTTTCATGCCAGCCAGAAACAGTGAGATCTAACACCACTGCTGGGAGATTTACTCTGTTTTTTAACTATTTGTTCTCTTGGTAAATTCTTACTAGGGTGTAATTGCCTTTGTATGGTAACAATCCGTTATCCTATTAGAAAATACCATGATAATAGGGATTTAAGGCAGACAGTGCAAGTTCTCACCGGGTTTTAATAACCTCCAGTGGGACTGATTTGCTTTATCAATAGTTAATTAGATCAAATATTCCCAACTGACCCTTTTCTGATGGCATGTTATTTATGTGAAGGACCAGCAAGCTGACCCAAAGCTGGAGGCACTTCCATGCCCTCCAAGACCAACAGATGGTTCTGCAGGGGCCTGAACCCAGCACAGCTCCACAGATGAGCCCAGCTCACCTCAGCAGTGGCCACTCTTCAATCAGTTCTGCTCCATGCCTTAACTGACCAAATTCAGTTCTGTTACAGCTAAAAGTCTTCACAAACTGGTATCTAATAGAAGAAAATTGTTCTCAGACTAGAAAGAAGCATAATTTAAAACATACCAGAAAAAAGAACTCTTACTTTTTAAGGACAATTTTCCTCATTATTTTATAAGCTGCTCTCAGCTATTCGTGCCACGATGTTCCCACTTCCAAACTTAGGTCTAAGTCAGATCCCAAATGTCTGCTTGGATCTCAGGAATGAAACACAGCATATCCAAGAAATTCCCTGTGAGAACCTGGTCCTTTCCACAGTCCACAGCCCCTCTGCAATTGATGTTTTCCTGCTTTGTGTATTTTTAAGAGCATGTTAGCAACTTGGAATTTGTTTCTTACACATTTTTTCCAGTCTGTCCCTTAATTCTCCTGAAATCACACAAGAATAACTGGTCACTCTTTACTCCGTTACTGGAAAACGAGCCCACAGCAATCACACTATGGGAAAGAGTTCGTAAGGTAGTCACTGCTCGAGACACCTGCAGTAGCTTAGATACTTGGACAGAATGAAAAATTAGCCCTTTTCCAGGATTGCCCATTATTATTTTACCTCTGAATGAACAGGGATTTTCACTCATATAGACACTTACAGATAGATTAGAAATCAAAAAGAAAGCCAGTTTGAATTGAAGACCATCCTGTCACTTTATAAAGCAATACTCACATGCTAAACCTCCGATTGGATTTTTTATTTTATTCTCTAACTCCAGTAATTTAGCAGTGCATATTGATTTTGAGAGAATGGACAAAGCTAAGTAAGCAGGATGCAGTGGCAGCCAGGAGTAACTGCTGAGCAAGAGAAAGGACTAAGAACAAAATAAAAAAAATAAATCACTGAAAGATGAGAGAGTTTACGTCTTCCCCCGCTTGAATGGCAAGCTTCCCATCAGTTTAAAGAGGCTACTTCAACAAAATTTCTTCTATTGGAAGTCTAGGAAAGTCTGGGTACAAAAGGAAAACCAGCCCATGTTGTCCAGAGGCTTGAAGATTGTTTCAGTTTATTCTAAAAAGAGACAGTTTTTTTAATGTAAAATTTTGGAGTTATTGTTTTTCCATTAAAAAAACCCACTATACAGCAGTGTCCCCAGTGCTTCCATGCCCAGTACAGGAGCACCCCCTCAGCTTGCTCCCAGGGAAATGACACCAGCAAGGGCTACAATACAGTTGAGGGTCAAGGCAACATTTCAGGTGAACCTTCAGTTTCACATGTTGTGGATGGGCTTTCTGAAAGCCTCCCGACTGCACAAAAACTAACTGCTGCACAGGCAAAACCTCCCCCAGCCCTGGGGTCAACGGGGACAACACAACCTGCTTTCTTTTGTAACATAGCAAAACCTGCCCATCCTCTCCTTGGAACAGGACTGTATTCTACTATCTAAAAACCATAAGAAAAAAGAAACAGTGTACAAGGAAGGGATTAGTGTTAGAAATTAATTAACACATAATGCCCAAACAAATGAGTTTCATCCCAGTTTATTCACTCCATCCCAGAGGGAGAATATCCTTCTTATCAGAGCAGCAGAGAAAGCGAGGACAAGTCTAATAAAAAGGCAAGCTGGGATTCTGAGAGTTATTTTTAACTAATTCTCCCTTTTTGTTCCATGTTATTTGAATTAAAGGGTTGAGATTGTAGGAAGAGCCCAGTCTTGCACCAGCATTAATCTGCAGCGCCCTGCAAGGCAACGAGGATCTTGGCTCAAGTTGCTAAGCACAATTTCTAAAGAGGCTGTTTTGATACACAGCACAATTTGAAGTCTGCCACGTTACCTCAGGAGAGGAAAAACCCATGTTCCTGCAGAGCCGTGACTCTGCTGTATTTGTCATGTAGCGTTATGTTCTCCAAACGATGTTTTCTAACCAGGCACAGAAGAAATGTGCAGCAACAGTGAGGTTAACAAGACAACTCTTGCTTTCTTCTGTTACATTACACAACCAGAGTTAGGGCATATATATATATTTATTAAGAAAAAAAACAGGGGAAAAAAGTACTGATGTTACATCTGCTCAGGATGAGCATCTTGCATCAGCTGGGGAGAAGAGGGGGATCTACAGCAAAGTGACAAGAGCTCACACATGCACAGACTCACTCGATACTCTTGGAAGATGCCGCCTCCCAGCTACTCCCATCTCATCCCAGGGAGGGAGACCTTGGCTGGTCTCACTCCCAACTGCACAACACAGAGCCCACAGGGACATGGTGGGACCCCAGTAAGAGGACAGGTTTTTCTGTCTGTTGTTAAAAGAAGTCTCAGCAGTCAGTGGCCTGGGGTCATCATCCACAGGAGAGGTGAGAGTGACATTTGAGAAGGGACTGCATCACATAGAAAAAGACAAGCATCCTCTGTCCACCCAGCAGAAAAGCACAGTGTTAGAAGAGACCCCTCCTGGTTGCAGTGGTCCCATGACAAATCCCACATCAAGGAGGGCACACAAGGGCAGCCACTGTGCTCAGGCTGTTCAGAGCTCTTCTCCTTGTGCCTCATCATACAGGAAGGAAACAAGGGGCCTGAAGTCACAGTTTCCATCACTTGTCACCCACCAGCCAAGAAGAGGCCACAAAAGCTCTCATTAACACCTGCCACATCAGCAGTGAACAAATCATGCAAAGCAACCCCTGTCCTAAAATTCAATGCAAGGGGCGGGCAGACGCCAGCCTTGCACACTGCAAAGAGGGGCTCAGCTGGAGGAGCTCAGGGTCCTGCATTTCCCAACGCTTATCTCCTCCCAGCACAGGAAGATTTAGTGTGGAGAGCCAGAACGGCTGCCCTGAGAAACCTCCTGCCCAGGGCTGCAGCCTTGTATTTATGAGCTGTTTCCTTCCATGCAGGCTGGGAAGTTACCAGGGTGAGGGCTGGGACAGACCCAGGCTCAGCAGAAGCAGAGCAGAAGGCTGCAGCAGCACTCCCAGCTCCCCGGGTCAGTGGCAACCAGCTCCCGAGAAGGAAAGAAAAACGAACTTGAGTGATTTTTGGGTGATTTCAAGTGATTTTTTCACTTGCCACTGTCTGCCCATGGCCTCTGCTTTCACATATTTTTCTACCAAGGCGGCCCATTCTAAACAAAGCATTGCTCTTCTCTGGTACTGTTAAAAAAAGCTCACCACAAAACCAAGATTTGGACTTAGCAAAGACTTAATGATGACAACCTGTGCTTAAAAGCCATGCTGCACCTCAGAGAGAGCACGGGCCTGCTGCGGGACTGGGGATTGTGCAAAGATGGCAGTAGGGCCCCTCCCAAGCACACACCTGTATGTACCCCCATGGATGGGCCAGTTTGCAGTAGTAGGGTACCAGGCACCCGAACTCATTACTGGGGTGGAAGGAAGGGAAAGATTTTGACACAGGAGTGAGGAGATTCAGCTGACAGCATCCTCCAAATGTAGTTTCCCATAGTGGAACAGAGATGCTCTCCTCTCCAAAAAAAAGACTGCAGCAGTTTCACTTCTCCATCTCTGCACAAGCCAAATTAACCCCTATGCAATCCCATGGGGTTCCTGCTGCTTATAGTTTTCCGACAAGCAGGGCTGGCAAGTCTTCAGCCCCTGACAGCCTGCAGGACCCTTCACAGCATGCTGAGGGCTCAGCTTGGCCAGAGCCCTGGTGCAAGTGCCAGAAGGACCTTGCTGGAGAAACAAGATGACAACAGGCAGCGCCCTGTGCCTTTGCTAAGGAAAAGCTGGAGACTTCTCTCTTCAATTTGGATTCTGATAAACTATCATGTTTTTGGGCAATAATCACTAATCCTGTAAGAGGAGACCTTGATGACAACAGCAGTGAGTCATCCCCCCTTGCATATGAGCCCCCAGTTCCTTTCACTCCCCCTTCCAGGACTTGATTCAAACCAGTCCCTTCTGTTTTCAAAGCCTCTTTTATCTGTTTATCACTTTAGCCTGCAGCTCACAAGCTTGCTCTTTTCCCCTCTCCTTTGGGAAAGGCCAGGGACCAGCTTGGGCTGTGGGTTTAAGCAGCAGCTAGGAGCTATGAGTGGACTTGGTTTCTATAATTACCGGTCTGACGGACCACTGCACCCTGAATCACATTTCTGAGCCACTCTGCAAGTGTTGTCCTACAGAGCCGCAATTTAATTCAGCCTGGAAAAACATCTACTCACCACCACCACCTATTGATGTTTATTTTCTTTTATCAGGAACCATCACATATAGCATGATCTAGAAGATGACAAGCAAAAATAAAAGCAGACATTATAAAAAGCAAAATGCATATAAAGTGCAAAATATTAGTTCCAAGAGGAAATAAAAGTTCAGCCGTGGGTTCTGCGCATTTTCTGGGACGTGTATGAAAAGTTTAGCCCTTTTTGAAAAAAATGGCTAAAGAACAGGCTTTTGGTGAAATAAACTCAGTACAGATGAAACTGAAGGGGAAAGTGGGAAGAGGAAGCAGCCCCCTCCAGCAGCACATTACTTAACCATATCGCTTACAAATGCAAATGCGGACAATCCTGTTAAACGGGCTCAAAGCTAGTCTCATAGTGCAGTTTACTGAAACTATAGGAATTTGCCCTCAAAACTTTCCTTCTAGCACCATGTCTACACTTGGAGATCATAAAAAGCATCTAATAGATAAAATTAACACGTTCAAAAGCTTGCTTTAGGTTGCCCACAGGGAATCACATAATTACTGGATGAAAGATAAAGCTTTGTCTGGGATAAGAACATAAAGTAGTGAGAAATGCATTATAAAGTTATCATCATTTGGGCTCCTTTCCATTTGCCTTCTGAGATTTGTACCTCTGAGATCTCCTCAGCTACCCTGAAAGCTACAAAGCTACAGAAGGGAGAGTAGCTATTGCAGTATCAACACTCCTGGAGTTTGGAATTTAAAATCTAAGAAGAGAAAACAAAGGGCCACAAGCTGCAAACATCATGGAGATCATCATTCTGCATCATTACCAGGCAGGGCTGGAGCTGCAGCATCATCTAAAAACCCCGTGCACAGACAGTAAGGGCGTAAAAAAAAAAAAACACCAACATTCTTAGGGCACAGACCAACCACTAAATGACAGGGGTTAGGATAAAGACTTCCTCTAACGCCTGACTAGCCTATAGTTGCTCTGTATCAAGATGCAACTGTCAGCTGGCTCCTGCCCCTTAAAATTACTTCCATCTGCCTTCATCCAGACTGATAGCCAAGCTTCTGGCATAAACAAACCCCTTACGACCAGACACCCCCTCTCTCTCCATGTCCTGCCATGCATTCCCTGCTGGGAAGAGCAGTTTCCATGCTATTCTACAGCTCTGCAGTCAAGCTTCAACAATTCTGCCTCGTTTTTTTTGCAGCACAGCAGACAGTGCGGGCAGTTGCCTCCCAACAGTCTTTCTTCCTGTTATAGGGAGAGATGATGAGTTAGAGGATGGCTCCTCCCTGGGTCCTACCAGCTTCACTAAGAGACCAAGGACATGCCCCACACCAAAACTTACAGCAAAGTTAGCCAGTACCTAGGAAAGTCACAGGCATTTTCCATCTAGGAGCTGCTTCCATCCCATCCATTGTCATCCGCTCAGAGAGGGGAGCTTTGCCCCCAAGACATCCTAACACACACCAAGGACTCTTGCTGTGTCCTTTGAAGCACTCAGCAGCCAGATTCAGAACAAGAACAGAACCTATTTTGCTCCAGGGAAGACAGTCCTGGAGTGCTGGACTCAACATGTATAGGGCCAAATTACACAGTAATATCAGCTTCAACGCACTGTGAGGATGCTTCTCAGAAAAGTGGGTTAGCATTGATATATTTTGCAACTGAGTTGACACCAAAAAAATAGGAAGAACCCTATTCAACAGCTAGTCCTTTTAATAAAGTGTTAAAAAAAGCACTTTCCTACTCCACTTACCAGATAGATCACAGGCTGCCCTGAATAAACAGAGTGGTTGTAACAGCGGGACATTACCACCTCTATCACCTGGAGCTACAATTTGTATACCAGTGCTTAGGAACTGGTTTGTAGATCATCCATCTGCCATTGCTCCTGCAGCAGATTCTGCAGTATTTGACCTACAGCAAGCCAAGGCAGATATAACACTTTCTACAAAGGCAGATGTACTGGACTCCAGCATATGAAAGTCAGAGTGTATTTTCAAGCCAATGTACCAAGCTGAAATAGATAACAGTTCTTGTTTCAAAGCTAGATCATAAATGCTCTTCCATCACTGTGAGAACCTCCTCATGACCCCACTCCCTTCTCACAGAGGAAGTGAAGCACAGGCCAGTGGCCTGACAACACAAAAAGCAAGTTTCAGAGCTGTGAGCAGAGCTACATCTCATCCCGGTGCCCCATCCAGAGCTACACCGCCTCCTCCAAACAGTCCACTGCACCGTACTGAAGTAGCTTATAAAAAAGGTAAATCCTAAAATCCTGCTGTCACAGATTTTTTGTTACTGTATACTCCAATTGCTGTTGGAAAGAGATTTCTGATGCAGGCTCTAGGTCCATTTAACAATCCAACTAATAATTGTATTTCATTTCTCAGACTATTAGTATGTAATGGAGCAGCGGCAGTCTGGGCTCCCACTGTCTGGGAGGAAAGTTAGTTTGTGCCAAGGGGTATGTGCATCACCTTGAATCAGCTGGTCCCTCCAAATCCCAGAGCACATCTTCTTGGGAGCAGGAATCCCCCTGCTCTGCTCTCAGCAGGAACTGAGGCTTCCAGTTGCTTATCAACAAAATTAAGAAAGTATAAGCGTGTTTCCCAGTACTTTCTCCCCTTCTGTTTTTCCCCTTTTGTAGTTCTCCCAAATAACAGAAAGACGCTTAAGTGAGATGTGCGCACACATAAAACAAGTTAATTAACAGTCTCAGCCTAAATCAGTGAAGTCAGCATGCCTTAAGCAATAATTTAGCAGTTCAACACGCTGTGCTGCCAGACTTTCTCCTTCCAAGCAGTCCTTAATCTCTGTACTAAGATTTAGCTCCCTGCTGAGGAGCCACTTCCAAAACTCAAGCTCTTTGGGGACTTTGTTCTCAAGCTAGAAGCATCCCAGAGTTCCCACTGACCTTAGGAGCTGAAGCATCCGCAGCAGGCTGCAGAACTGAAAGGATGGACATCTGCTCAGGGCAGAGATAAACACGAAAGCATGGAAGAGATGAGCTCTCCAATCCCACTTAGACCAACTGAAGGGCCTTATTTTTGAGGTACCAAAGTTTCTACTGATGCTGGTTTAAAACTGAAACTTCTTCCCACTAAAACCTATTTTGATTCCACATCGTCCAGTCATCATCTTCTCTTGCAAGATGTATTTTTATCATCTTACATGAAAGAAGAGCAAAGAGGGGAAGGCTGGGAAAGCGGAAAACATTTCTCAGAGCTACACAGTTGTGTTTATCCAACACACTCCGATTCCGATTTGCAGCAATCGCTGTACCCAAGCATCTGTTGCGCACACTGGAGCGGACTGATGGCTGCTCTGAGGACCTGAAAGTCAGTCATGGCCAGGGCGAGCATCACTTCTGCCTGGGTCAGGCTCCATGTAGCAGAGGTGACGCGGACAGAGAGGTCTGTGAGCTGTGCACAAATAACAAGGAACCTCTGCACACTCCAGCCCTGGGCAGGAGCTACTGCAGACTTCAGAGGTCTTCCTACTGCAGAGGCTGAGTCCTGCTCAGCCTACCAAGGGGTGAGTTCCTTCCCTTCTTCCACAAGACCTGGCTGATTCCTGGAGATGCAAACCCAGATGGGGTTGAAGCAAACCAGGGTTCTCCCCACTCCTCTCCCCACATACTCACCTCCACTTTCCCGCTTCATCTCCAGGAACTCCAGGAAAAGCAGTGTGGGCAGCACAGCCCTGTTCTCTGCCCAGCTGCAAACACAATCCATCTTTGCTGGGACATAGCCAGTTAAGGCACCAGGTCAAGGAGGGGACATGGTGACAGCAAAACCCCAAGCCATGTAACACAGCATTTTGGTCCTCTCTGACTAAAGGAAGCCATGTAAGCAGTTCTGCACAGAAAGCTGCTCCAGCACTCACCCAGTTTTTATCTGGTTATGAGATATTTTTTTTTCCTTCCCCAAGAGGATTAAAGGAACAAAGAGGGAGCACAAAGGGAGAGGTGGGAAGACTGCAGCAGCACAAGGGAGATGAGAAACCAGGGGCTCCTGCCTTTGATGTCTGGATGATCATGTCATTGCAATTACTATGTTGAGGGCTCTGATATGTCACTGGTAAATAAATCATCCAAGGAAGTTAACTGTGCAGGGAGCTTGCACCACAAGCCACAGCAGGTAAAAATGGTAACAGAGAAGTCAAAGCATTTCAAACAGAGGAAAAACTCCAAAATACTAGGAAAATATATTTCAAGTAATTTCTGTAACAAATATAACATCTGGGTAGGTGCCTGAATAGGGAGGATAGTAAAGACTTCAGATTCATCTACTATTCTGTGGGAAATGAAGCCATCAGTTAATCATGTGTACTCTAATGGAGATACAAAGAGGATGAAGAACTCAAGAATTTGTTTTCTATAAGGAAGAATCTGGCACTTGTTTTTCTCGATACCTGTCCTGATACAGCATTATAAACTATGTAATACACTAATTATCTTCTTCATTACAGAAAACCACACATATTGGCTGTTCTCCCCTTCCCCTGCTATCACAGTAAGTGAGGTCATCCATAACACACGATTACACAGAATTTCATACCACTGCATTTCACTTGGGAGTGAAGTAAATGCCATCCCAAGTACTTAATGATAATCAGTTGATTCGAGTTCCCTAATATGGCTGCTGCTCATTTCACAGATGAGCACACTGATCCATACAACGTTTAAGATCTTTGGGACTAGGAGTAGCCAGAGCTTGCAACCACCCTCCTCAGCCTAGATACCTGACAGAAACCATCCCAAAGCCCACTGAGCAAACCAAGCATAGCAAACACCCCTGGCACAGGCAGCACATGGGGTAAGGCACCACTGACCCATGGACATTTGGCCACTACCTTCCCTCTCCCTGGGGCCTTCTGCTCTCATTCAGTCTCTCCAGGCCCAGCCAAGTCTAATTTCCTCTTAGCTGCTTGCCCTAAGCATCACCCTCATCCCTCCCTCCATGTGCTCCCAGCCCAGAGGTGCAGCTCCAGAAATGCTTTCTAAATGCCTGCTTTGCAATTCAGAACATCCTTGAACTCCTCCATCAGCTCAGTATTTGACTATAATCCCCTTTGGATCTGAAGTGTTTATACAGTATTACTTGCAAGATTTAACTCAAAGATGATTAATTTGGTTCTGTGATTTTTGGCTTCATTTTGATTTCAAGGCAACAACAGAAAGCTTGGTTTTCAGTATCTTATGGACTTTGCCTTGAATCAAAGCACTCATGAATGTGACAAACAGATTTATAGCTCTGAAGAGGACTCAACTTTTTTTTCCCCTCTTTTATATACAAACTAGTTCCACTTTTATCCACCCCCTCTTGTTTAAACCCACCCAGCAGTGGTGGGATTGCAAATTCCATCATCACATTCATAACAGCTGTATCATGTTTCTTTTAGCTCAAAATCCAGCCCATTCCACCTGCAAGTATTTAAAGCCCAGAACCAACGTAGGAGGGTAAATTAGAATGAGAACAGCAGCAGAAGTGATGGCACCCACCAACATGAACAAACACCAGCACCTGACACCGCTCTGCAGCCCGCAGACCACAGGGCAGGGGGATGAAGAGGGAGATATTTGGCAGAGCATTGCACCCCACGGTGCAGGATTAGTGCAGCAGTGTCAGGACCAGCTTTTGAAAAGGCTAATACAGATGCTGCAGTGCATCACTGGATGTCAACCACTGCAGCTCTTTCTCCTGGTTCCCAGTTCTCCACATGCTTAAAGAAAAACCAGCTAGATCCTTAGCTGATAGAAATCATTAAGATATCATTAAGTTATTGGAGCTTCTCACGTACACCATCTGATGCTCTAACCCATGCTACCACATACACAGGCTTCTGCAGATCCGCAACAGCAAACAGCCCACACAATTTTCCACTGCAGAGTTTAGGGACCAGGCTTAGCCCCAGCTGCTCCAGATAAGGTGTCTATCTACTTCAGTTGCAAAAGCACCTGCTTTACTCCAAGGAGTATCATCTCCTCAGCATTTTGTGAATTAAGCAAGCATCAGTAAATAACTTCAATCTTGATGACTACATAAAAGTGATAAGTTTTAGCTCAAGCCAACTGCAGCCAATGCAGAAGGTTTTCCCTCAGTCTTTCCAGAGAAATTGGTTTTGCCTCTCAAAACCCTGGATTCCTTCCCTTTATATCCCCAATACAACAAAGCAGGAACAACACTAACAGAAGGCTGTTCCAGTTTTGCCTGATAACTTTGATGTTCCTGTGCTGTCAAACAGTTAACTCACCTTCTGCAAGTTTTAATGAAATACCAGAAAGGCTTTGTTATTTACTGGCTGAGACCGTTCACAACATACAAGAGAAACAGTTCCTTCTCATTTGAATTTTGCTAATTGAATATCTAATCATTCAAGTTAAGTTTTTCAGTCTTCAGCAGTACCAATGGAAGCAAAAGCGCTCAAGTTTTGACAGCAGCCTTCAATTGCTTGCAGGCTGAAGCACAAATATTGCATCCCCAACCTTCATCACCACTCTGCTACTGTTTCACATAAAAACTTACACTTAAATGAAATCTAAAAGACCTCAAGCTCCCTCTCAGCAAGATCCTCGGGCTAACACCACATCTTCCCTGCAAGAACTGTGTTTAAAATTGCTGCAACTTTGAGCGCCTCTAACTTCTCAGACCAATGCAGCACCAGAGTAGTGATTCTTCCCACCTACGTGACCCTGCATAATAGAATGTTCCTAAAAAGCAATTTATCCTCAGAACAGAGTCAAGAAAGCCTTCCCTGGCAGAAGCCTCATTGCATTCCAAGTCAACACCGGTTACATTTTCACAGCAATAAGGAAATATGATTTCATCTTAGTAAGAGATCACAGATTGCTTTACAAATAGATTGCTTTACAAGATGAATCCTCACAGACCAAACTCTAACCAAATAATGATCCTTTCAAAACTTTAAAAGCGTAAAATATACCTGACACAAGCAAAGTGAAGGCATTTAAGATTACTGTAGACTCTTATCCCACTAGAAGCAGTGTTGGAAGCGATGAGGGGGAAGCTGCCCACAGATTTCTCCAGTCCTTAGCCTGAGATGTGACACAAACCAATTCCTTCACAGCTTTACAGGGTGACTGCGTTGCTCTAGACCTGCGTCACACACCAGTATTGCAGCACACCTTCAGCCTTGTGCAACCGCCAGCCAGGGCTCAAGGACCAGCACGGAAGACACACAGCAGCCCAGCTGCAAAACACATTAAAAGCTCCAAGAACCTGGGAATGGCCCTGATCAGTCTTCCCCTAAGGGACTACTTTTACTGCAAAAAAAATGGATTCATTATTTATAGCAGAAAATAATGTGGCTCACTGCAGCTGGGGAAGCCACTTTCAATTTAGTAGATGTCTTCATATGGTGCAGTATGTAAATGACATAAAATTGTCTAGGTTGGAAGGGACCTTTAAGATCATTGAGTCCCACCATCAACCTAACTCTGACAAAACTACCACTAAACCGTGTCCCTCAGCACCATGTCTACCCGACTTTTAAATACGTCCAGGGACAGGCAGCGCAAGAGAGGGAAGAGACAAAATAAAACTGAAATTTTTAGTGTCTTAGGTGGGCTGCTCGTGCACACGCAGAAGCTTCTGTTGCCACAGTGAGAAGTTTTCCCTGTTTTTAATCAGGAACACAAGTTTTTCCCATTAATTTCAACAAAATCAGGGTCTGACCTCTAGATCCTTTATAAGCTTGATGGGTGACAGCCAAGTTCACTTCTCTCCACCTGAAGTTCTCAAAGCTCTGTGTGCCAAACTCCTGTATCTGACCACTTTCCAGTCAATGAACACGATTTGATTTTCAGCCACTAATTCTTCACACAAAAAATTCTTCAGACACCGGATAGCGAGTGTCCCCAGATTTGCACTCCCACACTATTTACAGTCAGAGTCATAAATTCAGTGCGCATACTGTGACAACCAACTGTTTTGATGTAGCACTTTGTCAAATAGTTTAGAAAATTGGACACTTATAACCTCTCTAGGACTCGACACAAAAGTTCAAGCTGTTTTATTTTCCACTAACTAGTAGGCACCAAACCATGGCACTTCGCCTAGGCTCACTGTATTGCCTCCTGTCCTTCAGAGTCAGCAAGGTTCTTAACACATTCTGGAGAGTTCAGATTTTTCCACCAGCTTCTTCATCACTCAAGAGATACAGCTTCACTTAAGAAAATCAACTCTTCCAAAGACTGCTTGTTCTCATTAGGAGTTAGTTTATGTATCATTCCCTCTTTCAGATGGACGTGGGAATCCAAGACCAAACACACTGGTCATCTGAAAGTACTAGATGGTTTGAATCACTTAGAAAAATGAGATCTAGAATGACCACATGTGGATTTGTTTCTGGAACAGACAGGATAAGGGATTATTCCTCCTCCCTTGCAAAAAAAGAAAAGTACTATTTTCTAGGAAAAAGAACCTTAAAAACCACTTTGGGCTGTACTCTTACAGGATTATCACTAAAAAGAAACAGATCAAGTGATGTGAATAAATCCAGACACCTTCAAACGAGTCCAAGAAAAGGTGACGTCAGAAACGTAAAGTTCTGATCACCCTGCACACAAGCCCGCTAACAGCACTGGGGCTATTCAGGGTGTGCTGTGCCGATTTCAGGGTGAACCATAATCTGAGATCCTCACTCTGGGTAGATTAAGTCCACTTGCAGAGCCCTGGCTACATATACCAGCAACAAACATGCACAGCAGTTGCGTTTGTAAGAATTTATAACACTGGTTCAAATCTAGTCCCTCTTTTTTTGCCAATTTCTTGGTTCCTGTGACAAAGCTGGGAAGTTGTGAGTCTGTTCAGATGTTGACAGCTCAGACTCCTGCCTGGGTGACCAGCAGCAACTGACTGTTCCCCATGGATGCCTGACCTGGTGTTGCTACATTTCTAACAACACAGCTCAATAAAGTCCTTGCAAAGGTCCTAAGTAAAGGTATGGGGAACAAAAAGAGAAAGCACAAAAGCAAAAATTAAATCATAGCTTTAATTTATTGTTTTCAACTGTGTGCTGCAATTAGGCTAACGCAACAAACCTGCATTGCACTATTATGGTCCCTATGACCACAGGCTTTGGGAAGGGGATGCTCTGAGCTCACATCTCCATTTTCTGTCCTGAACATCTCCACAGAAATCAAATCAGGTACTCTGCACAGGCACAAGGTAACTGCAGTCAGGCTCTATGCCTGCAGACAGGAATGTTTTAAACATCTGCCCCAGTAAGGAATATGGCAGATGAATCCAAAATAGATTTTATTCTATTCCTTTCAGAAGAAGGGAAGGAAGAGAAGAGCTCACTCCCTGTAATGCTTTTCTGTATTACTGTCAGCAATTGTGTGGTGAAAGAAAGTACTTTTTTAAAAAAAGCTTACACATGTCTATTTTGTGAAATTCTCATCCATCACACAGCATTATAGATACTCAAGGGACTGCTGTGGCTCTACTGTGATTTAACATGGTTATTGCCCCTCCCTCTCCCCTTTATTTTACAGTCCTGGGTGACATTAAGCTTTGATGTTCAGTAGCTCCACGGGGGGGCCTTCTAGTTAAAACCACTCTTACTGCAGGAAATTCTGTTACATGACATTTTTTAAAAATACTTTTTGGGGAAAAAAAGTGTCAGATAACTTGCTGACTTCTGAGACATGCAGATGCAATGAGCGAAAAGTACAAATCCTGCTCATTCTCTATGTTTGACCCAGAAAAAGGCACCCTCTAAAGTTTATGAATACAGAACATCAAGTTGGAGAGAGAAAAGAAAAATTTTAAGCAAAATATTAAAAATCCACAGCTACTGGCAAAGAAGCAAGGGGAAAAGAACAGGCATGACAACGTGACAGAGAGAAAAGAGATGGGAAATTCTTCTTCATTTTAGCTTACAGGGGTAACATTACAATACACACACATAATTACACACAATATTTTCCCCTGGGAAACCCAAATTTATGCCTGGTCTGTATAAGACGACAGCACAGCTGTGACAGAGAACAGACCTGTAATTAGGTCTCTGTTGTGCCATCAACAAATACAGCATTTATGAACATACATCCCCAGAGATGTGAATCCCACGCACATGTAGCTGAAAGCTCATACATCTCTTGTTTGCAACCTTTCCTTCTTATTATGCATTTCATTTTGCGTTTGATTATTAGATGCCCACAAGCACCTATTAAGTAGACAGAAGAAACCCATGGCAGACCAAAACCCTGCTGTTAGACAGGTTCAATAAACCAGGAACAAAGAGTCTGCAGCAGCGCACGCTCGCCCTGCCCCTACCAAGGCACCCACAGATCCAGGAACGAGGGCTGTGCCAACCCCTGCAACAAATGGCACCAGGACACTTGCTCCCCTTGATGGCACACTAAACATCACATCCCTGCTTTAGGGGGACTTCTGAAATAATTTACCATTGCTCTTGCAAAGGTATGGGACCTGTGATCATTGCTGAAGATACAATATATATTGCAATGTCTCTTAAACAAGGGATGTTTAAGGGACAGCCCAGGCAAACCAGCCAGGGATCCTCCAAAGGGGCACCTGGGGATAACGAGGCTGCTCTACAAAGAAGAAAAATGAAAGCTTACCCCTTTGCAAATCAGGGGAAGAAAGTACAACTGCCATAAGGAACTGGGGATGAGGTACAGCAGCAAGTGAATGTCACAGCCCATCCAAAGCAGCTGTCCCCAGGAGCTTGCGTGAGAGCAGGAGTGGCCAATTCCTGTTGCCTGTCAGGCTGCTCATCCATCCGGGCCAGGAGCTCATCTCCCAAAACAGAAAAAAGGGCCCATCCATGAAATGCCCTAGCCCTAGCCATAGACATCCAGAAGACAGGGTGTACGAACAAGCGAAGTACATTTCCTACAGCTGCAGCATGCTCCTTGTTTCCTACAGCAGTAGCCTGCTTATCTGCCATGGCAGAGGACCCCAATTATCAACAAATCAGAGCAGCAACAAGCTTTCTGTTACAACAAATAAATCTATCCCTTAAATGAAAACCCAGCTCCAAGATTTGTCTGCTGCTTATATTCTTTGCCCTATCCTAAATGAAGGAAAGGGGCTATTAAATGATTTATTTTTTTTTTTAGACCGGCCCTACAACTCCAGAGCCCCTCTCCCCCCTTTCTCCAAACCCTTCCCTGCACCACCATGTGCACAGACACTGCTCCTGGGCGAAGGAGACCTCTTCATATCCATTGACTTGGGGAGAACACATGCCACAAACATGCTCATAAAACAAAACCCTTTTGGGAAGACAAGTGACCTTGCTGCTCTTCCCTGCCGGCAGCCCAAGAAACACACACAGGATATTGCTCTTGTCCCTGTGCCCTTGGCAGAGACCTCCCTGGAAATATATTATACCTACTCGCATTGGGTTCCCATTGCACAGCTATAAACTTTCACATTATGCAAATGCACAGGTAGACATGGAAAGATAACTAGCTTTATATATGTTTTTGCTCTTCCCTTTACAGTCAGTGGCAGTGCAGCAGTAATTCAAACACTGTGATTTGGTTCTTTTCTGCAAGTGCCCGCACTGATTTTAAATAAGGTAGGTTTGGCCATAAACCAGCCCTACAAAAGGGGGTTTTTCCTTTGTCTCAGCAGTGCAGGAAGCAAAAGAGCTACAAGGAGACCCAGAGACCACATAACGATGGATAGGGTGCAGAGGGTGAAGAAGGAAAGATTAATCTGAAAATACCTTGTGACAGTTTCCAAATCAGAGAGCCTAAAACAAGCGGGACAAGATGACACAAGAGTTAAGACTGTAAGCAACAAGAAAAACAAATGGGAACATTTCGAGTGAGCAGATCACTGCAGGAAAGCAGAGCCACCAAAGAAGCTGTATTCCCACAGCAGTGATTGCCATCGCCGAGAGCATCCGGAGGAGCAGCACGCACACACCAGGATAATGTGGTCGTAACTCACAGAAACATCAGCAAAAAGCAGTTTTCCTGCTCGCTGCAATAGCTCCTTGTATAATTTAGCAAAGACACAGACACTGGTCTACCATTTCTCCTCCCTCAAAGCAGCAACATCACTTACTCTAGGGTTGTTCATTGTTATTCTGGAGCTGGCTTAGATTTTCTTTCACAGACAAAGACTCCACAAGAATGTAGTCCTTAGCACTACACACAGTGCCATGGATGCATACCACAGATTGAAAAGTCACTGAATTATTGAAAAAATAGAAGTGAGGAAAAAATATATTTATATACAGCTACTAGTGTGTAACATTTCAAATTTGAAAATCCTCAGTCTTGAAAATTTGATTCTAAATTCCAACTGAATCTATCTATTTGTATGAACTTCGGATTCAGCAGCCTTTTTATGGAAGCAGCAGCCCAGGTTCATTGGTTCAGAGCAACCCTGAAAGGCAGATAGCAAAACCTGAAACTGTTCGGAGCTAAGCAGCTCTGATGAGAGCACCTTGGCATGTATCCCCACGTAACAGCATCGACATGCCTGGAAAGCCTCGAGAATTCATACTCCATTTAATCTGCTTTCAGAAATACAGGGACACTGGAAGAAGTCTCCTTACACACAGGGCTGTGCAACCACCACAGCCCCCAGCACAAGTGGCTAGATTTATGAGAACTCCTGGATAGCAGCCGTGCAGTTATTCCTGCACACATCGATGTGCAGCCCCCATGGAACGGCTGTGCATCCTAACTTCAGATACCCCAGCGGTAGGTTTTCGCCTGTTAAGAGAAACTGCATTTGAACTGAAGTAGTAAAAGACACTGGAACAGGTTGCCCAGAGAAGCTGTGGATGCCCCGTCCCTGGAAGGGTTCAAGGCCAGGCTGGATGGGGCTTTGAGCGACCTGGTCTAGTGAGTGGTGTCCCTGCCCGTGGCAGGGGGTTGGAACTAGATGGTCTTTAAGGTCCCTTCCAACCTGAACCATTCTATGATGGTCAGAAACCCTGGGGCTTAAATCCTAGCTCAGAGCCTACATTTATACATCCTCCTTTTGGAAGGGGAGGGGGGGACACCAAGACCACTAGGTCTGTTATTCAAACCTAGGAGCAGCTACGACTACAGAGCAGCATTGGACAAGTACCTGCCTGTCAGTTCAACTTCGACATGGGAATTCCTCCATCTCCTCTATATGCATTCATTTCACGCAGCACCAAAGTCATACAAACCTCCTGCTTGACTGCACTCAGATCCGGAGAGCTGCGCCCATCTCCCATGGCCATCCTCTCCCTGCGGCCAGGTAACAGGCTGCCAACACTTCTAGGAGTGCCGGGATCCACAAGCAAAAGCAAGCCACAGCTCGCCTGCCACTTATTACAGCAGGTACCTCCAAGGCCACTGAATGAGGGGTCATGTGCTGTACCTGCCGGTAACACCTCTCCTCCAGGACTTGTCATCTTCCCATTTAATTCTAAGCAAGAAGGAGAGCAGTGCAGAAAGGGCAAGCTCAAATACAGTACTCTGCCTAACATAATGGCCATGTGAGGAATCCAGGCTTACGTGCAGAGACTGTCAAAACATGGAGCAGAAGTAGTAGTTTACACTGCAGAGCTGTGCATGCATTTTAAGAATGCATGAACTGCTTTATGTTAGCAATTTTTCTTCTCTAAATGAATCTTTATAGGCTGCATCTTGAGGGGGGGGAGGGTCCTCCTTTCTGCCCAGCTGTTGTTTTAAACCAGACCCTTCCCACTCAAAACATGCTTAATCCCAAATAACTTGCACAGCAAAGAAACCAGGAGGTGCCCAGGGCTATTTCTAGAAGTGGGGCCTCAAACCATTTTGCAGACAGGTAGCTGTTTTCTGAACTGACATCTCAAACATGCACCTCTGTATCATGCAGAAGAGCTCCCCTACCTCCTCCTCCTCCGCACACACCATTTTCATCCTGCTTGTGTACACAGAGAGAAACCACATTGGGAAGATAAGAATACCCTGGCAGGGGTATTGCCTGCTTTGGTTTTGCAGTATTTCTGTGAGCCAACTAGGACTTTGTTTGCTAAGCAATGACAGAGTATTTAAATGGTGCTGATTAAAACCATTCAATCAAGGCATCACGCCTTTAGAAATACTGGCTATGTTTAATTCATGCTACAGCTTTTTCCCCCCCACCCTCTTTCCTGAATTCAGCAATTCAGACTGTGCTTCTCCAGCAAACTGGAGCATGCACATGATAAAATTCTTGCAAGTCCAAAGCATAAAGACATGACAATATTTGGCCTTTTCCAGAGCACAGTCTAAATAAGTTGGAGTTTTACTCGGACTCAAAGCTCCTTGGACACTTCTGGAAACAAGCCAGTTTCTAACTAACTGGGAGTCAAGAAAGAAAATTTCTTGGGAAAACACATCCCAACGCATACAGAGCTTTTGAAATATCAGCTCCTGAAGGAGCTGGTACTGGCTGCTGTTGGAGATGGGATACTAAACAACCCAATTCATTTGTATCATTTCTACAGGCTTCACTTGATACTTTAAATTTTGTGCAAAGTTTTCAACACCTTCACAGTGGTCAAGCCGAAAGGGCATTTCACAGGAGAAGCACGTGAATTTCATGGGGCACCAATACAGCAGCACAGAGCTCACAAACATAAGCACTGCAAACTTGCTAAACCTCCCAGGCAATTGTACCCAGTTAAAGGTACTCGCTGCCTCTCATTCAAATAACCTCCTGTGGTTTTATTATCTGGGAAGAGGAGTGCCTTGCTTTGGGACAGTGATTTCTTGAGAATCAGAGTGTCTCTCACCAGTTCTGTCCCACAGGTAAAGCCACCCAGATCCATTCTTGGAGCACGGACAACACAGAGGGACACTCACTTGGGGACCCCAACCTTCCCCATGTTTGCTCCTCCAAACTTGCCCTCAAACAAGCCCACACCTCATTTTATGAAAATTATCAGATTATATGCATGAAAAAGCACTATTTAGTCCCATGGTGGCAACCTGCTTGCCCCTCCTGACCAGCAGGTAACTCCATACTGCCAAGGGGACACACTCACCAATCTTCTGAAACAGAGAGACACAATTAGAGCAACCCTTGTTGAACCATGGTGCAGCCCTTGCTAAGGGGAAGCCCCCATTTCTAACTACTCCAGCAGCCAATAGAATGGTCTGTCAAGGCTTTTTCTTCAGGAACAACGTGAATTTAGTCCTGAGATGAGTATTTAATTGTCCGCTGCTTCGCAATACCTTCTATACCCCATCACCCGACTCTACTTTTTAATAAGGAATCTGCAGCAATCCAAGACACAAGCCTAGTTTGATGACAGTTTGACTGAGCACTACTGGAGGAAGAAAATGCGTTCCTGTCATGACAGCAATTAGCAGAGACAGCCTCTGCACCGAGCCCTCAGTACTGTGCAAGACAAGCTCAACACACCGCTGCTTCCACTGCTCTAGGTCTGATACAGCCGTGCACATAAATAACCAACAGCCAACCAGGTAACTTCTAATGTTTCGGAAGTTGGAAGCTAAAACACTGGAGGCCTCAAACTGCTTCTGACTTGGGCCAGTTCCAGGAGTTTAACTGGTCAAATAAAATATTCATGGAGTAACTGGCCTGGGACCCATGTAACCACGTACATCACACCTGCACCAGAGCCTCCGACCAGCTTTGAGCTGTCTCAGGCAGACAGGAGACAGAAAAGCAAAACCAGAGCAGTGCAAAGAGTTTTTGGAAATGTTTTGACAACAGCAGTTATGAGCCACCACACTCTGTCTTACCTCAGCTTTCACAGGTTTCTCCAAGTCAGCTCCCTCCCTTCAGCCCACAGCAAGCGTTACGGCTTTTCTTCCTTAAACCCAGTATTCACTACAAGCTAGGAACTAATTTACGGCAATTCATTAGGCTACTGTAATTCAGGGAACAACAATTCATGCTGTAACTTTCTGAAATGAATTCTTAACAAAAATACTACCCCACCCTTGCAAAAAGTTAATTAAGGATTCTTTTACCTGCTCTCAGAAGATCACAGGGCAGATGCTGTCAGACAGGTTTGCTTTCTGTTATTACCAATTTCTGTAGCAATTCATCTCTCCTAATCCCATTCTGAATATCAGGGACTCACACAGACACATATTAAAATGAAATAAAGAGGTTTATTGTAACCACCCAGGCAGCAGCATTGGTTGGGATGGAGCTTACAGAGAGGACAAGACACAACTGAGTACGTGGGGATGGCTTGCTTTTCCTAAAATCTGGAGGACATGCTGTTCTTCTGAAGCCCCCCTGGCCCTCCAAATATTTGCCTGAGGTTTACTTTATATGCACAGTTTCCTAGCGGAATGGCGAGCATGCAGAGCACATTCCTCTGCTAAGTATCTTCTTCAAAATTTGGGTAAATACCAGCACATTCCTGCCCAGCTCACACAAGCAATTTGGATTCTAATTGCAGGAGCAGAGTTCGAAAGAACAGCTGACTATCGTCTTGCCGCCTGATATCCACTAAAACCAAGCACACGACTTAAGTGATTTTGTCCTTTGCTAATCAATATTGTTAAATTCACGCAGTGGACATACTTATCACAGTAAAAGATTACTCTAAACTATATTATTTAGACAAAAAGGGTAGCTGTAATCATGCCTCAAGTTTCTAGCAGGTAAAAAAAGTGCCCCGGATGTAGAGAACTATGCTTTATGGTAGTGAAGCCATTGCTAATGTATTACCATCATTTGTACTGAGAATTTACTACACAGTGGTAAGTTTGAATTTAATTTAATTTTTCTTCCTGTCTTGCCCCACCCTCCCCTTGGACACAGGTGTTACAACTGGAGAGAAATCGCTTGCTTGAAATAATTACACACTGAAATGGCGAATGCAAAGCTTTCAAAGCCTTTTGTGCTCCAGAAGGGCAGAAAGCAGCATCGAGTAAGGTGCCGTACCTCACCCAACACCTTCGTTGGTGTTGTTGGGCACAATACCAGATCATCAGGATGTAGCACAGAAAAGCTGTTTGAAGCAAAACAGTCACAATAAACCAGAAGACAACCAAAACAGTTACACATGGACAGAGTTACACACACAAACATATTTCTTACAGCCCAGGCCAGCCACTAGGAGTGAGATACTAATGTTGACTTTATACTAATTTATAAATTCACAAAAAAGTCCACCACCTTGGAGGCCATCAAAATGTCTGCTCCAAGATCAATCTGCTTTAAAGCCACAGGTCTGCCTCAAATACTCTTGTTACTTTTTCAAACCAGCTTTCTAGGGCCTGGCAGTGATTTTTATCTGAAGAATTCCCTAAGACAGAGCAAGCCCAAAGCAGGCTTGTATCTGCTTTCTGTGCTATCGCCCCTTCTTACACTATATTGAACAGTTCTCCAGCCTTCAGGTTTGCACTCAAATATTCATCATGGGATCTCTTTGCACTGCCCTGTGCAAACCCCCTCTTGCTTTGATGTTTATCTGCAGACCTGGCCTGTGCTGTGAAGAGAATTGCAGCCCTCAAAATCATTTACTCCAGGAGTTACCACACCAGTTACAAGAACCAGCTCATATAAGAGACCACGAAAACAAGGAAGTTACTTTAAGCAGATATTTCCAACTCCTCAAAAAGAAAAAACACACAGATTTTGCTTTGGTTTTAGCTTTCCGTGATTTTTCTCCCTATGCACAAGCATCTTCCACCTTCTTTATCCTTCCACACAGAACTAACCTCTGAATTTAGAGTCACGAGCCTCGGGACAGCCTCTCACATTCCACAAATGAAGGCAGCGGCCGAAAACGTGCAGAATTTCTCAAGATGGAGAAACCAGTTAAGGTGAGTTAACTCCACATGAGCCTCTCCTCCTTTTTTCGGGGGTAGGCCACACTAAGCCAACATGACAACCAGCATCAGGACGGACCCTGGCACCCCCAGAGCTCCGCGGGGGTATGGCGTGAGCTGTGTGGGCCCAGGCAAGGCCTGCGCAGGGGCCCATTAGTGATCCCAGGGATGGGGTGTGGTGTGCGGCCTTAAAATAACAACCCCTCCAGCCTGAGGCCGTGGGCATTGCTGCCGAAAGCTACTCTTACACCTGCTGTAGCCCCAGAGGGAGAAAGGAGGCTGCACACAGGTGTTACGATTCACCTACCACAGAATTCCCAGTCAGACGCCACCTCCTCCTCACAAACCTTTTATTCTCTTCCAGAAGCGCGAGATATCAGATGCTTCGGGCAGAGTAGTACCTGGAGCGTTATCAGACATCTTCTCCTGTAGAACAGGAGTTTCCACTCCCACCTGCCCCAGGAGCTGCCCTGAGCCCCCTCCCCAGAGCTGGGAGAGTCCCCAGGGTCTGATGGCTCCAGGGTACAGGACTGGGAAGTGCTGGGAGGAACAGCCGGAGAGAGCACCAGGCAGAGATCTCCCTCCTGGGAGGAACAGCCGGAGAGAGCACCAGGCAGAGATCTCGCTCCTCTCCATTCAGCGTTCATGCACACACACTCCTGCAGCGCACCCCCAGTGCTACCGTCACGCCATACCCAGGATGGTACTTTCACCCAGAAAAGCTTTGCAGAAGAAGACAACAGGCACAAACAATAAGTTGCCAGCAAAATCCATTTTAAGCACAGTATGATCCTGGTGAAACACCAGCAACAGCCCTTTAGTGCAAAATACAGTATACATATATGGTGTGTTTTATAACTGCATGCCATACTGTCCCATATGAAGCTCACAGGAAACAAAAATCCTGCTTTCCCCCTACTCTCTTCAGTTTGTTGTGTAAAACAACCTACTTGACTACTTGTTTTAGTAGGGTGAACAGGCTGCTGCAGGAACATCCCAGCCCATGGTGTCACCAGTAGACACCACACTAGGACCACCAGTGTGTTCTTCTAAATGGAAATGGCTGGAGTTTATCCCTGCAGCTCCATCGCGTCCTCCTGAGTTCAAGGAAGCAAATAAAACTCCTCCTGTGAGAAAATAATCAGGATCTCAATTTTTGCAGATAGCTTCATTTGCCATTTCCTTGTTATGGGTGGCAGTTCTGCACAGCACCGCTTTGCAGCCTGAGGCTACAAACCCACATGGGCAGAGGGAAGCTTGCCAGGTGTGTGACGGCCAGGTCCCACAGCACTGTAGTTGGAGGGGTGTGGAGGACACCGCAGCTCAGTCAGACCATAGTCTTCCACCTTCCTCCTCCCCCAGGAACCTGCTACCTCCCTGCTGTGCACTGAAGGCACTCCACCACTGAGTAAAGTGTGCCCACTGTTGTTTAACATTAGCTGTTACAACACTGACCCACACACCTAAGCCTCAGTCAGTTGGGCAAGTAGTTTGCAGTAAGACTTAAAAGGCTGGATTGCAACTGTAAAAAGTACTGGCACATCAAAGAAAAACAACATTAAGTGCAGTTTCTAGCAGCTCAAAGCAGAGGTTTGAGCCTACAACTACTTCTCTGTCACAAGACTCATCTCTAAAAGAGCCGTCGTGTAGGAGTTGCACCGTTAAACTCAGACAACAGAGACTCACTGCAGCCTCCCACCCTGCTCCCCATCCCGGGCAGTCGGCATTTCTCCCTGCAGTTTTCACAGTTCAGGTCTCAGCTGAGAAAACAGACCACATCTCCCAGGCCTATTTTCATGCTTTGGCACAAGTAAGGAATAACACAACAACAGCTTTCTTTACTGAAACAAAGAAATAGGCACAGAAGCTGTAAAGGCATTCCCCCCCACCTTCAGCCAGGCTGCACACGCTCAGCACAGCCATGGTCTGGGATAGGAATCTCAGATTAAGTTTCCACTTACCTGGACTCACCGGGTGCAGCTTTCTAAGGAAATGCCGCCAGGCAGTTCATTCCCTGCAGCGTTTCCACACTTGCTGCTCCCCACTGCGTTCATGTAACACCGCTCGCTTTTGTTTCTCCTCTGGCTGCTCTTCCCAGCTCAGTCCCACCCATGGCTAGCTGTTCTTAGTTGACAACTTTTTTTTTTTCCTCCCCCCGCATTTTATTTTAGGAGGACAGGACTGCAGAACACCACTAGTATGTGAAAACAAAACCAAACAAGTACAACTTTGCAGAGGAAGCGCCAGACATACAGTCTGCCACACGGCACAACCTGCCACCCTCTACTTACACAGCAGAGCTGGAGACAACAACTGTTAAAGCAAACTGGGAGGCTTATTCCTGATGCCACTAAAATCCCACGCAGCTATGGTTTAGTCGAAAGCAAAGATGACACACTCAAATCTAGTTAAATAAACATACCGTATCTCAGCTGCTGCACAGCCCAGGCTCCATTCAAGGACTATGGGGGAGTTTGAAGCAGGGGAAGGGATTGCTCTCACAGGGAGAAAAGAGGTGCAGCTTGTCCCAACAAGCATATGACGCTGTGACAGGGTGTAACTTCTGAAAGTCGAGATGTTAATGCATTGCTAACAACCATTTCTGCCATTAAGCAACAAAGCTAGTCATGCTGGGTTAAAAAGGAAAAAAAAAAAAAAAGCAATGCAGGCTGAGAATGAGGGGGTTAAAATTATAACAGCAGCTCCCCAGTGCTCGAAGTGGAAGGAACCAAGTTAGCAGCCAAGTTAACTCAAGGTAGCAAGATACCTTCAACATACTCCAAAATGGGGTTAAAGATGGAGCTTACTTCAGCCTGGCTGAATAGTTTTTCCTAGAGATTTCTTGAAATACCTTTATTATGAAACTTGTTCGTTTAACGATAAACTGAGATGTGATACACCACGTGCCATGGCAGGACCTTTTCCCTTTTTCCTCCCAGGTTTCTTCTTCCTCCAGGTTGATTTTTTTTTTCCACATGCAGATCTAGATTATACACACACATGCCAGAGGCCCTTCTTCTCCCTTCTAAACCCACCACATACCCACGTCTTGGACCCACATCCCCGCCTTGACCACGGTGGACAAGCAAGAAACCCCCATCCCTAAAGATCATTAAAACAGGTAGTGCGGTGCGTCCCAACAAGTCTTCCTGCAAGTCTGTAGTACTAAAGCAGTGGTCACTAATGTTTTTAAAGACAAGCAAAGTTTGCAAGGGATAAGTAGGATCTTTTATCACACCAGTAACCCCCCCAGTCGGTAAGCATACACCCCCACCTTCCCTCCCCACACTCATGTGCCCATGGTTTTCCTCTCCTTCCCCCAGTGATAATCGATTCATCAGAGCAACAAACACAGGAAGCCTTGACACTAGTGTGTTTATCAGGTTCACACTATTGCCTACAACAGCTGTACAGGTTTGCAGGTGTCCCCTGGATGTCCCAAGCTAACGAGGACACATTTATTAGATTTCAACTTCTATTCACCTTCTGTTTCATGGAAACCTGTCATTAAGTGACTCCTCTCTTGTTTCCAGCAGATACTCATATCCAACCGTTATGTGATTTACTTGTAAGTGCAACGAAGGCTAAAATATGGAAAAGGAGTTATGCTGTTGCCAAGAGAGGCAGACTCACATGGCCAGCATTAGGAAATACTGACAGATAAACACATAATCGCTTGCTCTGTGCCAGATAATGCATCAGCCCTGAGGCTGCCAAACAGACACCTCCTGGAGCTTCCTATTTCTGCCTCCCATGTAAGTGAAATCAGGTGGAGCTGGAGAAGTGATTAGGAAAGGTTCCTTCTCCAAACTTTCTCCTCTGCACAAGAACACAGACTATTAAATCAGTTAGAGATGTAACAGATTTTTCAAGATGATTGAGACAACAGCAAAGTTAGAAAAATTTCAGTTACCTAGATAAAAAAAACAAATTATATTTGGAAGACAGAAGGATGAACCAAGTCCCAGCATTCAGAATCTCTAGTACATCAGCTACATGATATATACACATCTCTCCAACCCACTAACAAGGATGCTTACAATAAATGCCAGTTGTATTTTAGTTGCTAAAACATTAGGTTCTGTCAACTCTCTGCTAAGCTTTTTTGACACTGGAGGAGGAACGCTTTGAAACGATTTGAAACGCTTATTCTATTTTATTGTAAAATTGAGTTATATGGTAGAGATTAGAAAGACTCCTACTGCAGCACATCCTTTCACATTTCCCACGCCTCACCTTTCTGCTCCGTATGCAGCTTTCATGTGTGGTGCAGTCATTTTACTGAAAGAGTATTATTAAAATTTTGGTCATTTAAAATTTGCTCTTAGCCAGGCCCTGCTCTCATGCAGCATTCCTGCAAAGACATTTCCGTCATATTATGCACAAGAGGGAACTCAGTGTCAGAGTTAAATATGCTTAAATTGCTGGATCTTCAACCCAGAGGGGTTTGTAGTTTTCTAAACTAGGAACAGAAGTCTAAACTAAAATAGAACAAGGAGAAAATGTCAGAAGAAAGTAAGACGGAGAAAACCCCAAATGACTAGACATCTGCAGCTATCTCTGTGCACTGGGGACACTTTGGAGACACTTCCTGAGCTCCAGACGCACATTTTCCATCATTATCGCCTTCGGGGACAAACAGCATGACAGACCATGTCAAGGGTTAATCTTACACACGCACCCTTTTTTATTTTAAATCTTTTGAGATTTAAGACATTTTACCTTTTATAAGAGCTGCTTTCTTTACTGGTTTGATTCAGTCACAGCTCTCGCACAACAGCTACCGAACACGTGTACATCTGCTTTCCATAACATCCAAGCAGGACTGTTAAGACAGATGCAGCAACTGTATTCACATAACCTATACATTTAGCACTGCAACGCCTCTAGAGATATTATGTCACATAAAATACATCAATATATTATGATCTCATCCCAAGGCTAGATTACAGATGGCAGCGGCCTTCTGTGCGGTGCCCAGCCCAGAACGATGACCCTGCCTAGCTGCTCTCCTCCTCTTCCTCCTGCTTTTCTAGAGGAAGAAGTTACCCGTTACCAACCTGGGTTTGCTTCCTGCTCTAAAGCAACCCTACATCTTTCTACACCATCTCTCATCCTCCACCTCTCCCTTACACAAGCCTTAAACCAAAGAAGTGGGCACATCAAGCATTGTCATATGAAACTACTCCACCAGGTCTGACTAAAAGCAACAGCCTCGGCTGAGTTCTCAGGGCCAGGGCAGGCTGACTCAACTGAAAATGCTCTCCAAAATATCCACTGATTATTTTTGTTAGTTTCAGACTTGTTTCTAAACTAGAGAAAGTGGTCTCTGCCCAGAGATGCTTCTAATGTCTCTCCAAGTCCTCCTAGGACTTGTTGGGAAAGAAGGAAAAGGATGCACAACTTTTGCTGATGCTGTTTAACTTATTATTTAAAAATAACTGAAATGTTCCAGGACCCTGTTTCCTAATCTTATGCTTCACTTCACAGGGCAAGGGGAGAATCCGCTGGATCATTTATGAATAAAGCTGCAACACCTGGGAAATGGTATTTCAGTAAAACTCTGCAATTCCACATCTCTAAAAGCGCATAAATACAGTATTTCCAAGGAGATACTTAATTCAAACTCCAGACGAAATACTGGCTTTAAGATTGCCATTAACTTCAAGAAGGTCAAGAGCTCATCATCGATTCTGCATCTTTTGCCACTTGATTTTCTGTAAGATTTTTCAGGATTCAAAGCCTTGAAAGTAGCCTCTTTCTTGAGAAGTTTTTGGGGAGAGAATAATTCTGAAATCTTATTTTAACATCATACAGCAATAATAATCAAGAACTTGCAGAAAAATGTGTCTATATTTTTGTTTTGTTTCTGCTTTCAAGTAAAAGGGAGTTGTTTTCAATGCAACACAAGGTAAATGGATTTGTTTCTAAAACCACCTCTCCCCTACACTGGGATCTGAGAAAAAAAATAAAGGATTAATTGTATGAAAGGGATTTATATATGGGGAGATTAACCAGTCTATGGAACTCTCTTTCAAAGGAACTAAAGATAGCTCAAATATTAGCATGAGAAAAACTGTAGGGCTACTTTTTTTTTTCTTTTAAACTCATATTAGAAAGGGTTTTGGACACCCATCTCCCACTGCGAAGGCACGGCCACACAGCGGAGTGCGACCAGGCTGCAACAATCTGAACTGATCACTGCTGATCAATAACTGATCACTTGCTCCAAGACCAACAAGCAGTGGCTGAAACGATTCTTGTGGTTCAGTAACTAGATGATATGATCTCAAAAACATTACCTAAAGGGTTTGGAAAAAAATTCGGCTTTGAACTACAGGAGTGTAGCAGTGATCAATCCTGTCCGGGCAGAGGAGTGAAAGGAGCCAGGTGGATTGGGACTTCAGACATGTGAGTTCTGGGGCATCTTGGCAAACATTCTTGGACAACAGTTTTTATAATAGTTTGTTAAACTGACAGATAACCCCAGCAGAACTGCATTTCTTCTCCCCCTTCAGCATCCCCTCTCCCTTGCGCTGAAGTTTTGACAACTGCTGAAAATCTGAAGCTCTTGTCAGCTTTATGTACAGCTGACCTACTAGGAGTTTAGTCTCTAAACAAAGAGGCCGTCACATAAAAGTATATCCTATCCCGACATCGCCCTGTAAACAGACTACACAGAAAACAAAGGACTGAAATTACAGTTTGCATGTATTCAATGTGCAGCCTATGTTTTCCAGAAATTACTACAATTCTGAAGGAACTACAGTTTGATGGTTTGTTGTGTTGTTTTAAATAGCAAAAGAAAACAAAAATCCCTGCTTTCTGTGACCTATACCATTTAACCACAGAACTGTTAACCATTGCTGAAAGCACTGATGCATCACAACTGGGGGCAAGAGGAAGGCTTAATGCTTTGAAATGGCTGCAACCAAACAATAGCAGCTTTCCCTGTGGCTTTTCACCATTACATCGGATGCAAACTGCTCAGCCTGTTAAAAAAATAGATATACACGCTCTAAGCCGGCCAAGGAATTGTTCTTACAACTAAACGTTGTCATACAATACTGCTGGTGACATACACAAGATAAGGACCTAGCTCATTTATCAATGATGCCCAGCGACCTACTTACTGCACTTGACTTTTGACTTAATCATATTCTCAGCAAATAGTTTTAAGTATTGACCAATCTTGCAGCATATGGCATGTGCTGGTTTATCATCTGAAGCCTGATTACAAACGCGGAGGTGCCAAGCCCATGCCTCCCGTCAATCGGTCCTTCCTGTGATGACGCAGTTATCTAAAAAGCTTGATCTTTCTTTATCTCTCATGTAGTTGCGTATGCTCTACAGCTGTCCTCGGCTGCTCAGAAACCCTTAAAACAAAATACGGCTGCTTTATGAAAACTGTTGTCTGCAGGCAACTCTTCACATTTGCTCCTCAATCAATTTCCATGTTAAACACAAACCCATTTCATTGTGGTACTCCAGTTAGGAAAAAAAAAACCCAGAATATAAGTCAAAACCTACTATTAGCCCCTTAGAGAATTCACTATTTTATTTTTCAGATTTTGGTATATAATCCAAGAGCAAAAGTCTGAAATGTGATTTAATCACAAGGCCTCACAGCAAGTCAGCTCAGGAAGAGCTGTAACTTTTATTGCCACTCAACGAACACACAATGTCTTTCCTTCCCCATGCCATTCTTGGGAAGGATGACACGGAGCATCTCCAAAGTCAGCTCCTCTCCCAGCACGCTGCTTCCCTGGGCTAGCTGTGCCACCCAGCTTGGAGCCACAGAAAGGCAGAGCCTTGATGCTGCCAACCCATGTCTACTCCCGAGTCAAACCTGTCAGCTGAAACCAGCATGGAGGGGAAGAAGCACTGAACGACACCAGCATTGCGGAGGAATGACTTGAGCTGGAAGGATCACAGCTCCTCCCACGGCCCTGGGGTGGCTCCAATCACAAACTCAATTATATTCCCAATAGAAACAGAAATCTACACAGCAGAGTTAAAGACAAAAAATTGATGGCCTGAACATCTTCTCATTTATCCGAGTGTTAAGTCAGGCATTTCCAGTTAGATGAATACAATCAACATATTAAGAAATCAGCCATCCTCCCCCTTCCACTACTCTAGATTTTAAAGCTAGCCACAGGCTTACAGGAAGAGTACTGCCACCTTGGCTGGGATGCTGCCTGACAACTTTAGGACCTAGAAATCATTTTACACTGCATTAGAGCTCCTTCTCTGCTGGTCTTCCTGGCTAGCTTGTACAATACCACATCTAATTCAAAAGTTTCTATTAACCCTAGGATTTTACAGCTCTGTGTAACAGCCAGGGCACGCTGCTGGCTGTGGCTCAACGATCACCATCATCGATCCATGGCACTGAGACCCAGAAGACACAGGGGTGCCAGGTCCTCCTCTGACTGAAATCACCTGTCAGCCCACCCTAAGGACCATGGCCAAGGTTTCCTAGCCATGTTTTCCAAATAGCCATGACTCCCCCACCCCTTTTGCTCCTCCTTATATTCATGTAACTGCTGTAACATAGCATCCCAGGGAGGGGGAAAAAAGTAAACAAAAGACACTATAGCCAATTTGTATGGAAAATCAATTAAGTTCAGACATCTCATTAACCTTCTAACCTGTTTATCCCCCAGCTTTAATTTATACTACCACTTGCAAATGGATTTGACACATCAGCCCACCATTTGCCTGGGAAGGTACAACAGGCACGAACAGAATCCTCGGATCCCAGAATACTCCATTTATCCAGGTCCTTCCCTCTATCCCCCTGCCATTCAATAGATGCTAAGGAGCACTGGAGGAAGAAAATAGGATAAAATACACAAGAGCTCTTTGAAAATTATGTAAGCCCTGCAGTGGGCCTCCTTTTTACCTTCTTCTGCTTTAATTACCAGGATCTGAGGGCTGACTTGCCTCCACCAATACCCATCCATGGCCACATCAGCTGAGTCCCACAGTGGTGACAGAGCCATGCTCACAGGAGTCTTTTCATGCCACACTTCACTTCCATGCATTCACAAGACTGAACTTAACATGCACTGAAAATAAGTTATAGGTGGCAGTGGTGGTAGGGGGTGTTTTTAATGTTGTAGCACAAAGCCTAGGAAAGAGCCCTCATTTCTATAGCTGAGATGCATTCACAGCCTTTACTCTGGGGAACTAAACAACAATTTCTTCTCACTAGCCAGAAAACACTCTAGCTTCAGTGAATACGAACCCAGTATCCTCACAGTAAACCACAGAAAAATGGTCACCTGCATGTTAGACCGCAGGAATTCATTCCCTTCTGTCATGTTTTCAAAAATTATGGGATTACAGGGCTTGTTAACACATTGAAAGGTTTCTGTACAATCCCCACCTTTTGACTAAGATGACATGCATTTCTAATGGACTGAAGTGCACGTTCTTAGTAAGGGTTTTCATACGTTTAATACATCAGAATCAAACAAAAAAGATCCAAATCCAACATAGCTGCACCCATGAAAGTCCAAGGAAATCAGCAAGATGAATCTCTATGTAATAGACTAAACCTTGACATTCAGGCAGTTGCAGGCAATATAAATCTTTCCAAGGCAAGGATTGGTAACTTCTGCAGAATAAGCTCTTAAAAGAAAAAAAAGACAAGAGAAAAAGAAAAGCTTCAAGAAAATAATTTTTAATAAGCAAAGTACACAAGTGAAAACAGGTACATTTTTCTAAGTGTATGTTCCTGCCTCTGTATGAACTAGGCATAAGTAAAGCACTGCAGTCTCTCCCAGCCTGCAGACACGGCTCTCCAGCCAGTGCCCCTGCAGCTGCTCAAAGATTTCCCAAGTAATAGCCAAGTAAAAATTGATTAAAGACTTGACTCTTTCACTGCGGCTATTGGGAATCCTGCAAAAGTTACAAGAATGAGCTCAGCTGCTCTTTGCTTCCCATTAGGCAAAACTCTAAATAAAGGCAGAGCTTAAAGAACACAATCCCCTAAAGGAAAAGCCAACAAGTCCCCCAGACAGCAGCTATGCACTGCCCTCTGTTCCAGCAGAGACGTGCAAACACTGTCATAGAATCATAGAATCATTTAGGTTGGAAAAGACCCTTGGGATCATCGAGTCCAACCATCAGCTTCAAAGTTCTCCCTTACACCATATCCCTTAACACCACATCTAAACGAGTCTTAAACACATTCAGGGATGGTGACTCCACCAGCTGCCTGGGCAGCCTATTCCAGTGTCAAATAGATCTAAGACTGAAAACCAATATGCTACAGAAGATAGGGACTGGACCCTTTTGGAGACATTAATCTCAGCAGCTCCTAACCTGGCCTCTCCCTACATCTCATCCTCCAGCCACTACAGGCACGCTGAAACTTTTTTCTAGGAACAGTGCGTTCAACATTCAACAAAGCTACATTCATTTAGCCAAGGACCACCTAATCCCATGTATAAAAAACAAAAAAAAACAACCAAAGGGAGCAGTAAGGTCAAAGGTAAAGCATTATGTTATTTTACATCATATCAATGGCTGGGTTAGACAGCCCAGTCTACAAGCACACAGTGATTAGTATAATTTAAACTTATATAGAACCATACATACGCAACCAGAAATCTCATCCTCATTATGCAGCAGGTTCTAAGTGAAGTTTATTTCAATTTAGTTCAAACCCATGTAAGGGCAGTTTGAGTCAAATTGAAACAAGGCTGTTGCACTCAGTAAAAAGGAGAATTTTCTCAAAACAAGTAGTCTGGACTTAAAAAACTAGATATGGGAGAAGGAAAACGTGTGTCAGGGTATCATGTCCGCAGAGGACCCGTGGCTAAGGAGGGGTGGAGGAAGAGAGAGGCGAGAGGAAACACACCGAGAACAATACCGGGAAAGGGGCTATTCTCGGCGAAAGGGAGGATGCGAGGCCAAGCCGGGGAGGCAAACAAGGGTAACAAAGGCAGAGGAAGGGCCCTGGGCTCCCCCGGAGGGGCCCTGCTCCGGCAGGGATGTCCGTCCGTCCGTCCGTCCGTCCAAACGTGCCTGTTCACAGCCCTGACGGATCCCGGGCAGCGGCTGAGCACGGCGCGGTTCCTGCCTTGGAGGGGCAGGATGACAGCGGCGGCGGAGCCCCTCCTGCTTGGCCGACTAAGTTGGGGTGGGAGCTGGAACAGCCCTCGGACCCCCCAGTCCGCAAGCGGCACTCATTGTCCGGAAACCAGCAAATATTTGCCATCGCCCGAGCCGACACTCGGCTCCTCATTGGGAATTTAATCCCCCACGCCAAGAGCTTCCAGGTTTGCTTTCCTAAGCGGTCCCTTGCTCTGCCAGACACCGAACTTCAACCAAGCGGGACACGGGGCGTGCGGGCAGCACCCGGCCCCCCACCGCCGCTCCCGCCTGGGTGTGGCCGTGCCTTGTCGTCCCCCCCCCACCTTGTCACAGCCGGGGGGGGACCCCGCATCTTCACGCCTCCCACCCCGCGGCCAGGGATGGGCGCGCCGTGCCCCCGCATCCCCCCCCCGCCCCGGCTCCGCTAGGGAGAACAATGCGGTGCCCGCCCCGGCCCTTACCTTGGCTGGGGCTGCGCGGTGCGGAGCGGTGCGGGCTGCCCGGCTGGCGGCCGCCCGCCGAGCCCGGCCCGCCCCGCCCGGCCCCTCGCATCCACCCCCGCGGCGACCGCCGGCTCCTCACCGCTCGCCCGGCGGGGCAGGGCTTAGCGCCGGCGGGTCCCGCACGCCCGGCGGGGCAGGGCTTAGCGCCGGCCCGGCTCCCCCCCGCACCGGGGGAGTGAGCGGGAGCGCTGCCCCCCGAGGCGGGTGGCGAGGGGCAGCTCCGCCCCTGGCTGCCGGGACCCCGCTCCCCCCCACCCCTCCAACGGATCCGCAGCCCCTCCCAGCAGCACCAGACCCGGCGGCGATGGATGCTCAGGTCGTGTTTACATCCGTGCGTGTGCAGGCGCGATCTCAGCCCGCACAAAGCGCCGCAGCCGCCTCCCAGCGCGGGGGGGGAGGGGGGGACACGACACGGGGGAGTTGGAGCATCCTCCTCCTCAACTTCAGCAACAGCCGAGCAGCGGAGGGACGGGTTAAGCCCCGCTCCCCACAAACAAGCGTGGTCAACAATTCCCCCCGGGTCGGCGTCCCCAGAGCCGCTGTGGGTCCTCCCCCTGCCTCTGATTTACCCCCGGCTGCAATTCACGATACTGGCAGAAGACGTGTGTCATCTCCTCCTGGATGGTACACGGATATTTCTACAGGGCAACGGGAAGGGGGTCTGGATTTGCCCAAATCCAGCTACCTCTGTTCATAAGGGCCTTTTGTCATCCTTGCAATGTGAAGCAGAACAATAAAAATTAGTTCGTGAATATCCACGCTGGTATGTTACAAATGCAGGCTTCTAATTACTATATGGAAATGGGCTGTCTAAAGTACAGTGATGAATTGCAGCCTGGGTATTGTTTGGGGGTTGTCAGATAAACTGGAGGTGCTGGCAAATGATGTTAGAAACCAGGCTTGCCTTTTGAAGTGAGCAGCACCATAGCAAGTGCTACCTATTCCACGAAACAGATCACTGCAGCTGAAACAGCAATTGTGCTGTGAGGAAATTCAGTCTAGTACTTTGCCATGAAGAAATATGCTGCTGTTTTTCCAGAAGTTACACAAATCCTTGTTAGTTCACTTAACCAAAATTAATATGATCACAAGATCCTCCTAGGTAAATAGGATTATTCCTCCCCCCTCCCAGAATCCTCATATCAAATAGCGGTTATTAGCCCCAGAAATGCCAGATCTTCCTATTTGTCACATCTACAGTAGCGAACTACCTGGAGCTTTTCTTAAAGCAGAGGATTAAACACACCTTGATTTGCTTACGTATTTTGCATACATCTCCAGCTCTCCTCATGTGGGATTCCTTGGCTACATTGCATCCATGCCATTTTAGCAGTGACCTATTCATACTCTCCTGGTACTTACTGCATCAGTCAGGCTAATACTTTTCATCCAACTCAATCTCTTGCCTCTCTTCCCTCATTTCAGTTTACACCCGAGGGCCTCCATGCTTGGTTTTTGCCACCATCTGACTTCCCTGGCTTTTTTTTTTTTTCCCTTCCTTGTCTTGTTGTAGTTGTAGTTTGGGGGACTGAGAAGCTCCCAGATGTGTTTCCTGTTGCCAGGAAGGTGGCCACATTTGCCTCTCCTGCTCCAAGTTGCCACAAGTCACAAGTGATGCAATAACTCCAGGTCACTGGTTTTACACATCACCATCCAAAGCTTTCTCCTGTATACCCTGCATCTTACAGATCCTTAGTGCCTGCTTTACCCGCAGGATCTTACAAGTTCCCTGCACAGTCACACAACCGAGAGTTTATCTGCTCCCTGGAAATACCAAGCAGGTGATTTTAGCTACTTCTGCATGTACCACTACACCAGTAGTCTCATCCCTGCCCAATTTCCAGCTATCATCAATTGCCACCCCCCAGCAGGCTCTGTACTGCAGAAGATGAACAGCCAGTAGGCAATTTCCCTAAAAAGATTGTTCCATATCACAAGAAATTCTAACACTACCTATTATTTCAACTGTTAAAATTCACCATACCCTCCTTCCTGCATGTAGTGCTTCATTAGGGGAAATTACACTGACTGATATTTTGATGTGATGTATGCATCCATTTGCCTGCCACAAATAATCCTAAATCAAAGTCTAGAGACAGAGGAGTGAGCTTCCTGTGAACAAGAAAGGTCAGCCAATATTTATAGTAGCTGGAAAAAAAATAATGCTCTTTATCTGGTTTATAGCTGTATTATAATAAAATCAAAAGCTTGCAGAAAATAGTGCAGATGCACCTGAACCAAGTATGTACAGAAAATGAGTGATAGCAGTGCATGACAGCAGAGAAGACCTTCTGATGTGATCGATGAAGGGATGCAGGGCAAAATTCTTCAGCTGAGTAGCCTGTGCTGGCTTTGCACTTGACCCCGTAATGCCAACCTACACCAGGTCCCCATTGTAGTAGGTGTCTGACAAATCCACAAGGTCTCTTGTCCTCAAGAACAGAGAGACCAGACAAAGCAAGCACAGAGTGAAGAACCTGAAGATGTGGTTTGCCTGGGGTCCCATCACAAGCCACAAACAATTTATCCCACTTTCTAGCTCAGTCTACATGTCTCATTAAGATGTCTCAGGTTTAGTGAGAAATCCCACTTCTAGTCCATGATGGGGAGCAGAACTTAAAATAGGACTTTACAATAAAATCCTTTTTGCCTTCTTTGGCCAACAGCTATTCACACAGTTCAAAACTCCAGAGATTAAATGCATTGCAGCACAGTTAGTCAACATATCTATTTCCTGAAGGTTTGGCAGTCTGAAAAAAAACCAAACAAACCCCACCCTACATTCCTAGCCCTGAAACATTATTTTTTTGGATATCAACTTAAGTAAGTATCTAAAGCCTATGGACTTGAAAGTCAGATTGGGTTAAAGGTCTCTTGGGAACAGTGGCTGAATTTATGCTACTTTCCTTATGTGAGAGACGGACCCCAGCACTGACCATAGCTCTTCACAAAACCCCTTTATAGCAAGGGAGGATTATTAATGTTTAAAAGGGTACTTTGCCTCTCTGCTGAGATCTGCCGCTGATGTTAATCTGTACAAACTGCCAGAGCTGGTATCATTTATTATTTAGGATGAACAGTGCAATGCCAGGCTAAATGGACTTCTAGTCTAACCTATTGCAGCATTCTTCTGGGAGACCCCAATAAAGAGAAGCTGTTTATGTAGTTTGGCACTGACATATAGAAATCCTAAAATGAGCATCAGTCGAGTGGTGGTGAGGCACAGAATTGCTGTATTCCATGTCCTCTGCACAGCTGGTCTTCTCCCAGTTGTGCCAGCAGCAGGTATCCAGTTTTTTGGGGGCTTTGCAGGGAGAGTTGCTGTTTAGGCTGATGCTGATATAACCTTTCAGGTTCTTCTGGAGGTGGAATAAGATTACTCCTCCAGCAATAAACCACTTGTCATGACTGGATGTTCTTTCCTTGTAGCCCAACTGGAAAACCAGAATATACTCTCATGCAAAGTCAGGCAGCTTAGCTCAAAATGCTTTTGTTGCTGATTTCAGTTAAACTGGCTGGTTTTGTCCTAAAGCCGAGACCAGCACACATACTGAAGCTGTGCACCTGCAATGGAGCACAAACCTCCAGAAGAGAATGATAGCAAACAGCTTGGAAGTGATCCATATTCATTTTGCAAGCAGGTGGTGGAGCTTCAAATATGTGCATAAACCTTTACAGTATGGCATGCAGTATATTAGAAACAATCCAAGGTAGACTATAGTCAACTCCAAATTCGCACAGCCACCTTACATAAGCTCCAGAAATGCCACAAGCCACCTGTTGTGTTCCAAACCTAAACCAGAACATGCAGAATCTAAAAGCTACTCAATCTGGAGGGGAAAAAAAAAAAATTCAATTTGGATGCTCCCATCTAAAATGATTTCCAGTTACAAGGGTTTTTTTTTCCCCCCCTCTTTCAGAACAGATCTGCTGAGCCAGATAGAAAAGTCTTTACCATACATATTCCTTTTGTGCTTGTGCAAACTGGTTTCCCACATTTCTATCATGAAGAGGACTGGAGCCTCCAGGACAGGCAAGAGCTGCTCCTCAGGCAGCTGTACAAGGCTCGGGGACAACCTGGTCACTCTCCTGAGCACAACTGTCCTCCATAAGAAAAGAAAATTGAAGCCCCCCCCCCCCCCCCCCCCTTAGTACTTTCCTGCCTCCTTCCTTTGCTTCTCCAAAATATCCCAAGATCTGTTCCTCATCAAGACCTTTTGCAGGCAGCGTCTATTTGTGTGGCTGGTGTGGTTTAAATGAAGAAGTGGAAGACAAGGGGTTGCTGGATTTTCTCTATCTGTTTTTAGATTCATATCAAATAGTCAACTTTTGTGTATTTTTAGAAAAGGAAATGAGGTAAATGAAATGCAGAAAGATAGAGTAAAATGATGTAATTTACCTTAACTGCCAAAACACACAAATTGTTGTTATAAAAATACACCAGCAGACCTGAGCCCTGAGAAACTCCTTACAAAGCCAGCTTCTAGATGCCAGGGTTCAAGCCCAAGGTCCAAATCGAGCAGATACGCTCAGAGTGCTTAATCACAGCTTTCCGTGGGGCTCCTGGGATATCACTGGGGCACCAGCGCTCTCCTGATGTGAGCAGCCTGTTTACACCAGCCAATTTTGCAAAGCTGGACAGGGCTGAAAGTGTCTTCCCTCCACCTCTGCACCATTACAGGACTTGAGTTTTCAGGCGTAGCTCCTTGTGTATTGTCCAAAATAGTTAACCATGTTTTCCTGACTGGCTTGTTTCGAGCTCGTTCCCTTAACAGCAGTTATCAACTAGAGGGGGTGGGATGCATTCAGCGTTGGCAACCGCATCCGAGAGAAGCCTTCCTCTATCAGCAGGCCTTTTCTTATCCTTACCTGACAAAGGGTCTTTCCTGCCTTATTTGTGGCTGAAATGAGATCTGCAACATGAAGATTCTCTAACAGATGTTGGATTATCCCTGGGAATAAGGATTTTGTTGGTTATTGAGATAACAATTCGTGGTACCCTCCCTGTCCAGTTTCAGTAATGCCCCTTATTATTTACCCCAACCAAAAGGGGCTTTCGACATACTGTTTAAAAGGTTAAAGCTACAGCATTTCTGTAACAGCACCTTGGCTTGTTCAGAGGGACCCGAACTGCTTTACAAAGGAAGTTGTTGTTACTTTCCCTCGTTTACAGATGGGAAAACTGGGAGATGAGAAACAGCTTTGTCCAGTCCTAGCATACTAGCAGAGAAGTAACTAAAATTTAAGCCTTCAAAGTGCCAGAAAGTGGGCTTTTGGGGCTGTGCCCAGCCTCAAACAGAAGTGAAACAGATTGAATTATTGCGTTTTATTAAATGATGTGTCCATACACAATTTACAAAAGTTGTCCTGCCTATACCTGTGCTTTAAAAAGCTCATTGATCAAACCTACAGGTTTAAAAGTTATTTCTGAGTTACCCCTTGCCTTAAGTTTAGATACATTGATACCATTCTAAAGCACTAAACTATATCAATACAGTGTCACTTAAACATTGGCAAAAAAACCCCAGAGTTGCTAATTACATCCAACAGTAAATAATCTCTTAAATATTGCTGCACAATCTTCAGTTTTCATTTAAATGGGGTTCTGTTAGCAGATATTATTCTAAAATACTACAAGGCAATTGGAAATGGTAATGACTTTAACCATTTGCTCTTTCCTACATGTATGAGCGATGCTTATAACCAGTGTCCCACTGCCAGTTTTAGTCTCCCCATGTTAGGGAAAGACTTGGCAATAAAACCCCACTTTTCTGTCCTTCATTCAGACTGACTTTGATGCTCAAGTCTGAGGGACTGAAATTAGATGAACCTGAGCTTTACTCTTGCACATCTCCCTGCACACCCATTCTTTGAGCTTGCAGTGATCTGTTCCATCTACCCAGATCATCCATTTATATTGCAGATGAGATACTGGCTCCTACACACAGACTCAACACAATAGCTGAGCTCAGAGACTGCAGATAAAGTCTACAGAAGGAGCTGATCAATTTTTCAAGTTTTTGGTTTCCAGGCCCTTAACGTTTCTAGTTCCTAGATAAGAGGCAGTTCTGCAGGCTAAAAACAGGACAAGAAACACACCCAGGTCCTACACATGCTCTCACAGACCTTCCCCTTATCTGTGCTCAATAATAACCAGAGAAAACAAGCCGAAGGCATAAGTGTTACTCCATTTATCACTAAAACTGTTCTCAGAGAAGTGATGGTTATTTTGATGGCTGATAGCACAATCTACTGGGCTTTTCTTGCATTTCTCCTGCTTCATTATTCACCGATCCTATTATTGTTTCCATAGAATTAAAGACAGATTACAAAGTGCAGAGTGGCTTGTTACAGTCATTCTGTCTGACCACTTGGCACTCCACAGGCCACGGTACCTCACCCAGCAATCACTGCAGGTCCCCTAACCGCGGTTGAGCAAGAGTGTCTTTCCAGAGGACGCACGCCCCTATCTCTGCAGCACCACTAATGCTAGAGGGGATTTTGCTTCTGAGCATTTCTCAGCGTCCCTATATATTTGTATCTAATCAGAATTTGTAAAAAGTTTTTACATTTGTATTCCTGATAAATTTGTGCATTCACAATAATTTGAAGTATTCATTAGTTTTTAAAGATACACTTATAAAACAACTTCCCAATTTGTTCCTGGAGTCATATTAGCCCCTAAAGATTCGAGTTGTGTCCCCCATATTTCAAAACATTATCCAAATCATTTAAAGTCTGTCCTTCTCATGCCAAGGGGACCTATAGACCTTGCCATGCATTAATAGAAACACTACTCTGTCTCACCAGGAGATCCAAAGGCACATTACAAAAATAAGTATTAGCAACGTCCCTTATTTTTTATCAATTGTTCCTTCATTTTTTTTATAGATGGAGATAGCTGAGGATCAGAAAGGGGAACAGGATGACCAGCAAGAAAGCAACACTCCTGAGTCCCAGTCCTCCTCAGTCTTTGCTAAACTACATATTTTGAACTCTAGCTGAGACCCAAACATCAACGAGACTCACTATGGACTACTCCAATATATGAAGCTAATCAAATAAGGCTCTGGAGGGGCTCCCTCATCAGCCCTGAAGCACCGGTTTGCTGGAGGCTCATCACTCCTGGTCAGGCAGGGCAAGCTGTGAGGACAGTCGCTCTAGATACCTGAGTTAGTGGCTGTAACTGCAGCACTTCTGGGACGCAGAGGAAAGGCCGCTTGCAAGACACTGTGTTTAAGCTTCCATCCTACCATAGAATAAATGGTCTTAGAACTTCACCTATAGTTTCTCTTTCTACAGAATATTTTACAGTGTGCCCAAGCCTGTCCTCCACCACTTTATTGTCCTGTGATTTTCTTTGCTCACTGGGGAAGGGCTGTCAGACTTTTTTTCTGATGCCTCAAGAAAAGAATGGCTTTACACTTATTTTAGTTCTATATCAGGGCCAGAGCTTGAGCCTACGTTGCTTCTATCTCCAGGCACATTTGACAGCCATGAACCAGAAGCACAGCTACTCTGCTGGCTGTCAGGCATATCTTGATGGCTACATGGGGGTTTGATGTGAGGGCTTTTTGTTTTGCCTTTCCACCGGCCAGTCTAGGAAGACACGTTAAGATGGAAAATAGCATAACACTAGAGGCATTTAATCAGCTAAAAATACAAGAGGGTCAACGGACATAATTCTGACAGACAGAGTCCTGCTTGTTGGATCCTGTTTATTTGATCATAAGAGCTGAAACTGCTCTGAAGGGTACATTCCAGCTTTGTTATGCTGGTGTCAAGGGGGAATAGTGACATTTAGCCCATGAGATTTGCTTTGTCTCTTCAGTAATGCAACCTAGATCAGACTCTAACCCTGAGCCATCTGAAGTGAACTTGTTGACCTTCCATTAATGCTCTCAGCCTCCAGAGTGCTCTTCATGGGTACTCAGAAATGACTTCTGATGAAAGTCAACTACGCAATTACGCTCATGGAGAGTCTCAGCCTCTCCATATATCAAGGGACAAAGCCTACAAGCATGCTTGTCATGAAACTCATGTGTGATTTAAAGGACAATGCCCTATAACTCCATGAAGATAAAACCACATGTTAAATGTTCTCAAAAAAACACAGTAAGAATGGCCATGGCAAAAGCCCATCATCTAAGCCACATTTTAGCAGCACATTTACCCTATGATTCAAATTCTCTGTGTAAACCACACAACATCAATGAAAAAACATTAGTATGAAGCTCACCAAAGCCATGAGTTAAGCTGAACTCCATGATGCCTCCAGACATGGCATCAGCAACATACTCTCAAAACCTCACTTCTATAGTGCAGTAGTAGCAAAAATGCTCAGTAGGGTTTAAAGAACAAGTTAGGAAAGCATTTACTATGGAAAGATTCATTATAGTTGATCTTACCTTTGGCAAAGAGATCATCAGGCAGTGGAGAGGGACAGCAGATCCCTAAGGGACATGGAGCAGAGCATAGCACCACAGCAGAGTAGGGCTCAGCCCTTTGGTATCTCAGTGATGTGGGCCCAGAGCTGGTGACCAGCTTCAGGTGGGAGTCCAGATCATGAAGCAAAGTCATGGAGGAGGCAGGTCCATGGTTAAGGAGGGAATTCAGTCTCTGTGCTGGGGTCCACAGCCAGACATAGGAGGGAGCTGGGAACCAACACTGCTCCAACGTGCCTCAGAGGAAGAACTAGATGTCCCCAGCTGAGTTTAAATGGGCTCCTGGGCCCATGGTAGTGGGTGGAGGCACCAGATGAGGCTGCTCAGGGCCATTAAGGCTAATTAGTACACTCGGGGGGGGGGGGGGGGGGGGGGGGGGAGGCCTGTCAGAGACCCTTTCAAAACAATTCTGGACAATTTCATACAGTGATTTTAAAGCTGGTTCCACAGTCAGAATAGACTCTCCACTTTCTGCAAATACTTGTCTCCATTACGTGCTACTGTAGGCATCTCCGCTTCCAGAAGGTTTAAAGAAGAGGGCAGAAAAGCGTGTGTCAGGGAGGACTGAGATAACACAGAAGGTGTCTGTGTATGAGAAGGGTGGGGGGACAGTAGGCCACATCAAGAAAAAGCCCTTAAAGCCAGCTGTGATTTTTAACATGTGACTTCAGGGCAGTCTAACTGCTTCACAGAGACAGGAGGCATTGCAATGAGACTACTTGAACTAGAGTATGCCTCATTTTATTCTCTTCTTGCAATTCAGAGTATGGTTTAAAACCAGAAGAAAGATTTTGGGTTTTTTTTTCTGGCCCATGCAAGTTAGCATGGAAGGCTGTATTTGATAGTTTTTTTTATGTCTGCAAGAGGAGCAGCATTTACGTCTGTATATACTTTATAAACAAACAAACAAAATCTCTGGTTAGACCACAATATGATGGAGCTTCCAGACATTATCCAGAAGCACCTGCCTCATTAAAACTCAAGTTACCTGGGCTCCTACGCATGCTTTTGAAAATCCCACCCTGTGCATTTAGAAAAGACTATCTGCTACCAGTAGAAAAACTCGTCTGTGAAGGCACTGAAAGTATACAGCATCTCACAGCAGCGAGCCTTTAATTACCACATGGTAATCACCACAGTGATTAAATTGTCATCAGGTCCTTGCTGGTTTCCCTCTAACCTCCTTTATCTGTACCAAACTAGTGGGGAACCTAAATCGAAAGAATAAAAGTGAGGTGACAACCCACTGCCCTTCATTTCAGGGGTGCAGTTGCATAAAAGGGTATTTAATCAGCTTTATTTCTTAGGTATACTTAATATGTTACAGCTTAGAAGATGACAATTTCATGGGAAAGGATTAGACCAGTTTGGGTCATGTTTAACGAATGCCATCTTAGATCTACATTTTCTGCTTTCTTAAACCATAAAAGGTTCCCAATTCCAGTGTTCTTCACACATATATATTTATTCAAATTGCTGACTATACCTTGCAACCTGTATGCCACTTTACTACTTTTTTCTGTTAATAATCGTACACTCTCCAGATATGGAAATTGTTATATCTTAATCTTAACTGCAAGTTGATTTGTATTCACCGAAGCATGGAGATAATCCACAAGAGCCTACGCTTAAATATTGCTGCTAAAGTCAGCGCAGCCAATGCAGATGGCTATACAGCAAGGATAATCTCCGTGTGGGTTTCATCGGGTGCTACGACAGCCCGGTTACGGAGCCTCCGCTCCCATAGGGATCAATAGGCGAAAAGGAGCGTAAATAAATAAATAAGCAAGCAAACAAACAAGCACAATAAATTGGATACCCCGCCTGCCTGCAGATTAAGTCAAGGAGTATTAAGTTGTTTGGGTTCCCATTTAAAAAATAAATAAATCGAATCTCCCAGTCAATCTGCTTAATGTCTGATTGACATTAAGCAGATAAGTAGTGATTTAACCTTATGGGGTAGATTTCTTCCTATGCTGTGGAGGTCGTGTCATACTTGGAAGATGACAAGTGAATTTTTTAATTTCCTGTCCTGCCATAGGCCAGCGATGTGTTTGCTGGGAGGTGCCGGTGCTCCTTGTTTTTCTCTTTCAGATGCTCCTGGAGCATTCTGGTGGGGGCCATCAGTGTGAAAACCACACTGTCAAATGGCACAGTGGTGCTGTGAAAATTCCATGCAGGGAAAAGGTGGCCTCATATAAGGCAGTATGAAAAGGTTTAATGTGGGACGTATTCCGCTGGTCGTTCAGCGTTTTCCATTCCCAGGAGCCATTCTTTCCAGGTCCTGGAATTGCACATCCACACCAGCCCCAGGAGTGCCAGCAGAACCCAACATGCAAAACGACCAAGCGCCACAGCAGCCACCGAGGTTTGCTGCATCGGATTTTATTGCTTTGATTTATCTTTCCATTTCTATCAGACTTACTGAGCTTAAATTGCCTTGCACGGTCGAGCTTCCCCAGCCGCTTACCAGATTCTGCAAGAGGTGATTTTTCACTTTGCGTTCAGATGTCAGCGCCCGTCCCCTGCACCTGCGCCCGCCTGGCCTTAACCCCCGCGGTCCCGGGGGGGGACGGACACTCCCCATTCCTTCCAGGAGCGCGCATCTCTTCCACCACCCACTTACCTGCCATGTAAGACGGACACATGCACTACCCTTTCCTCATCAGTTTTGCCCTCTTTGCTCTCCCCTCCCCTCCTGAAATTCATAAATATTAAGCCTGAAGTGGAAAGTTTGAAAATGGTTATTAGGGCCTTTGAGCATTTTGTTTCCTGGGGCACAATTTTCTAATTTCGTGACAGAAGGGTGTTTTCTTTCATTGCTGTTGACAGCTCTGTCCACAAAATCAAACCACCTCAAATATATTGTTCAGCAACATTTTCCTTTGTTGACAGCTGATGGTACACAATGACAATATAAAGAGATCAGCACATTCCAGTCCAATCCCTTCACTTATTTAAATCATCTTTGATAGCGATGCTAGGATGGGCCAGTCACCCTCAGTACCTGCCAAGACAACTGCCAGGATGGACAGTTGTGCCATCCAGACCGTCTTCTCAGCCGTGCTAAGATATTTTGGCAACTAATCAGACCCAAGCTGGTTAGTATTTCCATGCTTTCCACAATTTGATCCAAACTAGTCAGACCAAAGCCGCTGATGTCCCTGCCTGTGGTGGGAACTTGCTGTCTCTGAGACACAGCATCTCCCACCCCACCGCCCTGCACTGATGTTGGCATCGGCCCAGTGGCAGCGGGTTAGATCTAGTGGCATGGGAACACTAAAGACATGGAGTTACACTACCTTATAGCAGAGGAGCATCTGCCTGTTTCTCCCACATCTCCTTGGAGAGCATTCCTGCAGGAATCCCTGATATGGCCACAGTTGTGCTGCCGTCTTTCCTCTCCTTCACACCTTCTCAAGGTGATTTAGGAGCCCTCCTGCCCTCAGTGTCCCTCAAGCTTTGCTGATGTCATTTAAACACTCTTCCACTCCCAGCTTGCTTTCCTGGCTCAACTGCCACTTTCCATCTTATCTTAAACCCTTTTAATTCCGATGTTATTCCCTCACACTCTCTCCTTCTGTAATTCACTTGACGTAAAGCTGCAGTGAGATGGCTCGCTGCTTTCCCTTCCCGGCTCACTGTGCAGTTAGTAAAGATGTTTTTACATCCTCACGTTTATTGCCGGGGAACATCTCCGCTTCATTGCCAAGTTACCTCCTGCAGCCCCCGCCCGTGGACCAGCTCCTGAGAGGCTGTAGCATGTAACACAGCACTTTGGGGTAAGTCAGCATCATTTGGGTTGTCTCAAAAGTGGTGATTTAGGAGCTGATGAGAAACACGTCTTCTCCCTGCACCACACTGAGAAGCGGGATGCTGGGACGCGCTATCATTTCTCATCCCAGGGAGCCCTGAGGCTCCTGCCTGTGCCATCTCCCACAGAGCAGGTTATTGCCTCTGCAATTCCCAGCAAAACCAGCACGCCTTTGGATCACCGAGTTTCTAAACGTCATGCAGTCCATAAATGATGACTAAACACTCCAGCCTACACAGGTGAGGATGCAGAGGCACTAAACGGCACAACACACGGAGCTGTGGGGAGGCCTCATGCCAGAAACACTGCTCTGCTTTAGGAAGCAGGGAAGGGAATCCTGGGGAGAGGGCACAGGAAAAGCTGTTGTAAAAGGAGACATTTTAAGCCCAACAGAAAGAGAAGTCTTACTGCTAAAAGAAAGAACCATTTAGGACCAGAACTGCCTAATTTGGAGAAGGGCAGGAGTGTACGTAACTACAGCATCACACTGGTTTCCTATCGAGCTCCAAGCAGTGCTACCCCCATGGCATTTGTCAGGGCTTTTTCAGCAAGAACACTATTGGCCATCAAATCTTGGTTGCTTTCATGCCAAACATATATTTTAAGTCCTTGAAAATCTTCTTTTGCTTATCTCATGTCAGTTTTTCCTCTCTGAGATGCAACGGCCCAACTCCGCCAAGCTGGAGAGTGCAACAGGCAGCAGAGGCGCGGGAGCCGTGGTGGCATCTGTGTGCAGTGACAGTCCTCTCCGGCCACCGGCACCAGCTAGTCCATCACATGCGAGCATCTGAGCATCTGCTGGCAGTGGAGGCAGAGAATGTTTAAATGGCCACAACCTTCCCCTCCCACCTCCCATTGGCATTTCTGTATCAATGACAGAAGCAGAGGGGGCTGAGCAATGCAAAAAAAACCCCATTGCCATGAATATTCATGTGACTGTTTCATCAGGCTTGCTGTGTGCTTGCATGTCCTTTGTGTTCGCTTCTGGTTGAATGCACCAGCAGATGAGTTTCTGACGGACACCAGAGAAAGAGTACCTTCTGATAGGAACTTCGGGGTTGTTGTTATTTGTTGCTCGTGTCACCATTGCACCAAGGAGTTACGTCCATGAGCCAAATGAGCTCAGTGCTACAGACACAGCCTCTGCCCCGAGGAGCTGGTCTGCTCATGGGAGAGAGGAGAAGCCACAGGGGAACCCCAGGGAAGAGGAGACTCTGCAGTGGCAGTGGTGGTTGGAGACATCACCATCTTCATACCACACTGGTGATTCGGTCCTTCTGAGTTTTGGCAGGCAAGGAGGGCTTGGCCAGATGACCTTGCAGCTTGGGAGGAAGCTGGCTGGAGGAGCAAAGTGGTGGATGACGGCTGCTTTCAGAGCTGGTGGAGCTTGTGTTGACTTTGGGATGCTGAGGTGGTGGCTGGTGCTGTGTCATCGGGCCACCTGCAGCAGAGACTGGCAGCGTGTTCAGCCAGCGGAGCACAGGTCTGTTCCTGCAATCTGTGCATCCCTCAGAAGGGCTCGAAATCTGAATTTCAAATGTCGAATATCTACAGTGACTCGGTCACCAGGAAATTACCGAGCAAGAAACATTTGTGAAAATCATTTGGTAACGTTTTAACAATCACTGTACCATTTGGGTAAGAACTCAGCCTGTTCTCAGGCAATTTGCAGGTGGAAAGGGGGGAATAAATTATTCCCTGTGAATTTTTTTGCCCTGGCTATTTCACAGCTCTTTAGCTGAAATTCCAAGCCCCTTATTTTTGTTTAACAACCCAACAAAAGAAATACGACTCAGACCCAATGCAGCTAGGAAATGTGTCCTGTGATGAGCTTCTTTTATTGAAAATTACGCAATATGTCTTCAATTACGGAGTCTTTGGTGAATGAAGAACTTTTGCTTCCCTGTAACTGCAAACGTCAGGAGGAGAGTTTACCCTGGATGCTGTATTTCGGAGTTTAGCAAACCAAGGATAAATTTCCTACTCTGCAACAACAACAACAAAAATATTTCTGTAAAAATTCAATTATTTACAATGTCTTGAAGGCAGCAAAGCAACAACAAAGAGCAGGACACCAACGGAGGCAAGTGTGGAAATTTCCATCACAGAGACAGGTTCCCTTGGACAGCCGAGGACATGATTTGTGGCCGGCTGAAAAAAACACATTGAGAGGCATCACGAAAGCTCTCGACTCGCATGCTTGAGGAGCTGAAATTGCCCCATTCTCCCCCCTTTTCTCCCCACCCTCCCTCTCCACTGTACTTCATACGTGTTTAATTTCAAAGGTCCTCTGGGGTCTGGCCTCTGGCACCGTGACTAAAATGAAATGTTCTGGCTGGGAGGTGAGGAGGGGGAGATGGGGAAGGGATGGGGAACAAAGCCCATGGGCTGTGCCGCCGGGGAGAGGCTCCCAGGCTGTCACCGCTCCAGCGTGACCGACTGCAGACAGCTAATTAACAGTAGACGCAAATAATTAACATCTGTGAAGCCAGACAGCTTTGCCTGGGGACCTCTAAGAAGCAAACACGGTCTGTGGGTGCATGACAAATGATCATTTCAAATGATCGAATGTTCTTGGAGATCAAGAGTTATTCCTACCAGGGCAGCACCAGCAAAAGCCAGCGAGATTTTTTTAGTGTGGGTTTGTAGATACCAGAGCTGTTACAGGTGGCACAAACCAGTGCAACCCTCTTAATTTCTCTCTATGAGGTCACCTTGTGGGTTTAAGTGGCAGAAATTCCTTCCCCGCTGCAAACAGTGAGCGGGTTTTGCTCATGGCAAAGAGTAACCAGGGGGAAACCTGTGACTGCTCCCCAAAAGCCAGGTATGCGTTATCAGTGGCCGTCTCAGCATATTGGTGAGGTCTGCACACCCGGCTGCCTCGGCAGATGGGGCCTTCAGCACTTATGACTTTTATGGTGTAATGCTTCAGCAAGAAATTTAAATAAATTACAGGCCTGTACCACAGAAAATGTTTTGATATTAGATGACGTGAAGTTATGTCCTTAAAGCATCATTCATCAAAATGGGTACACACTCGGTCGCTGGGAGGGCACCCGGCAGACACGAAAGGTCAGAGATGTGGATTCAGCACTCCATTAAACTGTTCAGCCTAAACTCTCAGCGTGTGTGGGGGGGTGTTTTTCCCCTCACTCTCCAGCAAGCAGAACAGGACGGCGATGAAGCCGAGTTTTCTGCCTGGTCAACCCAGCACGACTAAAGACGACGTACCGTCGGAGTGATTTACCCAGAGCTGAACAAGCCGAGAGCCTCCTGGTTGCAAGTGCCGGTCCTGGGCCAGCAAAGCAGCTGGGGGCAAGGGAAGGCACAAGGCATGTATGTGAGCAGTACGGAGCCTCCTCAGACACCAACGTCCTCAAATCCCTTGCCTTTCAAACTTGCTAAGAAACAGAGACGGCTTCTCAATGTAGACGTTTCAGCTATGGAAGGGAATGCTACCTTTAAAATTCCCCTGGGATGGACTGAAAATCCACAGTCTTCCTCCAGAAGCGTTTTACCTCCATATATTCATTTATCTAATAGCCAGGGGCAGCCACAGCTCAGGATGGGACTAGACATGCAAACTGCAAAACACACAGCCTGGGCCGCTCAGCCCCAGGGGCTGATAAATAAGACCCTAAATCATAACTCCACTGTAGCACCATTGAAGTACAAATTGCTCTTTGCATGCTCCATGATCATATAATGCAGAAAAGTTCATTTTCATTAGTTTGCAAATAGCTTATAAGACTAGACAAATAGATATGCCTTTCTCACACATGCTGAATGCTTGGAATATTTGCATATTTAGGTAATGACAGTATTTTTTTTATGCTGTAGCTTTGCTTGTGGTCATAAATCCGTAATGCACTTCAAGGCTTTTTTGTCCCCCAAAATGTGACGTGCTTCAGTTTTTCCAAGTTATGAGCATGCATCTGCAATTCATTAACCAACCCGGCCAACATATTTTCCATTTCATTGTCACTATCTTTGTATGACCTTTTTGGTCTGATGACTCAAACGTATTTAATAAATTATTAACGGAGATTACATTATTGAGAGAAGAACTGTGTAGTTAGTTGAAAGAGTGCTCGGATTTGGGGTTGTTGGGATCTGCTGAAAATGGAGAGGGAAAGTTGTCAGGAAAACCCCACAAGAAGAAGGGAAAAGCCACAGAAAATTCAAATCCGGCATATTTTCAGATAAAAAAATGAGTCTCAAATGGTTGCAGTTCATAACTTTGTGGATTTTAGCTGTCAGATGCTTTAAAGACACAAACCTCCATCACTCTCTCAGGCCCTGTGTGGGAAATACAAGATATGAGAGGGAACAGGGTCTTCCCTGGCCACTGAAGCGCAGCTGGGAGCGTGGCCAGCTAAAGGCAGAGTGGACCTTTATTTTAAATTGTAATGGTTACCGTATTCCTCTATTCTGACTGATTCGTTCATGGTTTTCTTGCGAGGATGATCAGAGGGCTGGAGCCCCTCTGCTATGAGGACAGGCTGAGAGAGTTGGGGTTGCTCAGCCTGGAGAAGAGAAGGCTCTGGGGAGACCTTAGAGCCTCTTCCAGTGCCTAAAGGGGGCTACAGGAAAGATGGGGAGGGACTCTGGATCAGGGAGTGTAATGATAGGACGAGAGGTAATGGTTTCAAAGTGAAAGAGGGGAGATTTAGGTTAGATATTAGGAAGAAATTCTTTATTGTGAGGGTGGTGAGCCCCTGGCCCAGGTTGCCCAGAGAAGCTGTGGCTGCCCCATCCCTGGAGGTGTTCAAGGCCACGCTGGACGGGGCTTGGAGCAACCTGGTCTAGTGGGAGGTGTCCCTGCCCACAGCAGGGGGGTTGGAACTAGGTGATCTTTAAGGTCCCTTCTAATCCAAACCATTCTGTGATTCTATGATTTTGTGAGAGTCGCAGGCTCTTGTCCCTCCGCTGGGTGCTGTGAAGATGCCCTATGTCCATGGGTGCACAGGTTGGTGTAGGGCAGATGGACAAGATGTTGGAGCTGAAGAACACAATTTGGGATTAGCTGGTCCAGAAAGGACCTGCTGCCTCTGCACTGGTGTATTCCGAGTTATCTCAGCAGCACTGATTTTCTCTCCTGCATTTTTCACATCTCAATCTTGTCGAGCTTTAAACTCACAGCCTTGTTCGGCCCATGCAGCTTTAGTTTTTTCTGCTTCTCTAAATCTAACCAGCGAGATGTAAGTCTTAAAGTAATAAACATTATTAGTGTTCTGATAAATGATAGCAGTGTAGCAGAAAAAGCCGTCCATTCTAATTCATAGAAGGTCTCAGCTTCAATCATATCTTATTACTTTCAGAGTATTCAATCTTCATCTCAGATCATTCAGTGGCAGTTTAATCAATACATCAAAATCGAGCACAATTCCTTCTGCTTGCTGAATAGCTTGCATCTGGAGTGGTTTCTGGGTTGTATTCTGGAATCAGGCAAATAATTAAATCAAAGACTTAGCGATAGAAATACTCCTGAAAAAACCTCATTAATTTCCTTATGATTTATCTACATTTCCTGGCCTCAGTTTGTACGTGACACTGAACTTTAAATAATCTTTCAAATCCTTTCCAGACATTCATTCTGAGAGCACTGCTGAGGTCCAGGGGAGCATTACAGCTATTTCTCAGAGCAGGTAACAGGCGTTAGCATTGTCCAACTTGGTCATTATTTTTTGTTTCACTGTTTCGAGACTGTAGAATCTTACCTGAAATTCAGGTCTTGGCTCTTTGCTTGTTCAATTTCTTAAATCAATGGGCTATTTTGAAAAAAAAAAAGGCCTTAAAAACATGTCTAAGTCCCAATTCTAAGGTGTAAATGACCCTGGACTCCAGAAATGTTTTTCCTTTCGTATGAAAGCAATCTAATGCTGCCTCTCCATCCGGCACTATTCAGGAATGTTTTCTCAAATTCAAATTCCTTCACATCGGAGATAAATTCAAAAAATGAGTTCCTCTTTCTTCTTCACCTTTTTTCTCACTTATCTCTCTATTTTAATCCCCTGCTGCCACACCGCAAGTTGGGAACCCTGCTCTATAAGGGTCCAAATGAATGTAATCAATCATGGGAAATAGTTATTTGTGATGAAGGGCTTTTCTTCATTTATTCTCCCTTCAAATATAATAGTGTATTGTCCTGGCGCGAGCTCCTTGTAGCTGTTTTGAGAAATCACCGAGAGCAGATTTCACTCAGTAACGAAGACGACGCAGTTACAGGCTGCACTGGATGGTTTCCAGGTGGCAGGTGCCTTGGTGCAGAATCACCCAAAGCCTGCTACCCCACATCTTCCCTCCAGATGAAAATGTGATGAGATACACGTGCAATTGCAGTCATTGGGAGTGTTTAACCTCGTACGAATCAGATGTGTGGTAGAATAAGCCTGGTCCAGTTTTCTTGGGGAATTTAAAAGCATCGCTCAGTGCTGGGTGAACCGAGGTTCCGTGAGCTCTCTGTTAGGCAGCCAGCAGAAAGGTCCCTTCACTTCCCAGAGCAACACTTGCTGTGATAATGGCTCATTTAGATTATATATGCCCATAACAGCCATATTCTGATAGAGTGATTTAATAGTCAAAGTAGAAGCTCATCAAGGAAGCGATATGTCACTATGAGTTATGCGGTACCTCTGTACCTGTCTCAGGAACGCATCCTTTGGCACACCGTGAATCACTTACAGAACTGTGATCCATCCTACTGTTTAAAGCAGGGGCGAACAAGCAACATATATTAATTAGTCTTTCACTAGGACTTCATGAAACTGTCACTGACTTAATGAAATTGCCATCTCTCCATTGACTTCAAAGAGAGATGGGCTGGGGCCAGCCGTCAAGTTACCATCAAATTACAATAATCCCATTCTTCTTCTTATCAGATTTCCTCTTGTGTTTTTAAAGGTGATGGAAAACACAAGCACCTGAATTCTTCTGAGATCAGGTCACTGGCTTGAAGTAATTTTCTTCTGGACTTTGTGCATTTTTCTTTTCGCCCTCAAGGAACAAGCCAACAGAGAGCACTGGCATGTTTGGGGTTTCTTTTGCAACACGTTACATTTTTTTTGCATATCAGATTATGCCTTGTAAGAAAGTTTAACAATAACCCTAGCGTGTGATACACAGGTTGACCTCCAGCTGTGATGGCACGTGCTATATTATAATTGTTTTCTGCTCTGACATATTACATAGAGCAAGACGTTGCCCATCGCAGAAGGCACCGACATTGCTATAATGGGCTTAAATTGTTTTATGAGAACGAGAAGGCTGCTGGGGCAGGGGGGTTGCCATTGGTATATTTGGTGCTCTGCTTTTGACAGCACAGTAGGAAACAAGGCGTATGTTAGCCTATTGCCTTGGGTTCCTCCACGGCAAACAATGCTCTCTCAGGCAGCACTAGATGGTGCGGACACGGCAGTGGTGGTGGCGGAGCCTGTGGCAGCTGTGTGGTTCAGAAGCTAGAGCTGAGTCGGCAAAAGTTCTGTCAAAACTGGATGTTTTACTAAAAACAAAAGCACTTCTTCCTTTGGCAGCAAATTAAGGGCTTTTAAAATAAAGAACAGACCATCCTCACCAACATTTATGCCAAAAGGCAAAGTATTTGATTCCAAAACACAGCGATACACCTGATGTGGCCAGAGCACCTCATAGGATCATAGAATCATAGAATCGTAGAGTCATGGAATGTGTTGGGTTGGAAGGGACCTTTAAGATCATGGCTTCACTTCCCCGTGAACCAGGTTTGCTCACCAGGCTTCCCACAGCTGCATTTTCACATCATCTCCATCTTGTTTTAGTTAAAACTGTTTTCACTTTTTGTTTCAAAATACCATTTCCCACTGACCTCCGCTTTCTCCGCGGAAAACCTGTGGACTCCTTCCCCGTGCTGGCTCTTTCTCAACAGTGGGATGCCATTAATCCAGATATCCAAATGTTACATTCCTCATCCTTCAGCCTCAAAAGGATGCTTTTAGCAGGATATTTTACTCTCTGGTTTGTAAAGTCCATCCCAGGGTCAAATCACGAGCTGCACCTATGTGGCAGAGTGTTGGATCCGAAGCGTGTTGGGATGCAAGATCAAACCCTTCGTATGGGCTGGAGAAAGAAAATGGTAGCAGCAAACGCGGATGACCTGGCCATGCATCTCACGGCTTTCAGCAGGACCAGGGCTGTCATGATTTCACATTTTTCTCAAGAAGCGGACTAAATGCATCCACACAGAGCAAACCTCACCAGCGACACCGCTCAGCACCCGCTGAGAGTGGAGGAGTAACCAATGGGAAGGAAATGCCATTTTGGGGTTACAAGATTATTTTTAACCTTGTCAGATGAGACCAGCGAAATAGAAAGGATAATAAAGAAGAGCTGTAAAGCTGAGATTCATAACCCAACAGATTATGTATGACCAATCCATTTTGGCTGTGTATTATTCATCACTACGATATTATTCTGGCTTTCTGGCTTTTGGGCAAGTCCTATGTTTAAAATGCTGGCATAGAAGAGTATTTTTTTTTGTCCTGGACTTTGCTGCGGGGAGAGAAAATGGTATCGTTTGCTGTGATCCTGCATAATAAGACAACACAGATGAAAAATGAGCAAGCTTGTCACGACGGAGTCAGCGCATTGCTTTTTATATGAAAACCAACTGAGTAGTTAATTTTAAAGTAAATTGCCCTTGTTTCTCACAGTAAGGCATTTTGACATTTGTGTTGACAGTTTCCCGATTAAATGTGAATATTTTGGTGGCATTTGAGGCTAAACCAAGCCAGGTGTTTCGAGGGTCGTATAGATCTAATTTCTATTAAGGCGGACGGTCCGTTCCCCTCTGGGCATCAGAGCAGATAAAATCCATTATTTTTTTTTGTAGAGTAAGCCTCCATTACAAGCAGCAGCTCACGATGTTGCCAGAGGCGGTATGTAATGTGCATCACAGGTACCAAGTAAAAAGGTTATCTGCTTCGACTGTAATCTTTTTATTGCACAAAAGCAGATCCTTGAGCACTTTGTGGGGATTTTCAAGCCTCCCCCTTGCCCGAGGGAGGGAGGGAGGGAAGGAGCTCCCTGAGGAGCACGGGAGACGGCACCGCGGGAAACCCAAGCAGAGAATCCAAATAGGAGGAGAAATGCAGTAAATAGGGAAGGGTAATAGTAAGTTTGAGGGTGGTAGGAGGTTTTTCCTTCAAAAGGGGAACTTTGATGGATAATTCCCCAAACAGATAAACCTCAGCGAAGTGCGGACTGAGAGAACTGGCCATTCGCAAGCTGCAGAAACGCTCGGGTCTGCCTTATTTCCACATGGGTCTCCAGCATGGGTGGGTGCTCCAGCAACTGCAAAAGCATAGGCGTGAACTCTGTTATCTCTAACGTGGCAGTCCAAAAAGCTCATCTCGTGGAGCTGCCTAGCTTTGCGAGCCCCTTTTAGTGGACATAACCTCACTTTTTGTGTTTCACAACATAAACCCAACTGAAATACTAAGTCCATTCGCTCAAGATGACAGGAAATATCTGTCCAGCTTTTTATTTCTCCTTAAGCCAACAGGATTCCTTGCAAATGCAGCACAAATATGTAATAATTTTGACTCCTGTGTGGCCTCTGGTTTATCCACTTCCCTGGACTTCTGCATCCTATATGGAAGGATACAGAAAAGAAACAAAACGTTATTTTGGGGAAGGGAAACTGAGGCACGAAGGTATCAAGTCCATGTTCTTCTCTGTCTCTGGCCAAGCTACGGCTTGAGTCCTTCAGGCTGCAAAATTTGAACCCTGTGCACAGTCAGCCTCCCGCGCCCTCTGCCTCGCACAGAATAATTCAGAAGGTTGAAATAACGGGACAACAGACTGTTTGTTACCGTTGCTAGCGGCCAGTTGCTACAGGAGATTCCAGTGTTCTCCTGCTCTGCCAGGGGGGATGCATAAAGGATTTGATTTTCCAGACACAGTTTTGCGCTTAGAATACCTCCTTACACAGATTAAAGTACTTATTTCTGATTTAGCAAAGACCCCTTGAAACGCTGCATGGAACACAACATGCTTTTCATTCAGCTTCATCTCCCCAGCTTAATTAGGGAAGAATTAGAGGTTCGCCTGATGGGAAATTGCGTTAATTTGAAGGTTCGGTTCTGCTTTTGCACCGATGGCTGGCGGATGCTCAGAGCCCGTCCCGGTCAGTAAAGGCGATAAACATGAAACCTGTGAAATACAGGAGGAGAAAACAGCAACACGCAGGGTGGAATTAGACGTTTCTCACTTTGCCGTATTGAGGGTGAGTGGCTCCATTCATCAGGGCTCAACTTTCTCGCCCCCTGCCTGGGGGGAGCAGGGTTCATGGCAAAGCCGTATCTGGGAGCTCAGCCTGCCCGGGGCCACGGGGGCTGGCCACGCTGCTGAGCACACAGCCTGGGGAAGGTAAATACACGTTAATGGAGCATATATATACATAAACATACATATAAATGTGTAGAAGGATGAGTATTTTTGACTTAAAACCTCTTTGAAAAATCCTTCTGTAATCAAGAGCCATTCCCAGCTGGCCTTTATGGCCTTACACCAATGCAGTCGCACTCTGACCTGTGCCAGGAGCTCTTCTACTTCCATAGCAGAGTATTGAAAACCACCCTTAAAAATTTACATGAGGGAGGAATAAATGATTTATGATTTTTTTTAAAGTTTACTCTTGCTCTGTAAAATCTGTCAGGCTTTTTTAAGGACTTTTTCAATCGTCCAGATTCTTTTAGGCTTTTTCATGCAAAGTATAAACTCCCAAATCTCGCAATACATAAAATGTTTTATACCCCACAGTTTATACCCTACGAAAGAAACGTAAAGTTAATAACATTTTAGGGTGAGTAAGTAACTTAATTGTTCACCCTGAATTTCTAGGTCCTTCATGAATAAGGCTGTTCATTCTCTCTTGTGTTGCTGCTTTATTGATAGTATCCTCTTCTGGCAAAAGGCAGAAGGAAAAGTTGATGAAGAAAATAAGTATGTACCTTTGATGCTAAAGTGAAGAAAGCTCTTACTGCGGTTCCTGCAATATGGAAGATACAGATCTTACCTTACCATATACTACTGTTAAGTGGCATAAACCAGCCACATTTATCCACTGGGACATGATAAATGTGCTAATTATTACTTTAAAAATCGGAGAATGGGAAGATGGAAAAATAAAAAGAAGGTGAGAATTGGCTACAGAAAACAAGAATGAAGCACAGCAACACGTGTTGCTGTTTATAGGTAATATATAGCTTTAAATGGTATTTTCATTTCATAAAACTCCTGTCTGATTTATTTCACTGGGTCAAACATTTTTTTCCCAAGCAGCTCCATTTTATCAATAGCACGTGAGGTAATACAAATTCTTGTGGCAGAAGTATACAGTGATGAAATAGCAAACATTGCATTACTAACCCCAATAATGCAGGAAAAACATCTTTCTATTGTGCAAGCAGAGAGCAATATAACACAGAATTTCCCCTCAGGAATAGATCGCACTCATACAACAAAAGCGTTGTGAAAGTCTTTGTTCTGATCCCTAAGGATTTTACGAATTGTCACACAGTCTATGTAGATCAGCCGTTCGTCCTGATGATAAGCAGACTATGCATTTCTGCGAAAGCTGGCTGATGTTTGAATAACGTAAAAAAAAAATAAAATTAAGAGGTGCTTTTGATCATTTTGAGAAATATACATTTTGTTTCTTCTTGGGGGGGAGTGTGGTAAACAAGAAGAGGTCTGAAATATCTTCCCAATGCACAGGATGCCCAGCTGAACACTGTGAATGTCTCCGATCGACTTCAGCTAGACCTCGAGAAGATGCAATATTCTGGGAAGCCTCTAAATATCTATACAGGTTTTGAAAGTGGGTTTCGTACTCCAAATTCACTCTGTCCTATCTTGAATCTTTACATGGACCCCTAATGTCCTGATTACCCTTTGTTGAGATTTGGAAGCTTTTGCTGCACTAACGCTTGGCACATATTTAATGAGCACCACCTGATTAAGACATTTTCTCTCTTTCTAGGTAGAGAACAGCAGGGATGTTACTGACGGTGCCTGTAATTGTTTTAGAGCGTTAAGTGTGTGTATAACGCTTATTCCGTGCAAGGAGCCTACAGAGGACCACTGCCAGAATTACTTGAGCTCTGGGCCCACCGTGATGACACAACATTTTGTGTCCGGTGCTTCCCAAAGGTGTTTTTATAAAACTCAACAAACAGGATCCCGATGGAGATAAAACTGAACAAGCAGCATCATTACATTGTAATAAATCAAAGCCACCGCTTGCTATTTATTAGAGAAGTGATCTGTGGTGATGTTTGTTCAACTAAACCCTGATTTCTTCAGTGGGTTTCTTGTCACAGTGGGCTGTTCCTCGCAAGTGGTTCAATACATTAAATTCACTTAAATGTGTTTTAATCCAACCAGTAGCCCACCACTTGGAGTGACGTAGTAGGAGCTTGTTTTGGTTTCAGAAAACCCATAACAATTTATTGTCGTTTAGACAATTATTCTACCACCCGATGACCCCTCCCCACCCAGAAAGGGGAATCAGGGAAAGCAGGGAAACACGAGGGTTGAAATATAAATAGATTTAATAGGATAAGACTAAATAATTCACAATAACACTAAAGAACCATTATTAATCCTGATACTAATATAAGATATACAAGGATTATGCTCAGCCAATTCTATCAGCAGGAAGCCGTGCGCTCCCAGCAGGGGACAGCAAACATGGGACCCTGCGAGAGCTGTGGCTTCGGGAGGAAGGGAAGGGCTTGGGGTCCGGCACCGGGGCAAGGAGTTTCTTTGGATCACTGCCATCAAGGGACAGAGAAACTACGCAGCAAACTTTCTAATTTATAGTGAATGTGACATTCATGGTATGAAATAATCCCGTTGTCAGCTTGGGTCAAGTGCCCAGGCCTTGCTCCTCCTCATCCCTGCACCTGGCAAGGCTTGAAAACACTGAGACCTTGAATCCCACATAGCCTAGCTGGCTATAAAGTAAATATTTTCCCGAATTCAGACACTAGAGTCTTCCAAAAGTGGAGTTTTCCCCTGCATTCGAAGAGAAATTAGTCCTGTGTCACTCAACCCAGGACAGAGCTAAAGGGGGACTTAAGCCAGCAAGATTTGTACTTTGACTACCCCTCCGTGAGCTGCTCCTCGCCGGCAGGCTGGGGACCTTGCCCTTTGTGCTGGAGATCGCCATGGCTGCTCCCTTCCCGATGCTGCCGCCTCTCCCGCCCCTCATTAGCATTCCCCTCCCGCACCAGCGCCAGAGGGGAGCTGTAATTAAAATTCAATGTGACAGAGCATGTCAAATGCAGAGGGTCCCCCTTGCACAAAGTCTTCGCTAAGCTCCTGTTCGTTTTGCGGTTGTATCTTTTTCGTGTGCTGCTTTCTAAGAACAAATTAACAGGAGCAGCTCCGGCTTTTTGTGATACCCTGTGGCAATTTTATTTAGATCATTTTCTTGTGATTAAATACCGTAGGTTTATTGGCTGTTTCTTGTTCATAAAAGAAAAGCGATAATCCATTAATTATTTCTCTTCAGAGCCTGGAGGTACTCAGCGTAAGGGACTATTGCCCCTGGCGCGAGGGCAGCTCACCCAAGGCCAGCCTTTTGCAGCCGCTGCTCCCTGGGAACGGACAGGGAGGACAACCCGGAGGGATGGGTGAAGGAAACCAATCCAAAGTAGAGCTTCCCAGGGTAGAAAATCTCTCCCAGTTTCACCTAGGTGATCTAAGAAACAAGAAATACAGGGTAATGCTCCAGCAAGGAGGCCTTGAGATGAAGTTTGTGTTATGAGAAGGGCTTGTTGAAGCCATCTGGGGAATCTGATGGGTGGGGAGCTCAGCTGAACGACAGAAAGTTGGGGACTGGCAGTGACCCCGCACCACCAGCTCAGCTCCCCCCACCGCTGAGAGTCAGGAGGTTGCCCAGAGGAGACACTGGACATCTGAGCCATGCTCGCTCCCACAGCACGTCCTCGCGGTGTGGCGAGGGCAGCGGGACAGGGACTGGCAGGGCGGTGGGCAGCTGTGGAGAAGGATGGAGCAAGTACCCATGGGGCTTTTCCCTAAGCATAAGTGCAGGCTCCAGCTTCCCACCTCGTTAGGGAATTCTTTGTATTAATTTTGCAAGTCATTAACATGCGGTAGAGATCCTCGTTGAATCCCAGGCCTCGCACTGCTTTGAAGCTGTCACTGGTAAGAAAGCTGATTGCTCTGACCTCGGTACAGAAGTACGGACAAATCAGAGGTTACCACTGTGGGCATGTCGCCTTTAGGTAAAGGAAGCTTTAAAGACCCTCGAGTAAATGTCCACTAAAGAGTGGGGCAGCTATAAAACTTCTAAAACAATAACAAACCTCATACCAACAGCAAGACCCCCAGTGAGGTGAGAATGATTTTGGGGTGTAGCAGACCCAGCCCCATCAGCAGCAGGGTTCTCCCTGGGCTTGTCATAGCAGAATAATACTGCTTGGGGCAGGTGGGATAATCAAGGTCACAGCGTCCCTGGAAAGCTGGATACACATGGAATCTAATGGGGTGATTATATAGCTAATGAGAACAAGCTGTGCCTGCTTGTTGGCTCTTGCTGGGCACAGGGTATTTTAGCAGCAGGAGCAGGGCAGGGCTCTGGCTGGGCTGCCTGGTGGTGTGGTGTTGGAAGTGTCTGGGAGAGGAGTGCTGCAGAGCAGTAGTTTCCCCCTAGCATGGGCACCACTGGATGCCTCAGCATCCTGCATTGTCTCAGAAGGAGCAGATGAGTCCGGAAGAAGAGAAAATATCCAGCTGGGATCCCCACCTCTACTTCTAAGGAGGCTCTGACCTGCGAGCTAACCCCTGAGGCAGCTTTGTTACCACATGAGGACTGTTGGCTTAACTGTAAAAAGGAGGTTATGGATGAGGTGGCTATACTGCCAGGTCTTCAGCTCTTGAACCAAGTCACTGTGTGAGCTTAGGATGCTTTCCAGCAAGCTGAAGGTTTGTTATCGTATAGTCATGATGAAAAAATGTACTATCGCTTCCTTCTGAGGCATGTGAACTCTTTGGTAGCTGGCATTGCTGAGCACAGGATTAATCCCCTGGGGGATTTCTTGACACCCTTCCTGCTTGGGTCTGGATCTCACTGAAATCTATGAGGATGTGTCTAGTGATTTAAATGGGCTTTAGTTTACCCCTGGGCTGCTGCACTCTCTGAGCAGGAGCTCTGCTTCTGTGCTATTTAGATAGTGCTCTCCTGCCTGGGGCATGAGGGGAAACATCAGCCCCCTCTGCAGCAGGTGTCTGTTCTGTGTTTTTCTTCACCGGGCTCTCCTCTAGCTCTTCCCCAGCATTCCTGTGGCACTTCCAAAGAGCAACTGCATACTTTGTATGCCACAACTGTTGTCACCCACTTCATTTCAGCTTTGTGCACCAAGATAATAGCTGATGTCTGCTTGAACTGTGACTTTCCTTACTCCTGCCAGGACTGGAATACTTATTTAATACCATCCCAAATTAACGGCAGGGAGGTTAAGGTTTTAGAAGTCTTGGCCATGTTTTAATTTCAGCTCCCATATTAGCATTTGGGCTCTGAGAGCACACAACATCCAGCTGCTGGAGAAAGCTCCTTCCATCCACGGATGGAGCTCGTGCTCTCTGAGAGCAAGTCTCCTTCCTCCATACAGTCATCACCCTTAGGCAGCAAGGACTGTTTCTTTGCTGTTAGCTACTTATTTTTTACCGTGTATGTGAGGTGTGGACAAAAGCCTGAGGAGCAGGTGGGGCTGCAAACTGGGTGTGTGCATCTCCGCATCTCCTCTTGATGAGAAGAGGTGGCTGCTTCCCCCTTGAAGTTCCTTCTCTTCAGCATTTCCCCAGGAAGGCCATGGAGCAGGGGAGCGCTTACAGCTCGCCTTCTTTCACTCCAGGTGGCTCCGTTCAAAGCCTCCCCCTCCTGCTTACTGACAGCGATCCAAGGAGCGTGTCAGTGTGTGTAAGGTATGTGCACTGCCCTCCTGGAGGCTTCTTTGTTAAACAGAAGAAATCATGTTAACTCTCTCCTTAGAGCCTTTCAGAATGTGATAAAGCATCGCTCTACAGGCAATAAAACTCGGTGTCAAGCAGCACCAAAGTCATTTATTTTACACACCCAGGCTCGCAAATAAGTCCATACACACCCTCAGACTTGGAATGGAATAATACATACCAGCTGTATTTTAAAATCTAGCTGGCTTTAGACATTATTAAGATATAAGCCAAATTCAGGAAATTACCTTGCTAACAGCTCATTGAAGATTTCCATATATGGTGCTTATTACTGTTATTACAAATGAATTAATGGGAAATTTAATTAAGTTCTCAAAAAGAAACAAATGGGTTTCTATCTGTTAAGTACACTGGCCAAGTTTACTTTTGGCATATTTCCTCGTCCCATAAAGGTTTTCAGTACATTATTTTTCTCTGAGTAATCTTGTTACTAAATTAAGCCTTAGGGTCAACATCAGCTTGCTGTGTACCACATTAAATGTTGATAACTTCAATGTGCTGCACCTGCAGCCAGGGACGCTTTAAAGTCACCATCCTCAAATAACGCTTGCATGGAGATCAGATTTATCTTCCCTGTGTGTGGCTGCTCTGAATTTCAGAATGGATATGTCCAAACGCTTCCAGCCAATGTCTCTGCTGGGGAGTCAAAGACCTTCCCTGCTGTGCTTGGCTGTCCCTGGCAGAGCTGATGTATCCATTGCTGGAGCTGGTTTGATCTCTCCAGACCCCAAATCTATCTAACTGGGTAAAAACTGGAGCTCAGCCCCTGCAGCCGTACCTCCCTCTCTCTGCCATCACCAGCCTCCAGGATAAGGATTGTGCTAATGTGGAATGAGCAATGACATGTATCAGTGAAAGACAGGGCTAATCATTTACCCTTAACCCTCTAAGCCACAAGGAATTATGCAGGAGAGCATGGGCATGTTTTGATGAAGTAGCAAATCCTCTCTCTTGCCTGCTTAGGGAAGGAGAGGGCACGGCTGTAAATCTAGAATAGTCACTTATCTGCAAAGGGAATCTCACAATCATGAGCAAAAGTGCCGCGTCGTCTGCTTTGTGCACCCTGGTATTGTGCCAGGGTTTGTAATTTGATCAGAGAGGGCGAGAGGTGAATTTGATTTAGTAACATAGATCAAAATAATACCAGGCATGGAAAATATTCTTCCTAAATCCTGTTATGGGCCGGCAACTACCTGTTCATCAATCACTGCTGACAATGCCCTGTGCTGGAAGGTGCTTTGCAGAGGCCAAAAGGCTCGCTGCGCTTCAGCGGGGCCCTGCTTCGGTGCACAGATCAGATCACAGATGGGTTTGCTGGGCTGGAATGGAATTCAGCAAGTCTTCACCCCAAATGAGAATTTTCATGCTCTGGGGTTTTCTGTCATTGTTCTGCAAACGTAGACTGGTCTGTTTTAGAGTCCATGCAGGGAAAGATGCTTATGATAAGACTAAATACCAATTTGACTCTGCACCTGCCAGCTTTAAAACCATCCAGAAAGTGATGCAGAAATCATTTGCTTAGTCAACAAGGGTGATGGAGCAGTCCAAGGGGCAAGGCTGGGCACATTCAGTCACTGCTCCGTGGTGTGCATTTGCTCCCTGGGAGATTCAAACTGTGTTTTAAATGCTACGTCTGCCCCTTAGAAATCTAGATGACTTAGGAACCTTATTCCTACAATCCTGCCTCTCTGCTTGGGCTGTATTATCCCAAATGAGCTGGATAGGATGGGCAGCGGGTGGTAGGAAGCCTGTGCCTTGTCCAGCTTATACAGGCTGAGCCAGACCTGCCAGCCCTTCAGTGGGGCTTCCCGGCAGCCTCCCAGAAAAAGCTGAAGGCAAAATAATTCAGTGGACCCAAGCTGCTGCCCTGGCAGCGGGGGACTTTGCCTTTGCCTAAAGCCACACGTAAGTCAGTCCTTTTCTCCCGGGGCTGGAAGATGCAGTGGAGTGGCAGCAATACCTCTGTGAGACTCTGCTACATCACCAGCCGATGTCATATGTGATGGTGAAAATACATACATATATATATATCTCATTGCAGACAGAGACTTGCCCGAATTAACTTTGAGCCAGATAGCTTGGTAGAGGGGACCAGCCTAGGGTGGGACTTGGTGTTGTGGTATTGAAGGTGGCTAATTTAAAGAACCATATATCAACCGGTTACTGCAGGTCCCTCTGAGGTGAGGACAGGAGGCGGCCATCCTGGGTTTGGAGTTATGCTACAGAAAAGTGGGATTTGCTGATTGATCCTAAGGTAAGGCTTTTTATGAATTCAGCGACAGCCAGTAATCTGAAGTACATGTTGTAATGTTCTGCCTCCTTGGTCTCTCTAAACCAGCCGTACATTTCTGCCTCATTTATTATTTAGAACTGAAATGCTGCTTTATGTGGTGAGGAATTTGTGCTCTCAGATATTGATTTGGTGAAACTCATAGGGTCATTTTGACATTTTCCACTCGAGCTTGGAAAAATAAGCCACGGTCAGCTGTATGGAGGCTGCAGCTGCCCTGGGACATGGTCTGAGCGAGGGTGATGGAGCCGTCCGAGGAGCAAGGAGTAGAAGTTCAGAAAATGAACTTCTCTTCTAGCATTTCTAAAAGACCTAAATACCTGTTTTCACTGGGCAAAAAGGTGATGGTCTATTTAAATTAGAAATGAACACACGGCAGCATCTCTGGTTGAAAATTGGAAAATATCAGGCCAAAAGTAATTATTTTTTTTTTTAGGATGGGATCCTGAGTGTTTTTACAGCTATATAAGAAAATCCTTTTTTTTTTTTGTTTTTGCTCCCAAAACTGATCCTATACATATTGGCAAATAAATGGCCTGCACACGCTTTCTTGGACTCATCTGAAAATCTTCCCATGCCCAGCCAGCTCTGGAGTCTAGCTGGAGACTTGCAGGGATGCAGCTTGCGGCCGGCAGGCCCTTTGGTGGGTGACAAATAGAAAACCGAGTGGGAGGCATGGTGCTCTGGGACCTCTCCTCGCCACAGCCCCTTGCAGCGGGCGCGGGTGACGTGCAGGCAGGGTGGGAAGCGCGGCGGGCTCCCGGCGAGTCGGCAGCACCATCTGCTGCAGCCGGCGCCGAACGGCAGCGATGGCCTTCGGCTGCCGTCATATCCCCATCCCCGCTGGGGGACGGGGAGTGTTGGGCTTCCACAGGCTCCCCGGGTCATGAGGAATAGGGACATGTGTCCACAGCTAGTGACAGAGGAGCTGAGAAACGGGTTTCACCCCTCGTTTGGAAAGGAAGCTTTGTTAACTCTTAGATGTGGATTATTTTCTTGCAACTGAATGCAGCAAAAAAATTTGCTTTAAAGGCTCCATCTCAGCTCCCGCTAAGATTTGGAGTTAAATATGGACTTCAGGGCTTAGACACTGACTACAGGCTGAGCTATAAATCACACAAATATTAAAGACAAGTTGTTTGGTGGAACAGCTCGTGTGCTTCTTAGAGAACAGCAGTGGACTAAGCTGGTGCTCCAAGTGAAATGCAAACTTGAATATTAATCTGCCTTGCTAAAATAGGAAATGTCAAGTTTCCACAGAGCCTTTGTGGCATTTCAAGTGGAAAGTGGTAAAGGGAAATACATCTGCCTTAATTATAGAAGTTGGTCAAAACCTCTGATTTGCTCTTATAAAAGCAGGAAGTTCAGATGTGATCTCCGCATCTGAGAGCTATAGGACAGACCAGTTTCTGGATGGTGGCTGTAATGGCACTTAGTGAGGTTGTTAAATGAGAGGACTGACACTGCTGTGCTGAGGGCTGTTTGGAAACCTCTCTGCTGCCCTTTTCCACCCTGTAACTGGTAAACTGTTTTCCTGCAAAAGAATGGAAAATTGAGCAATGCGCTGAAGGCTTGATCCAAAGCATATTGGCTTCAAAGCCCATCCCAAAACTTCAGCTTCAGAGGAATTTGGAGTATGCTCATCCCAATAATCTTCACTTTGACCAACAGAAAACAAATTATTTTTTCAGTAAACATATAGGAGGTGCCAGACAGATAAACCAATCGCCTGAAGATTTGGGTACTGCTTCTTGGACTAATCTCAGCAACTGAAAACCCCATGGAAATGGTGTTCTTTGTGGGACAGGGGAATTTTACCTCAATGAGACCTGTAAACACAAATAACCTAAAAATTGCTAGTAGGTGTGTATTGTCTCCTTAAAAATATTTTTTTTTCTGGGAAGAGCGAAGGTGTTTAACACCCAGGTCCCTCAGCACCCTGATGAGGTGACGAAGTATTTTCCGTGAGTTCCCCTGGGCACGGAGAAATGGTCTGTCTCTGAAGCCAGTGATGCTCGGAGGGCCTTGGACCCGTGCCATCTTACACAATGCCTGTGAGCAAAGCCCAGACGAGGGTAAGGAGACACCCAAAGCAGCCGGCTTGTCGCAACTGTTTTTCAACCAAGGCTTGCTCTGCATCCAGCAAGGACAGCCCAGGGCTGTTTGGCCTATCCAGGAACGCGTGCTTCCAGTAAGCTCCCCTCATGAGAGGAAGGCATGTTTAGAAAACCTAGAGCAATTTTATTTCCTCATTTCTGCACACCAAGAAAAAAAAAACAACAAACAAAACCCCAAACTTTGTCAGAAACTCTCAGCAGGATAAAATACCCAATGGACAGAGGATATTGGGGAAGAGGGGCTTTGAGATGGCCTGTGTCATATGGGTAAGGGCTTGCTGGACCAAGGAAGCCCCAAAGCACCCCAAACGCTAGTGCCAGGAGAGTGTTGGGGTGTATGCTGCAATATCATGCTGGTGGCTGAGCCAGAGAGTGCAGTAAACCTTCTACTGGGGCTTTGGAAAGCAGTCCCCAAAGCTGTTGAGATGAGAAGTTCCTAAATTACTGTTAGCTGAAAAAGCTGCATCATAAATAAGGGGCTGTTGCACAAGAAATTTTAAATTCTGCCTTAACCCTGCACTTTGCAAAGCCCTCTTGATGGTAGGTAGAGATGTCACTTGATTTAAGTCTTAATCCCACCTGTGACACACCGGGTGGCCAGGCTGGAAGTGTGACTCTGCCTTATCCTCCAAGTGGAAAGTACATAGGGCTCTTAGAGAAAAACCTGAGTTCATCTTCTATATATTTACTTTGGGGACAGGCTAAGGAAGGAGCTAAGATCCTGACCTCCAGTTACATCAGCTTTTTCAGCTTCAGCAGCCAGAGCACGTGGCTATTAGTAATCTAGTGAAAAATGTAACAACACTTGCTTAAAAATAAACAGCCCACTCAAAAAAGGAAGTTACAATAAATAAACTGCATGAGAGGTAGCAATAAAAAGTTTATGACTGGAGTCATAATTGGCTGTAGAAATAAATGTCTCTAAAGCAGGAGATATTGAATATTTTCCTCCCTACATCTTGCCATTGAAACTTCCCCAACTGGAAGAAAGCAAGTGCTCCCAAGCCTGTGCACTGGGGAAGCAGACATCACTGTATTTAGAGTCACCCCGGTGCTTCTGCCCACACAACTTCCTTTCTTGAAGTCACGCTGTAGAGAGAAAATGTTCTCCTTCCACTTGCTCAGCAGAGCATGGTGAGCTCATAAGCAGGAGACTTCAACTTTCAAATGTTGAACTCGGCCGAGGTCTGATTTCCCTCTTTATTTATGTTTTCTTCAGCAGCTTCCATGAACTGAGGCATGCTCTGTTAAACTAATCTTCACCAGCTTTCATGCCTCCTTGTCTGGAAAAGTTGTTGTGAGCAGCTCTGGTCGGCCTGTCAGTAATCCCCCAGAATTACTACAGTGCCAGATAATCGGGACTCATCAGATAGGGCTGGGATGGCAGAAAGGGTGGGTGGCAGAGGTTGCTGCTTACATTTTCTTTTTGGTCATTTTGCGCAACTTCAGCTCAAAAACTAGTTGCTTAAAAAGTGCTCTAAAAGTCTGGTAAAAGCAGACAAACTCCCACCTGGCTTCACATCACCAAAACCTCAGTCAAAGGAGAGGACCTAAACAAAGCTGCCCATTTCCAGGGAAGGGAACAGCCCAGACCCCGATCCAGCCATGGCAAGAGCCAGTCTACAGAAGCTTTGTCCTGAGAGAGCTCAGTGTAAATCCGAGAGAGTTTGCTCTTAACTGCAACATCCCACCCCATCTTGCAGAGAGATTATTCTCCCACACATGTTGATATTGTTTTCCAGAAGGCGTGTGGTTTTTTATTGTGCTGGTAGAGTTAGATGAAACTAATGAGTCAATGGTCTCACATTTTTTAAACAGATGGTTGAGATATCACTTTTGATTTCAGTCAGCTGCTGTGCTTTGGTGCCTCTGTGTTTTGGGAGTACACCTGTAGGGAAAAGAGGCTTAAAATGGCTGTGGATGCAGACTGGGGAGTAATGGCACCTTGCTGCAGGAAGCCTTCCACTGGCTTTAATGAGCTGCTGTTTTGGTGAGAGACAGCTTTCTGTCCGAGGCCCTTCAAGGAGGGCGGTGGGAGGGAGGTGTCTGGAAATGGGACGAGGGACTTCTTGAAAAAGAATAAAACTGTGTCCTGAGAATGACTGGGCATCCCATCTGGCCCCACACCCAGGGAGCTGCTGACACAGTGATGTCAACCAGATTTCAAGAGCATTGGAGAGGCATTTTGGAGAGATACACTGGTGTTTGGTCTCATTGCACATCTTCGTCCTCTCTCAAGCTGTAATGTTCTTACTCACGTTGAGTAGTACCTCTCAGAGGAAATAGTCCCCCTGGTTACAGTAGGACTAGTCACGGCAGACGCTAATATTCAACATGAGTAAACAGCTATACGTGTGTGATGGGGTGTACAAAGTTGTTCAGAGTCCTGTGGTTTGCAAGTCTGTGGGCAATGCTAGGGTTACATGCATACTAGTGCAAAATTCCAGACAAATGTCCTCAAGGTTGTGTTGACATTTCCCCAGAGCTAAACATGAAGATATTTCAGCAATTGTAGTTGGAAAGATTTCTTTTCCTCTGTTCTGAACTTTTTTCCTTCTCATTGTTGTCTGGGTTGCGTTCGATGAGCTTAGAAAGTTAGAAGTAGAAGCAACGTGTGCAAAAAATAGTTCTATATATCTCGTGGTACTCGAATTCAGACTAGGAAGTACCCATACTTGCAGCTCTGAGCATGGCAAGCAGCACCTTGGCAGCATAGAGTGAGCTTCATGCTGGTCTGGTGTCAAGCATCTGATGTAAACTTAACAATGATGCTTTGAAGACATACAGTAAAGTTCATCTCAGTCTTAGCCGCTCTGCAAGTTAGGTGTTGAGCTAAAATGAGTCCTGAACGTTCCTTGTGTAGTTGGTGAGAGACTGGTGGCATCACTGGTGGAAATCTCCACGACAGCACCGGGCAGCTAACTTTAGGATGGCTGAAAATAAGGCCCTTTGATAGTGACAGTTGCACAAATACCTTAAAAATAACAGGGAAAATAAAATACAGAGGGCAAATCAGAGCAAGACTGTTTAGATAATCTAAAAAGACAATGTATATTAGATGGGAGAAATGAGAAACAAAGTAATACTGAACAAAAGAGATTTGCCTGCAGTGCATGAGGACTGGAACAATTGTCAAGCATATTGGTATAATTAGTTTTGCCATTTTGGGGATTATTCTAGTAAGTATATTTGTGGCTTCCTGTGTTGACTGTGTAGTGAAAGCCATCACAAAAGAGCTGCTTGACACCCTGGGCCGATTCAGCAGAAAGCTCCATGTACCCCAGTGGGCTCTAGGGCAGAGATGTTGGGCAGACAAGTATGGCAACTCTCAACTGCAGGCACACCCCCACACCACGGATTTTGGACTTCTCTGGCACCCAGTTCACAGATACTTCAATAAATGCCACTCTGAGGTGTTCCAGAGAAGCTGAGAATGGGTGAAAGGAAAAACCTTGTTAAGAGAATGGAAAAATCCCATTGCCTGTGCCTTCTCCAAGGGAGCCTGGAGGCGGGAGGGTGCTTTGAGTGGCATTCATAGAGGCTGCCAGTCCCACGTAATTCGTGTAGGAAGTTTCTCACCGTTACAGTCTGCAGGGACACTTCTTCCCCCTTAGTGACCTAATTTTGGTGAGTGAGCAACCGTTTGGAAGGACTTTCCTGCCTGACTTTCCGACTGTAGCTCGGAGCCAGCAGGAATGGGAGCCCAGGTTCAGAGCTTCCCTGGTGGCCTGTGGTTCACCAGCCCCATGACCCCTGTCTAGGACCTGGTGTCCGCAGACAAGGTGACAATGGACAGAACATGACAACGTTGCTAAAAGAAATAGGTCCTTAGGATATAAAGCAGCCTAATGCAAGCTTCAGATCCCACTGTGAGTAGCTGGAAGTGGCTTACAGGATTTGAACAGAGTTTTGCCAAAAGAAAGCAACTTTTTTTATACAAGGCACATGATTTTCCTTTGAAAGAATGTTTACAGAATAGAGCTCATTGCCTCATCAGTCAGTGTATCCTTGATATTTTCATTTATGTGGTTTCTTATTCAACACGTGTTTGAATCATAAGACTTCTACCCCTTTATCTGAATTTATCTACTGGGAGCATTTTTAAGAGTGAAATGTCAGTCAGGTGCATGCCAGACATGCAATAAACACAGTTTTTTCTCTGCTTTCCAGCTCAGTTCTCTGGAATTCCCCTTTGTTGCTTTCTCATTTTTTATGTTCCCTTTCCAGCAGAGGAGAACAGGTCCCGAGTTTTCTCTGACCAAGGAAACATGTAGTGAGGTCCTAGGACCGCCTTCTTGCTTGGCATCTTTGATCCATTTACAGCACACCAGGGTGTCCTTCAGTCTCACGGATGAGAGTCTTTGAAGACTCCTCATATTTCTTCAGCTGGTCTCTTCTGGTTTGGTACTGGAGGGCTCCCCTCAAAGCCTTTGGTGGGTCTAAAACCTGACAGCAGCTGGTAGTGCTGCCGGACTGGGTGTTTTGCAGGTGGGTTTTTCACTCAGCTTTACTTAAATACCAAAGGAAGGGAAAATCCAACAGGTCAGGAACACTGTTAGGGGCCAGCATGGGCTGGGCTGTGGGTGGGCAGAGCGCGTGGCACCCCTTGGCAGATGCAAAACCTCCACGTCTTGTGGCAAGCGTGCCCTGCCCTCCTCTGGTCTGGATGTCTCTTGTTTCTGAACTCGTGCTGCAGCTGCACGGGGATCTGAGGAAGTGGGCAACGCTGGAATGGGAACAGAATGCTATTCTTTGCGGCGAATTATTTCTTAATGTTGAGTGTAGGAGAAATCGTAAATATATGCACTGGCACGGTTTTAACATGCTTCTTGCTTCACCGTAATAATGCAATCTTCTAGAGAATTTTATAGAAATCCAGGCCAGAATTTGGATAAAATAAATAGCTGTTTGGTTTTTTTATCACACTTATTTCTTCACTTAAAGTAATATATCTAAGTATCACCAATAGCATGATGCATGTGCAAGAACGATGACAAAGAATAAGCATGGGGGTGGTGTGATGCTGAGCAGGGGCAGCTTGCTGTTCGGTGGCTTAAGCAAGACATGTGGCTCGAGATGTTTAGAAAGCCCACCAAAACACTGTCTAAAATACATGATCTTGCATGTATGCCCCGGTTAGCTACCCGTGGAACTTTTTCCTGGCTGCTGTGTGCGTTGACATCATAGGCAAACGTAGCTGCTGGCATCGATGCCTGTGTCACATGGATTGTATGAAAACAGGGCAACATCTGGCAGCGAGCACTTCAGGCCCCCGATCAGCAAATTGAGTGTAAAGAGGAAATGTGGTGGTTCTGGTGTCTCCCGAGTGCTTTAAAACAGTAAGGCAGAGACTCAAGAACAAAACTATTTCTTAATGAGGCCTACATGATCTTTCCAGTATTAATGCTCTGCAATAAGCTCAGACAGCATCTCCCCAGAGTGCTGATGTGGGGTTTCAAATGTGTCTACAGTCAGCAAAGCCACAACCCTACTGCTGAAACCCAGGGCAAAGCCCTCTCCACTTGCAAAGGCAACCGATGGCCACGGTAGCATCAGACCATGCTCAGCCACACAGCTGAAACCAAGAGGATACAGCAGACCCATGGAGGTCAGCATATGGTTAAGTCTTTTTCTTTGCTTTTGGAAGTGCTGCTGAATTTTATTGATAATGCCTGAGCCGGACAAGGCTCCTGTTTGCTCAGTGCTAGTGGAAGAGGATCTGCAGTGCCAACTGGGCCTGCGACTTCCCATAAATTACAAGGTGCTGTGATTGCATATTTACATTTGCTGATGATGCCGATGTCTTTCAGAAGAAGGTATAGAGGATTTTACATGACTTTCAGCTGGAACACGATGTCACCAACACTCCCCCTTCCAGGCTGGTGGAGCAGTTCTGATTGCTTGCAACACTTTATTAATAGACTTGCTAACATCAAGGAAAGCTTTATGAACACTTAGGATACAGGGAAGTGCCAGTGACTGCACCTTGTGCTGCTTCTGCTAATAATATGTAGAAATTATAAAGTATTTTTATTTTCTGTCTATCTGAGACAACTTATTGGTGGCCCTTCCTTGGCCTTCCAGAGCAGCATCCAGCAGTCCTGACATCTCTGATGCATACACCAGAGCAGGGACAGTGACCCTGTGCTTCTTGCTTAACAGTTTGGCAGGAGTCAAATAATAATTTGGTTAATAACCCTGCTACATGGGGAGGAAGATGATTTTCCATGAAAGGCTACAAAGGTATTAAGATGTCTTGTCTAGAAAGGCATTAAGGTGACATGAATGGGGCAGGATTTAGCTCTTTATAAGTGAGACTTGGTTTCCTTGGCTTGGATAGCACCTTCTTCAGGCCCTCCACACATCTTGAGCTCAGATCCTACAGTACTCGTAGCCCCCGATACATCCCTTGTGCCAGTAAATCCCACCACTGTCAGGGAAAATTAAGTGAGGTGATAGGTTTTATCAGTTCCTGAAAGATCAATCTACTTCAGAAATAGCTCTCACCTCATAAGGATCAAGTATAACTGATGCAGGAACCCCTGACGTATGTATCTGAACATCTCTGTGGGCTTTATTGAAATTTTTAACACTTATGGAGGTTCTGGCAATCATCAGGGCTAATTAGCTAGATGCAGTCATGGGTGTGAGGCAAGTACTGGGTTCCTTGATACTCATTTGTGGTTTTTGACCAGAGAAGCGGTGGCTGCTCTGCACTGCTTGGACATCCATAGGCAAACAGAGGTCCGTAGCTTGACAGAAATGTCCTCCATTTCTGTCAAGGACAGCCCAGGTGAGCATGGGCAGGTAACGCAATCAGGTAACTTTGTCTGCTCTAGACTTTGCTGCTGAGTAAGGCCTTTGTGTTGCAAATAACTTTGAGTTAAGGCCTGCTGTGCAATGGCTTTTCATGGAAATCACTAGAGGGTATTTTCTCCATTTTCCCACAACGGTACAGAGTGTACTTTTTATTCCATTTTGCCACAGTAATGGCATTAACTTCTGGGAAAGCAGACAACATGAGCTCTAGGTCTGGCTTTCTTATGGACTAGCTCCTTGGAGAGAAGACAGCTCACTTTAGCCATATCCATGAAATCTGCTGTGCCAAATAATTGAGGCCATCTGCAGCAGTTTGAATACCCTGTTCTCATGGACTACATCATCTAGCAGGGTGTGGAAGGTTAAGCCATGTGTCTGCTCATGTACTCGAGTCACTTAGCTGTGTCCAACTTGGTCCAGGCTGTGCTAGTCTTTATCAAGTCTCCTAACACAGAAAGCAGTGTTGGTATTGGTGCTTCCCAAAGGACTGCCAAAACGAACCCTCCAAAACGAGGAGTAGTGGTTCAAGCTATATTGTCAGGGTCCTTGCACTGTGCATGGCTGACCCATGGGCCGTGGCTACGTGTTTTGTCTAGACTGATGTTCCCTCAAGGTTTCAAAGCCAATGCCAGTCATCAGCTTCATGGTCTCACAGTCAGAGGGACCCTTGCCAGAGGAGCAGCAGCCAGGGCGACCGAGTGGTTAAACACTGCTCCCACATTTGGGTGACCTGGTGTTAGTTGGGTGACCAGACAAAATCTAAGTGAGGGCTGATGTGAACATTGTGTCCTGCCTCTTCAGAGGCCTAAACTGGTAGGAACAAGTGCTGGATGAACACAGAAAGAAGTGCGGGGGAAGAGCTGATGGAGGGATGAAAACAGAGGCATATTACTGGGCAAGTTGCCTCATTTTCTGCTTCTTGTGCGCACATCTTTGAAGTAAACATTCAAACTCATCCCTGAATTTTTGCTGAGGGAAGGGGCATCCTTTCTTCATGGCTGATGAATCAGGCGCCTTCCTTCACAAATAGGCAATGGGTCCGACAGACCCACGTTTCGTGTGTTGGGCTGAGTTATCAGGTCTTTAACTTCCCCCCTTTTTTTTTTTTTTAACAAAGCCTCTTGCCTTTAAAGAAAAAGAATCCTCTGGCAAATTATCCTTGCCAGGTAGATGGAGGCAATGACACAGACTTACATTGCCTGTTCAGATCAAATGGCAGCCTGCTGAGAGAAAAGAGAAAAAAAAAAAGTATTAAATCCCTATGGGGTTCCTGAAGTAGGCACACATTATGAGTAAAGCATTTAATGATCACTCAAGAAGAGTTACGGAAATCTTTTTTTTTGTATGGACAGTTTTGATTTCAACTATACATAGTTTTGACTCTTGATGCTACCAATTATCTCTGTATAATATGGATTTAAAATACTTGCCACGCTGTTTTGCTAGCTGAGGGCATCCTTTTTGCACGTCCAAAAGTGTAAAAGGTAACACAAAAATTCAACAAATTGGCCCTTATCCTATTCCTCTGCTTTAAAAACCCCACAAGTCTCAGCAGGCTTTATGTACGAAAGATTTCTTGATTCTCTCACTGCTTACTTTTTATTTGAAGACAAACTCTTCAGGTGGTGACATAGAAATGAATTGCAGCAGACATACTGCAGATGAGAAAAACCAAAGGGATTCTGACTTCAGGTGGGGAATATTTTAATATTTAACAGAATAAAATATTAAATATCTTATTTTGATTTCAGGTGAGTGAGTATTTTAAAACATTAGGGGAGGATTGGTGTTTCATGATGCGTGTGTAAAGGCCTGATGTAAAGGCGAACCGTTAGGGTCTTGGTATTTGAGCTTGTTGTGACTAACTATAAATGTTCACGTCTACTATATAATCTATATTAAAAAAAAAGGTCTTGTTCTCTTCAAGTAGCGCTTATAATGAAATCCCTCTCAAAAGACAGACAAAGCACAGGAAGTGTTCATCGGACTGTATCAAAACAGAAAGCTTGAGAAAGTTTTCACAGGAAAAAAAAAATCCGTGCGTTTTCCATTCAAAACTATTATTGGACGGTGGGGCAAGAAACAAACACCTTCCCCCTAAACTGATGAGATTATGTGTCTTTTGAAAAATGGGCTGTGATTTTTGGTCTCACCTTTTATAATAGGATTTTCAGGAAACAAATTTAGACCCAAGTGTTGTTGACGTGAAGATGACACAGTTTCTCAGGAAAGCTGAGAATAAGGCGCTGGAGACCAGTGCTGCTGGGCCAAGTCCTCTTTTCTCTATGCACTTTGCTCCTCGTTAAAAGCAGTTTCTTACATGTCTCTACAGGTTGTACTGGTTTAAATACAACAGGGAAAAATTGGCAGAGGTGTACAGCTTGCTTTTGATTTTAAATCAGCCCAGTTCAACCAGCGCGCCAGTACTTAGGGAAAATGTACTTAAACCAGTTAACTCTATAATCAGTTTAATGAGCATAGATACTGTACCAAATTACATTAAATCAGCATAAGTGAGAGTTTAACCTGGTTTATCTACGTCTGCTTTGGCCTTTGCACCAGTTTAATTAACAGGAGTTGTAATGCCACGCTAGCCAAATAAGGTTGCCCTCACAAACTTTATTCCGTGGACTTTTACTGAGTTTCAAGCGGTTGTTCCCAGCCTGTCTATGGCTGTGTCCGAGTGCCAGTTGGTGACACGTGCTGGGGTCCAGCTCCAGCTGCTTCTGCTGCTGCCTTTCCCTCTCCCAGAGAGCCTGCAAAAGCCCGGCAGAGCTCAGCAGCAGGAGTTTCCATGCCTTCCTGCAGTGGTCTTTGAGAAGCAAGACCCAAACTATTTCCCACGGGGAGAATAACCTTCAGGTCCTGGGGAGGAGCCGGTCACACATACCCCACTGCCAGCTCTTCTGACCTGTTCTTGACCTTGGATGTGTCTTTCTCAAGGTGGTAGTTCTTAGAGTTCTGTTAGCTCAGGAGAACCTCAGCTTTCACTTAAAGAAAAGGCCAACTGCCTACCCCCCAGCTTGCAACACACCCCCATATCCGAGAGTGACTAGGCGTTATTGGCCGGGAGCCCAGCTTGGAGCCTGTCAGATCCTCCTCTCCAGGCCATGGACTGAAGGGGAGAGTCCTCAGGCATCTCTTCCCTATCCTGCAAATTCCTTCACTGAACACCTCCCCAGATGAGGGAAGATTGACTGTTTGCCCCTACAGAGGCAGTTGTGACCCCCTGACACCCTCTGCTTGGACCTAGGAACATCTGCCTTGACCACCAAGCTCAGTCTCTAGCATGGAAATCATGAAGGCTATTCTTTTGATGAGGAACCAGAGGGAATGACTTAATCCCCAGTTTAGGCTTTTTTTTTTTTTCCCCTAAAGCCAAGTCAGAATGACATTGCTCTTGCAGCTTCTGTTTGCGCCACTGCTGCTGTTGCTAACCAGTGTCATGAGTTAGTGTCTGGAAAGAGGAACATGTGAAAATCAAAACAAGGATGTTGAACAACAGAGATTGTCCAGTCCCCCTTTGAATTCTTCTGTTACCTATCCAAATATGGCTGAGATGAAGAAAAGGAGGACTAGGAATTAGTGGATGATTCATTAGAGTAACAGTTCATTCAGGAGCCCCAGCTGCAGAATTAATCACCGTCAATTCTGCTGATAAAACCACCCTGGGACTGACAGGGTTTCAGACTTTGTTCCAAACCGATGACACAGTCTTAGAAACTATATTTTAAAACATGAATTCTGCTTATTTCTCCTGGGGTATTCATGTAATGGCGGGGGGGGGGGCGCATTTTCAGTCTGAGAACTCAAAACTTTTTCTAAGAGAAGCAAATGCAAACCTTGCAGTGAAATTATTAGAGCTGGCAACAACATGTTGTGTGGGGAGAGCAAGGCTGTCCTGCTGAGATGTGGGGTGGCTGGCCTGTTGTTTTCCCTCATAAAATAATTTTTGGATTCCCCCTCAAAACATCTGGTTGCTTCTGGCTGTCTCTCAAAGCCCTGCATGCGAACAGGCAAAGCTTGAAGGAATTATCTCGCTGTATGTGGCTGCTGTTTTTCATGTATCTCGGAGATATGCCATGTGCCGTTCCTGTGACAATCAGGCTAAACAGTAATTCTCTGAAAAACCATTAACTGGTATACGCACAGCAGAGCAGCAGTTAAATTTCCATGGGTTTCATCCCTCTCGGATGTTTTCCACCCTAAATGGGAGCAGGATTTCTGAGCTGCTGTGTGTAGGGAGCTTATGCTGAAAGATGCTTGTTTGGTTTATTTTCCTGAGTGCAGGGAGTGGGGAGAAGGAAGCCCCTTGATTTCGTATCAGAAAGGATGAGAACTGCACCTTATGGGAGACAAAGCTCAAATGGCACTCAGGGGAGGCAGGAACCGTGATTAAATCCTGAATAAATGGCATGAGGGTATCGCTGGGAGGTAGAAGGAGATGAGGTCTGAAATAGGGGGAAGCCGTCTTGGGTGGGCAAAGAGATAGGATGGCGGCTGGGGAGGGAAGGAGAACGGGTGACAGATTGGGGGTCTGCAAAGAAATGGTGCAGCTGGAAAAAAGAAACCGGGATGAGAAATGAGGCAGAATGACAGGGAGTGTGGGCAGAGTGGGGTTCTCGGCTACATCTGACCTGGGAAACAATTTTGATGAGATCTTGGGGATGGGGGATTTTTAACTGGCAATATATGCTGCTGGTGGGGCAAAGAAACAGGACAGGGATGTTCCTATGAGATTCTACTCTCACGTACATGCCATCTTTCTTTCCATGTTGAATGCTGAAAGCTTTTAAACAAGTCTTCTGCTTTGTAGGGAGATAAAGAATGAGAAAGACTTCTTGTCTTTTAGTCTGCAGGGGTAAATTCCATTCTCTTCCCAGATTTCACAGTGTACCATACAGAGTATGAATGTAAAGGTCTGGGAACTTTCTTCAAAATTAAGTCACATGTCTGTATTTTTTTGAATAGCAGCATTGACTGCTTCCTTTCCCCTTCAAATGAATGCACAAATTGTTGGTGTGGGGGAATTTTTCCAAACTGGGAACTCTGATGGGTCGAGCCCCAATTTTTTGCCTACTTATAGAGATATCAATCTATACTGCTGCTCCCTGCTCTCAACTACAGATCTCCAGACTGTGGTTTGAGTAACATTACTGATGGGAGAACCGTTTTACATAGCATTTGTAGGCCAGAAGAAGAAAAGTACAAATTATGAGAATTACAAGTGAAGATACCACAAATGAGGGAATTGCAGAGAGTAATCAAAGCGGGGGGGGGGGAAACAGCAGCTCTGCCCAATGCGCTTGCTGCACGTTACATTGTGCGCCCCGCAGTATCTTTAAAATCGTTGCCGAAATCACAGGAAATGTTGGTTCAGAATGAGGAAGAGCTGTGTCTCCTGATAAACCCATCTCCTTGGGAGCTTCGTGGCCAAAGCCCTTCAGTCTCCTGAACCTTTCTCAGACTTGATGAGAATCCAGTCTGAAAAGGAGAATTTCCCTAATAAACTGAACGCATATTTTAGCAGCTTTAGCAATATCAGACCCATCAGTTGAAAATGACTGAACGATGCTGACCAGCGAGAGGACGTCTGCAGGGTACTGGGGAGCTCCCCAGAGCCGGGAAGCCCAAAGTAGCTCATGGCTTTGGGAGCGGGTTATGTTAGTTTGGGCGAAGAACAAGGCAGACGTGTCATATAGGGATTAAGACTGCCGATATCACTAGATGTTAATCTGCGTCTCTAGGAAGCAGTTAACAAGGCATGAAAATTTCATTCTGTTTGGAAAAAAAGGAGAACAACAACAAAAAACAAGTTGGTAAATGGAATATTATCTTCAAGGGAACAAACTAACATGTAGTTATCGATATGGATGCAGTTGTTTGCTTTATTCTGGTTATAATTTGCATTAAATGATTCTTGAAAGCAAGGCCAGTTTCAGGCAATAGAAAACCAAGCTGTATGTTCCCGGTGATCCCTAAATCTGATTTTGTGGCTGTACCCGCAGTGAAACCTGACTTTACCCCCTAGAGCGTGTTTGGGACTTGCTCACAGGCCATCGCCCATGGCGGAGTGACAGTGCTAGAGAAATCCTACCTGGTGAGAGTCGCAGTAGGGTTATGCCCATCAATGCAAACACTAGATTAAAGTTCATGTTCTGTCACCGATTTGATGTCTGACAAACGGCCTTTCTGTGTCTTGTTTTTCACTTTGCTAAATGGGATAATCGTTCTTGCTCTCCTCCCTAAAGCGGTTTGACAGCCAAGACTGGAAAATACTCAACAGAGCTATACAGAAATCTAGCTATATGGAATACAGAAATCAAAATCCTGCATGACCGCAGTAGTCACTTCATCTCTAATTTCACCTATTCTGCATTTTGGGTTTAATTTAATTTTCTTTATGGCGATCAAACTGTGATATTGGTATAATAGGATTCACCTTTAAGCATCATGTTTGTTTTGGGGCATGCTTACGTATTAGTATCCTGCTTGGGCACCGGGGAAGTATTGTTCCTTCACCCTGAAAGATAAACTCTAAAAAAAAAAAAAAAAAAAATTATAAGCACAAATGACACCTATTATGAATAGAAAGCTTTGTATGACTCAGCAAAACAGTGTGCAGGTCCCAATTAGCCCAGGTGCAACGAGAAATTGCCCCCATTTGAGCACCAAAACCAAACTTTGCATTGCGCGGAGGAGGGATGAAAGACAGAAATAAAAGCTTCATGGTCTGATGAGAAGAAAAGCAGCTTTCTCTCTCCCCGTGAGCTGTACGCACCGGCCCTACTGAAGCTGCGGTATCTCAAGTGAAGCAGCATTTGCCTAGGACGTGCATTTGCATACCAGATCTCAGTCTCAGCTCTTGAGAACTAGCGCTATAATTAAAACAGAGCTGAAAGCTCACAAGCTGTACGTTTTGAACAGCAGTGGAGAATATCACATTTTTACACCTGGAGAAACGGAAGCAAAGGCATTACAGAGAGATGAGTCCTGCTGCTTACCCCCTTGCACCAAATCGGGCACTATTTCCTCGCTCGTGCAAAGGCAGTTCACCAGAAACACCCCCTAACCCACCCAGGCTCAGGATGCAAATGTAGCTTAGCAGTGGGGTTTTTCTCTAAGCTGTTTTTAATTGTTTGTTTGTTGGTTGCTTTTTTTTTTGCCCAAAGCACTGTTAGCAAGCCTACTCCTCTGTCGAGCTATCCCAGCCATCTGCCAATGTGGGCTCAAAAGAACATTCTTCGGGGCCTTATCCAATTTGTTGTATCTGATTCATTAAAGTAATTACTCTTGCTATTAAGTCATTGCTTGGAGTTTGGCAGCTAGATAATAATCTGGGACCTAAATTTCTAAACCGAGCTAAAATCTTGCTTGATTTTATTTTCTCAAATCTCACATCGCCTGAAATGAGTCCTGGGTGCAAGCAGTCCCTGGCGCGGCACCGACCAGCTCTGGCAGCTGTGACCAAGAAAAAGGACATGTGGAAAAACCTCTTTTCTGGCTTATCTTGTCAGCTGGAGTTAGTGGTGCCGCACTGATACAACAGGAGTGGTGTGATTTTAGCTGCGAGCAGTGTGATGGCACCAGAATTATTTGGCATCAGTTACCAACAGTATCCTCAAGTGTCCCGGGACTTTGAGTTGTGCTGTGACTTCATTTAGTGAGGTCAAAGCTCTGGGGAAATGCCATGAATGACATTTCCTATGGCATTTCTGAACTGGAAGGTCCCTGTCACCCTAACATCAAAGCAGGTAAGGAGGTAGGACAGAGCTGAGGAAGATTTCTCACCCTATGGATTATGAAGGGGAGCGTCCTGATGATCAGTGCTGACAGACAGTCCCTCGTGAGCACAGCTCCCAAAATCCAGCTCCCTGTGGCACCAAAACCCCAATCTGAAGAAAACAAGCAAGGCCAAACAGGACCATTTACCAAGTCCAGAACGGGACTCCACCCCCAGGGTCTTTGAAACTGAGGAGGGACCAACCCCCTCACTCACAGGAGCCAGGCAGGCACAGGACATGTCTGCTCCCTGACACCACGGAATCCCCCTGTGCTGAGATCTCCTCGCCCACCATCCCATCCCATCCCATCCCATCCCATCCCATCCCATCCCATCCCATCCCATCCCATCCCATCCCATCCCATCCCATCCCATCCCTCCTGCTTCTGTTCCCTTGGGAACCCGGCGCTTGCTGCGGCTACGATGGAGCGTGGCAGAGACTTAACTCTGTGTTTCAAGATTATCGGCTCTTAGTTTCCCAATCCTGCAGGAGCCAATCTGGAAAACAAGGCGGCATTAAACATTTGCTGCTGCAAATAATGGAAACGCAGCTGGCTCTCAAATGTTTGATTTTATTGCACCTTTCTTCACAATGTTTATGAGCTTTTTCCTATTTATAAAGCCACAAAAAGTCTGAAGGAAGCCTCTTAGAGATATAAATTCTCATGCTGAGAACTCTGAAAGTGCCAACAGTCCCGGGATGCGAATGCCCATCACTTCTGTACCCAGCAAAATAAATTACCATCAATGTCCTCCTCTCTGTCACCTCTACATCTTTGTTGTTGGCACTCAAACCCTTCGCATCCTCCTCTGCCTAATGTACCCCCTGCCTCCATCTCTATCCGAATCCTCACAAGGCCAATTCCTGAGCCTGGAGCTGCCAGGAATGCTGCTGTGCTGCTGGACACCCGACACTAGGTTTGACCAGACCCTTTCACGGACATTTTCCAGGGTGTGATAAAACCCCCTTTGCCTTTTGTTATGGTTTGAGAAACCCATAACAATTGATTGTCATTTAGACAATTATTCTATCACCCGATGACCCCTCTCCACCCAGGAAGGGGAATCAGGGAAAAGCAAGGAAACACAAGGGTCGAAATATAGATTTAATAGGATAAGACTAAATAATTAACAATAATACTAAAGAATCAGTATTGATCTTGATACCAATATAAAATATACAAGGATTATGCCCAGTCCATTCCATCACAGGAAGCTGTGGGGCAGGAAGCACAGGGGACAGCAAGCGTGGGACACCGTGAGCGCTGCGGCTTCGGGAGGAAGGGACGGACTCAGGGCTCCAGCACCGGGGCAAGGAGTTTCTCTGGATCACTGCCGTCAAGGGGTAGCAAGCACTACACAGCAAACTTTCTAATTTATAGTGAATGTGCCGTTCATGGTATGAAATAACGCTGTCGGCAGCTTGGGTCAAGCGCCCGGGTCCGGCTCCTCCTCATCCCTGCACCTGGCGAGCTGGGAAACACCCAGACCTTGAATCCCACACCCCATCGCTGGCTATAAATCATAGAATCATAGAATCATAGAATTGTTGAGGTTGGAAGGGACCTTTAAGATCATCGAGTCCAACCTTTAGCCTACCCTGAAAAGAGCCACTTCTAAACCATGTCCCTCAGTGCCCCATCTACCCTTTTTTTAAACACCTCCAGAGATGGTGAATCCACCACCTCCCTGGGCAGCCTATTCCAATGTTTAATAACCCTTTCAGTGAAAAAATGTCTCCTAATATCCAATCTAAACCTCCCCTGACGTAACTTGAACCCGTTTCCCCTCGTCCTATCACTTGTCACCAGGGAGAAGAGGTCAGCCCCCATCTCTCTACAACCTCCTTTCAGGTAGTTGTAGAGGGTGATAAGGTCTCCCCTCAGCCTCCTCTTTTCCAGGCTAAACAACCCCAGCTCCCTCAGTCGTTCTTCATAAGGTTTGTATATAAAGTCAGTATGTTCATGAATTCAGACACTAGTCTTCTAAAAGTGCAGTTTTCCCGAGCATTATAAGAGAAATTAGTGCTGTGTCGCTCAAACCAGGGCACCTTTGCATCTCCCCAAGCCGGGGCCGGGCCCGGCAGGGCCCCCCGGGGAAACCCGCCGCTGTCTGCGCTCGGAGCAACCGTCTCCCGCTGCGGGCAGGCGTGACGTCACGCGCGTCACCTTGCATGACGTCAGAGCGGTGTGACGTCACACCCTCCCGGGCCGAGGGCAGGGAGGGGGCGGCAGGTGTCGGGCAGGGCTCGGCTGGGCCCGGCGCAGTGCCCCCGCCCCCGGCTGACAGCGGCGGGCCCGGCGCGGCCCGGCGGGAGTTGTAGTGCGCGGCGGGCGGAGGCGGGCGGGCCGGCCCCGGGGCGGACTACAAGTCCCAGGCGGGGCGGGTGGCGGCGCTGCGTGTGCGAGGGAGCGGGCGGCGCGGCGGGGCTGGGCTCGGCCGGGCTCGGCTCAGCGCGGCGCGGCGGTCACCTCCCGTCTCTCCCTCTCACAGCGGCGGCGACGATGCAGGCGGAGTCGGGGATCGTGCCGGACTTCGAGGTGGGCGAGGAGTTCCACGAGGAGCCCAAGACCTACTACGAGCTGAAGAGCCAGCCCCTCAAGAGCAGGTGGGACGGGCGGAGGAGGACGCGGTGCCCCCGCGCTGAGTCAGGCCGTGTGTCAAGGCTAAAATGTCCCCTGTGTGTCGTGCCCGCCACCCCCGGCCGGCCGCGCTGAGGGGAGGCATCCTGCGCAGCGGGGCGGCCATTTAGCGCTGCCTGCCATAATAGCGGCGTTGTCGGGCGGGAGGGCGGGCCGGCCTTATGTAAAGGGCATTGTTGGCCCTGCGGGGGCCTCTCGCTGTCATGCCGGGGCGGCCCCCGCCGCCCCTGGGTTCCTGTGGGGAGGGGAGGGGACGGGGACAAGGCACCGGCGGGACCTGCCCCCGGTGGGCGCCGCCGCCGCCCACGACCGTCCCCGTTCCCCCCCGTCAGGTGCGGTGGCACCCGGGGGTGTCCGCGCAAAGGTGTTGCAAGGTCTTGTGGCGTGTAAGGTTGTTCTGGTGGCTTTTTTTTTTTTTTTTTCCTGACTTTGAGAGCAGGTTTGTTACTTGCAGTTGCTTGGGGACTGGAAACTTTTGCCTAGGTACGTCACTTTCTTCCTAAAGTGGTTTTTTCCACATCCCCCCCCTCCCCGAGATATATACTCTTTATTCTTATCTGAAGCGTCTGTGTCGCCTAGATATGGTCTGTGGAGGGAAATAAGGCGGTGTGTGTTTCTGTCTCTTGCGGGGTGTTGGGTACCCGCTTTCTGTCCTAGCGCTGGAGGAAGGAAGCTCTCCTGCTCCTTGAGCATCTTCCTTGTCAGCAGTGGCGTGCTGCTCCCTCCTCTGCTCTTTCATTCAAAGTTCTCCGGCGGTAAAAGAACCCTCCATTTCATCACAACCCTCTCCTCAGCTGTACTCGGTCGAATATAAGGTCATTGCTGCGAGTGTATCTTATTTGTAATCAGGTCTGTTGTTAGTCTGTTCATGGGTTTTAGTTTTGAACAATGCGCTTTGTAGGTCTGTGCATGTGTTTGAAAAGTGAATGGGAAGGTAAATATTTAAATAAAAAAGAAGCACGTTAGAATGCGCTTAGGTTGTACTGCCTGTCAGACAGATTTCAAAGTAAACAAACGTATTTGTGATCATGCTCTGAATGTTTAAGAAACATTGACGGTCTTGTAGTAAAAGATGTTAAAAATTCTGTCACTGTTGCACGGCTGGCAAACCTGGGGCCACCTCCTCCAGCCTATCTTCATGGCAGCCCTGTCTCACACTGAGCCTTTGGTATTGCTGAGAAATGGTGCGTGTGGTGGTGATGTGCAGCCTTTCGCAGCCTGACAGACCAGCCAAGCTGCCAGAACTCCTCTGCCCTCCAAGGTTGAGCAGGGAAGTTGCCATTACCCAGGTAATTAGCTGGGGGCCAGGCTAATGTGCAGAGAAAGGACAGTGCAAAGAGGGTGGGTTCCAGCTGTGATGGAGGCAGCTGGGAGACCCACAAGGCTTTGGCTTCAGTGCCCACGTCACCAGTGGAATGCAGCAATCGCAGGGTAGATCATGACAACCACAATGTTGCCAAATAGCTCTGTTTGCACCAGCTGTGGGTTCTAACTGGTGTGCAGGAGTTGTCTTGTTACGGTTGTCCACTTTGTAGTCAGCAGCTTTTCTGTGCCTTCAGATGGTGTAGGCATGGAGCATAGATAGCAGGTCTGGATTGGAGCTTAGATAGTAGGTCTGCATTTGACCTTGCACAGATGTTCCAACTGCTTTTAATTCCCGTGACTTGATGCTTTGGGACATGAATGCATCCCTGCGTTGTTCACTTTTCTCAGGAGGAAGTGCATAAGGATACTCCGTAATGAAGCACTGGAGTATCTGGCCGTCTGCTAAACGTTGTCACTTCAAACCTCCCTAGACTGAACTGCTCCAGTACATTCTTACCTGGTACTCCTGCAGAGCCAGCACTGCCCACCCTTTGAGTTTAAAGGGACCCCCGTGCGAGTTATCCAGACATTCTGGTCATGCCTCAGGCCAACACCTGATGTTTCCAGGAGGGCTCGTTGGGTAGGGGAAGTGACCAGCTTGACCCGATCTGCCTCCCTGTCCCTCCACACGTACCCATGCATATAAGAAGAGGGAGGCCCGAGGGTGGAATAACAACCCATGGTTTTTTTGGCAGATAGCGAACTGTCGTGCTAACCTCAGTGTGGAGTCTGCCGAGCTCACGTACAGCTCTTACCTCGAGGTAGAGTCTCAGTTGTCTTCCTGGTCTTGTGGGAGATGAAGACATAAAGGAGCCAGGGGCCCCTGCCAGGTCCGTATAAACCTGTCCCTGGAGCCAGGTTGATAAAACTTGATGATAACAGGAGGCAAAAGTTGCTCACAAACCTGTTTGCTTCATGATGTGCAGATCATAATCTAAGAGGACTTCTGTAGTCCTTCAGCTTTGCTCAGGCCTGAAACCAGTCTGACTGATGATCATCAAGGGTATCTGACATCACTCTGCTGCTTTCTCTTGTGGATGTAAATCAGGAGTAATTGCGCAGCAGCCAGTGGAGTAGCACCAGGTCAGCGTGGTGTAGCGATGGGACTGTGGCCATGGGAATTGTTTTCTTACCATCTTCTCCTGAGCATTGCTCCGGGGAGCAGGCAAACCAGAGGCAATAACTGATGTTAGGAGATGAGTCTAAATAGCAATGTTCTCTTTTCCCTGGTGAGAACTGCTGATTTCCTAGCAACATTCAGGGCTTTCTCTGATCTTTTCTAACCATAAAGAGGTGAGAAGCATCCTTGGCTTACTCATAGCAGCTGAATTTTTTGAGTACTTAGAAAAAGCCATCAAGCTCAGCAGTATGTGAAAATGCCAGTCCTCTGAACCAAGAAGAAAATTTTTTTGTTGCCCAGTTTAACTCATCCCTGCCGATATTGTGGTCTTTCACGCAGTAAAACTCTCCTATTTGCTTCCTCCCAGGTTGCTTGTTTTCCAATATATGACATCCAATTAAAAGATTTCTCCTCTTCAATGTGTGCTTGCAGTTACTCCATCCATATTTCATAATTCAAGCCTGCAATCCAAAGCCGCAAGGGGTCCAATAATAAAAGCTTTTTGCAGTAAATACTGTACTAACTTAGGCCAAGCCACAGTTGAATGCTAGAGGCCAAGGAAAAATGTAAGCCCAGCAAAAAGCTTTAATCACCGGGGGTGGAGAGAATACATGGGGTTGAAATAATGTCAGTCCCAACTGTATTTCCTAAACCCCTCAGACTCATGAGAAGTTAGCTTCTTGTGCTAAGTGCTAGATACATTTAAGGGTTCTCTGGAATTTGCTGTGGTTGAATGTCTTTGAAAACTGAGATGTTTCAGTTGCTTTGGTTTCTCTAGAGTCACTTTTCACCGTGGGAGGAAACTGGGCTGTATGATTAGCCAGTAAGATGATGGGATTTATTTTTTCTTTTTTCCCCTCACATTCATACTTTATTCCTCTCCTGCCATATTCCCAAAAGATAATAGTTTTAATTTAGAAGTATATGTACTTAAATACGTATGTGTTTGTGTAATGAACAAGTAAATAAGGTTTCTCTTCTGGTAGAAGCAGTGCACAGTGAAATTGATGGAGTTTTATTTTCAGGCAATCAGTTGAAGAAAATAATCAGTTATTACCAAAAGTAAACACAGATCCTGATGTGTCTGCATGCAGTCATCAAGGTGCTGTAGGCTTAAGTTACATCTGTCCTACAGCTAATATGGGTTCTGTAAATCATTTGACTTATTAAAGTGATGTTTTGGATATCAGACTGGTATCTGGAAGTAAAGACTTTACAGTCTGCCTTTGCAGAACTAACCCAGATGTGCCAAATGCAGCAAAAAAAAAAAAAAAAAATCTATATTCAATTGCTTTTCTCTGTTTTTTGGTTCTCTGTAACGTGTGTCCGTTTGGATGGTATGTGTGACCTAGCAAGTGCCAGGAAATTATTGACAGTTGTTGTAATTTACTGCCTTGCTCTTAATAAAACCATGTACCTGCAGGTAAATTACTGCTATTTGTGCTATTTTCTGTTGCCCTTTCCCAGCGTATTTATTTTTGGACTGGTCAGAAAGCACCTGAATGATCCGGTTACTAAAGTATTTTTAGTGGAAAAAAAAATATTAGGAAATGCTATTAAGTTGCACAGTAATTTTTTAGGGAGCTTATTCTTACTTTATGAGCAACAACGTTGAGATGTAGTTTGTCATTACTAAAGCAGTGATGGTTTTATAGAAGTCTCATCGTTCCAGGTGTCCAAATGCCTTTTTTTTTTTTTTTTAAATGTAAACTTGCAATATTTTATTTATATCAACTAGTCTCTATCCAGTTAGGGTCCTCTGTAAAACACTCCCTCTTTTTTCTTTCTTCTCTTGCTGTGCTAAACTTTAAAGTCTTGACTTAGTAAGAACTTTTCCTTTTAATACACAGTGTTTGTTGAGGAAATATTAATTTCACCAAAGAGGCACGCATTTTTAAACTGTATTTACGCTGGAGCCAAAGAGGACTTTTCCAAAGTGCCGTAGTCTGGAGATGATCAAATTTAATTTTGTAAATGAACTTTGCAGCATGATTAAATTTGAACTTGATTACGTTAGGCTTCTCAACATTGAGTTTGTGCCTTATTGGAGGTAGTCTTTTCATATTACTGCTATTTATGGATCTTATTCAAGTGTTTTATATTCTGGTTGGGTTCTGCAATGCAGTTTGTTCAAGCTACTGCTTATATCTGTTCCAGTTGTGCAAGAAGTGGAAAATATCCTTTATTTAGAACAGGTCACATGTGCTTGCATCCAGGAACCACGTCTCAGTGTGTTTAAAAAAAAAAAAAAAAAAATGTATCTTGGAGGAACAGATTTAAAAAGTTCCTGAAATATTTTTCCGTCTGTTACAGAGGAACATTACATTTTTTAAACTAAAAGGTAATAATAGCCGAGTTTAAAGTGATACGTAGGCTAGCACTGACTGAAGTCAATGGTAAAAGTCTTAACCGACGTCAGTGGGAGTAAAGCTAAGCCAAAAGTACTTCTCTTTGAAATCTCTCCGGTAACATTTTTGTGAGTGAGTCAATAATCCCATGTTTATTCTGCACCTCAAATTCGCTTCACTGGGAAGGAAACCCTCGCCACATCTTTTTGTACTCTTTTATTTTTGAAAACAGTCTTAAAAGGAAAGGCTGCAATTGGAGTGTCTATTGTATAAACATGTGGATACAATAAGCGGTATTTCTTTGTATTTCCTTATACCGGGAGCCGGTGCTGCTCCCTGTCTGTGGCAGAGCATTTTCCATGGTGAGAGATCCTGGTTGACCTTTTCTCTTCTGTGAAACTCTCTCTGTGTTATTTGCAGTAGGCCTTTGCTATTTAGCAAGGAAACAGAAATAGCCCATGAAATTCAGTTCAGCATTTGCTTTGATACGAACTATTGAACGTCACCTTTTTGCTTGCCTCGCCTGCTTTCCTCGGGAGGATTTTGTTTAGCTGCCAAGCCGGTCAGAGAGTGCACAGATATTTTGAGGCTGAGCTGACTGCGCTGACTGTGCACCTATTTTCTTTTTATTTATCGGACTGCTGGTTGTATTGGTCGTGTGTAAGTACATATGCACTCTGCATGAAATAAATCTGTACTTTTCTGGAGAGCAGGAAGCTTCTCTAGCTGGCTGCTATCAATTTACAGAACCCAGGTGATAATTTGAATCAGTGTATTCTGCTTTTTAAGTGGCTGAAAATACACCGATGCAGCCCTGCTGATGGTGCCCCTGGTGCTGCTCGTTTCCTTGCTTGTGGTGGAGGGAATTTCACAAACCTCTGGACCAGAATTATTTGGGCTGCTCTGAACCTACCAGTTGTCATTAACAAGTCATTGCAGAGCTTATTCTGCCCTATGTATGTTTTTATTTGGCACTTAGGGTGATGTATCGGAGGCCCATTCCAGCACGGTGGTAGGCAGCATGACTAATTCCTGCTGTATGGTTTGGTCAGGATCTAGAAGACTGGGAAACAAGAGCAGAAGAGACTTGCAGATGTGTTATTTTATAACCAAATGTAGCCTCTTGCCATATTCTGTGATTAAAAGTTTAATGGGAAGAAGTCTGTATAGCTGCTTAAAAATGAGGGTACAGGAGAAACCTGTTCCAACACTTACTATGCTGTCCTCCTATTTCTGGGTTTGCTTTCCAAAGCAACGTGCTTTTAAGACTTTGAAAATGAAACGGAAGGAGTAACTTTCTGTTTACTTTTCTGCTAAAAATTGAAATTGCCTGTTGGCTGTTAATTGTCTTCTGAGAATGATCTGCTGTTTCAGTGTCAAGAACATAATGAGAGTTCAACATCCATTAAGCTGATCAGGCTCTTGGCCATTATTGTCTGTCTCGTTCTATTTTGGATTCAAGAAGTTCTTGAAACATGTTGGTTTGTAGCATTTTTGTTTGGTAAAATTCACTGTCTTTTAATATAGTTTTTTCTGGAACAAAGGCAATGTGATTAAGCAGTATGGTATGGCAGATTTTGCTGGACAGTTAACTGTTGCATCACTATCATATTTTACTAGAACTGTGATTATTATTATTTTTTTTATAATCCCAGCAGCTAAACAGTAACAGGACAATTATTGGCTTGCATGTAGTTTTACACTTCATTTCATACTGGGGAAAAACAGCACAGGAAAAGGAATATTGTTGCATATTCATAATATGACAATGCTACTACTTTATCTGCAACAGCTGTAAAAAAAAAAAAAAAAAAAGCTGATGCTGCTTTGAGTGTCAAGATTGAAATATTTAGGTTCACTGGAACCAAAGATTGTAATACGGTCTGAGACAGATCACCTGTGCTCCAGCCCATCGAGGTAGAAATTATGTGTGTTTTCCTGTGTTGGACACGCCAAGGGTCTGCTTGCTGTGGATATGCACTAGCAATTTTGGCATGCCTTTGGAAAGGGTCTGTCCCAGTATCTTTGGTCAGAATTTCAGCTTGCGGCCTGCATAAGCCCTGGTCATCAGTGTCTGTGGGCTTCACCTGCAAATACATGTTTCAAAGAGGATGTAGGAGTGTCCAAGTGAAAGAGGGTGGTGTGGGTACCACAGGTACAAGTACAAAAATTGTGAAAATTAATACGGAAGTCTTGCAATACAACTGCTAGCTAATACTTTAACCACTAATAATGCCTTTGGATCAAGCTCATTTTTTCTGGTAACATCTCTGCTGTAAGGGCTGCTGTAATGTTTGCGTTAGCAGCTTTCTGCCAAGCATGCAAGCCAGGGTCTGGTGGTTTATAGCTTTTTTTTTTTTCTTCTTCAGTGGTAAGTGATTATGTAGAAACCGTCTGCAGGCTCCCCCCGCCCTGACCTGCTGCTCACAGCTGCTGCGTGGACTGGACTGGCAGGTTGAAGGGCAAAAATGTGTTGCTGTGATATATAATTACTTCTTCCAGCATGAGCCAACAGAGCTGCTTGCTGTGATGATTGTTACGTATACTGCTATGTAAAACAGAATGCAAGTTTAATGCAGGGTTCGGGCTAGTATTTTAATGTTGTAATTAACAGCCTCTAACAGTAAACAAGTTGGTTTTTTTTTTAAATCAGTTCCCATGAAGATTATTCCTTTACAATGTAGGCAGACATACATTTGCAGATGTGGAGTTTATGAATTCTGTATTGCTTGGCGAAATGAGCATCAAGAACAAACGAATACCTCTTTTTCAGACCCTTTTTCTCTTATTCTAGAATACCACAGGTACGGTGTCAGGTGGCTGGAGATCAGTCCTGCTGTGTGTATATCATAGGGACATTTCTGCTAAGGGAAACAGTCACATCTGAGATGATGTGGCAGTTCCCATCTCTTGGAAGAACTGGATTCATCCTTAAACGCTCCACAAAAAACGGTGATCTAGTTTCACAGGTACGTTTTGCCTCTGTTTGTGCTGTTCTTTTGACACAAAATGGGCATAAGCCCCGCTGAACCTGCTGCTTAGGCTGGAGTGGCTGGGTGGAGCATGCTGGGGTGTCTGATCTTCTGAGACCATCTTGTGAGACTGCTTGTGAAGAGACCTGTGAAACTGCAGGGAGTAGGAAGAAGGTTTGTATCTGTTCCTTGGCAAGCTTCCTTTGTGTGCGAGGGTTACATGCCTGGTTTGGCCAACTGTTACATTAAAGGATTTAGTTATGATGAATTCTGCAAGAAACAGACTTTACATGGTGGAAATTAGTGTTTTAGTTACCTGGAAAGATGTTGATCAGCTTTGAGATATTTAGGTGCTGGAAGCTTGACAAGTTTAATGTGTTCAAAGCATCACGCCAATAACAGATACTGTATTGTCAAAGCTTGCCTGTAGCCCTGAGATGCTGAGACAGTGTTTCTTATCTACGTGTACGTGACGACACAAATGGCTGTATGAATTGTAGAAACCTAGTAGAGCAGGGGTGTTGGGATGTGGAGGCCGGAGAAAAGTAACGAGAAGAAGTGGGAACAACTGGGTACTGATACTTCAGAGAATGGAGACAGAAGTGATGAATGATCGTTACCAATCTTATTCCTAGCCATCTTGTTGTAACATGTAAACACATAGAGAAAATAGGAATTACTGTGATTCCTTCTGGAGGAGAAGCAGCCAGCTAGAAAACTTGGGATGGAGCTAAATCAGCTGGGAACTGTTTCAGGGTGAGAAGATGGGAGCAGGCTTTGGAAGCTGTCAGATGGCAAGAGATGAAGAATATGGGCAAGGGGGAATTGTGGTCCTGGAGCTTCAAACTAGGAAGCTGGAATAGTACCGCAGAGATGGAAAAGGATCATTGAGTTATCTGAGTGGGAGAGCCTGGCTGAGCATGTTTTGTGCACGTTTACTATTTCCTCTCAGAATTCTTTCGGTTTTATCTAAATAAAGAAGGAGAGAGTTTGCGTAAAATATGACTGACTTTGGAAACGCTTTTTCTGGATTTGTCCCTGCATGTTAATATGCAGCTGTAAAGCCAAACTAGGAATACATAGGTAGAGAGAACAAACCAAGCCCTTATTGTTATGTTTGTGGACTTCAGCCTGAATAAATAACAGTTGCAACCTGAGAGAATGAAATCAGAATGATATTGAGATGTGTAGACATACAAGAGGGGATGATCTTACAGAAAAACAAAGGGAAAAAACTCTTTTGAGCTGTTCACCGGAAGCTGGAAGGAGTTCAGGGAGGCGTGGGTCTCTTGCAGTGGGTCCCCTGGGATGCCATTAACTCCTCTGTTTGGGTTTCTGTTCAGTCTAGCAAACTTTATTTTATTTGTTCCAAATATTTACAGTTCTACCCAAGCTCAACCAAGCTAAAGGTACATCCCAGATGTCAGTCTGTCTAGTGGCACAGTTCAGAAGAGTTGCTGGGATCATTTATTTATTTATTGCTGTTGTAACACGAAGGTTGCTATCTGATAAATAATTATTCCACCCTTGGAGAAGGCACATTGTAAATCTGTTAAGCTGCTCCTTTGTTTGTTAGGCTTGTGCATAATGAGTTTGGAATTTAAGATTAGTAGTATACTGTGCAACTGCTCATTTTGTGACCTCATCCTCCTGCTTGGCTCGCCTGCCTGTCCACCTGTCACATCCTGTTGGGCACCTAGGGCTATATTCATAAGGGAACCTTGGTTTAGCATTGCATCATCTCATTTTTATGTGTTCTGCTGCCTAGTGGAATTAAAAAAAAACCATGAGGTAGGTGTCTAAGTTCCCTACAGAACTCATGAGGGAAAGGTGGCTTCAAAGAAGGCTTGTGAAAACCAGCATGCGGAGTGGAGGATTGCCTGAGTCAGCCAGCGAAGGGTATAAGAGGCTGGTGTTGGTGTTGAACACTGTCCCTTGAAGATGTGGTTGTCTGGTCTAGGTGAGCTGTTGCTAAACCTTTCTCAGAGTGACGTGACAAAGACAGGTCTGCTCTTACAGAGATGAGGAAGAGCAGGTAGTACAACATCCCCCTACCCCAGCTTTATCCACTCGGGACACAGAAGTTTTGAGTTGCAGTCCTGTCTGTGACTCAAAACATGGGATTGAACATCACCACTCTTTGCAGTGCCCAAACCAATAAACCATGGGCTTTTTAAGGTGTCTCTTTTGCAGGAGCTAGTCCCTTTTGCCTTGTATAGTATCAATTGAACTGCTAGGAGCAGGAGTGGCTCGGTGTAACACAGGGGAGTGAGCATTTGCCTGGGATGGTTCTCACCCTGCTCCAGAAAATAGTTCAAAGTGGAACAGCTCTGCCAGGAAGCAAGGAAGATGTGTTCAGAAATTAGATCATTTTCAGCTCCATCTGTTTCTAAAAGGCAGTTGTCCAAATCTCTGTTGTTGGGGTCACAACATGAAATATGGGGATCTGCTTGAAATACGAGTGGTGATATTTGAGGCACAGGTAGCTGGATAAAGGGAAAATATCTTTAGGTTTATGGGAACCAATTGGTTCCTGAATTACTGCAGGAGGACAAGGAAGTTGAAGGGTGGTATGAATTCTCTGATGGGCAAAGGGCCTCTCCGAGTGGCATGTGTTGGTGAGGAAGTTGTCACGCAAAGGTGGATGTTAACAGGGAAGACAAGTAGACGTCAATTCTTGAGAGTGCTTAATTTTTTAGGAAGGTGAAATTATTTGTGGTGTAGCAAGAGAAGCTTAAATCTATGTAGAGGTGGGTTATTTCAAAGGAGTAAGGTGAGTAAGGCAGGAGATGAAATAGGATTATGTCTCTATCACGAACTTGTTTTTTTGATTTAGCTTGTTGCACAATTTACAGTTTCAGTCTAATTGCAAAACTATTCTGCAAGTGATAATTTGGTTCCCAGCTAATACAGCTTTTGATATTTACTGTACAGAGCTGTGCTGTAGGAGCTGCTTGCCCTGAAGATGATGTGGGCCGGCAAAGACTTTCTGTTTTTCAAGTGTGTCGAGTGATGTAAAAAAGGCATGAAACAGATCTGCCTGTTAGGACGATCTCAGAGGTGATGGAGCTGCCTGCAAAGAAAACAGGGCTGGCTGGAAGAGGCTGCTGCTGCTGCATGTTTGCAAAGCTGGGGAGAGTATTTCTTGGAGCCTTTTTGGTATTTCCCAAAGGAATTGGCCACCCTGCCTTTACAGCAGCCTCCTGCTTTCTGGGAGAGATCCCTCTGAGTAGGCAGTAATTACTGTATTTCCAAAGGAGTCCTTGGCTGTGGAGGAGACTGTTAATTATCCCTCACTTAGCCTTTCTAATGAAGGCGCTTGTAAGAGTTTTGCTGGGGTACCACAATCTCCGTAGCACAAGATTTCGCTCCTCTGGGTCTGCAGTGTGCGTGGTGATCTCTTGCACTGATCTGGGGAGAGGAGTGTGTGTTCTTGGGTCTCAGGTGGGATCTTTAGGGACTTGCTCTTTGAAACTGTTGACTGTTTGGCCTTTTGCCTTGCAGCACTACTTGAGACTATAAATAAACCTGCGGAGGAACAGGTCCAATGATCTCGTGTTCCCGAATGCCATTCTGCTGTGCCAAGTGTCGTGCTGCATACCAGCTCAATGAAAGGAGGCTGGTGAGAAAAGGTGGCTCTTGCAGTGAGCTGCAACCTGGAGTACCTCTGATGGTGGTTGCAGTCTCAGCTGATAATCCCAGCATTTTCATACCCAGAGCTTCGCCTGGGCATTGCAGCTATTTTAGGTAGGCACAGAGACAGAGGCACACAGAAGGTGACAGGTCCTGCTCTCCCAAAGGGTCACAAGGGCATCAGTGTGCTATCGTTATGGTGCAATGTTCAGCAGATCATGGTGATGCTCTTGTCTGTGCCATCTTGGCGGGCTGATATGGAAAACCAGCGGTACTGCAGGAAAAACCATATTAATGATCTAAAGAAAAAAATGCTTCAGTGATTCCTTACTGCTTCCCCCTTGTTTAAGTACTGGGTTTCCTCACTCATCTGCTTTCTCCTATGGCTTTTGAGATGTGCTATCAGCTGGAGGATGGTACTGGTTTGTATGGTTACCAGTCTCATCCCCTGCTATCTGGTAACTCCTGCCCTGTTGCTATGAAACGTTTTAGTGAGATGCTGTGTAAAAGGGATGAATATCCATCTGTAACTGCAGAGATATTTTTCCGTGGCTCATCACTTGCTGAATTTTCTGATCAGTTTTCTAATTCTGCTGTTGGTGGATTTAAATGCTTTCTGGTGCTGTCATACAGTTATCTGATGTGTGTTTCCCATCTGTAATTTAATACCTTTGCATTGAGGTTTATTAAATAACACAGTGCAGAAAATTGCAGTATCTGTCCTTGTTGTCTCTTTTCAGTGGGTTTATTTTTTGTGGCAAGGACTTTCACAGCTCTTGAAATTCCAATTCTGTAATCTCTGTTTACTAAGACAGTTTTCTGTGTATTTAAGATCTCCAAAGCATAGCCTGATTCCGTAGAAGTGCTAAATTTGGCTGTTTGCAGAGTCATCCACAGTACATAGGTTGTTCAGTATGTGCTGTTTGGTTTCTTGCAGTGCTATGGGGAATGCTGGGCTTTAGGGGCTACATGGTGGAAATGCAGTTCCTCCTTTCTGCATGTAGCATGGGAAGAAATAAGTGGTAGAACTAGGAACTGTGTGCACTTTATTTGGTGGCATTTACAGTTGCAGAGCACCCCTGGCAGCAGAAAGACGGGTGCTCTAGAACTGCAAGATTGTATTGATTGTGTTGCATTTCTGGTAGAACAAAAATATAACAGGCTCAGCGTTTGTACTTTCTACTTGTGTATTGTTTTCTCTTTATTTTGTGTATTTAGAAAATGCTATGCTCTGCAAACTGCTGGTTTAGTATTTTCTGTAGAATGAAAACCATCTGGATAATTTAACTGAATTTTATCAAAGTTTTGGTAACAGGCTCTTTTCTGTTTCCTGGCATCTTGTTAGATGAAGATGAGAATTCAAGTTAAAATTCAAGGAGGTAACAATGTGCTGGCTTATGACCTGGAATCTTAGAAACAACTTGGGCTTGTTTGAAGTTGTAAAAGTAAGTGAAATATTAAGATGGTATACAGTCTCTCCCAAAGACATTCTCCCTGAGCAAGTGCCTGCCGTAGGCTTCGTGATCCCCCCGCCCCCCAGTGTACTTGGAATCCTTAGTATAGTGGGAGCTGCAAGCTACAGAAAGCATACAGCATTCATGCTGAGGCTTCTTTGAAAGAGATCAGACTTAAATGCCAGCTAAAGTTAAGCGTATTTTTAAAGACTTCCCTTGATGAAACCTCTGTTCAGCAACACACTTCCATGTATTCTTTATTTCAGAATCCTAAGTAATTCAATTGGTTTTGTACTCATAGGTTTAAACTTGTTGTACTCATAGGTTTAAACAGCCCTGGGGCTGTAAGAAACATGGGAGTGCTCTACTCCGATCCAGCAAACCTTAAGCACGTGAACTACGCTGCTCAAGATTACATGTGCTTAAGTTTCAGCTCGTGGTTTGAATATGTTGCTGGATTGGGAGGAGTGTTCAGCATATGGCAGGCTGTTAAATCTGATGTACTTTTGAGCCTGACACTGTTATTTTAATGTATTTCACTTTTGTTGAAATACTACTTGGAAAAGTAAAAAAAAAAAGAAAAACCTGGAAAAAGATAAATGCATAATCCTTTCAAGATGAGATGCAGGATTAACTGAATTTCAGTATAGTCTAACAGAGTAACAGAACTAGCAGTCAGATTTTTCTTTCTCCCACCCGCCCACCCCCAGAAGACTTAACTGCCCATTTAGTTTCTGCTGTCCTGATGATAGCATTGGCTTATGGGTTTGTTTGGTTTTTTTTTGGGTCCTGTGTTTTGTTTTGGGTTTCTTAGTTGTTTTTGTTTGTTTGGTTCGTTGGTTTCTTCGAGAGGTGAAGGAAGGTGATAAAGTTCTCGGGGTTCGAAGTTCTAGGCATTTGAGAGATGAGTATTTAGATTTGCAGGTGCTTAAATCATGAAGAACAGTTCCTTGAGCGAGTACTCGTGTGTGTGTGTTTGTGTGCCTACCGTGATAGCGAGTGCTTGTGTGGCTCCTCTGATAAAAGAGCTGTATATGACTGCAGCTTTCTGAATCCAAACTAGGTTGTTCTCAAAACCAACCACAGCATTGTTAGTCTAATATCAGGTGTCATGTGGACGGGTTCTGAATATTTGGAACAGGGTTATTTTCAACAGTCTTTTAAGTTTTTCCCAGTGGCTATCCAGAATCACAGAATCATTGAGGTGACACCTCTGGAGATCATCTCGTCCATCTCCGTTGCTTGTCATGTTGAGTAGGTTGCTCAGCGCCATGTCTTGTTGGGTTTTGAGTATCTCCAAAGACAGAGACTCCACAACTCCTCTGGGTACCTATTCCAGCACTAATGACCCTCACAGTATAAAAGGGTGGGATTTTTGTTTGGGGGTTTGTTGTGTTTTTTTTTTTTTTTTGAGTTATACATAACTGACACATGAACTGTTTTTTGACTTATGTAGCACAGTATGCACAAGATGAAGTGTGTGGGAGGCAGCACGCCTCCTCCCCAAGTTGCACTTCTTCAGCTTTGCTTTTCTAAGTAAGAGAAGGGGAGTTATTGCTTGTCTAGACTGTTGCAATTTGTCCTAAAAGCAATTGATTGTACAGGCATAGTTAAAAGACCTGGTGGGCAAGGCTTCTGCATCCTATTCAGTCTTGGCTCAAAAGCTGCCAGGTTTTCTTCCTCATCTTGATTCAATCTTGTTTGACACAAACTAGTTTTTTTTGCTCTGTCATTCCCCATTGCGGATGGATTCAAAGCACCCTACAATATAACATTTTATTGAATAAGTACCTCGGCTTCAGTGCAGAGGTTGTCTGGTGCTGCAAAACTGTACCTTGGTGTTGTTTGTGCAGAGCATTTGACAGATGCTCACCGCTTGTGATGTTATCTGGACTGTCTAATGTATATAATAGTTCCACAAGGTTGTTGTCTGACATATTCCAGTTCTTTGATGCACCAGTGCTAACTTGTCTGCTATGAATTCATACAGTAAAGTTGAAATTACTTCTAAAATAGTAAACATGAACTTTGGCCATTTCATGTTATGGGATAGTTCTAGAATCGGTTCCTCAGTGCGCTGTGCACAAAGTGCCTTTTTGTAACCTGCAACTGTGTCTGTGTTCATCGGGACAATGTACAATACACTAAGCTATATTAAATAAATATCACATGGAATTGAGTATCTAAGATTCAGTTGGGACAGATCTTGCCTTTGGTGTCCTGCGTCATGCAGTCATCTGGGACTACAGTTTTCTGCAGATTGCTTTTGGTAGCTTCAAGGACCAACAACTTGGAGATCTTAGAGAATATGTTCTTTAGCATAAAAAAGGCTTACTGGAATTACTGGAAAAGTTTACTTCAGAGATGCCTTCCAGGGTAAAATAAGGGTAGCAGTTAAATGTAAATTTTTGATGACACTGCCAATAGCAAGTAAGAGTCCAGTGCTATGCCATGCCATAGCAGTCTTGATTCGCTTGCTGTCGGACACAGAAACGAACGTGTGCTGACTACATGCCTCCAGTTTTGTGTTTTCTGAGGCTGCATTAATTTCTCTGTACTGTCAAGCTCTGACATGTTTAGGTAGCTGGAGTTGACTGGCAATAGCTAAACATGAAGTACAGAAAGTAAACCATGCTTACTGCTCCAGACTTTGTTCCTTTTGCGTTTCCAGTAGCTATTGAGAAATAAGCAGAAAGTTAAGGGTGCTTTCCCAGAGCAGCACTTTTTGGGGAAGAGACATCTAGAAGCTTCAAGCAAACTTGAGAACCAATAGTATCAATGGTCCCTCTTGCTTTATAGATGAGGATGATGTCTACATTTATGCAGTCCTTTTGGGCTTTTCTCATGCAAATGGCTGACTTTGGATGGTAACAAGCGTGCAGCAGTATCTGCACTCTCGGGGTGCTGTAAGGCTTAGTTAGCTGTTAGGTGCCTCTGTGACAAAGTTAATATCCTGTGAATGCTGGATGTTGCCTGATCTTGACGGTAGTTTTTGCCTCTACCTGTGCCTGCAGTGAGGGCTCTTTTTACCCCATTGCTTCTGTTTGTCTCCCCTCTTTATTCTAAGGCTCAATGGTACAAGGGAAGTGAGGTGTGGGGAGAGGTCTGGACATCTGCTTGCAAGGCCATCTCCAAATGCCACTTGAGTGTCTCATTGCAAATGCAAGATTTGGTAGCAGGGGTCGTCCTGTCCTTTGTTATCTGGGTAAAACGTGGGATCCTGGGAGGTCTTATTCACACTGTGTGAGCTGCTGCTTGAATAAAGCTGTTGGGGCAGTTTAAGTCTGCAATGCTTAACTTCAATTAAGTTGTCAAGTTTAGCATTGCTTTAGGCATTAATAGAGTATTACTCTCACTTAAAAATCTGGTTTAGTAATTAACCTCCATTTTATTCTGGAGTTCAGAAGGTGCTCGTTTAGTGCAGCAAATCTAATGTCATGTGAATTAAAACATGAAAGATGTTCAGTAATGAGAAACTGAAACAGGGTAGTGCAGAAATTAGATTATATGCAGTTTACAGGGAGCTGTGCTAGATGCTGAGTTCTTAATGAAAAGCATTTTGAAGGCACTGCCTTACCTCCGCATTTGCATGGTTAAGGAATGTTCTGAATTAAATTGGGAATTAGTAATAGACTTGGGATTTCTGTTCTTGCATGCTGACTTTTTATTGCACTTGCATCTGAAATCTGGACGTTGGATGGCTGTGACAGTACAACTGCCGGAAGGTGTGAGGCATTCACAGAGGCTGGGAGAAAAGTGTATAAAGATGGAGGGACCCCTCATTCAGCTGGGCGATATGGACTAATAACCAAGATACCAGTCTCTGCTGTAATTGAAGGTTGAACCCAAACTCCAATGTATTCTGCTGGGTTTACTGTTGGAGAGAGGCGCAGAAGGATGGTACGTGGGAGGACAATTACACCTGCAGGCAGCAGTCACTTCACAAGAATTCTCCTGGCCTTTGCATTTTATCTGATAGTGTTCTTCTTGCTGCTGTGCCTGTATTTTACATCTTGCCACAGCTGTTACTGTTACAAAGAAAAGCGGTCCCCAGCTTTTCTGGCAAGAGGACTGTTTAACTGCTGTCAGCATTGGAGTGTAACTGTGTGCTGCTGCTTCCCTCCGCAAGAGCAGGGCTGCTATGCAAGGAGAAACAGGTTTGATTTTCCCCAGAAATTGCCAGGCTTATTGCACGTGTGTGTGGCACATACGTGGAGTATGTGCCAACTGGCAAGTCCCATGCTTTTCAGGACTGGACTGCTAGCATCAGATCAATTCATATGGTCTGACTTGCCTTTGGATAGAAGGTACAGGCCTTTAGACAGCCCAGAAAACTGCACCAGTTTCTGTGGCCCAGAGGTTTTGGGTGACTACAGGGGTAAAGGGTAGCTTTCCCCTTTTCTTCTGAACGTCACGTGCACAGAATGTTGTTTGCGCATCTCTTTTGGTCTGGGTATCAGGGACTACGTAAGAGCGCCAATTCAGAACATGAACCAAAGGCATTTGCAAAGCAATACTGTCTATCATGCTTTTGCCCTGTGAGATGCATTCTCATGTCAAAGTGCACTTCTGCCAATTCTTTGATATTGTCTACTCCAGTAGATTTCCTAGACAAAGATGCAGGAGGCTCAGTGGTCACCCAGCCATCTCCTCTGTAGCTTAGATATGTGGAATCACAGACTTTGTCTTTTCTATCATTTGAGAGATTTAAGGGAAAAAATAACCTCTTATCACTTGCCTAGCTACTTTATTTCTCAGGCAGTATTGTGGGGTAAAAGTTCGCCTTATGAATACTGGCAGGAGGACTATGCACTATGCGGGGTGTGGTTTTGTGCTACACCTGATCTCCTCTGGCTGCAGGCTGCTGCTGGAAGGTATGGCCGTGCCCATCTCTGCCTTGAGTCTCAGTCCTGCACCTCGTGAAGGAGCTGGCTGCTAAATGGCTGCAGGGAGAGTTGGTTTATCTTGCTGATTCAGTGGAAAAGGACCACACATGCTAAAAAGAGAAATAATTAAAAAGTTTTCCATCATCTTACAGAATTGACTTGTGCCATGGCCACACAGTTACAAGACCCAGCCCAGGGGAGGACTGGGAACCAGGACTGTGGAAAGGCAGGACTCCTCCTTCCGTAGCAGCTTGCAGTTATGTTGGGTTAGATGCAACATAAAATCTTACTGCTGACCTTACAAAAACATGGTAAAAGTGATGTGCAAGTTGTTTGGCTGGTGTGTGGTTGGCTTCCTGTATGCAGCTGAATTTTGCTGTTTTAAAAACAGCATTCCAGTAGAAAGTGACAAGTACCATGCTTACAGTTAGTGATATCTTTACCAACGAGTCCAGTTTGATGACGGTATCTGACTGATTCTTAACATACTGAATCTCTTAAATGAATGAGCAGTAACGCAGCAGTCTGGTAATCGGCTAGGACTCTTATCTTGAGCTTTATGCTTACTCCATAAGAACCACATCCCAAATATACTGTCTTGCTGAGGTAATTGTCTTACAGCTCAAGCATAGTTTAGTTAATTCTGTGTAATAATTTACTGATGTCAGCTATAGTGCAGTAGTTATCTGTGTGCAAAGTCCTGGTCCACAGCAAATATGATGTAATGCAGGTTAACGCTAACCTCTTTGACCATTGACTAAGCTAAGCTGTCTTAGTACACATTGGCTATGGTCTAACAGCACACGTGGCTGCTCTCGCTGCTCAGCTGCTGAGTGGTAACTTGTTAAGCCAAGGTATTTTCATCGGCTGCTTGAGTCCTGCCACCATTGAGACCTGGAATCGGTTGTGTCGACTGCAGCTGTAACATCCAAGATGTCCTGTGTTAATTAGTTTTCCGTGGGAGACAGAAAATGTAGATAATGGATGAAACAGGATTAAATTCTTCCAGTGTGTAGCCACTAGTTTGACGGGCTTCACATCTGTGTTAAGTTTCAGAAGACAACATGAAGCTATTATGCAGTTACTACCCACTCCAGGATCTGCACATCAATTAGGAGAGGCTGCTTACTCATGCTCCTCAAAAGTTGTGCCAAAATAGCTATTACATTATGTCAGAGCCCATATTTTCATCCTGAACAATTAATCAGAATATAAACCTTGTTTCTTCTTGGCAGCATTGTATGTAGACCTAGACTTTGATACAAGGTACTTTGGAGCTGTAGTGGTTCAAGAGGGCTCCTCTGAAGTTGGCACGTGTCAGGGAAAATATTATGAAACGTGACATTATTTTTCCAGCAGTTTATCTGAGGAGCTCCAACAACAAAGACCTCTGTAAACAGCTTTTGTTCTGCATGTTATGACTTACTCTACTATAACGCTTAAGATCCCTGCTCAGGACCCAGCATCCCGTGCTGCTGGTAGGTGCTGTGTGAGGATGAAGGAAGGCGGTGGGATGCTTCACAGCAGATCTGCAATCTGAGAATAAGACATGAGAAGCAGATGGCTACAGGGGGAAACAATGAGGCAGAGCTGTCAGCATGATGGGAAGGAGTCCTAGCGCACCCACTGCCTTGCTGCTGTCAAAACCCTGGTCGGCGTCCTGCCCAGGAAAGAGCTCCTGAGACAGACTTGGTGGAGGATGGCAGGGCAGGTGCACTCGGAGGTACCTCTGAGGACATTCATTTGTAAAGAGGACAAAGCGCTGAGTGGATGCTGTTCCAGAAATGTGGCACCACTGGTGATCAAGTTGCAGCATTTCTAATCTAGCTTCTGGAGCTGGTGGTTCTGCATCCCAGCCCTGTCTCCTTAAGTAGTTGATGACCATTCACTAAGGCCCAGAGGTTCACAGTAGCAGAGACTTGGATGGATGTAGGGTCTCGGTTAAGATGTGATATGCCAAGGAAGTGGCATCTGTGGAGAAGTGGCAAAACCTATTGTAATGAAAACAGAAAAATACTGGCTCGACTGATGCTTCTGGTCTTAAACGGAAACCTGGAGATCTGTTTCTTGATCTTCCAGAATACCATCATATAAGAGCTGCCTGAGAGTGCTATACGGGAGCTCCTTTTTCCAAAGAAGAGAATAGGCTCAAATGTAATCACATGAATTATTTGTACAGTGCAACACACAACCGTCACACTGATGGGAAGGCTAAGGTTTGATCTGTAATTCTTGATCCTAATTCATGATTTTCTGTCCGTTTTGCCAAATGCCTTGTAATGCAGGGAAAACAATTCAGAGAAGATGGCGTACAATAAAAATAGAAGTGCTTGCTCCAACTCCTCCATATGTTAATGGCTGGATTTTCAGGCAAGAGATTCCAGTAAGGTGTGCCAGCAGTCTGAATACCTGCCTCTGCTGTGTCCCTCTTTCCATGAAAAAGCTATTTGGGTTAGAGACAAGGGTGAAGTCACTGGGAGTGTTCGGGTATCTCTGTGAGTTGGATCCAATTGCGTGTGATTTTATTAGAAGAAATGAAGTATCGTAATTCCTGAGGTACTAGTGAGGTTCTTGCTTTAGGAATCCCATCTCACTTCCATTTTTTTCTTCGTTATTGGAAAATTCATGGCGAGTGAATAAACTTGTCGCTTTGGAGGCCATCTGGAAATGGCTAGAGCAGGCTAAATTATACATGTATCTGATAAAAACTTTACAAAGACCCTTTCTCTAGGGAGAGGGGGGATGGAGGCCTGGAAAAAAGATTTAATAGGAAGAACAGGCAAAGAGATTGAGTTCAAAAAATACAAAATTATGGTAATGTTTTCATTCAGAGAATTTTGATTATGATTGAATGCAAATGCTGAAACATTTAAGTGGTACCTAGCCAGTGGCTGTTCTCTTGGTTTATTCTGTCCCCTACCAGGTGATGTATATAACTTCAAGATGCAGATCACCTTGCTATCGTTTGACATGATTAACCTGTGTTAAAATAAAACTAAATACATGCAGTGCAATGATAGAGGTCTGCACCTGGAATTTGGGTACCAGTTGGCTGAGCTCTGGCAGGTTGGATGTCTAACTCCTTCTTTCTCTAGTTATTTCAAAACCAGGAACAACTCATCAAAGCCTGGGCTAATGAATCATTGCAAATGCTCGATGTGTTGGCAGCTACATGCCACCCAGCTTCACACTCTGTTCTGCTGCCATAATTTTAAGAAACTATTGGAACAGTGCCCTCCCCCCACCCCCCAAAAAAAAAAGTATATCCAAAGATCTGGGAACTAATATATGCAACCCTCCCCCAGTTTATTTGTACCAAGCTGTTTGGGTAGGCCTTCATGCTAGTTCTAGCTGCAGAGCAGGTTTTAGTCAGGAAATCAAAAGCTTGGATATCATTTACTCTGAGTAGATAAATGAGCCAGTTAATCCAGAATTGATGAAAAAAGTTCATCTGAGTTGGGAGAACTCAGTTAAAGACGTCAAAATCTCCTGAGTCCATAAGCAAGAGCTACATGATGCTTTGCTTTAAATGGGTTATTAGTCATTATCCTGTCAATCATATTTATTAGTTTGATTTAGTGTTGATTTAGAGGTGTCTCATGCCAAGCTGTGTTCATCTTCGTGTGTACAGGAGGGTTGTTTATTTTCCTGATGTATTAGTTCAGTTAGATTAGCTGAAATCTGTACTTCCATCAACTATTTGTCATATTTCATTTGACTCACAAAGTCCACATCATGATGTTCTTCAGTGTATGTGTTAAAACAACTTAGTGCAATACTTGTAAAAAGGCTGCCTGGCTTTGGGGGAGCAGAGGTCTTGTGAGGGGGACCTGCTCCCCTCCATTTGCCTGAGGGGTCATTGCGTAGTATTTGTGCTTTCAGTAGTGAAGAAATGGAGAGTTATGAAGGTGAATCTCCTGACCAGGTACTTGATGGACCTTCAGTTTCTCACCCCCACCTCGGCCCTTTGCTGTCTGAAGCAGACCACAAGTCACATTGCAGGTGAGCCTGGCCAGAGGAAGAGTTTCCATTTTACGGAGACGTGAAGTCAGGGACAGTCTTTTATCTGGAAGTCGTGAATCAGGCCTTTCCTTCAAATCCAGAGCAACAGTCCCCTTCTCCAAGAACTTAAAACCTTTTCCAGTATTTGAAAAGTTGCCTGGTTGCCCATGCTAGCACTCCTGCCTCTTCCTTTTTCTCCATTTCTGCAGCATCAGGAAGAAAAAATAAATCTGTAATCCAAGTAATATTCTAAATATAGAAGTGCTAGTTTACAAATGAGAAATCTTTCTGGTGGCTTCAAAATGGGTTTTGTAATAAAAGGAAATGTATTTGACACTGCCAGAATTTACAGTCCCACCAGAGGCTTGTGAAATAACTGCTATACCAAACATCCTGGGCTGTAATGGAGCTTGTTGACACGTACGGGTTACTGAAGGGTATTTCTGGCTGTTGCCATGAGGATGGGTTAGCAGGAAAAAAAATACTTTCTTTGCGACTACTGTAGGGCCCTGTCTGTACCGTCAGCTTTTAAAAAGAGCTTGTTAATAAAAGGTGATTAAAGAGGTCTTTCAAAACACGTACCAGAATATGGCCCCTGAGAGTCAGGAGGACGAGACTATGAGTAAGTCTGTTGTAAGTGGTACAGACTAATACTGTTTTTGGCTGTTCAACCGATTAGAAAACTGTTTTGCTGGAGTTCTTGCAACTTGCAGGATTTTCTTGTGTGGTGGTGTTGTTTTTTTCTTTTCACTTATTTTGTTTTTCTTTCTCCAAAATCCTTTTAGGCCTTGACCTCTCTACAGCTACTCTGCAAGTAAAGGTCCCAGTTATTCCAAGGTGGGATAATGACTTTTTAATGTGGTTGCTTATAAAGTAAGTGTTGCAGGAAGGTGGTGTAGTGGTCTGCAGGTGATGTCAAACACAGAGGCTACTCTCAGCCATTTGGTGAGGTTTCAGCTATGGATTTAGAGGTAGTTTTCCCTGCTTGCTATTTAATTTTTTTTCACTAGGACTCAGCATAGTATGTGAATGGTCTTACTGCCTTTGACAGTACTTTATTTGTAGCAATTATTTATAGGTGCATCCAGGGGTCCAGTTCTGTTTGGTACATAGAGGCATAACCATAAAGAAGTACATTAGAAGGAGTGTACTTTGCCATGATTTCTGCTTGGTCTAACTTTGGAGAAACTGAAGAGGGAGAGGGGGAGAGAGGCAGCTTCTGCCTGCTTCTTGTAGTGCCCAAAAATAAAATCCTATGGGAGAACTTGAAAAAAGTATAATACCGTATGCTTGAAAGCAACAGTTCTCTTACTGAAAGTTAGTTTTCAGATTGAATAAGACAGTTAAAAGAAGTATTGAAGTTTGATCAGTGCAATTGTCTTTTAAAATGAGAAACTGGGGCTCCGATGTGTCATTCTGTCTTCAGACCAAGTTTCCCATCTCATTCACTGCCACACACACGAGGCTTGTGCCATATTATTTTCGTCTGCAGGTTTCTTAAGGCTTTTACTGCTTGTCTGTGAGTCTTACGTTGCCTGCGTGAGGGGAGCAGAAAATGGAACTTCGTGGTACACTGAACATTAAGGATTTGCTTGAATCCTAGAATGGTTTGGGTTGGAAGGGACCTTAAAGATCACCTAGTTCCAACCCCGCTGCCCTGGGCAGGGACACCTCCCACCAGACCAGGCTGCTCCAAGCCCGTCCAGCCTGGCCTCGAACCCCTCCAGGGATGGGGCAGCTACAGCTTCTCTGGGCAATGTTTCGCTTAAAAATGTTACATGTTTCGCTTAAGATGGGTTCCCCATGCTGAGTGACAGGGGTTTAGCCAGCAGGAACCCAGTTTTAAAGCCATGGTTTTCAGCCACGTTTAGGCCTGTGGCTCTGTGTAACCCGTTTCTGTGGGAGACTGGGCTTTGCTTTGCCTTTTGCTGTGCTTCTAACTTGTGGGCTTCTGATGCCCAACACACCACTGGCTATTGTCTGAGCTGGGGACCACTGCTCCAGGCTCTGCTTCATCTCAGTACACAGTGAAAATACCTCCATGAGCTCTCAGAGATGTTTCAGGTTACATAAAACAGAATTTAAAATAGTATCTTTTTCACAACATTTGGAGCACGTGTTTGTGAATATAAATTTTTCAGCGCAGTGCCAGCAGAGTTAGTTTAACAGATGCAGAACTCTGTTACTAAGAATAGTTTCTGCAGTTATCTCCCCACACAAATTTTCTCCTTGGGCATTTGCAATGTGCTTATCAACACTGCAGAAGATCATATACATGTTCAGTTTTTTTGCAGAAAATAGGCTCCAAGCTTTCTGCTTTCAGAAGCTATTGAAAACATGCTCTTCTGAAGCCACGCTGAGTTTCAACTGATGAATCAGAATTCTGCATGGAAGGATTTGGGTACAAACACAATAAGGAAATTTAGCAATATCTTTTATATTCTTTTTTTTCTTTATTCTTGCTTTCCCTTGGTAAACAGCAACACTTGCTGGCAAGAATGGGAATAACAGATCTATCTGCTTATTTTCAATTGTTGGATTCATGTTTGTTAGTCATCCATCTCTTTTCCAGCTGTTACCCAGTGGAGAATTTACTTGGTGGGGAGGAAGATATATAATGTCTTGGCATAAGATGCAGACTCCTTCCTAATAACATTAAGGCCATAAGAGCACCTGAAGTCAAATCTGGATTTTATTCATTTGAATGAAACCTGAATTCTCAGAGTTTTCCCACCAAAAGAAACAAAGTGCTGTCGTGAGTTAGGGAAACAGAATTTGGTCCCCAGTTAGCACACAAAATTGGGTGTAAACAAGAAAGAAAGTTAATTGAAGGTTGCCTGTTCCTCATTTGCTGGGCAGCAGAACTTTTATAGGGTGTGAAACTGTGGTTATTAACCATAGTTAATGGAGATTGTCTCATTCATTACCATACGCTGTTAAGAGTAACTGTTGGTTACTCTCTGTTCAAGCGACGCTTGTGTTGACAGTGATGTCAGGAGATTTGCTTCATTTAAAAAAAAAAGACCTGGGCTTGGTATATTAGTAGTCATTGAAGGTGAACATAAAAGAAATACAATAGGAGCAACATACTGAAACATACGCAGTTTGTAAGGTAGTTGAGTGCTTAGTTCCTTTTGTTATCAAACAGAAGTTAAGTGCCCACATACAATAAAAATACGGCCTGGAGAAAAGAAAGGGTGAAAACTAGCAAAAAGACTTTGGGTCTGCTAAAGTAAAGCCAAAAAGCGAATAATAATAAAATAAATAAATAACTGATTTTAGTGAAGAGTAGAGGAGCTAACTTGGTTTGCCCTGCTGTCCTTTCTGGGTCCCGTTACGTCTGGCAGGTGGCAGTGGAACGTGGAGGTTCTGCATTAGGTGTGACCGCTGTGGAATTACTTGTCTTCTCTCTGCTTTGATGTCCAGTAACTTATCAATGGATATAGTTTTAAATAAATGTTGGTGTTGCGGTTTTGTGTCTTTGTATTTTTGTGCATATTTTAGGTTATGTTGTTAGATTGCATTGTTTCTTGTGCATGGGACAACACAGTCCTAAATATTTGGATAATTTTAAAAAAAGTGTGAGTTTCTGTAAAAGTATGTGGAATAAGATGTATTGCTTTGCTCAGGAAAGAGAATGCTTTGTATGTGACATAATTCTCCTGTAAACATCACTGCTGCTGCATTGATGCTCTGGGATTGGCAGAGCTGCATGTGCTCGGCTAACTCTTAAGGCAAGAGAGCATCTGCTGGAGTGAAGGCAACTCTCCATGCTTTGGGAATAGCAGGGAATAAGCTTCCCTGCTGACTGGCTCTTGTCATTTCTTTTAATGTACTTGATAATAGCTGTTGTGAAGGATGGGTGGCATTGATGTTGGTGGTCTGTAGTGGCAGTTCTCATCTTCCTAATCCCGGGTTGAGTTTATTGGCATCGCCAGCTGTGGTAGGTGCAGCCTCCCTGGGTGTCGTCCCCTCCCCACCCCTGTGATTTCATAGAGATCTGGTGTGGGTTTTTTTCAGCAGTTTAAAACTTTTTCCAAAGGTGGCATTTCTCTTACTCGGTTTATACAGGCTGCAACAACATTGGCGGTGCAAGCATTTCTTAAACAAGAGGTGGGGGGAAAAAATCTGTGCTGGAGTATTCACAAGATTTCCTAAACTTGGAGCTACCACCCCAAGTCTGGCTCTAAGAATTACAGCCCCTTTCCCCACCTAACGACTGCCAACGTGCAAATCCACCTCTCTAGCACAGGTTCATCTCCTAAGTCATTTTAAAAAGTGGTGTTGGGAGAAGAAAACCTCTCTGGGCCAAGGAGCCTGGAGCCCGCTGGTGCATACTTTGCTTGTGCATACCTGGGGCAAAACTGATTCCTGAAACTCTGTAGGACTTCCCCCTTGAAACAGGGAGTATAGGAATATTGGGAGGCAAAGGAAAGCTTGGGATTTTCCGTATTCTTCTGCTTAATTTAGAACAGTGATTCAGACAGCAAAGGGAGATGGTTTATCTGTTCACTTATGGTATAGGCGTTGCCTCTTCTTGTGCCAAATACCTTTGAGGATGGGAAGAAACCACATGGTCCTTCTTAAAACCTGAGAAGAATTTAGATCGTTAAAAAGTAATAAACTAGTAGATTTTGAGTCTGCTGAGCCTCTGCTGCCATTTACACCTTGTAGAAGAGGGTAGGGATAATAATATGAGTTCAGGAAAAAAGCCTTTACTCAATGAGTATGCTATTGTTTAAGGACGCCTCTTCTTCTATTTCTGATTTATCTGGGTGACTTGATATTTTCTGTCTCTTGGAGAGGCTACTGTGTGTGGCTTTGTCCTGCCAGCAGCTGCGGTAGCCTGTAATGATCGAGTGCTGTGTGCTGTAGGTCTGAGATAAGTGTTGGAAATCTGACTGTTTATTTCTGAAACATGATACAAATGTAATAACTTCTGAGTATCAGCTATAGATTAGCAAATTCTTGGTGAGTCATACATTCCCCTTACAGCTTTTTTTTCTTTAGCATGTCATAAACATTTAGGAAAGCTCATTCATCCCAGGTAGGCGTGAAATCAATCTTTGATGCATGGGATTGTGACTCAGGGAGTGGAAACAAAAAGGCCACTTGGTGTAATGTCTGCTGCTATCCTCTTGCCAAATGCCTCGAGCAGAGGGGGAAATCTCCTCTGCTGTAGTTTGTTTGGAAGATGCTTTGAAGATTATGGATCTCTTCAATATAGTGTACACCAATTAAATGTGATTAGGAGTGTTGTAGGTAATAGCTCTGCTATGAGGATGAAAAGAAGATGAGAAAGATGAATAGCACAGGATATGAAGGTATTGGCTGGATGCGTGAGGGAAGGCAATGGGGTATTGGGAGTCTTGGGGAACAAGGCAGCAGGAACCCGTGAGACAGTCCAGACTGGCAGGAGCTTTGTCCGGAGGGTTTTCTAGGGCAGGTGGCAGGAACTGGCTGGGAGCTGACATCAAGGTGAGTTTCTGCTTAATCTTCTTGTTCTATCTGCTGGCCCTCTTGTTGTATATGTGCCTTTGGCAGTTCGTATAGAGTAAGTGGGAATACCTCTCTAGAAGACCCTTTGGTCTCTTATGCAGCATGGCGGGGAGCTCAGAGTCTTCAGTCTCTGTCTCTTGTCCATTCTTTCTTGCTAGAAATTAAGTGTGTCAAATATATCCTTAGCTGTGAGAACTTGCCTTATCCTTTCACATCCATCTTCCGTCCCCCAGAACCCAGCAGTTCCACCAGGCTCCCCATCCTTGTTTCCCATACTTGCTCATCCATCCTGGAAAGGTTTTTGTCTGTTGGTAAAGTTAACTGGCTGCCGTAATATCATAGGTGTCCTTCACCTTCTCTCTTCCCACCTGAAAGTCACTGTTGTAGATTTGTCTTGTGGTACAGCACATCTGCTTCTCCTTACGGAAGCTTTTGCTGTGTGCTCATCCACCTTCTCTAACAGAGCACTATTTCACGATCATTATCCTCGTGAGCCTTTTAAAATGGTCTTATTAATAAATAAGTAAGTTGAGAGACTGGCAGTGAGCTGGTGTCATGTTTTTAGGGCTGTCTTGGTGGCACACAGGAACCTCTGGGGTGTTCCCAGTGGATGACACCCACTCTGGTGCTTGCTATCACAGGGACAGATTATAACCACCTTCTTGCACCCTGGCAGCGTAGGGCTGATGGAGCAGCTTTCAGGGTGCTCTTGCGTGCTGTGTGTGTTTGAGCAGCGTTGATGTTCCTGTAATTTGCACTGGGTGGACAAACAGGCTGCTTATTGCTCCTGTGATTGCCCAGGAAATGTTCTGTCGACTCCACCCTTTTTCCTGATGTGTAGCACTTCCCTCTGATCCAGTGTGGAGCTAAACTGGAGAGGAACAGAGAACTGGGTGAGTCATGTCACAAAGCTTTTACAGCAGGTGTCTCACTGAGTCTGCTTACCTTGCTTTCTTTTCTCTTGTGAGTCTTTTTCTGCCCCATCTCTTCATTTTCTTTGGGTTGTCTTTGATGAGATGCTCTTAATAGAAACAGTCTTGTTAGCTCAATTTTTCCATCTGTCTCCGTCTTCTGTTCTTTCCCCTGAGATCTTCAGCTTGCCAGCACAGGGGGTAAATTGGCAGGTAAAGATGATCTTGAGATGCTTTCTGCTACAACACTTCTTCATGGCAGCATTACATAAAATCAACTTCGCTTATGGAAAATGAAGGGGAAGTTTCATCAGAGCAGCACCTGGGGAGGAAGGAGAGGGAAGACTAGCAGCTACAATGCTGTTTCAAGTAAAACGTTCTGCCTGTTGGCTTTGTTGTATCAAAATGAGTTGACCATTAACTTTAGTATGGAAAAATTATTTCTCCTTCCTGAGTATTTGTCCTTCTTTCAAAGGGAAGAAGAGATCCATGGTAGGAATTGGTTGTTTGTTTATTATCATTATTAAAAAAAGACAAACCGGCCCCTTTGGCTGGGATCTGTTGTAAGGACTGCTGCTGTCTCCTGGCACGCTTTTGTCTGGCCCTCCCGTGTCTGACTTCTGTAATAAGTTCTTCAGGACGTGAGTGGTCATGTTTGCTATTTATGTAGTGCGGTTTGGACAAGATGCCGATCAATGTTGACTGCTCCTGTGTGCTGTGGCAGTGGTATATGTGTGGCCCTTAGAGACTTGGCATATATATGAGTGAATGTGCATGACCCCATAATATGCTAATTTATGGAGGGGGGAAATGTATAAAAAGCTTGTGACTTCGATAAATAAGCTGTTTTCAGGTAGAGGGACAGAGCAATCCCCCCCACAGTGGGTAAAATAAGCAATATACTGTTGAATGGAATGTAGCGTAATAGAAGCCTCTGGGTATGGGTTACTGTCCGTTGGAATCGCGGAAGCAAGTCTTTCAACAGCTGGTTTGTTTAATGCTTTCAAATGTAATTGTAACTTGTAATGCAGATGGGCAAAATCTTTACCCGTTTAAACAATTATTTTTTTTCAAATGTGTAGAGTGGAGTAAATGAATGCTTTTGATCTTCATCTTTTTTTTTTATCTACTCTGAAAGAAGAAAGCTGTAATAAGATGCCTCCATTAAGTCCATTTTGACTACAGCCACTCTTCAGCTCTTCCATCACTGGGAGAAATGTTGTATGGTTTCTTTTTACACTGTAAATATTTAAGGAGAACATAACTTCTTGGTGGAAACGGTCTAATTAAAAATATTAGGAGCTGTGTTTATTTATAAGACGTATGAATAATTATTACTCAAAGTCTGAGTATTATTTTCTTGGGAAGTCCCTCATTAGAAACTCTGCATCATCCAGGGTGAACTGGACTGTTACTTAACTAGTTTTGGTTCACATCTGGGCAGAGATGTAAAGAAAAACTGCAGAGGCAAATACAACACGTTGTGAATAAGAAAGCAAATCTTACAGCATCCCAGATACTTTTCATAATTATTTTTCTTGTTGTCTGGAACTTAAGCGCAGCCAATGCTTAGCCGCTTGTACAGTGAAATGTTAAGTTTATGGAATATTGTTCTGGGTGGTGCTGGGAGGGAGGGAGGGAGAGAGAAGTCAGGGAGGTAGGTGTGTGCTTCCCCCTCGCCCCCACCGTAATGCCAGCACTGCTGGAGATCTCTAAGCCTGCCATGTACCTTCTACCAGGCTGCATACCCTCGGTGCAGCTCTGCTTGGGATATACATACAAGTATTTGGCATCTCTCCATTTTCTTCAGAGCAGGGACCATTGTTTGTGCCTGGACAACAGTGGCTGTGTTTCCTAATTCAAAAAATGCCTTATAGAAGAGGCCTTTATCATCATTCCTCCTTTGCAAATGTGCAAATAGAAACAGAAAAGGGAGCAGCTTCCCCTCAGGTGGTGTAGATGCGCAGCAGTCAGGATAAGAGCCCTCGTCCTTGCCAAGTCCTATAGTTAACTTCATCTGATGTCAGCATCACCAAGCAAAACTCTCTTGTGAGCTTCTGAAAATAAGAGTTTATTACAAAATATTGCAGAACATAAACAACTCTCCCCTCTGTGCAGACAGAGCTAGCTTAGTTGCAATTACTGATAATCACTGCCTTAAGCTACTGGCCATGATATTGTTTGACATAGGAATAGCTCAATAGTCAGTGCTGGCGCTGTAGGGTTGGAGACACATGGCAGACAATAATAACACATACAACAGGCTACTTCTTATCCATCAGGTTACTGGAAAAGGAGGTTTCTGCATTGTCTGCTCATGGCCAGGGCTGGGAAGTGTTCTCCTGCATGGTCCCACACACTGGGAGTGAACTCTGACCAGCTCACTTCTTGAAGTTGTCGTTTAGTTTTTGTTACACAACACTTGTAGCTTTGACTTTTCCTTAAACAGAACAAAACCAAAAGCTTTTGGGGTTTTTTGTTCTTATTTTCTCAATTCTTCAATGGTCTCTTTTTTTTAACTTCTCTTTTTTTTTTTTTTTGAGAGCTGATGCTGTTCTTCTTAGGCCCATAAATATGCATCTCTTGCTCCATCTGTCTTTTTACCACACACACCAGATGAGTATTCCGCCATCCTTACTACGATGGTACTCAGTCACACTCTCCACACTTTTCTGGCCCTGTCTTTCCTTGTCTTCCCTCACCTGCCCTGATACCTGGCTCCTACCTTTCTCATGTTGTCTCCGCCTGTGCCGTATCCCTTGGGATTGTTCCATGCATGCCGACTGTTGTCCTGGCACCACCTGCTCTGCATCTTGCTTTTCTTGCATTTGCCTTTGCCCTCTTCACCTAAAGGAGAAGGCCTCTTGTACTCCTTTCTTTTGATGCAAAGACTTCTACTTTATTCTCCCCTCTGTCCTCTCCCTGTACCATTGAAGACTAAATGAAATGTGTGTACCTTCCTGCTTAATAGCCAGATCTTGATTCTTAGTATCTTCACAGTACAGTGAAATCCCAGCTACACTTCTGTACTTCATAGTTTTTTGTACAGCACAAATCTAAGGATGATACCCATAACTCTTGTTTTGTGAACTTGCTTAGCTTGGATAGGATAAGAAAGTAATAGATACAGAAACAACGAATGGTAATATTAGTTACAGATACAGGTTGCAGGGAAAGGAGAGCCCACTTTCGAGGTAAGAATTTTTGTGCTATAAGGATTTTGCAAACTGGACATTCCTGAGGCCAGTGTAGGGTGGGAGAGCATGCACTCATGCAGGACAAGAATTTTGCATTCAGGAGAGAGCGAGGAGTTGTTCTTATCTCTCTGCCTCTCTTTTGCTTTTTATCCTCTGTCTGACTATCCATTAATTCTTATGTCTGTGCTCCAAACCAGCCATAATGTGCGCTTTGTAGCTTACATCTCACTGTGATTTATTTGTGGCTGTTTACTCAGAATTGTTTGCTTCTGTGGCTGGTAGTGGGGTAACTAGATTTTAGCATCAAAGGCTGCACTGCCTGACATTGGTGATGTTAAAGTCTCGCTATTCTCCTGTCATGGATGGGGAGGAATTCAGATGTGGTGACTTGATTGAGCATGTTCCTATCATACAATAAAGGAAAACTTGACAACTGAATTGGAAGTGATGGCTTGATTGCGTTAGGACTTTTCTGCTGATAAATGATTAATTATTTCTTGTGTCCCCCATGCCCCTCCTCCCCAAAACTAATCAAATTTAAGCAGAGTTGGCTTTGCATCTAAGAACTGGGCTTCTGCAAAATGTAGCAAAACGCAATCAATTAATGTTTTTATGGTTCAATTATTAGTTCATAAGAAATCTCAGTTTTTCCACAATAGTGGCATTTTTCTTGGTTTATGCAACCAATGGTATGTGAAAAATCTCTGTGTTGCTAATGATAATCCATCTGTTGACATGCTACTAGAACAGCAGTGCACGTAACGGCATTTTATGTTTGGTCAACCATTAGGCAACCATTTTCTTACAATTTGGTAGTTTTGTTTCATTGTGTGAGAAAGTAGATGCTAAAACTGGTAGACCTGGAATATAACTGTGCTGACCTCACAGGAGAGAAATGGCTTTGTCCAGTGTCCCATCTGTCGTCTTGACCTGCTTCTGTCTTTTGTGAGAAATACCAAAACAAAAAAAGGTGTATTTTGGAGCTTGGTGGTGGTCTGAGCGGTGCTATGTGTGAGCACCTGGAATGAAGAATTTGTCTGCTAAAAGCGTATGTTTTCCTCCTGCAAGTGTTTCTGTTGTTCTAATGAAGTGGTCTCCTTATAAACTCTTGAATTGCTCATATCCTGTGATCATCATGGCTGCAAGAACATCACTTTTTGTTACTACCAGAATATAACTTTTGATGTTTCAGGCAAATGGATTTGTTCCTCAGCTGCTCTTAGCAAGTGCTTTGTGGATGCATCCTGCAGTCATCTGTCCTGGTTTCTTTTATATTTAGGGAAGGCAAAGGAGCTGTGCTGAATACTGTTAAGATTGACCAAGGGTGGTCTGGGCCATCTCCTTTGAGTCTCTGTTGAGTTCTGGCCCAAGACCTTTAAACAATGGCTTTTCTATGTGGATGTGCCTGAGTCCAGCTCATGTTATCTGCAGCCTGTCATCGTAAGCTTGGGGTGAGGGGTAAGAAGGGCTAAGCTGGAAGAAGAAAGGGGAAGGAAAGAGAAGGGCAGGCAACTTTCTGTCTTGAAACTTGTAGCCTGACTTAGGGAGGTGGTGAGAGAAGTGGGGGCTTCTGTCTGATTTTCAGAGACCAGTCACACTGACCTTTCTGAAATTGAGGAAGATGGTGACTAAGATCTGTCTGCTAAACCTGTAGATGTAGCTAGCCTGCCATCTTTGTGTGGTGGTGGTGCCTTTTCCTGAAAGCCTCTGGAAGCACAAAGCGTTTGTGGCCTCTAGGTTGAGCATCGAACAGAGTACAGAACCTGGAATGGCTGAATCCCGTCCCACCTCCTGCATGGGGTATCTCACAAAAAGCTGAAAGAAATGGTGTCCTATGGACCAAATGTTCAACCTTACACTTGAGAACAAGGTGGACACAGAAACTAGAAAACATATGCAGCGAGACCTCTCCTGCAGCAATTTCTGGTGGCTCCTGCCAGGAGGAAACCTCTTTTCTCACATCTCCCAGCTATAATGTTATATCACCAAATGTGAAACTTTTTTTTTTGATTGTGAAATGTGCCAAACCCTTATCTAGGCTTCTTTTCAGATTACTTTGAATTTGGGCTCTTTTTTTTTTTTTTTTTTTTTCCTGGGAAGACTAAGAAATAGAACAAATTACCTGTACAGGATTTATTTCTTTACCAGTTTTTGGTCTATTTGAAATGACTGAACAAGCTTCAGTAACATGGTGCTTTGATTTATTATAAAATAATGAGCAGATTTTCTCCAGGTCTGTCTTTGTGGGCCTGAGATAGTGTCACCCTGAAATGCATGAGTCCTTCCCTGAGCGTGAGAATCATACTTTAATTGTCCCTAAAGCCAGACTGCTGCTACTGGGAGGTGTTATTTGTCATGGGAGTAGTCATCCTTTGGGAGCAATCTCTTCTGTCTTCAGCAAGAAGTTTAACTTTTGTTTGTACCTGAAATTTGACCTTTGGTAATAACATGGTGAATGTCCTTTTCTTTTGAAGTGTGAGTTGGTTGCAAGAAGGATGCTGGAAGTTAAGTATTTTGTGTGACAGCGCACCCAAAGTAGAGAACAAGCAGCTAAACTGAAGTCATCCATTCTTTATTTCCCAACAATTAGGCACCATTTATTATCTCTGTCCTAAGTGTTTCTGTCTTGTCTCTGTATTTTACTTAGTAATTAATACTTGCCTTCTAGTCAACGGCAATGCACTTGAAATCAGAGGCAAGTGCTGGGACACTGGTGTCACCCCTCTGCGCACCGTCACTCTGTGCAATGTGCTCAGCAATTACCAGAGGGATCGCGAATGCTTTCTTTAGAAGTTTTGGGAAGCCTTGCTGGCAAGGTGTATGTGCTCCAGTGCCCATAGCTTGAATGACACTGCCAGATGGACTATATGCTCAAGTGGCTCTGACCACTGCCGGGGTCATCGTGTGTCTAAAGGCTTAGTCACCTTTTAGATTAAGTTTTTTGAAATAATTTTTTTCTTTTAGTTTACCAAACAAAGCTCACTGAATTATTCTAAAACTGATGAAATATTGTTTGTTCTTAGTCCAATAGAAACAGTTTTAAAAATGTTTGGAAAAGCGTTTTTCAACATTTGCGTTGGTCTTTCTGTTGACCCAAAATTGCTCATTAACTTGGTGATGCACCCAGGCTGCTCTCTGAAATAGATAGTCTAATACACCCTCTGCTGCTCTGCTCAGTCGGTGTGTGTGTTTCCTTTAAAATGCTACAAGAAGCACAAATACAGCTGGAGCACCTAGTCTGGAGTTGGGAACAAAAATAAACATGACATTATTATATTAGACTTGGACACAGTTCTAACTGGTGGTGTGCTTTGATAATTTTGACATCTAATATTTTTAAGCAGACTTTAAGGTTCATTGGCTTTGCTAGCTTGGTGGCTAAGCCTTTCTCAGTCCTTCTTTTTTCTCTGAGGTTCTTGGTTTGGTGTTTGTGTCCTTCTCCAAAGTCTGCAACTATGGAAAGCCATGGTTGTGCTTTTCCCTGGTCATCCGAAAGTGGCTGTTAGACATGATGCCCCAGCTACCAACTGCAAACACTGTTTTGCACAGCAAGGTCAAATTACACAGATTTCCCATCAGCTCGCGCTCTAACTGTTACTAATGCACTTCTGTCGTTCTCCCTTCCTGCACTGAAACTCCTCAGTTTAGTAACCTTGGAGCCCAAGGGTTAGAACAGACTGTGAATTTGCCACGACTCGTTTCATTTGCATTCAGACTCTTAAATGGCTGTTCCCTTTCTTCTGCTTGGGCTTTAGGGAGCCATGGGCAGCTTGCCAGCAGAGTTTTGACCACAGGGTTGCTCTGGGTCTATGCCACTGCGATTACTCCCACCGCTATACCAATAGCTGTATTTATATTTGCAGTCTCACCAGCTACAGATCTTTCTATTTTAAGTATCCCTGGCATGCTGTAGGCTTTCCAGAACATGATTTGCACTCTTAGGGAAAATGAAAGATGCATCCAGAAAGCGGCAAGCTTGCAGAAGTTTGGATGTACATCAAGTTTCCTTGAGGCGTACCTTAGGAGAAATGACGTCTGGTTATGAATTATGACTGCTAGAAGATTTCTATCACTTATAGAAAACTAAAAAGGAAAGATTCTGACTGATTCTGCTTTATTTTTTCCAATGTATGTACATTGGTACAGTACTTCTGTTTTCAATGCTGAATAGCTATTAACTCAAAGCCTTAAATGCAGCGCGTCAGTGATGTGGAGTTGTCACTGACAGTAGTGTTTGGTAAAGAAGATGCTCTTCCATGCTTCTCCAACCTACAGTCTTTTCCTAAACTTGCTTAAAGGTAATAAAAGGTTATCTTGGCCACTGGCACCGTTGCAGAATAGCAGTATGCTGAACAACCTGTGTGTGTGTGCATGCGTCTTGGATTTGAGCAGGAAAAACGCTGAGGGCTGACTCACCAGAACGTTGCTTCAGGGGAAGGAGGGGGGTTCAGCTGCTCGTCGTTCCCTTGCAGTCAGATTTGATCCATTAGTATTTTAAGAAGGCAGTTAGGGAAATTTGCCATCTCTACATGGCATTCTGTGCCGGGCATGCTTGATGGGGAGAGAAGAACGTATGTGAGGGTTCAGTGGTTTCTTGTTGGCTCAGCTAACTGAATGTTAGTAATTGTCAACATTATTAAAAGCTTACATGATATCTCTATCTAATTCCATTAAAACAGTTTGGCTGGTAGGAACATTCAGCTTCTGAATCTCTTGAAATTACAGTAGGTCAACAGACAAACTTACTTATGAGGATTAATAAAGACTATAACAACAAGGGCCCTGTGAGTAAATGACTTGTGTGTAGCAATATGTGCGCAGAGCAGTTACTGAAGAGTAGCAAGAGTCTTGTTTCCACTATAAATGTTCTTCCGTATCTTTCCAAGGGGTGATGTGGTACCTGGGCCACATCATTCTTGATCCCATCTGCCACGGCTGAAACCTTTCAAACTTGGATGAATAAAATATTTTAAAGCATATGATAAGTAATTTAAGAGACAAAGACTAAACTTCAGTGTTTCTGGACCAAATATAATTTGGGTTGGAAGGGACTTTTGAAGGTCATCTGGTCCAAACCCTTGGCTCAATGTCCAAGTTTAAAGTTGGGCAAGGCTCTAAGCAGCCTTATCTAGTCAAGCTTTGCTTGTCTTCCAAGGATCACTAATGGAAATGTTGGACAATGTCGATCCCAGTGTTGACCCCACCAAGGACGGCTACTGTTAACCACCCTATCCAGTGTGGGCTGACCTGCTGACCACTGCCTGTAGAGCTGGGCAGTCTGTCCAGATCTCCTTGCATCTTCTAGTCATGTAACCAGCGATCGCTGCTCTCTGGTTCTGTCTGCTGAGCCAGCCATCTCAGTGTAGCAGGCAGTCACTTTGGTGAGGCACCCTTTGCTTGGCGCAGGAGCTGTCCCATCGCCTTCCCCGATCCCCGTGTAGTTTGGACACGTCTGACCCGTTTGCTTTGCCCTCTTACTAACAGCCCCAGACCTACGTGAACTTTGCAGTGAGCAGCCACTCAAGAATCAAGGCAGAGCGGAGGACCATGGATTTCTAATGTATTTCTTTTTGTCAGAGGGCTTAGCAATACTTATGTTCGCAGAATGACCTTACAGACCAGAGCTGTGGGGCTGTGGCCTCTCCTTCCAGCTGTCAGTGCTGGACATTTCCCAATGCATTTCACTGCCTGAACGTTCCAGGTTTCAGAACAATCTCAGCTGTACTGATAGGTACATTGAGGGTGGGAAGAGTTTGGTTCCTATTGAAGAAATTAATTGCTGGTAACTTTCCACATTCTTCTTTCTCAGTTTTGCCACTGAATATTTTCCAGGACCCATTTTTTCCAGTACACTGTTCCGGCTGCGAAAACTATAGGCTGGTTTTCAGTACAGTTTAGTCAGGAGCAGCTAATATTAAGAAGAAAACTCATTTGCATTTTCAGAACTTGTGGATGATTAAGTTTTCAGTAGCGGAGATTTTTTTTTTTCTTTAAGTGCTAACAAAATATGTGTATGTACAAAAGCTGTATTTGAGTGCACAGAGATTAAGCCAGCTATAAATAGCATCTTCCATGACCCTGCTGGAATTTTCTTTAAGCTTGGAAACACTGAAGTGTGTGTTTTGTCAGATTTGAATCATGAACCTTGAAGAAGAGCTAATGAGTTCTTATTTCTTGCCCCTAATCTCCAACTAGAGCGTTGTTTATATGAAGAGCAGATCAGTCTGAAACTGTAGCTCAGGCTTCAGTTCCCTTATTTAACTTCTTTTACTCGCTTTGTTTATTGTGATGGGTTTTTTTTCTGCTCCAGTCGGTGTGTTTATGAAAATAATTAATTTCAACCCATATTATCAAACCCATGCAGGCTGGGCAATTGTTGCTGTGGCTGACAGTTTACAAAATCTACTTTATTTCCTTGTTTCAAAAACAAACTTCTCTTCTTGTAACTCAGCCTCCCCGTGAAATGCATGGCTTTCTCTGTTGTTCTCTCTAGTTTTTGTGGCAGCTTAATGAAGAGGTGTAGCTGGAACTAAATGATCAACTCTTGGGACAAGATCTGTGTTCTCTGCTACCTGTCCTGGTGGATCTGGTTGTAGGCAATTGGTGGCAAAGAAGTCATTTGCTTCTGGGGCTGAGATTTGGTTCTCAAAAGTGGGCTTCAAAAGTGTTCCCTGGCTGTGCTGCACCCGAACTGGCTGGGGTGCAATTAACATAATTGTTAATTAAGTTTAGCCAACAAAACAACAAAAAATGATAACCACCCACCCCCACCCACCCGGTCAGTTGAAATTGAAATGTTTTGTTAAGAATACATTGACTTTGACATCTTTGGTAGGAAGCAATCAGAATGCTTTGCATGTCCTTTTTGCACGCAGAATTTCTTTCAGCATATATTAGTATTTAAGCTATAATAGATGTTTTGGTAATTGGTTGAATCCTTGCTTCAGAAATCTTCTCTTTAAATTTCTCTTCTGTTTCTGCATAGAACAGAATTGTAAAAAATAAATTCCAGTGCTTGACTAGCTCTTGTTTGGCATGAAGTCGTAGAGCACTTAAAATTCCTCATACAACAGCTTTAATTGCCTGCTAATCTTGCCTAAAGATTGGCTGAGAATGTCAGCTCGGTTCTCCTGTTGCTTATTTTCAGTAGCATAGACTGCAAATGCTTGGAGAAAATGTATTGGGAGTGTTTACTGTAGAATGTGGGTAAAGAGGTATGGAAACCCTTGCCTAGAGGTCAAACTGTGGACATTTAGGTTGTTGGCTATTGATCTGTATCGCTAAGATGCATGGCTTTTGTAGAATTGAGTTAATAATTTCTTGGTGTAATGCAAAAGCAATAACCAGTTGACCTGAGCCCCTGAACAGGACCCCAGTGGAAGGAGATGGTGTGCGATGCTGCTCCAGCGCTGCTGCTCTGCTCCATGGAGCCTTCCTCGATGAACCGCTCTTTTGGACAAAGACTGACCGATAGCCGTGCCTTCCTCTTTCCTTCCTACGTTGTGTTGAGCTTTGATGAATGTGTTAGTGCTCATGTTGTTGGCTGTTCCCTTTTTTTAGAAACAAATCTTGGCCGCAGTAACTCTATATCTATGGTGAGTAATGGAGAAATCATTGCTCGTTAATGATTCACTTACAGGTTCCTGTATTGCTGTTGCTCAGTCACTTGTGTTGCAGTTATCTACAGAAGTATTGCTCAGATGAGCACTTAATCCTGATTTTCATAGTTTCAGTAGGGTTATTGTAATGTCAGGATGGCGGGTGTCAGCCTTCCGTTACTGATCATCTGGTCCAAAGTGTATCACCCCGGAGCAGGTCCCGGTGATACTCTTTGTAGGTATTCTGTGCCTTTGAATCTTGCAACTAAAATAATGTTGGTGCTACTTAAAGGCCACTTTTAACAGGGTTGCTTTTTCTTTTGTTGGTTTGCAAGAGCTGGGCTTGGCTATTTGCTTAAGTTACTATGTACCTGTCCCACTGTGTGTGCCTCTTGTATGCTAAAGAGATTAAATACTAAATTTTGGTTTTCCATTTTGAAACTTATTTTCAGGTAAAGTTCTCATCACAGTCTCTCCAAAGTATTTGCTTTCTGTGAGCTCGCTTGGTGATCCGCTTTCTTGCGAAGTGCCTGTGCTTTGCTGCCGCAGTTACAGGAATGGTGCATCTGATAAATGAGCAAAAGCAAACTTCAACTCTTAAATAACTCAGTTGCAGAAACCGAGTCCTGAAAGAGATGCCTGGGGTCACTGAGTCCAGCCCTTTGTCTTCATTGTGCCTGTCATATCCTCCCTGGGCTGATTGAGTTACGCAGGCGAAGCTTGCCTAATAATTCAGCTTCCTATTTTGTAACAGTCATTATTGTAAGCTGTTTCATGGTGCCATTGTTCAAATAAACTAGAAAAAAAAAAAAGGGCTCGCACAAGAACAAGAGGATGCTTGCGCTGCTTCTGGCTTGGTTACATCCTGTTAAAAAAACAACACTTGCCATGCGGTGCTAGGGATTATTCAGCAACGTCAACCCAATAATAGAAATTAATAAATTAAAAAGCACTGGAAGCTTAAGGATGTTAACAATATGAAAACGCTGTGGCCTAACTTTTAAATATTCAATATCTTTTTTTTTTTTTTTCTTGATGTCTACTTGCCTTCCAGCATGGGCGGCCAAAGCCCAGCTGCTCTGAGCCATTTCCCAGGGACATCGTGCATGCTAACGGAGGCCCTGGGCTTGGCGGTGCTATGGTTGAACCCACGGTCAGGGTGAAAACCTGCGTGCCAGAGCAGAGCAGCTGAGAGCCCGGCCCTGGGGAAGAAGGGGAGGCTGTGGCAGACCCCGTCCCAAGGGGGTGTGCAGTGTGAGGCTCCCTCAGGTAGAAGCATGGCAGACTTTCTGATAAGGAGTGATTTTTCAAGCCAGTTATTTCCGTTGCTTTTAGGAGTTGCTGTAATTGATTTGATTCTAGGGAGAAAAATCAGAATTTTTTAACAAAACTTTTTTTTGTGGTGGTTTTTCTTTTCTTTTTTTCTTCTTTTTTTTTTTTTTTTTCTTCTTACCAGTAGTGAACCAGTTTGGGGTTTGTGCAGGGGAAGGCTTTCTCATCATCATTCCCTAAAGTCATTTCACAGCAATGGCTTCATACCCTCTCCATTTTCTTCCTTGTGTTGCCCTTCTCCCCTTTCTCTTCCCGCACACCGCCCTTTCCCTCCCGTGGTTCCCGGAGTGGAGCGGGAGCTGGCGGCGAGCCGGGAGCTCAGCCTGCCAAAGCACCTTTGCCTTTCTGAATTCATAAGCTCCAGGATGTCGCATACCAGAGAGCTCAGATCTGCATTTGGGTTCAAGTTTGTGCAAAAAAGTGGGAATATCCCTGCTCAGATTTTTTTAATAGCTCTTAATAGCTCAAGTGAAGGAGCACAAAACCTGATTATTTTTAAATTTTTTTGTGAGGGACGCCCCTTCAACAAGCCTGAGGTTGTTCCGCGTCGTGTTGATCCACATAAATTGTTTGAGGGACCTGGGCCTAAGCTCATATGGGAAACGGCACTGGATCAATGAAAGAAAACATTCAGCAATGTGCATTTTATACAAGCATTTAAACTTTTTTTTTTTTGGTTTTGTTTAGTAATAAAAGGAACAAAGCTATTATTAGTGACCACGGGCTTGGGAGTTTGCTAAAGCAGCAATAGTTACTCATCTGTTTTCATTTGCAGAAGTATTCTAACAAAGGCAGCCACAAATGCAGCAGCGGGGTTAGGAGGTGGATGGTAGGACTGGAAGTGCAGTTTCTGGAAGCCGGTGCTTACTAAGTCCTTTCTGTCTAGTCTTGGTTTTGTGGCCATTAGGAGCACGGTTCCCGGTGAGTTCTTGCTTTGCTGGATTGAAACGAGAAAGAATGAATCCCCTGGGTAAGTTCTCGGTCCTTTTTCTTCTCTCTGCTGCAGCAGGGTTGTACAGAGCAATTGTCACGTCCGGTGCCGGCCTGGGGTTGCGTTTGCATGTCTGCTCCTCAGCTGGCTCACAGGAGTTGGAGAACAAACAGTGTTGTAGGATTTATTTAAATTTTTTTCTGCCCACTCCACTCCTGGCCCAGATAGCAATAAAATTAAGAAATTATCAGCCTTAACAACAACGACAACAAAAAAAAACCCCAAACTCACACAAGGTGGTAAATATTTCTTTGCTCCTTTCTTTTTCCTTCTACAAAACAGCCTAACAGGCATGCACAAGACCTTTGTATGTGCTTTAATGTTCAGCTAGCTGGTCCGTGGTTCGCTCCGTTGCAAATGCTGTGGGCTGCAGAACTGATGCTATGGGGTCGACGCTGCTGTGCCATTGCCATTTTGGTGCAGTTTCCTCAAATAGGCAGTGAGGGCAGGCAAGTTTTCACCTGGAAATGCTGTAGTCAAATGCCGGCTGCATCAAAAGGGTGTTAGTTAGTCCATGGGAAGGAAGAATGAAATACTTCTATTGATTTCCTTGGGTTTGGGACCATGTCCTAGCTAAACTTGGTTAAAATGTGCTGCATGAATGTATGCTTGAATTTAGTGTTGTAATTAAATGCTTAGTGAAAGTTTGCTGTCTAATAATCTCATTAAAATCAGCCTCTTTTTCTCCCCAATCCTGCTGCAGTTAGGAGTCTGACCTTGCAATTTGAGGTTAAATCCTAAGGCTCCTAGGACAAATACCACGAGAAATATCTTGAATAAGTAATGTTAAACTTTCTGAAGTAACTTTCAGAAATTGCTGTTTGCTTAGACATCTGTATGCTGAAGATATGGACTTAAAACCATGGAAGACCTAAATGGAAAGCAAGGATGGAGAAGGAAAACTCATGTTTGTACAGAGATGTGTTGGGGTGGCTGAAGCCACAGTGTAGAAAGTTCCAAGTATTTTTCTGGTGTCTGAAATGATATTGTCTGTGGTTTTTAGATAACAGATAAGCAAGGGAGGAATAATTGGGCTGCTTTATCGGGCTGCTTACAGAACCTTGAAGTTTAGCATGATAGTTGAATAAAAGGTCTTATCTGTATTTACGGTTGTTAATGGTCAGAAACTGCCATTTAAGAGTAATTTGTATTTTACTTTTATTAAAATTGTAAATACGTATTTTTCCTGGATTCTGTACAAACATTTTTTCAAAAAACATATCTTCTCTCTTCGCTACATGAAATAATATTTTGCTTTCAGATGCCAAGCTTTTGGGAGTAGACTGATAGAATAGGAAAAATGTTGCACTTGGTGATATAGTTACACGGGGCATTTAGCAGGGCTTTTTTATTTTCAGGAGTGAAGTTTTTTAATTTTTAATCTTCCAGTTTTCTTTTTTCTTCTTAACAAAGGTTTTGCAAGCACAATAAAATACGTAGACATAAAAGTTTGAAATGACCTGGTGCTAACGGGAACAAAGAAACCTTCGCACTCTTGAAAAGGGATTCTATGCATAAAACTTCGGTTTGCTTGGGTTTCCTCCATGGCAAACAAATTTTTGAAGTTTACTTTGGCAGCAATTCATACCACCATTATGTTAAATAGGAGTGGAAGGATGTTTCCAAGCAGCATGTTGTTTCATTGCTATGCAGAAATGCAGGTTTAAATCTATTTTCTGTAGGTATCTTCGTTTTTTGTTGTTGGGGGCTTTTTTGTGTGTGGTGTGTTTTTTTTTGTTGTTTTTTTTTTTTTTTTTTTTTTTTTAATTTCCTTGTCTTCTTCCCATGCATCTGTAGGTTCCCAAACTCATTGGAAATAGTTACATGCACCTTTTAATTGAAATGAGGGAAGTATGTGATTTAACCATTCTGGCTTGAACTTCGCTGTTTAAATTTTTATGCACGTGAAAAGTTAACCAATACAAAAATGCATGCACGGTGGGTCCCATCTTGCATTTTCTTATTTGACTTATTAGTTCCAAAGAGTTTAATTGCATTTAATCTCAAATGAAAAATTATGAAGATGGACTTTGCTATAGATGATTTTAGCACTTCTCTGCCAATATCAATTTTTCTTTTGCTGCTCTGGTTATAATGGAAAACACTGTTACAGAAAAACTCCTGGATATTGCTTCTTGGAGGGTGGTACACGGATAGCTGATAAAATGGTGCCACTGTGGAATAATGCAGTGCTAAACAATGTATTAGTTAGAAACTGGGGTTTTAAGCTGCTGCAGATAAATGTAGAACATGCTGGCCAATTTCTGACAAAATTGACTTTAGGTTTTCTGGAGCGTGGTGTCTGTGTACCTCTGGCAGGGAAGCAAGATTGGGGGGTGCACCTTTTTGTTCCTATGGAGAGTATCAGCACAGGAGTGTGATGTTGGAAAATGGGTGTTAGCCATGAGTTATTCCTGTAATAATATGTAATCCTTACAGTAATACCTGAGGAGTTGCCATGGTTTAGTGAGTGGTTTGGGGATTTTCGTGGCTTAGTTTTGTTTTGAGGAGGCTACTCTCAACTTATTTTCCTTAGACTGTGTTGGAAGTACCATGGTCCTCTCCTAGAGGTGAATCGGACCATTTCTAGCAGCTTCAGTCCGTTACTTGCATGTGGGCATGGAGAGGGCTTTTCACCCTCTCAAACTGCGATCTTCTGCATTCACTGGAACCTCAGTAGCCTTTTATTGCACTTTTTTTATGGCAGTATATCAAGGTTTTCCTTTAATATGGAAGGATACAACTTACCTGAAGTAATAACTGTAAGGCTGTTTTATTGCTTGTAAAACTGTTGATATCAGAGTCTTGAGTGCCTCCCTTGCTGGCACTCGCTGGTGCTTTCATTTCCAGTCCTATTCCAGGCTACTACACTACCAAGGTCTTGGACCTGTTTACAAACCAAACCCCTTTGGCCTGGGAATGGCATTATTCTAGCTGACTTGGCAATTCTCAACTTACCTGGTGCTGGTTCTGCGGAGGTGTGTGGTGGGATGGGTTATTAATTTTTTTTTTTTTTCTGCTTAGGGCTTTTTTGCTCTTGTTTCAGGGGAATTTTTGAAACCCAGTCTGGAAAGATTTAATGTGCTGGCTTTTTAGTAGTACTAAACACTTGTTTGATTGTTAAAAACTAATACATAAGCTTTCAAATATTAAAGACTTCAGTTTCAAACAACTTTGTATATGGACTTAATCAGTAGAACATATTATCTAATGCATTTGATCTGCTTTATGTTTTTTTTTTCAATGGAGCGTTTTCACCTTAACACTGCTGTGTATTTTGTAGATGGTCTCAGCTTTCTCCCAGTTATTTTCTAAAACAACAATTCTAGCAGCATGAACTAATGTAAGTGTCTTTAGAAAGCACTTGCTCTGCCAGACAGGAGGGTGTTTTTCAGGTTGCATACTTTGGTTTTGTGTACTTCTTAATTATTACTTTTTTTTCATAATAAATTAGACTGTATTAAAAGAGCACCGGAGGCTGAAGTTCTTTGTTCCCAGGCTGGGAATAACGTGGCTAGTGAAGGTGTTTTCATTCTGCTCCACTTTTGAACTTCAGTGGAAATTTTGGATGGCGAGTCCAGGACGTTGAACAGTAATGGGATGCCAGGGGTTTGATGTAACAGCTGAAAGAGTTCTCTGCTAAACTTGGGAATAGGTGTTGCAAGAGCCTGGCAGGTTCACCTTCAGTTATGTCTTGTGTTGCTTGTCAATGCCAGGTAGCATGATGAAAGACACATGACTGTTGGCTGCAGAGGATGGATGATACTGGGATTTAGAGATGTGGTTTCAAGTCCTGCCTAGTAAAGGCGGTGCATCCCCAAGTTAAGTCCCCTAAGGGGCTCTGCTCAAAATCCTTGCAGTCCTTGTGGGTGATGGCATCTTTGTTAGGTGATGTGTGGCTGTTGGACCCTTCAGCTGCTGTCTTTGTCTTTGAAAGGTGTCCCTCTTAAACCTGCTCTGGACTGATTCTCTGCGTGCCTTCTATCTACTTCAAGTTTTCTCTTTTTGTAGTAGGTATTTCTTGGATTTATGTTGTTGTTGAGGTGAACCCCTAGTCTTTGGGTTATCGGTTGTCAATCAGGAGAGGAAGGGCAGGTGAGCTTCTACAGATTAGATTAGCCTATGTAGCCTGGTAGGTTAAAACATGAGAGCTCCAGCTTTTCAGGATGGCAGAAAGTGGTGGGCAAATGGAGGTGTGATGTTAAGACTCTTGAAGGTAAATTGGCTTTGTTCTCCTTGCAAAGCAAACTCCCTGGAAGGGAATGTGAGTTTTCTTCCTCTGTCAAAGTCTGCTGTAAGTTATATGCGTGTTATAAACATCTTGACCTGAAATAATACTTAAATTGACTGGCCAGTCTGGACTGCTAGAGGGTACCTCCAGGCTGGAAACCAGGGGAGGCTGCCTAGGACAAGAAAGTATACATCTACTGATGTATCTTTTATTTATTTTCCTATTTTTATTTTGTTCTGTGACTGAATAAACAAGCAAATATTTTTGCTCAAAACTGGTGACCTACTTGAACAATATTTGGTTTCGGCAAAACTTCTTGATGCTGACTCTGTGGGCCAGTTAAAGTGAATAATGTGGTGTGGTCAACAGAAAGAAAATAGGAACCAAGGGTGATTGTTCCGATGTGAACAAGTAACAGCTTCTCCTTTTCATCACCTGCTCCCACAGTTTTCTATCTCTAGCTTGCTTTTTGCACTATTATGTCAGTTATTTGTACCGCTTGATGGGAGTTTTTGCCTATTTAAGAAATATTGACTTGGAGGAGCTCCTTGCATTTCAAAAATGATCTTTATTTGGAGCCTATTCTCAGACCTTTTCCTAATGGTAGTACCTGAAATTAGTTTTGCCCATTGACTTACTCCATTTCAACATGTGGCTGTCCCAAATTAAGGAAGCACTGGACCCCCCTGGTCTCTGCTTGGTTCATTGCAGAAATCTGGGGAATAGTGTAGCAGCCAGACACAAAAGGTGGAGTCAGCTAAACTGTAGTCACTTACTTGCAAAGTGGTGACATAGGCACTCCAGTTATTTCTAAATTAGTTAGAAAGGAGGGGTCACATTTTTGAGGTCTTATTTACTGCTTCAATTCAACACTTCTGAACTCTGGCTCACTCAGCTGGGCTAACGTGGGAGAGGATACGGGCAAAAGTGTCCTTGAAGGTGGGGGCGAGGGGGAAGAGAGGACTTCCAAGAAATTGCAGCATGGTGACTGCTGACACTTGCTTTCTAGCCAACCCAGTGTGCCAGATGAGGAATGTTTCCCAGTGTGCCAGATGATGAGGAATGTTTCGTTAGGGTCTGGATAGGCTGGTAGATCTAGAAGAGCATCTTTGTTTTGGTGGGACCTGCTGAGAAGTCTGTTCAAGCTAGCATGGTGCCTTCTAGAAGGATTCATATGTGAAGGCAACAGCTCCAGTTGTGTGCATTACTATATTCCAGCACTACTTCAGGTATATATGCTCTGCCAAAGAGCTTGCTTTGTCCTGCATCTGTCCTGTTGGAGCTTTTGGCTGGAGGGCATCTTCTGTGGCCTGTAATTCGCTGCTTCGTTCCACAGTGACCTACTTTGATTAGGCAACAAGTTCTTTATCTGAAAAGAAGCAAGTTGTTCCTTTGCCAGTCCTCCAGTTGGAATTGGTTTCAGGACTGGACTTCTCAGAATGAGACTGCTGGTACCAGTTTAATCTTGTTCGTAGCTGGTTCATATCACTTGGTGAAATGCCAGGGTTGTTCTCTCCTGGGTGTTTGTTTCTCTGCTGTATTTATAGACAGCAACACTCATCCCTGTCAACCTCCATTTTGTGAAATTAAAATGCCAAACTTTTCTTTAGCTTCCCACTAAAAAGTGGGTTCTTCTTTCTTTTGTCACTTCAATCTCAGCTCCTTGTTCTTCAGCAGAGGGGCCCAGGCAGGACCCCTTGCCTGCAAGGTCTTAAACAGATGTCTTGGACTATGGACACTGGTGCTTCTCCATCCTCTCTGGTGTTACCTTGTCTGATAGAGCCTGAGGCTGCTACTTTTTATGCTTGGGTTGCAATGCTGGACACTTGTGCCATTAGGAGTGACTCATTCCCCTGGGCTCTCCTCTGTCCCATGGAGTTTAAATTCATCATAGAAATACCGATGACGGACCATATCCTGTTGTGCTTTGAGAGATCCTAATGGACTTGTGGCAGCTTACCAGAAGGATGAGCTGGTTTTCTCCTGAACTATGTTCTGAAACAATATAGACCGAATCCAGCAGACACAAGTAAAGGGGAATTTTGCTCTAATCAAGGAGTTGTTTCCCAGAAGTGTCAATGGATCCAAGTCTGGAGCCTTAGCAGAGGCATTAGGTACAGATGTTTCAGGTTACTAGAGAGGAGATAGAAGATTGAAAATATGTGGGGATATAAAGAGGGGTACAAGAAAATATATATCGGAATATAAAGAGGGGTACAGAAAAGCCAGTGAGCAGTTTAGGTATGTAATCTGCTAATAAGCTTAAATGCTGTCCCTTTATAGGGGGAGAAATAGCAATGTAATTTTAATGTGGTGGGAACTTGAGACAGTGCCTCTTTTGCCATAGCAGAGGCTGGTAGAAGTTGTAGCGTGTTTGGGATTTGGAGTTGTTGACATCTTTGATTCTTTGTAAATGACAAAACAGTGCTCGAAGGAGAGATTAATGGGGGCGGGAGGAGGGCAGGACCGGGGAGGGCACGGTGAGAGCCCAGATGCTGGGTCGCTCTCCTCCTGTTCCTGACGCTTGTGCACGCTCTGTTTGTCCGGTGGGAGGTTGGCGGTTCACCCTTTGCCTCTTCACCCGTTTTATCCCTAACTCTGTGGAGTGCCAGCCAGCAGGCTGGGGAACCAGGGGACAAAGCTCCATCTAGTGTGTAAAGAAAGGGAGATGTCTGGGAGCTAGCAAAATAAGCAATCCTACAGTAGATGGCTTTGCCTAGTCCAGGCATGGGGCTTGTGGTGGTTTTTAGTGATGGTTGGTTTTTTTCTTTTTTTTTTTTTTCATAACTTGTGAGTAGGATTGCAAATCTTGTGCAAGTGTTAATTGAATAACTTTGGCATTCTGACAGCTGATGCTCATTTTCTGTACCCTGGCACATGTAGAGGTTAATACCGGCTTTAATACAGTTTTAAGTAGTCTGTAATGTCAATTCTAGACAAAACCAAATATATATCCTTCTGTTAAGATTAGGAATTGTATAGTCAGGTTATAGCTCTGTGAAGGGAAGAGTCAAAGAAGTATAACAATATATAAGGTTAACACTTTCAAGGTAAAATATCTTTTGACCCTTCTGGGCTGATGTGTACAATCTTAAACTACAGTAAGTGTTAGATAATGCAAGTATAACTGGACAAGGCATTTTATTATCTGCTTTTTAAAATAAATCAAGAATAACAAATCCTCTTGTTTGTTCTGGAGGTTGCTAAAAAAATAGATATTGCTTTTTCTATTTTTTTTTTCCCTGAACACTTGGAAAACCAATTGCAGTTCCTGAATGTGGCTTTGCAGCAGCGTCTGTAAAAGTATGGGAAAAATATTTTCAGTGTATTAGATGTATATTGGCAACTCAATATTAGGCAGCTACTAAATTTCTGAATTCAGCAAATGGTTCTATGGCAAAAACAAGCTACTAAGATTTAATCCAGATTTTTTTTCCATGGATAATGAAGGAAACTTTTTTTTCCTTAATCCACCTATGATGTCCCATTCTTGTCCAAAAATATACTGCTTGTCCTTGTACCTATAGTACTTCTTCTGTAGTCCAGTGCCAAAGACCACTTGGCAGAAGTTGTCCCTGCCTGCAACAGCAGCTCTTTGAAATCTGTGGGAATTTGGGATCAAGCACCTGCATGGGTTTTTGTTGTTGTTTTGGGGCTTTTCATGGTTTCCAGCGTGTTGGGAATATTGGGGATTCTTCCTGCTGGAGGAGGATCAGGAGGAATAGAAGGTGAGTTTGCATCCAAAGTGGTCAGTTGCTGTGAGGGGATTGTTTCTAGTGCTGACCTTTCTCAACCAAAAAACTAAAGAAACGGGAGGGTCATTTTGCTCCCAGCAATATGTTTGCCAAGCGTTTGTTTTGCAGAAACGTGCAGCTGCTACTAAGCCCAGTCTGAGAGCCATTATAATGTGGTTTTTTAGGGACAGCAATACTGTTGGCTGCTGGGCTCCAGCACGTCTGGGACTGCACATCATTTCCAGGTGACTGCTGCAAGATTATAAACCTGATTGAGTAATGTAGTGCTGTATAGTCATCTGCTGGAGCCTAAAATAACAAAAGGTGTGAATTGCTGCCCCACAGTATTGGTGGGTGCTCCCGCAGGTACTTTGCCAAGGTCACAAATGCTAAATAAACCAGATTAAACAAAACCCTGTTGCGAGAATTCATGATTAACTGTAGTCTTTGCAGGATTTATTGGTTATAAACTAAGTGCCTGCCTTTATTTTTTTTTTTTTGTCCTAGTAACTAAGGCAGATGTGAACTTCAAGCCCAGTGAAACACTTTTTTGGCTCTTGCTTCTGTTTACATGATTCAGGAGTTTGCAGTAGTTCACAACAAATATAGCTTTGAACAGAAATAGCCATTCAAGTGCTATGCTTCTGGCAGTGCAGAAGAGATTAAGAGAGTCTAACAAAAGAGCTTGTAAACAGTTTTCAGTTGGCCACTTTTTTTTTTTTTTTTCAAAAATAAACCAATAGCTGTAATGTATTTTGAAAAGTGAGAAGTGGTATTCGTGCAGCAGGTTACATGGACAGCATGTCTCCGTTGTCATTAAAACTGAATGGTTTAGGTTAGAAGGGACCTTAAAGATCACCTAGTCCCTACCCCGCTGCCCTGGGCAGGGACACCTCCCACCAGACCAGGCTGCTCCAAGCCCCGTCCAACCTGGCCTTGAACCCCTCCAGGGATGGGGCAGCCACAGCTTCTCTGGGCAACCTGGGCCAGGGCTCACCACCCTCGGAGTGAAAAATTTCTTCCTGATATCTAATCTAAATCTTTCAGTTGGAAACCGTTACCCCTCGTCCTATCGCTACACTCCCTGATAAAGAGTTCCCCCCATCTTTCCTGTAGCCCCCTTTAGGTACTGGAAGGCTGCTATAATGTCTCCTGGGAACCTTCTCTTCCTTATGCAACCTTATTTGGTTGCATAAAGTTATTTCTGAGGATTTTTCCTGATGTCTCCTCTTTGAGAAGAGCTTATGCTTTTTAGATGCAACATAAGAAAGATGGAGAACAAAAGGGTGATGGCAAAATGAAATTAAGGCTGTGTATTGGCAGGGCTGTATTTGAGGTGTTAAGAAAAGACTTATGAATAGATTAAGGAGGATCTTTTTGTATATATTTTGACACTTTGTGAAATCAGGAAGTAAAAATGTTGCTTGCATGTTTTTATTTTGAATGAGACTTCATTCTGTATCATGTTTTTTGATTTGGTGTTTCTTTTATTTACATGCAATCCCAAATTTAAGTAATTGTTTTCCTCTTTCCCTCTTTCTGGTGTTAATGAACAGTTTCTGCCTAGAAACAAGGTGCAGAATTTTTTTTACGGGGGTGGAGAGGGAATTGGCAGAACAATCCCTGGAGATGCCAGTTCCTCAGTACTTCAGCCTTTAAATCAATACTGCATATTTCTGTGAAAGACTGCCATTCATACAGTGTCATGAACTTAAAATGGAATTTAGAGCTGTTGGATGGCAGGTGAAGAGGTCCTCTAATCAACACTTGCACTGACCTACCACAGCCATCCTGTGCAGCTGCAGAGCAGTCCCTGGGGTGTTCTGACATGACCCACAGCCTACCCCTGAAGGTTGGAAGCACACAGAAACCGTATCCATCTTGGGAAATCCCCAAACTGGGAGCGGTTGGGATTTGGGATAGGTACTTAGAGACAGATGGACCTTATTGCTGGATGTGGCTGTACTCAGGATGCTGCTGGATCCCGGGTAGCTCAGCAGTGCTACCTGATGAACTGCTGGGGTTTGCTTTCTCCAGGAGCCTTGGTTTGATATTGCCCCATGTCAGGAATGGTGTCAGTCACATTGAATGGTTTAAGCAAGGGAACTGAAGGTCATATCTTCTATGGTTGTTTGCAGTTGGGCAATTCCTCTGGTGAGCGACAGTCGTTTTGCTTGGCCTCAATTACCAAGTTTGTAAACATCGGTAATGCTTTCTTACGTGGACAGCTGGAGCTTATCCCACCTCCCTGTCTGTGCTTTGAATACCCAAGGCAGCAAGACTGGTACGTCTGTCCTGCAATTGCAAATCACAGTTGCAGTGTAAATATCCAAATGGATGGTAAAGTAACTTGTTGCTGAAAAGGCTTTTTTTTCCCCCTAAGTCATTCAGCCTGCACAGTAAGTCAATCTTCTTTGCCCCAATAACTCTTCCACAAATAGCCAAAAATGTAGAAGAACTATGGGCAATGCTTAAGTACTCTAAAATTGAAGTTTGTTTCATACGTGTGGATGCTGAGGAATTGGTTTCTGCAGTCTGGAGAGTTGCTTTGCTAGAAAGAAAAGTTGCTGAAGACACCCCCTGATCTGCTCGGGTCCTGTAGCGAACAGCTAGTGCTATGGCTAAAGATTGAAGGGCGAGTTCGCATAGTATCTGTCCAAGGTGATTTTAATGTTAGTTATTGCAGTAATGCCCTAGGGGGTCGGCTGTTCCCGTGCACGTAATATTCACTGTAATCAGCCAGTCCTATACGCTGATAACACCGACCTATCACATACCGAGCGCTAAATTCACGTTGTGGTTTTCAGTATGACTGTTTGGGGTTCTTAATCATTTAAAGCAAATCTTCCATAAACACTTTCCCTCTTGCTCCTTAATATCCTGTTTGCTCAGCATACCAGAGCGAGGATGTCATCCGCGCAAGATGAAGCTTCGAGCTGCCTCCTTGTCTTTGGAAGGCATTGAATAGCGCTGTAACCATGGAGTCAGTAAGCAGAAAACTCGGATGAGCGGAACAGTTTAGGCTGGGAATTGCTGGGTCACTGTAAGCCTCAAGGAGCATGATGGCTTTTTGGCTGGGAGGGACTCTGAGCATGCGAATGACGATGACAAGCTGTGAACGCAATATGGTTGAGTCTTGTATTCTGCAGGGCTGCCTCTGGGAATAAACTTGCTATCCCACCGTGTAAGCAATAGATAACTTCTAAACCAAGATATGGTGGAAAGGTGATGTGGAGTCAGATCTGAGCACTACATGGTTGCAAAGTATAAAAAAGTGCGGTGATCATACGTCATCTTCCCTCTCTGGCGACAGTGTTATCTTCTCTATTTACCCAGATAAAAGAAGGTAAATTCTGTATTACAAAATCAAGCACTACAGAGTTTGTTAGTGGAGTGTTATCTCCTCGCTTTTTCTTTTATCTCCTCTTGGTTGTTTTAGCTATCTGGCTTTTTGTTTTGCAAATGTGCGTAGAGCCCTTTAGAGAGGGAAGTACCCATAGATGTGGTGTCTGAAAAATGGTTCAAAAAGCCTTTGACAAGGTCAGGCTTTCCAGTGAAAGACAAATCTACCTCATACCTCTCTTTTTCTTTACTTTTTTGTAATGGCTTCTCTAAGTTTGTAATGGCTTTGAAAGTTTGAGGAAGAGCACCAAACCAATATTGAGTAACACAGCCCGCTATGTTTTAAATTCTTTTAACCCTTCATGGAACGTTTTTGGGAGCTTGGGGTATTTGTGTGTGTAGGTGTCTTCACCTGCCTGCTCCTCTTCTGCTTGAGGGATTCAGGATTCAGCCTGTTTGAGCAGAAGTGAAAACAGGGAAAGGGTGTGTACACCGTCACACCGAGTGCTCTTGTGAGATGAACCTCCAGTTCACCGAAGTGAACCTTGAATATGAAGGAGTTATGTCCCAGAAAACAAACTTGTCTTGCACCCACCCTTCCCCTTTGTCTTTTTGGTGATAAAAATCATGAGATAGCTGTGCCGTTACAGGCAGCCCTTATCTGCTTGTCTGATGGCATTAATGGTCTGATCACACCTCTCCTAATTAATGAATGGGAGAAGTGCTCTCGATGCCAACCCGCGTTTTCCGTTTCTCCAGACCTGCAGCGGGTTGTTCATCCAGGGGACGGGTCTGAGGATCACGCTCAGCCCCACTGCAGTGCCGAGCATTTGTCCGTGCTTGCTGCAGATCCGTGCCTTGCTCCGGGCTGTCTCCATCAGGAGTTTGTGCAATACCCTCACGCAGGTGAGGCAAGATGTAGCGAGATGCTGGGTCTGAACTTCTGGGCTGTTCCGGAGTACTTTCGTGATCTCTGAAGACGTTGTGCATGGCTGTTTCAACCCCCCCTTCTCTTCTCCTCCTCGGTAGGTGCTGGATTGCACAGGTCTGCAGTGCTGGCAGGCACCAGGCACCTGCCTGTGTTTCTGCTCCATGGGGATTGGAGTTGCCAGGTCCTTATCTGGAGCCACCCCTAGAGACAGGGCCAGCCAGGACGCCGCTTGACTTTCACCTGAGGGTTCTCAGCAAAAGCCCTTGGACATGAAGGGGGGGGGGAAGATGGAAGCTGTTAAAGTTCAGATGTTCATGCCCTGCCCCTTTGACAGCTTCTGTCTGTAAGTGGCGCTTTCCGGGAGCGACGGCACCGTGAGCAGGTTGTGTGATTGATTTGTTGGGATGGAGGTTGTGTTCTGGGAGCTAAAAATACTGTGCTTGGGAGCTATCTTGTGCAGAGCCACGGCAGGTGTGACTGACCGGCTGAGATAACGATGGTGACTTTCATGAGGGGAAGACTTATAAAATACTCCACGTTTAAAGAAAATTATAGATATATATACATATATATATGTATATCCTTCTGCAACTTCACGGCAAACACACATTTGGGCTAACAGAGGTTCAGTTTAGTTATAAAAAGACTTGGTATGTTATGGTGATTATTATATAGAGGTCTTTGAGGGTATCCTAGGTTTGCAATTATTCATCTACCTCTAACGGGAATGGTAGTAAAGGATTGTAAAATGCGACCTTTGCAGCTTCTAGATTGAACCTATTTAGTTTTACCTTGTTCCTTAATCTGGTGGTGATCAAGCTTTCCAAGCTATACTGCAAGCTGTGTCCCCAAGTAAATGGGCATTCAAGCAGATCAACTTACGGCGTTTTATTAAGTCAACACTCATGCAAGAGCCACCTCCAAAGCTTAATAATTATTTACTCAGTGCTCCTGGGTCATGAGAGAGGTTTTCATTAAGTTCAGAAAGCATTATGTTCAGCAGCTTGTGAAGGTGTGTTTAAAAGACAGGAAGAAAAATGGAAAACTACTAAATGGTGTACAGCTAATTAAAAAAATTCTTAGCTAAGGATTAAAGGAAGTGTTTTGTGTGGTTGGTTTTTGGTGGTGGGTTTTGGCTTTTTTTTTTTTTCTTTAAAGACAAGTGTATCCACTGAATTAATTTGATTTGTAATTAAACCCTTAGCTCCTGGGTAGGAGATCTGCATGGTGGATGTGTGAGGGTTTGTTTTTTTGTTTTTTTTTTTCTTCCTTTCTCCTGCCAACCAGGTGCACTCCATGTGCTCAAGTGGGTGGATGGATGGATGGACGCCTGTTGGGCTGCAAGTTGTACTACAGGTGCAGCCCATGATGTAGGGTAAGCAGTGCTGCTGCAGGAGAGCAGCTCTGAGCAGGTTCTGGTGGGGATAAGAAGGCACTGGAGGGAGAGAAAAATGTTAACCTTGATGATGGAGCAGATGCAACAGCAGCCAGTGTGGCTCTTTAAACGCATAACCTTCAAATGCGGAAACCTTCTTTCATACAGAGGCCTGAAACACAGTCGTTGCTTTATTATAAAGGCTGATAAAGTCTCCACACCGTTTATGTAATTGCTCTGTCCTTGGCAAGAAAGGACATAGGAAGGCGCCAACTGTTGGTTTGGTTTTTTTTAACATTGATACTTTAAGTAGCACCAGCCAGTTGGCGTGGTGAGCGGAGCATCGCTGTAACCCACAATCAATTATTAAATTTTAGGAATGAAGTCCAAAGTGCTCTAGGGAAAATGCCTTAGTAGTTTTGTTGTATTTAGAATCCTTTGCTTTAGCTGAAGATAGGGGAGAAGAGTTTGTATAGCGGGCTTGTTTGTTGTTTGTGGTTTTTGTTTTGGAGTTTGGGGGTTTTTTGGGGGGTAATCTGTCTCCCTCTTGCATTTATCTTTGTTCTTTTGGTATCCTTCCCTTTTCTGTCATCCCTCTGTGGCAAAGAGTGATGCTGGCTGGCAGGTTAGATGCTCCTAGAAGTGGTGTTTCTGCCACATATAGAATACTGGCAACAAAAAGTTTATTGAGGTTTTACTGCCTGGTAGAGAGGCTGAGAACAGGATCTGGACAAATAAACTTAGTTTTGAGGAAACTCCAGAGGTCACTGAAGAAGGAGGGGTGTTGGAAGGGGAGCTGTGGTCTCTTCTGATAGTGTCTTCTGGAGGTGAAGCCAAGTATTTGAGCTGTAACATTGGCAACCCCTCATCTGCTTGCTTTAAAGATCAAGATAGTTTTATGCTAATGTCAGATTCTTAATGTGGATGCTTTCTTTTCTCTATAAATAATTATGAATGGGATAAGGGTAAAACATGAAACACAAGCATTTAAATCCCGTGCTATTTCTTACCTCTGACCTCTGAGAGCTGGTGCAGCTCAGTGGATTTCTTGAGGTGCTAAATCTGCTTTTCTTGGCTGATTTCTCTGTGGACTAACCTATTAACAAACGGTTGGCATGAATGCAGGAGAGCGACAGCCTCCCTTGTGTGCCATTTTTCTGCGTATAGCAGGGCAGTCAATCCTGCAGAGCAAGTGGTGTTGAAACCTCTTTCTTCTTTTTTTTTTTTTTTTTTAATGCATTTTATCCAATTCTTGTTCATCTCTGAGGAAGCTTTGGGCTTGAGGAGTTGCTCTGTGTCTTTAATTATTATAATTTGTCTAAGAAGCTTTATATTGGTGGCTTTTATTTTTTCTTTAAAAAAAACCAAATAACGTTCTCTATCAGTAGTTAAAAAGCAAAACTGAGTTAAATAATTTTTTCCAGTTCAGTATCTCCAGAGAAGAATACAAAATAATGTTTGTAAACCAGACAACTCGGGTAAGTAATGCATGGGAACCAGAGAATTTGTTTGATCAAATTATAAGAATCTGAAAACAAAACGAACCAACAAAAGACAAGTTTGTCTTTTTGCCCAAGGAGACAGAGATAAAATAATCAGTACACATCTGGGAAGGTAGATGAGGCTCTAACAGGTCTGGTCTCTGTAATCTCTTCAGTTGAGGGCAGCAAAATTAAACTTGGTTTTAATCTGATCAGTTGCTTTTTATTATGCAACAGCTATCTGCATTATAACTTATGTATGCAGTAAGTAACATTTCCCAGCCATCTATGCAAAGGATATATAATTTAAACTTATTTAATAAAATGTTGTCACTTCATGATTAATTGGATTGGCACATGGCACTCATAACTAATAACTCTCAGTCTGTATTACACTATGCTTATTAGACTGCTAATGGATAACCAGTTTAATCATATGTCAATTAAAAGGATGAGTCGGTTTCATTTATTGCAATCAAATGGTATCCATAAACTGTGTTTGCAGGAAGTATCTAAATCACATCATGTATCAGTTGTATGTGTGGGCTCTGTTACCAACTCTACGTAATCCGGGGGTGAATCAGTTCACGTATGAGAGCTTTGAATCCGCGTGTCGGGGTACTGGATCGTACCGTGGTACATGGCACCGTGCTCAGTCATGGGAGAAGGTCTGCTTGTGCAGCAGCACGTAAAGGTCAAGAAGCTTTAAAAATACAAATTTTCAAAACTCTCTTGATGAAGCCTTTGACATAACAAGTTTTTAATTGCTTTTTGATTGGAAAACTGAATTTCTGACAAAGTTTGTCCTGTTTGCTCTCCGGAGGGTACGTGGTGATGAAACCCAAACCATCTTCCATTCCATCTTGGAGCTTTGCGCGGAGTGTCCTGCGGTTGAGAAGAGGAGCAGTTGAGGTGGGGAAGGGGAAGCTGGGCGGGAAGATGGTCCATGTTGGGCATGTGACAAGCTTAGAGGCTGAGATACCAAAGTTTCAAAGAGTTTTCCACGTTTGAGTGCTGCGAGTGGACGGAGTGGTGGTGTGGTGAGACCACCCTGCCCACGGGAGGAGCTTTACAGCCCCTGGGGGAATAAATAACATAGATCTTGCATGGCAGGAGCTGTCTTCTGTTTGCCCAGTTTCCTTCACCTGGCTTGTGACAGGAGCATCTGGTCAGGCAAGCAGATGTTGGGCAGCAGCTTTTATGCCAGATAAAAGCATTATTTGAATTCAGATGCGCTGAGAGCAGTAGCTGCGGTCTGGCAGCACATTGCTGCCAGCGCTGCCTGCGTTCAGGGCTTTTGCGCCTCTGTGCTGCATAATACCATAACGTGCCCAAAAAAGAGAATTATGAGAGTGATGTGTCTGCTGAGCCCATGGCTCTGTTGCAGCTGTACTGGTTTCCCGCTTCTCCTTTGAAATCAGAATGAGCGAGACATTCAGTGAACTCCTCTTAAGCTTTTTCTTTCCCATCATCTGGCCACCAAAATCTGGTGTTCTGGATGTGAATAAGATCAGACTCTTCTTCCCCTTGCTGGGTCTGCTCTTCTTTAATGCTTCGTTAAAAAGTACATTGTCCAACCTTGGAGTACCTCCTTAATTACATCTAAGCTATTTTCTTCCAGTGAATAACTATAATATTGAGAAGAATTACAAAAGAAATAAAACTGGAAGAGTCTCTGCCCTTTGGGGAAGAATTTGTCAGAACAGCATTTTCTGGGATTATTATTTCTTTAAAAGGACACAATATTTGAAGCTTTTGTTGAGAATTTTCTATCAGCAGTAGACCCCTGATTCGTCTGCAGGAGGCCGTAAGGACAGTTGTTGAGTTGTAGGTGTGAGCAGGTACAGAAATCGCGTGACTGAGATGATGTTCTTGGCAGGGGCTGTTTGAAATGCTGTGGAAATAATTTCACCTTCCTTCCCCTTGTAATCCCCAAAATTTTAGTGTAGAGGAAGGTGTTTCTGAGACGGTTTTCAGCACACTTGGCTCTGGGAAGTGGAGAAACAGTTCAAAATGAAAGGTGTGAGCAACTGCTGGGTTACCAATTTTGCAGCATTAGGTATCTATTAAAAAATGCCAATAGCATGCAAATGAGATTCCTGTTTATGGGATACAAAATAAGCTTTTTAACAAATGAGAAGAATGAATCCTTCCTTAAAAGCAGCATTTGAGTGCCTTTTTTTGCTCATCTATTACAGCAGTCTCTAGGGCGCGCAATATTTTTGATGGGCAGGAAGAAAATATTATCACTTCAGTAATACATGTATACAATTCATAAATAGACATATATTGGGGGGTGCATGTGCAAACACTTTTTTTTTTTTTTTTTTTTCCCTGGTAGCAGTGTTTGATCAAAACAAATTGGGAGACCGCTGATCTATAACCGTCCTGGTGACGGAAATAAAGCGTCTCCTCAGTTTGGAAATGTGCAAGCGGTTCAGATGGGCAGCCAGGAAGCAGGCGGCTGGGTTTAGATGTGAGAATGCTTCGCCCTTAATTGAAAGGGTGGTGTTTTTTACAAGTATCACAGTCAATGACTTGTCTTGAGCAGCTAATTAGTGCGATTATTCCACAGCTGCATTAGTTTCACCACAAAGGTTTTCTCTTGTTTTATCAAAAGGATCAGTGTCTCTGTGAATGCTTCAACCTGACAGGTCTTAAATAGCAAGATGGTCCCCTCCCTCCCTGCCTCCCTCCCTGCCCCCAAAATGTGTCTCTGGAAGAGCAGAGTTTGATCTCTTGGGGGAGTAAGTGTGGGTTTTCCTTCTTCGTTTCTACTCTGAACTGTTTTCAACATCGGTCCTAAACAAAGCTGGAAAACTTCCAGCAGCGCAGTGTCCCAAGCACAAGAAGCTCTCGGTGCCCGCAGCCTCCAGGGGAGACCTGGAAGGGATGCTGGCTCCTGCACTCCTTTGTCCCATCCGCATCCTGAAAGTAGCACTGGAGCCAGAGGTGGGCTTTTCAGTCTCCTCCTGGAGCAGGAGGGGTTACTGCTGGCTTCCACAAGCATGGCCCTGCATCACTATAGACTAACAGCCCTTTCCTTCCATGGGCTGACAGCAATTAGCTGCAGCAGTCAGAATCACAAACTAAATATCCTGAATTATGCGCACTGTAGCTCTTGCTTACGTGGACTCCTGTATTCTTAGCCACTTCCAACATCCTTCCCTTGAAGGTACTTATATACCCTAACTGTTCTGCCTTGTGCTACTGAAATGTCCTATAAATGGATTTTACTTCTGAGGGCTAGCAAAACGATGGGTTGCTTCAGAAGGTGTCCCTGCATTCCATGGCAAAGTCCCGTGGTTTGTCCTGTGCTGTCTGGTAGGAAGCTCTGCTGGCCAAGGGCTTAGAAATAGCTCTTTGGTGGTGAAGCAGTGCGGGGTGCTGGCTCAGGCCAGCCTGACACGCTTTACAAAGTGTGGCTGAAATAAAGCCGTTATTGTTGTTTATTCTGCCTGTTCTTGTGTCTCGCTGCTCTCGGAAGATGCTGGTGGGCCTAAAGTGGGAGTTGGGGTCTTTTTGGGGAGGGGAGTCTGGTTTCTAGCTATGAAGAGTGTTGACACCATCAAATCCAACCCCAAGGTAGTATTTTGCAGCAAATAACTGAACTTTGTTATGTTATGCTTTCACGGGATAGGTAGATTTACTTTTGTTTATTTTTGAGGTAGATCATTAGACCTGGAGTACTGTCTATACTTATCATTAGACTTGATACAGCCCTTTGTTACTTTTTTTAAAAAAGGCATATGAGTACCTGCTGCATCTATAAAAGCATTTGTTTTTCTCGTGGATGATTGCGGTAAAAATTGGAATGGCAAATAGGTCTTTACAGCAAAAATTGGAATGGCAAATAGGTCTTTACAGCTGGATATTGGCGTTTGGAAATGGTTGGCGGCAGTCAAGTTAAGGCAGCCTAATGTGGCTGTTAAGTACCTGAAGTAGGTCGGCTCCAAATTCCCCCTCGCGCGGTGCAGCATATCCTCATCCATCCTGCCCCACGTTCCGGTGTAATTCCACAAGCTCCGACCGCTGGAGCTGCCATCCCGCTTCTGGAAGCTGAGCTGTCTCTCTCTGGTCTTCCCACAGCAATTCCGAGCATCCTGGCGCTTCCAAGCCTCCCTTAAGCTCCTCCAGCATGACCTCACGAATCCTGCTACGCCAGCAGCTCATGCGTGAGCAGATGCAGGAGCAGGAGCGTCGGGAGCAGCAGCAGAAGCAGCAAGCAGCCCAGTTCATGCAGCAGCGAGTACCTGTCAGCCAGACACCTGCCATCAACGTCAGCGTCCCCACCAGCCTGCCCCCTGCCACCCAGGTACCCATGGAGGTCCTCAAGGTACGCCCGTCTCTCTCTGCCTTTCTGCTGAGGAGCTCTCGCTCATCTAAACTTACCTTATTGAATACGAATGGGGTTATAGGGATTTTCAGCAATTAAATTTCACAAAGAAGCTGTGCTCTGGCTTGATTTGCAGCTTATTTTGGTGTCCTGGTAGCAAAGAATGGAAAACCTTTTTTAAAGAAAGTTTGTGTGACTTTTGTTCTCTTTAAACTTTTGAGGTTTTGTTACAAAACGAATGTTTCCGTCATTTTCCCTTTGGAAAATGCTTCTCCGTCTTTCTAGTACTTCGTTGTTTTCAAAAAGAAGGAATTCTAATATATATTCAAATCAACATTTTCGTTTTTAAAAGAAAATGAAATATTTTTGTAAAATGGAGTCAAAACTCATTACAAAAGAGCTCCTCACAAAGTCTTAATTTGAAATACGGGTGAGTTTCCAGCCTCTTGCAATGAGTCTCCATAATCCTTTTTTGCTTAAATGACTTGTTTGCTATTAGCAGCTTTGGATTCCTTGTCCTACTGGAAACCGTAGGAGCTTGTTAGTATCCCTCTGTCAAAGGGGATGTAGCTTGCTAATTACTTGGAGGAAAAATGTGAACAGTTATAAGGAAAGAGATAACTTCATGCACTGAGTAAGTCCAAGTAGAGTAAAGCGATGTGAAATGTGTGAGTAAAAGACTGCAAAACGTTCTGGAGAAGTTTGTTGGCATATTTCATGAAAATAAGATTTTCATTAGTTTTGAAGAGTTATCTATTTGCTCTGCAGTATTGCTAAATATTTTTATTACGGTCTTACGTTTAGTAACCGCCTCAGCTGGGACACGTATTCTTACCAGATAAGTTAATTTGAGTTACAGAACGCTTGTAGCTTGCTCATCGCTGTTATATATCAAGGATACGTATTCAAAGATTTAGTTTTAAAATAGACTTGCAGGCTCAGGATTTCAAGGCAGTGTGTGTGACGGGTGTACGGAGGAAATGTAGGGGGCTTTTATGTATTGAATCTGCATTGTGGGATAGCGTTGACAGTGCCAGAACTAATGCTTAATTGGGACAGCAGAGTCGTACTCAAGTGTGGCCTACGATCTAGGAGCAAAAAGACAACAGTTGAATACTGAATTCTATATATTTATTTTTTTTTCTATTAAAAGTTAAATATGATCTACTTTAAGCATATGTGCATATAATAAGGAATCCGAAATTGACCGGGGAGAGCTATTTTGTCTAACGTGTGCAATGCACAAAAGTTTGTGTATAACAATTTGTTAAACTTGTTTCCAGGTTATGACTCTGTGGTTATAATTCAGATCCAGCAGATGTGTAGATGCTATGAAATAGGGTTTTTTTGTTTGTAATGCACTTAGTTAACTAAGCATATATTAGATTTTTACATCCTTTCATCCTAAAATGTTGTGATGTGAATTTTAGTGTTTTGTTTTGTTTTTTTTAAACTTCTCTGAAAACTTGTAGGGAAGTGTTTATTTTCTGAAGGTTTTTACCATTAAGGAAGGAGTGTAATGCCTTGAAGAAGCATTAGCAGTTGTCTGCATTGTTCATTTTACAATTGCCTCTTTATATGAGAGAGGAGGGGAGACAGCCCTTTATTTCTGAGGGACAAAGTACAGAAGACGGTGTGGCCGGGAGGTGATGCTCAGTTGTTACAGATGATGAGCTGGCTTGTCGTAGGACTTGCGTGTGGCTCTGTAACCTGCTGGAGCGTTGCTGGGGAACTTCACGTGAAGGACTTGAACCTGAATCCTCATCCTCTGATGCAAAAGAAGTGTCTGTCCCTTGCTCCCTCCTGGAGGAGCGCATCCTGCAAAGAGGGAGGACACCTCCTCTGTAGTCACCTGCAGCCCAAACGGCAGCATGCGTGACCCTGTAGAGCAAAAAATTAAGAGAACGTATGCTTAACTGGCTTGTGAATTAAAAGTAATACCTTGCAACAAGTGCCTTTTGGCGACAGAATTGTGCATTGAAGGTGACAGCTGTGTGTATGTGAGCTACCTGCTGGAACAGAACGGTGCCTGTCTCTCATCACCCGCATTTACATATGTAACAGTCAAAATTAGCAAAACCAGGTCCTCTTGGTAGCTCTATGTGCATGAGAGAAAAGAAACTGCTTTACATAGTTGTTCTGCTTGTGGTTTTGGTGGGTGAAAGCAGCTAAAGATTCATCCTTTTGTCCTTACTAATAAAAGTGAACCAGTTCTGTATAAAAAAAAAAATAGTACAAAATACCAGGCTTGACGTCATGATCTTGCTGAAAATTCACCACCGATGTTTCAGTGGGAGTAGGATTTCGCTAAAAGGTCCATGTGATTTTGGTTGTGTGTTGTTTTTTCTTTTAAATAGATTATTTGGCTCAAAAGAGGAGATTAACAATAAATCAGGATCTTCCTGGTGCCGATACGTTGTCAGTCAGCTCTGCCCGTGGTAGCACTGTGCGAGTGACATCATTTCCCTGCAGCTGCTTTTTACACTTCAGCTGTTTTTTAGCTGTAGACAAATTTTCCATATGAGCTGTACAGAAGTTTTAATTAGATAAATAGGGAACTAAGTTGGTAACTTTATTATCCAGATGGTCTGGATTTAGTGACCTTAAAGAATGTGATAGACAAAAAGGGGATTTTTAATTTTTTTTTATGCTTTCAGAAATGTTAATCTGCAAGGCAACCTTCTTTAAAAGAGATATTTTTGTGTATTAATTCACAAACAAATAAGACCAAATGTAGTAGCTGGTTTTGTTGTTGTTTTTCTTTGGTTTGGAACTTAGTATCAGAAAACCCCACTCCAATCCTGTTGAATTTGTCATCATTTCATGTTTTTAGTTACGTTGTGTGACTTGCCTTTTCTCCCATATCTCACAATGTGACGAGAATAATGCTTGCATGTCTGAGGATGGCAGTTTGGAATGACAAGTTTAAAAAGAAGCTAAAGGTGTTAATGAGCTTGGATTTTATATTTGTTTTCAAGACGTTGAAGATGCTCATTTAGAAACAATACAGATGGAAAGAGAAATACATACAAATCTATGTCACATTGCATAGGAATCTCCAAATTACATAATGTGATATGCTCAAGGGCATATGAATAAATAGAATTTCATTTTCTTGAGTAATGACGACTTATTGCATCACTTCTCTGCCAAGTAATGTAGCTTGGCAAGGTAGGAAATGACCTGTTGGAATTCAAATTTTGTGTTGCTTTGTGCAGCCTCATTAAGAGATGGACGAGGAGTGGGTCTAATGCACTTGAAACAGTATCTCTCTGAATCTAATAGCAAAAGGAAGATTTGTTATGGCTTTCAGTTACCCTTCTGCAGAGCTTCACAGCCGTACAGGCTGATTTATCATTAAGCACCTTCTCATCCATCTCCTGTTGGTAGCTGAGGACTAATGCTGCGGAGAGATGTTGCAAGAGTTTCTTTGCTCCTGCTGCCATTCAACTTCCTGCTCTGCCTTGGAAATAGGAGCAAATAACGTTGATCATTGGAGTAGTTCCAAGCCCAATCAATGTTGGATCAGGATTCGTTCCTGAGGCACGAAGTAAGTTTATATTTTTATTTAAGCGTTAACTTCTTTGCAAAGAGTTTGTCTTTAGATGTCTTCAGTGGGCTGTTATATGCAGTATCTTCTTCCATACAGGTGTGTTTTAAGTTCTGTATACTTAACTGGTGTTAAGAAGCTGTTATTTTTGTTGTTGTTGATTGCAGTTACTCGGTTGTCTTATCTGTTGGAGCAGAAGCAGTGCTGCAGATCTCAACTTCAGTATTCCAGAGGCGATCTCTGGGAACTGGTTGCTGCATTTCTGTAAGCAGGGTTAGCCCAGGACTTGAGGAGGTCGTGCGTCAGGTCCCTGCCTGTAGTCACTGAGACCTGATGATAGGTTAGTCCTTTTAGTCCTCCGTCATCCATTTGCAGAACAATACTGCTATTAATCCCATACCTTGTAGAGTCAAATTTATTAAAGGTGATGAAATCCTTGGCTATTAGAAATCGAGAGAATACACTCTTGGTTTGTAGTGATGCTGGTCTGTTAATCAGCTTCTCCATAGCTGTCTTGGACTTCATCTGTTATTGTCTTCCTGCTTGATACCACGGAATTAGCTTTTATCCTGTAGTTCTAACAGCTATTATTTAGGGAGCATTTCCGGTGGATGTGATATAGTTGCTGGGTTTTGCTTTTTGTGTCTTTTGTGGCCCCCCCTCACCTGCTCACAGCCTCCTTTCCTACCAAGAAACTTGCAGGATTCTTGTAAAGCGAGCGATCTCCCGCCTGCCGAGTTACTGGCAGCAGCAGGACAACTCCCCACCTTTCTGACAGGCAGTGATACCCTACTTAGCCATGTTTATAGGATGGGTTTCGATCTTCTATGTCACTCCAGGCTGCTGATTTTAGGATTATTTTTTTTATTCAGCAGGCCGAAACGCTGACTTGTATAACCAGAGTTTTACCTCATGTCCCTCTGGTATCTTCGCCAAAGCTGCGCTATAGCAGTACGGGTCTGGGGCTCACCATCCTTTACGTGCTTTTAAGAGACAGAGAAGGAAAAGGGTTTTTCTTCATCTAAAAGATCCAGGGGAAAAAAACAAGGAATGACTCCAAAGGCTGAAATTACCAACCATTGTGCGTTATTCCCACAAGCAAGGCTTGCAAGATCCTCTACTTGATTTTTGGGTATGTCTTTGAGAAGTTCTGCTGATAGAAGTAGTCAGACCTGAGGTGTTGATTGGGGCTTGCCTTTGAAGATAGCGCTCTCTTTTTTTTTTTTTTTTTTTTTTAAGTCCAGTTGTCTCAAAGTAGCCTTATTTACAGAATTTGCAATGGTCCAGAAAGTAAACTTATTGCAGGAATTCAGAGAAGTGGGCTAGGGGAGGAATGAGGACTCTCCTGTTTGTTCATTGAGAGACGTTACGAAAACTGAATCGTAGTTATGCTGTGTGGTTTGTGTTGCTTTGCCTGATTTTTGGATGAAGTCTCCTGTTCAGAACAAGCATAACACAGTCCCCTAAGTTCTGTGGACCTGCCTGCCCAAAACACGATGTGGCATTGCAGAAACTGCGACTGGTATGAGCAGGCTCATGTCCTCCATGGGAGTGGAAGTGCTAGAGCATCCTCAGGAGTCAGGAAAGGAGGCTCAGGGCCAGTATCAGCCCACAGAATTGCAAATCAGTTCCCTTGAAAACATTACCAGTTCTTGCAGGAGTCAAAACAGTACCGGCGGGCAGCTGACATCCAGCCCCCTGCACGTCTCACTAGGCAGATGGAAGGTGGAAAATCAAGGGTGAGCACTTCTCTCTGTCCTCCCATGTTATTTGTTGGGGTTCCTCAGTTGGTGCATGGATGTGAGACTTGTGCTGTCGTGTTTTTAATGTGATGCACCAGGTCATTGATGGAAGCCCGAATTGGACATGTTGTGGTTGAAATGGCATGGTCCTGTCCCAGTCTGTTCCTGCTGCTGCATGCTAATGCTCCTGAGGATGTGCTTGGTTTCCATCCCCTTCCTCCTGAGTGTTGTCACATCAAATGAATAGCACAATAAGAAATCTGCTGGGCTTCTCATGTCTCTTCCTCCCTCTTTGTCTGCCATTGGGTATGTAAGAATGCAGCTTCTGTTTGGCACAGGCACTGAGATGGGAGATGCCTGAGAGAGCCGCATCAGATGCTGCCGCAAAGTACAGCCTCCAGGGCTGGGGTGAGAACCCCAGCGGGTGTTTGCTCCATGAACTGGTGTGTTCCTGCAGTGGTGCAGATGTCTTTTGGATGCTGCATAAATGCTTTGTGGGTAATAAGATAAAAGCAGGTCTCCTGACCAGCAGATGATATAACAGGTCCCTTTCAGGATGCTAACATCCCCTTTATCCTTGTTTCTGGAGAGTGAGCAAACAGTTCCCTTGCTCCAGGAGATCTAGACAAGGCAGGTCCTGCTTTGGTGATCTGAAGTTTGAGATCTCTCTTCTCTAGCTGTGGGGTCTGTGCTCCCGCACAGCACCTGCCCTTGCTTATGGGGCAGTTCACCTCAAAATGTGACATGTAGATAAAAACATATGAATGGAAATATACACTCCAAAAACATTTTTAATATTTGTTATTAACAGATTGTTAATAGTGTATTTGCATACAATAATATTTCTAATAAGCTGGATATTTAAAAATTTGTCTGCCGGTAAGGACCCCACTTAAATTCCCCCTGCCGTACTGCCTAGGTTGGTGTATTCATGGTAGATGCTACCTGCTCTTTTGGTGCTAGAGTTACAGCTCTTTACTGCTGCTCTTGTCATTGTGGCTTTTCTTCTCTCACCTGGGGTCCTAAACAAGCTGAAAACTCTTATTTTCAAAGCCTAGAATCTGATACTGTTTACTGGATTTCTGCTTTAGCATTCTAAGAGCTTTTGCCCATCTCATGGCAGTATTGTGGTCTGATCACTTATGGTCTGGTCCCGTTGCTGTAGTTTGTGCTCATCTTTCCCCTTCCAGCCACTTTTTCCGTGTTGACATTGGTGGGTGCAGGCGACCAGGCTGGCCTCTTGCCTTCACCCGTGTCTCATTGTTAATTCAGATTTGAAATGCGCCACCACGATAAGCTCTTTGCGTCGGATACACTGTATTTCTTCGTTTTTAAAATGCCAAGCATGCCTTCTGAGTGATGTTAATGACTATGGACGTATATGAAGAAAATACCCCATCCTAGCCCTTTTTCAGTGTGCTTATTAGGGAGAGACCTGTGGTGGTAATGCAAGCCCTGCGTAGCAGGGGGGGCTGTGCAGTTCGCAATAGTGTTCTTGGTGTAATAATTACCATAAAACTTCATTGTATAGGGGACTTATCTCACGGTTCTGAAGAACAGGAACAATGGGCCGTCAAGATAAACGTGTGGTAGTATCTGCTACAGCAAATGTGTGTTTGTGGCCACACTTATCTGATTAAAAGCTAATTTAATCTGGCCTGACAATGGTAGATAGTAGTGTGTGCCGGTATGTTAAATAAGCGTGGTGTGTATTTGCAATTGAGAACTTAGACAAGTGATTTGCCAGGCTGAGTCTTGGTGAGCTACAGACAGACCATTTAAACTCAGGTTACTTACACTCAGGGACTCTGGTGTATATATATGTAACTTAAGCCTACAGCAAATTCTTCATAAAGAAAAATGTGCCTTAAACAGCTGAACCATTAAAGCCTGCCTTGTTTCCTAGGCCTTTGCGTAAGTAAAAGTATCTCTCAGACCTTAAACTTTTGCTTGCTAGTGGGTTGAAAGCTATTCCAAAACAAGCACTGGTGCTTGATGTCTGTGGTTAGTAATAGAGGTAAAATGTAAACTCTTGCTTAACACCTAAGTTATTAGACATTAAAAATGCATGGAATTCAAGGGGGCAACATACTTCTGTGTACGAGTACCTGACTGCTTGGCTGCTGGTGCAAAACGCTGCTTTCACCCTTCGTCCCAAATGTCCTTTTCCTACGGATGCAAATTGGTGTGTTGCTTAGCTCTTGAGAGAAATGCTGTTGCGGATGAAGATGTCTGATGTTTCATCTTAGCTCTTCAGTTGTGGTCACTGTGGCACAAAATACAGCTCCCAAAGTTATGGGACAAAGCGTAAATTGGGCTGCTGGGATATTTCCTGGGCAAACCGCGCTGGGAGCAGAGCACACAGGTAACTGAGCAGAGTGGGAAGGCAGCTGAGAAACTGCTCCTTGTAACAGAGCTCTTGCCTGCAAGTTCACGGTAGTTACCTGGTAGTTTGAAATAATGTTTTTGACATGGAGGAAATAGGGATATATTTTCATAAAATGAGAGAGACATCTGGGTCCAAGCTTTGATGGCCTTGTAGAAGGTTCTCGGCGGTTTATACCCTAGTTGGTGGTCTTGAGAATTTGCTGTCTTTCCGCAGGCATGGTAACATCCACAAAGTTAATGAGAGCTTGCTAAGTTTGTTCTCTGATGGCTTCAAAGTGCTGTGTTTTTTTTTTCTTTCCCCCCACCCGCCATGGTCTAGACGTATTATCTGATGGCTGAGTTACCAGACCCTGGGAAAATGGTGGTTCACCACGTGTCAGTGGCTGTTTCGGACCTGCAGAAGATGAGTTAATCTTCCTAAAGATTTGTAGATGCCCATAGTTGTGGGAATTAAAAGCATTGATGAGGGTCCATAGCCCACCAGTAAACAGGTTTTAAGATCTTCTACTATTAAGTCCTTTTTTTGGTCAATGTTAATTTAAAAAACCCTTATTCCACTCTCCTGGTTGAGCCAAGGACGTATGAAGAGGGTGAGTGCTGGTCATTGCAGTAGTTTGTCGAGTCCATGGCTTAATTCGTCAGAAAATAGTTCCCGGAGCCACACGCAGCGCTGGAGAGCGGGGGAGTTGGGTGGGGGTCTAGGGAGGCCTCTGCTGACACCTTCGATAGATGTTAAATTTTAAATGTGAAAATTTAGATCTGCTTAAAGTAATCTTTCGGTATTATGTATGCTTGCAAATATTTCAGTTCTTCAGCTAGTTTGGCAGCATTATTCTCCGAGATGCTGAACCTGTGTAGTGAATGAATTCAAAGTGACAAGCTGGAGACATTCCTGCCATTCAAGAGAGGCTTAAGGAATTTCTTATTGGCTAAATTACAAATATGTAGCATTTTGCCCAGCACTGCATGGCAGTTTCAACCTGCCTGACCGTGACGAGATTAGCACTTTTCCTCCCCTCCCCAGCAGTGATATTTTTTAAAAAAAAAAAATTAGATTAAGAAGTACCAGGCAGAGATGCAAAAGCTTGAAAGAGTAAAAACCAGCCTTACCTTGAATGATTCTGTCTGTCACTGGATTGGTTCCTTAATTAGCCCCATGTCCTTTAACCTCTTGAGAAATAAGTAAGGGATAAATTTGGGGATAAAGACAAAGACGCCTGGAGATTTACCACACACCGCTAGGTAATTCATCAAGGAATGTTGGTAATTAGCCCTGCCTCTTTCCTTTCTGGCTCATTTAATAAAACTGGTTGATTTAAAATAATGCCTGCTGGTTCATTATCAACTACTTTAAGAGCCAAGTTATGAACTTGAAACAAAAACTAGTATTGTGTTGTCTGTAAAGGACCTGGCAAGTGTGTTTTGTTTTGTTTTTTAAAAGAAGAAATTATTCAGTCCCGTCATCAGTCTCTTCAACTTGATAATTAAATATTACTTTGTTTGGATTAACATTTGGCTTTTTGGGTGTATTTATTTCTAGTGTCTGCTACTCAGAGGCAGAGAGGAGGAAAAAAAATCCAAGATCTTGAAGAGGTACATGTCAGATCGTGTTAAGAAAGCATGGCCTGATGGAATTTAACTGAATACGGACTTTACAATAGTAATAGTCGTCCAGTTGAGGAAATGGGTAACTGCTTTAACCCTTTATCTCTCGGAAATGAGTGCCAGCTTCATATCTTGTTCTTTGAGCAAAATGATCCATTTTAGTAACACATCTCTTTAGTGTTAGCAGTGGAAATTGTCCCTGAATTGAGGACAGAACTCACCTGGTTTGTATTTGCTTAGGAAAATATTCATGCGATGTTCTTTCTTTTTCTTTGTAGATAGGAATAGCATTACTCAGAAATTAAATGAGAGGATCAGGCTAGAACTGGATCGATACACTGCTGCCTTGGCACTTTTCTGGGAGAATACCTCTGTATGGCAGCGTCCCGTTTGAATTTGTTACATCAACAGTTGCTGGTCAGCAGATCTGGTTGGGTCTGTCTGACTTTAAGAATTAAGTTACTATTACTGTAAATCTTCCTTTTAATAATTAATGTCAGACTTGGATTGCAACACTTCTGAAACTGTTGTGGGCTGGAGGAAAAGCAGGCTGTGCTGGCCTTCTGCTAAAGATCTGGCTTGACAGATCTTGAATCCCTTGGAAGACTTCTTGTGAACCTTTCCTAACTCATCAGCATCGTGTGGGGTAGAATTGGACATAGTGTTTCAATGCAAATAAGAAAAAATATCCTTATCCCTTGTCTTTCATACACGCCTTGGGAAGATGCTTGATTCTGATGGAGCTTGTGGTTGTTACTTGCCACTGTGACCCAGCAAAACCGCAAGTCTGCTTTTGTATGCTTGGCAGATTGGTAAATTTTAAAATAATAATAATCAAAAAAAAATCAATGTGTTGGCCTTTGAGGAAATATTACTCTGCCAATCTTTAGTTGTCAGCAATTCTTTTGTTACCAACCAGGAAAATACCTTGCTGCCTCCAAATGCTTGCAGAGAGGGCGCTGGGGTAACAGCTCAACCCTGCAGGCTCACTAGAGAAACTTCTGCTGGATGCCAGTTACACATGTTTATTATTTAGACACTTCGTAATAACCTTTTCTAGTTTAAATTGACTGAGAATTAGATATATTTTTTCCAGCTTGTAATGATGTGGAGCAGAAAATCAAGTATCTTTTTTAAGGGGGGGGGGGGGGGGGGGGGAAGAGAGGAGGCCCCCCCCACCCCCACAACAAAGAACTCTATTTAATACCAGTGTCTTTGCAAAGTTAGAAAGACCATGCTGGAATAATAGTTTTGGTTTCCCACATCATATTATCTTTTGAACATACTGGAACAATATTTTGTTACAGACCTCTGTGACTTAGTGTCCTCAACTTGATGAGTATCAGTAGTTGAAGTTCCAGCTAGTTCTTTGAAAATTCTTGGGTACCTTACACAATGCAAGCAGATTTATTTTTCTTTTGAACTGGCTCCTGAGCAGCACGCATTTCAACATCGCTATTACAGTAATTAAACAATAGACAAAATGCTGGGAAGCACTGAGAACTCATTCAGGTAAATCATTCACTGCCCTGCATTTTCATAATCTCTCAGCAGATGGCATTACGGTTTCCAAGAGCGCGTGTATTTCTTGGGAAATCTCTCAGCTGATAAGTCATCTTTCTAGACTATTCCTTTCTCTGATGAAAGCTAATACTCAGGTGTTAAAAACTGTTTTGACACATTATTCTAATCGTGTTTTTCACTTGTGTTATTGTATTTTATTTTCACCAACTAATGTCCCAGAGGTTCCTTTAAGCCATTAGTCAGTTAAATGTTGTATGTAATTGTTATTACATGCAAAACCCAATTACTGTTAGAAAGTCTGTGAAAGACAGGCTGCCTCTTGTAAATACACCTAGCATCCAGTAGAAGTAATAAACTTGTTCAGTAAGTAAGAGTAGAGTGCAAAAAAAAGCTTAAGTGATGAAACCAGAGTGTGTTTTCCATTGAACGTTCCTGATTCTCAAAGCTATGTAGGACACAACTATATTGTGTTAAATTATACCCCCCCCTTCCTGCTTTGTGCTACAAATCCTGGTTTTCGTAGACAATGTGAGGTAGCAAAAGAAAAATCATTTGAAGAAGTGATGGCTTTCTAGAAAAAAGTAGTAAATATTACTGTATTTCTAAACTAATGTGGCTTACACAACCCAGAAACCATCAGCTGTTTTCAGGCAACCCACCTACTTGAAGCCCTGGCATCTGCCAACAGCATTTTTGTTACTGACTTGGCTGGAATCTGCCTTATCTCCAAATGAACACATTGACATCAGCAGGAACGTGGCTTGGGTGCTTAAAGAAACCAGTGTTTCAAAGAGCTGGTTTTCTGTCTTGGAGCAGTGTAGTCCTTGTATCTATCTATCCATCCCCTCCTTTTGATCATGGGGAGCAGCAGAGCCGCTTGCGAAAAAGCATCACAGGCCACGAGTGCTATGGATGCTGAGGGTATGGGAGTGTTGGGAGCTGTCGCTGGAGCTGAGCTTGGAGTGTCAGCAGCAGTCAGGCACCTAAGCATCTTTAAAAGGTCTAAGGGTTCATTGCTGCAAGCTCCAGAAAATCCTGAGAATGAGTTTCAGATGAAAATAAAACCAGGCAACTAATGGAAATTCTCTTTTTAAAAGATACTGCCTTCCTTGAAAGGAACCTATTTCAACATTGAGGTGTAGAAAACAGTTTATCTGCCTAACCCAGGCCTTTATAAAGGTCCTGCCGAGGACCTTCAGGCAGCAGACTAAACCTTGTCTTTAAGAAGATTTCTAGTAGCTATCTAAGGCCGTAACTTCTCTCTCTGCTTGTGTTTTATCTTTAGGCGTGTGGGGGTTTTTGTTTCTTCAGGGTTTTGGGAGTCCTGTTTCAGGACAGGCTTACTCCAGTTTACCTATATCGATTATCCAGAGAGCCGTTGCCCTTAACCAGCATCAGTGTCCTAAGAGCAGCTTGACCGATACACCCAGTTTTGGCGAGGCAGCCTGTTCTTGCTGGGGGGCAGAGCTGCTCTTAGTGCTGCTGCCGTCTCCTGTGGAGTAGGGCTGTTGTGTTAAAGCAATGTGGTGCATTTCAGGAGCTGCTCTAAAGTTAATTCCTGCCTTGTTAAACAGTGCTTTAAAGTTAATTCTTGTCTTGTTTAACAGAAAATTCTCAGAAGTGAGACTTATGTTTAAAAAAAAATACAGCAATCAGTATTTTCATAATTTACTTAAAAGTATTGTTGTAACTTACTAATTGAAAAGTTCCTTTGAGCAGTCTAATACTATTTTACTATGCTATTTACTTCGCTCTCTTAAAATTCTGCTTCCTGACTCCCACCAAAACTATAATCCTCTGAAGTACCACGATAGCCCGGGTCTCGAAGAAACAATTTGTTCAGGGAAGGAGTAAAATGACCTTGAATGAGTCAGCACTTGTGCGTAGCAATCGTAAGCTTTCTGTCCTCTTTGCTTTCTAAAAGGATATGAATTCTGGACCACAGGCACCATTCATTGCGCGGTAGTTAATGGACTTCATTCACATCAAAGTTCATATATTCCTTAAGGGTTCAGCCCTGTATGGTTTGCTGTGTAAAAGGAAAAATAGTATTGAATCATGCTACTGTGGCTTTTCAAAAGAGTTTATCCTTTTCTAATGTACGTTGCCTTTTTGAGGGAAGAAAAGTGGTGCCGTCTGCTCTAGAGTGCCGCTTATTCAATAAGCGCCGCATCGCCGTGGATCACTGTTCAGATTTGCTGCCTCCTGCCTTTGCCTACGGTGTTTAATGTAAGTAACAAGGAAGAAGCTCCCAGCCAGGGCTTCCGCCTGTTTGCAGGACCTATCCTTAGAAAACCCTTCTGTCTGAACTTGCACCTTCCCCAAGAAAGCTTATTAATTCCATTTATCTGCTTTGGCTAAAGGCAGTACCTGTGAGGACTGAGTCAAGTCTTAATGGCTCTGCGTGATGTGAGCACACAGTGTCTAGATATGCCACTTCGGATGCGGAGTGAGGAATGTGCTGACTCCTGTGGGACCCGGGGAATAATGACAGATAACTATTCCAGGAACACAGTTAATCCAACTTTGCATTTTCTTCTCTAGTAGCTGCAATTCCAGATAACATACCAAAATAGCTATTGCTACCAGCTGTATATAAGCAGTAGGCCACCAGATGGGGTAAAGCGGAAGCAGCTTTGGCTGTTACTCGTAATTCCTTATTTATGCCCACTTTTATTTTTTGGGTACAGTTCTGTGATACATTGACTGTGGCAGCTGATGTCCCTTGCAGCCCTGGTAGTTACTGCACCTGTGGTTGCACCATTTGTGGGGCCACACTAAAAATCACGTGGGATTACTGAGGCAGTTTGAGATTTAAAAAAAGGCCTGGTTTTGGAAAGGTGACTTTTAATCAGCCTAGTGGTTTTGATTGCCTGGGTCAATGTAGCGCTGCAAACTGCTCTACCTGCTTAACTGAGGGGTAAGCGCAGCGAGCTGATGTGGTAGGGCAAGAACAAGGCACTGGAGATCACCACCGACACCTTCTCAGACCAGCTCTGCCTTTAGTGCAGAGCAGCAATGCCGTTTTGAGGTGCATTCCCAATTGACGCCACTTTACTACATGTTATTTTTGGCCAGTGCTGTTGCTGGGTACTAGTTAGATTCTTGTTGGAGGAAACTAAATGAGAAGACCTCGTGTTACCCAGCCGCTCCTGGGAGTTCAGGCTAGAGCAGGTCTGACATAAATGGTTTGAAATGCATTTTGTGTTCTGAACCATTCCCCTACGGGGTCCCACGTCTTGCACCCCGCTGCATGAGGATGCACAGCTCGCTGTGGTGTCCTCGAGACCAGCTGCAACTACACCTGCCATTGTCAAACCCAACTGTTTGCTACCAGGGATGTACCAGCATCTCCTCTGTCTCCTAGTAGATCTTAAAAAAGCTCCAAACTTTTACTGCTTTTACTTTTCTTCTGTCCAAACTTTATTTCATTTGAAATAAACTCTGTTCAGTGTGAATTTGTCCGCATTTTTTAGAGCATTAAGAGCTCTAAAAATATTTATTCCATCCTGTAAAGTAGTGATGTGCTAAAATGGGTTTATACTTGAGGTTTAAAAAGGGTGAGGAAGGTGGGGAAGATTGAGTTAGGATCCAGTTAATTCACATCTAATCTGCAGTTATCTCCTGACTCTAGCATCTGCTTGCCTTGAATTGTGTTATATTCCCATACTATTTCTCAGGTAAAGAAGAAACATACACAATGTACTAAAACTTTGTGTATGTTACCAATCAGTGATGAGAGCTACCTTGTGAAATACATGTCATGTTGTTTGTATTTTTTCAGTGTTAAAAGGAGATGCATGATTTTTTTACATAAATAAATATGGCTTTAGTGGAAGATACTGTGCCTGTTTGCCCTTATGAACATAGTTCTGCTCTCGTAATAGCATTTGAAGGGTTACATTAGTGTGGGTCAAGTGCGGTTTAAAATAGGATTCTTCTGAGACCAAGCCTGGAGGCCCTGAATTTCTTTCTCAAAAGGCGTTTTGATCTTCTGACAAAACTATTACTTCTGAATTTCTTGGCAATTCGTATTTGCAACTAACCTTTGGAGAACTGGAATGATAACACACTCTCTTTGTGTTTTATGAATGTGCCTCTCCTGGCGAGCTGTTGGCTTGTGCTTTTTTTGAAGTTCAGATGAAACCATTGCAAAGAGTTTTCTATAAGTTTTTTGGGAAGGTGGAATTTGTCTGGTGTCGTGTAATAAAATGTGATTTCACTCCTGCAGAAGAGCCCTAACCCTTACTTTGGGAGGACTCCAAGCAGTAGAGAATCAAGAGCTTGTAGTCCCTTGCGGGCTGGAGGTCTTTTATGTGCTCACATGCTGAAAATGCTGCTGTGCCAGGGTATGTGTAAATGCTGGAAGAGCATCACGGCAGAAGTTTAGACCATCTTTTCATGTAACCTGTTTTTCACAGTCTTTAAGTTTTCGTGGTAAGAAACATACTTGTGCAGTATCTGTTGAAGTAATGATCCTGACGGCAGTTGTTTTTTTTTTTTTTTTTTACAACTGCAGCACGAACACGGTTACTGACAGCTAACTCAGGTTTTGTCAAAGATTTCACCTGTGATGGTCCTGCAAGTGCCCCATCCTCTGGCCTGATCAATTCCCATTACACAGCATAACTAATCATTTGCCTACCATATGTGAAATAACATGAGGAGAAGAGTTTTCAACAGCTCATCTCTGGAAGACATGGAGGGGCAGGTGTGGGGAAGGTTACAAAAATGGCCGAGTGGCTGGATGTTGTTTTTGGAAGTATAAAATAGATCATGATGCTATGTCTCTATGTATGTAAGGCCTGAGATCTTAAAAGGGCGGAAATGTTGGCATCCTTGTTTAATAAATAAGCCCATGGCAGTCTGGTTTTTTTCTGGGAGCCAGACGATAGCTACTGTCTGTTGTGGGAATACGATCATGGGGTGTAGAGGTGAGGTCATGCAACCTAATGGCTATTTGCCTTAAATACGTCTTTGTGTTACAAAAGTATTACGGCAGCATTCCTTTAGCTAAGAAATAACTGAAACACTAAGTTTCATTGTGGTTTCTGGGTTTAAAATTAGAGTGGAATAAACATACTTTATTTCTTACTGTTGTTACCTGTAATCTCTTGTGGCTACTGTGATGTCTGCTGTAGCACCTACTTTGTGAGTGAGATGTCAGGAAATAAAAGATGCAATGTTGCTTAATGGAGGTGTTGGACATTAGCACTCTGCTCCCCAGGAAGAGCCACCACCATTCAAAAGTAACCCTGGCAGCGTTGGCTTTCAGTTTCCATGCTCTGTGGCATCCGTTTGGCCCCCTGGGTTAATTCTCCTCCAGAGCGGTGGCTTGTCACCCTGTAGAAGGAACGTCCCCGCCTTTGTGGCCTGCCAAAGTCCCCCCCAAAAATCCCAATTCTGGTATTTAGCAGAATGCTTCAGATCATAGCCGGTTGAGTTTGCATGAAGGTGACTTGGATTATCTTACATTAGAGAATGTGATGATCAAGCACTCTGAGGTACTGAAACTGTTTTATTACAATTCAGTAGGTTTTAATACTGTCATAAATAACATCACAGCTCGTTGAGCAGAAGGATAAAAATCAAGCAGTTCGGTGGTAAGCCAGCATGCATTTCCTTCACTTAAATGAAGTCAGCGATTTATTATTATTTTAGGCTGTGTCTAATGATCATAGTAGGAGTGTGAATAAAATGGATGTATCTCAGGCTGCTTTATTCTTCTGCTTATTCAAGTCTTCCATATTGGGGCTGACATGAGACATCATCGGCTGTAGGCGAAGTGGTATAGAGCCCGACTAAGTCTTTCTAATTCTTTATTAACTGTGGCATGTAGAAGCTCAGGGCATGTTAACAGCGTGAAACTGTTTTGAATTAACAAAATCTTCATTCTCTTGCGAACTTTTTCTTGTGGCGCTGTGTATTTGTCATAAAGCAGATAGCCTCCAAACTGGCGTGTTCCAGAACAAGTGTTCTTTGTGCTGTAGCCAGTTTGTTGCCAAGTGGTTTGTTAAAATAAGTGGTCCTTTTGAAATGATTCTCACTCTTATTTTTGGAGGCTGCTTTAAAAGTTTCGGTGGGAAGGCTTTTCAGTAGATGCACAGGCCAAACTCTTCCAGCACACCCTGCGTGGCACTGGTGGGATTTTGGTGTATTTGTTTTCTGTTTTCATGTTTGGGTCGTGATTAGTGGCGTGTTCTTGAAATGTGCTTTGTAAGTGACCTTAAGAGCACGCTGCCAGCCTCACAGTCCCCATGTAATTATGTGAACAATGAGTGTAGCAGTCTTTCACCTAGGTCATTTTTAGACAAGTATGCAACAAGTGTAGATGTCCTTCTGATGTGCACTGTGCCTTCAAAGTAGAGAGGTTTTTTCCCCTTGAATATGATAACCCAAGAGTTGCATTTGAGTTTACAAATAGCTTTTATTAAGAAAAAGAGAAGGATTCACCTGTTTCTGTTTGTGGGTTTTGGGTGTTTGATATATTTTGATCAAGTGCCATCTTTGCATCTCTCTCCCTATCTTCTGTTCCAGTGCTGAATGTTGAAATTTTGTAAATAAATACTTCAGTAGCCCACAGGCAATACTCTGAGTACCAATTCTTTCTCACAAGCTAGCGTTGTGGATTTGAAAGAGTTCTAAATCAAACTCATTTCTTGCTTAGCCCCAGAGTGCTGAAGATTACATTCCTCAGCATTTGAAGTTATCTTGGCTCAAAACTGTGTCTCATGCTATAAAATTGAGCAACCTTTCCCAAACCTCATAGTGACAAATGAGACCAGTGTAGCGGGTATGGGGTTTTAAAATTTGTGAAAGTAGCAGGTTGGGTTTTTTCCCTTTCTTAGATTTTTTTTTTTTTTTAATTGACAGTTTGGCAAAATAGCCTATTTTAGCTTAAATTTTACCTGTGACAAGTCAGTGTTGCATGACACACATGAAGACAAGCCCATGCAGGGGCAAAGTAGATTTACTGCATTAAATCTGCTTTTGGCATGGAGACTTGAAACTTCTTGAATTTTATTTATTAAAGTCTGGATAAACAAACACCCTGTCCCATTCTGTGTGGGGGTAAGTCCATGTCTCTAGGAAGTTGATAATAAGGATTTTTATTTTAGAGTCAGTGTGTGCTGTCTCTTCTGCTTTAAGCTTGGCTCTGATTACAGTTTACTCAACATCTTGTATGACACTGTTTCTGTTTTCTCATTTGTTTGTTTTGCGTGAAAGATGCCATGATTTTTACCCAGTCCTGTTTGCATTCTTCGCATGTGACAAATGAGCAATGATGAGCAACCTGAGCAAAACCCGCTGTGGAGAAGGATGCTGCTTCTCACCTGTGGAAACGTCTCCCTGGGGGCATCACAGGACTTGAGGAAAAACTCATATTCCTCCTTTTGTATAGCGAAGTGCCTGCTGTCTCGGGTGTGGGCTCTAGAAATAAACCCAGAATCTCTAAATCCTTTACGCAGGTGAAGGTTGGTGTGAATTAAGTAGCAGTCTGACCTGTCAAGGCCCTGCTGGGGAGAAGGGTCGATGTTCTGCACCTCTTCCCTGCCGTGGGAAATGCAGTAGGGTGAAGTCATTAAAGACACAGGTTTTTCCAGCAGGCTTGTAGCGAACCAGAGACCTGGAAGTGAAATACTGTGTTGTGCAGGTCTAGCAGGGGTTACTGAGGGCTGGAATGGTGGCTGGATTAGTAACCCCTATGAAATGTAACTGATAGTCTTGCTCAGGCTCTAAATATGTGACTGCAAGTCAAAGCTGGCACAGGCTAGCACCATGCTTGGCAGCCTTAGGAGGAAGATAAGGTTGGACAAATACTCTTACCTCTCTAATGTGACTCTTGGTGAGTGAACTGTGCTAGAGTGATCTGGTAAACTTTGTGTTGGTGTTGCTTGAGCTGTAGGAAGGGCAGATGATTGTGCTTGGGCTGTGGAATGCTTTGCAAGGGGAAGTTGGGAGCAGAGATGGCTTCTGACCATCTGCACTGGCTTTGGGCTTTCGAGCAGCTGAAATATCTGTGGTCCTATGACTCTGCTGCCTCTTGAGTTCGCATCTCTACGCCAGGTCTTGCAAGAGAGCTTTTTGGAAGCAACTTTATGTCTATCTTTGACAGTTCCTGTGAGGAGGAGTCATTCGTGTCCTACTGCGAGCAATCTCAAAAGTGCTGATGAAAGTGCTTCCCAGCTTCCTTATGAGAGAGGAGGATGGCAGAAGTAGATGTAGATATGAGGTGCATGAATTAAGCTTTTTGCTGTGGCAGTACCATAATTCAGACTTGCCTGTCAGGTGCAGTTGTGTGGCTGATCTTGTTGCCTGTTAGTCATAAAATATTTATGCTCTGAAGGTAGGTGAAAACATAGCAAAAGATTTGTGTCTGACATTTTATGGAGTCAATTCCTTGTCTGTCCTAAAATGTTGCAATGCTTTTTGGTATCCTCTCAGTAACTGTATAAAATAAAAATTTATGGCATGTGTGTTGGGAAGTAAACAGCTGAAATACTGGTTTCCTAACAAAAAAAAATGCAGCAGTTCAAAGGACTGAATCCTGACTGAAAGCCATACTTGTGGAATGGCAGCTAGCACGCCACTAACCTGCAAATTACATCAATTCCTGTTGCCTTAAGCAAATTTGGCTAACCTCTCTTTAATTTCCTTAGGTACTGTTGTCATGTGCTTCTATAGCTAAAGCACAGTTTTTAAATACTAATCCACAAGAACTTTGTTCTTTTCGTCTGCTGCATGTCTTTCCCTTGGATAAAAAAGTCACGTTACACAGAGGAATTTTCGGTGATGGGCAAAACAACCCCGAGTTGTATAAGTGATGTTCATTCTGTACAATGTGCCTTTTCTTCTTCATAATTATTTGTGCTTGAAGATGACTGTTGGATCCACTTAGACTGCAATCATGATGCCAGATCTTAAACAACTTACTTGTACCTGCCTTGGTTTTCAAGTTCAGAGGGTTTTTTGGGTGAATTAAGTAACCAGGGAGTTCTATTGCGCTAACTGATGTCGTTTCCTTGTGTTGGCTATGTCCTAAGGTAAAATGCTGGAATCAACTCATCGTGCCTGGATTCCCCAGTCAATACAAGTGACTTCACCTTTTTTTTCCTGTTCTTGGGCGTTCTAGTCAGTGGTCTTCTGGATGCTTTTCTTGAGTTACGGACTAAAAGAAAGGGGAGCAAATATGCTCTAGAAAAGATGGAGGGAAGGGGAGAACAGAAACTGAATAGTTTTATCTATTACTAAATTCACAGTGCACCTGTGGGGAATGATATATCACAACCCAATCAACTGAATTTTGATTACATTTCAAATGAGGCAGCTGTTGCATCTTGGAGGACTGGAAAGGTTTCAGCAAGCAAGAGGACTGAAATTCTCATGTGAAGCTACTTTAGGCCACTGACGTCCTTAGGGGGAAAAATGTGATGCCGTTGCTTAATGCATGTGGGAAAACGTCTTTGAGAATGAGTTAAACCATTGTCTGGCTGGTTATTTGGATTGCTCCGGGTTGGGTGGTAGGAGAGTTCTTCTTGGCATTGCAGTGAAACCCATGATCAATATTTTAATGAAATAATTGAAGTTCTTTATGGTCTTTAGGATTTTCAGGCTTAGTGGATCAATCTGTGGTCAATATGACTTGCAGAATCTTGAACCTGGGTTAGAAAACTTCAGGAGAATAAATCGCTCTTAATGCAAGAAGCACTAATTGTTTATCTTTCTCATATGTCATTCTCTTCAGATTATTATAGACACCTATTTATGCAGCTTTCTGGTTTTATTCAAAGTCCTAGAAAACAATTTGTTGCTGCTGCTGTCGGGTTTTTATCCTTGAAAGTGAAGGGTCAAAGTAGCTTTAAAAAGCAGCTTTGAAGCCCTGGACTAGGATGTTGAACAGGCTTTCTGGTGCAGGGGACCCAGCTGAAGCCTGTAGCCCTTGCAAAACACTTCAGTGGATGTGGTTTTGTGTAGTTGTTCTTTGGGTGCCATTAATTGTCAAATAACACAGAATTTTAACCTTTATTAAAAATCCCATGACATTTAGCTGTCTAAGCAACAAAAAGTTCTATTGAACTGAGAAAACTGACCAAAAAGTATTTTATTTGTAATCATAAACTGTAAGTCCTAAGGCAATTTACTTGAAACAAATGGTCTTTTTAATTAGGGGTGGAAAAAAAAAAAAGTGAGGGTAGGGGGGAAAAGTCTTCCTCCCCCTTGGTTAGCTGTCCTCTAAGTCTCTGGTATGTCCCTGTGCCCCAGCCTATCTCTGCTTAAATAAAGCATTCAGTGGTTTGGCTTTACTTTCACGGGAAGGTTCAGTGATGGTTTTAGTGAGAAGAATCTCCTTCTGTGTGGTTTGGGGAATGGGAATCTGCTCCTTCCCAGCTCGTGGGGGCCAGAGGAGCGGGACGGCCCCGAGCTGCTGGCATTGTGATGGCCTTTTGTCACTTGCGTCGCACCAGTGGAGGGTTTGACGCATCTTCAGCTTTGTGTGCTCAGGTGTGAGGTCTCCATCGCTTAACTCCACGTCCTTGTTGTTAGCAATCTGCTTTTTGCTCGGAAACAGGTGTTGTGTCCTGTAAGCTCAAATGGGAGGAGGAAAGCAGGGAAAGCTGTTTTGGCTGCACAAATGGCTGCCCTCTGAGAAACTAGGCCTGAACATGGCGGAGGCTGAGCATGGCACCGGAGATGGCCAGGGGCTCTGGAGTGGTGGTGGCCATTGCCAGAGGGGGTGAGAGAGATGGAGGTGAGATATTCCCCATGAAAAAAAGGGGTAGATGAGAAGTGGGGAAGACCAAGAGGGTGACAGAGGAAGTCCTGGGGCCAGGAGGTGTCTGGCCCTGGGGGTGAGGAGACCTATGCACGCTGGGCTCCATGAGGTGGGACATGATCACTGTCCTCAGGGTGGACAATTCTTGCTCTGATATCTGGGTTTCAAGTGTGGCTAGTTAATAACTGGCTTTGTTGTCCTCAAATTCACTTACTGTTTTGTTCCTGGCCGTTTTTCTACTCGGCCTTGTTGCCTTTTCTTTACTTCGTGTGAATGCTGTGTGAACATGAGAAATCCAGTAGTCGTGTGGGTATCTGCAAAAGTTTTCGTGATGAAATTGCATGTTAAATTCCTCAATAGTTACGGGAAAGAGCACAAGTGAGTAAAACAACTATTAAGTGCTTCAGTTGTATAACTTCAGTATTACCTTTTTATAATGCAGCACCTAAGGCTGTTCATACAAAACTATTCTGTGATCAGACTGAAACAGATAATTTTTTTTCTTATTTCTCCCTGGATGGCAAGAGAAGTTTGAAAGCAGTTCTACTTGGAGATGTGACAAGTAAGACGTGATTTTAAGTAGTAACTGAGATGGCAAAGCCAATAAGCAGTGTTCCACCTTGAGGAGGTACTCTTAACACAAGATACGCTGTATTTGTGCTTGCTTCCTGCAGTTTCCCATTTCAAACAAAACAAATCCTTACGTGGACAAATTCACAAGTATATAAATACCACAGGCTGACTATCTTAGACTAGTTATCTTCATCCAGAAGTACTGGTGGGTCAAAGCTTGATCCTGCAATAATTAATGAACTCGAAGTTTTCCTAGAGGATGATTGGTAGTCAAGCCACAGCTAATTACTAATTTTTATTCTGCTATAAGTTCCCTGTTATTTTAATCATTAGGCATTTAGTTTCTGGATTACGCTGTGCAAAACGCATTGGCCAAGCCAATAGGCTTCGCTGCCCTGCGCCTGCCCAAGTGTGAGCTCTCCTCTGTGCCTCTACAAAAGGGATTTGGTTCGTACATAACCACTGGGAGTGGGGGTCCATTGCTCTGTTGCCACGTAGAACTCTTCAAAGTGGTTGCTATCATTAGCAAGTTATTAGTAAATTAAGTCTCTGAGTGATTCCCAGCAAGGCTTGACAGGAGGAGCAAGTATCAGAAGCGTTGCTTCAGTTGCTTGTGTTGGCTTCATACAGAGGAACTATTTGAGCCAAATGCTTCGTGCTTAAGCATGCAGCAATGCTTTGTGTTTAAATTCCTGAGCCCCTGATCACCTTAATGGGAAATATTTTTAGTTTTTCAAACTGAAGGAGGTAAGTGGGTCTACTCAGGAGTGCTGTCACTGATGTGTAATATAATACAAGTATTTTGAAGAATGTAGTCTGAAGTACACCTAAAATTCCTGTTGATATGGTGTGTATGCTTAAAGCTAGTGAAAACCATTGATAAAATGTTTGCTTGATTGACTCTAGACCCAAGGGCTGGGAAAAATCTGCTCTGCGTATATGGTTTATTACTATTGTTTCCGTGATGTGGAAAAAAATAAGCAGTTTCTCAGGAACTGTTTTTCCCCTATTCATATACTTGAACTGGATCTATTGTCATCTTCCTGCACTTTGTGTCATGAATTTGGAAGAACATCAGGAACTATTCTTCACCCCAAAGGCAAGAAGGGGCTGAGGATCAAGATTAGATCTCAATTAAGTCAAAGCTTTTATTCATGGTTTCAGATTTGGGGTAGTGGAATTTCATTTTAGGATTTGTTTTGCAGCTTTTTTTCTTGTGAGATATTTTGTCAATAAATAAGATTGCTTTATAGCTTATCTACAGGCTGACCGTGACTGGTACATCTTGGAATAATTGCCCAAGTTAGGCACATTTGGGCTCTCTTTGATGTAGAGACTGCAGAAAAGGATACTCTAGGCAAAAGACAGAGTTAGTCTCAACAAAAAGCACTGACTTCATGAAGGTGGTCCCCACCAGATTTCAACGATGGAGCTCCAAAGGCAACTGAAGAGGGCCGCAGGTGACACAACAAAGAATCAAACTGAAGTTTCTCAGATGCCTTCTGTGTAGCTTGTTGGGCCTCGCACTTGGACAGAGCCCGGGTAGTTGAAACTGGTACGTCTGTCCAAAACGGACCGTGTGTGAAGCTTTTTCTGCCCCTGTTGCACTGACATGCAGGGTGGGAGTAGTTATGTCGCATTCTCCTCCATTCGGAGAATAATTTTATGTTCTTGTATTCAAATGTAAAAGTATGATTGGCCAGCTGTGGATTAAAAGGAAATGTTCTGTCCCTGAATCTCTCCTTTGCATCATTTTGGAGCAATTTAATGACAGAAAAGGCAGTTCTCTGTGTTCTTCAGTTCACTATTGTATTTGTGTGAGAACGTGACACGTCCTTGGAGAACTGTGCATATCTAGTGTATAGTGATTATGGTTCTTCTGGTAGGTTCTTTCTGTAAAGGCAGTAGAGCGTCTTCTCTGCTGCCACTGATTTGAAGCCCAGACACCTGACAGTAGATGAATTTCCTGAGTCACTCATTGCCCACGTGTAGCAAGGGTTGACTCTACGTGAAAATGTGGTCTACGGGGTAACTGTTCAGAATGCTTTCAGAAGGATGCACCTTTTTCTGTGAGCCAAAGTGACTGCGTGGCATATCAAGAATTAAATTGACTAGATTATAATTTGCCTTCGCAGTTATGCTGCACAGAAATATGCAGCAATGTGTATCTAGCTGTTAAATTCACTTTAAGGGTGGGCAGAGGAAGAAAGATTCCCTCCTCCTCCCCCCCCCCCCCCAAAAATAATTAAAAAAAAAAAAAGGGGGGGAAGGGTGGGAAGAGACAATAGCTTCTGAACTGCAGCTGAAATGGGTTGCCCTGTACCAAAAAGGATCCACTTCTCAGCAAGATGAAGATTCTCAGAGAATAGTTACACTTCTGTATTCAGTAGAAACCTGCAACTTAAAAGTTTGAGAAAGAACGCAGCTCCTTTGTTTAAAGTTCATAACTTTTTTTTTTTCTCTTGCCTTGCCTGGCATACCGAAGACAGCGCAGCCCATTAAAAATAAAAAAAAGAAAAAAAAAATTATGGAGTAGCAAAATAACAAACTATTCTAATGTGGAATACTACAACAAAATCTTAGGGAATGTATATTCTTGTGAAATAAGTATGTGTTTTGCCAACAAAAATCCAATGTGAATTAGTGTGTGTTTCAAAGGTTGGCATGTGGTGGTGTTAGTTCAGTGTATTAATATATATATTATAAATAATGTACTATTTGATGATGCACAGTGGAGATGCGGATCTTGAGATTTTGCTGGTCCCTCTCCCGGGAGCGTGGAGAGGAGATGGGTGCAGCGAGGAGAGGCTTTGCTGCGTCCCATCGCCCTGGCAGGGTCGAGGGGGAAGCGCCGCGGTATCTTACGGCTCTGGAGGATAAGGAACGTGCAAATTCTGTCAGGCACTAGGGCTTGTTTTTTAAAATAACATATTCAAAGATAACTCGTTTACTGATAACTTTATCTACTCGGAAGATGAAAATTTAAGTGGAAAATAGACTTGTCTGGGTACTGTAACTCTTACCACTGATGATATGAAAATTGATAACGCAGTTTGGGACTGACAAAGCAAGTGCTGTACTTATCACAGCGGACTTCTGTATTGTGTTGTCTTGCGATTTAGTGCAACAAATCAGATTAATCTCTCTAGAAACGCTATCTGAAGTGTGCTTCCCTGTGCAGCAGACGCTTTGGCAAGTAATGCAAGTTGAGCAGCTTTTGATGGCCTCTGCTTGACTACAGGCTTTTGTTAAGGAGTTGGATAGAAAGGAAAAGCAAGTTCTGGAAGGTGTGGGGACTGTGCACAGTACAGTGCCTGTGTACAAGTGCAGGTACCTGCATTTGGGACATGCTTTAGCCCATTGTCAGCCATTCCTGAGCTGGAAAGCCTCTCCCAGCTATAGGCTGGGACAGAACTGATGGGCTCTGAAGCACCAGGGAGGCTGAGGACATGGTGGAGCTTTTTCAAATCCTTGGTGTATCTGCATGTCCTGGGTGGATTGGTGGCTGCATGGGCAGGGCAGTGGATGGCTGAGCGTGGAAGCTGAAGATAGGACCGCGTAGCCCTGTGGGTTTATCCAGTGCACCCCACTGCCAGGGGATATGCGTTAGGCTCGAGGGCATTTGTTCAGTTATTTCTTATTCTGTACTTAAAAACTTTTAACCTTACTGCTGAAGAAAAATACCATTGTCTATTAGTATGACTGGAACGAAAGATGAATAGCGAATTAGCCTTGAGCCAACTGTCAATCTGACTTTGATAGCCCATCACTTAAAAGGTCCTTTTATGTTTATGAAAAAGCATGACGTCAAAGCCAGGAGAAAAAAATAATACCAATACTTAGGGCTAAACTTGCACAGCTTCCAAGAAGAGCCCCTGTGTGAACTGTTTGTTTCTCTACATGCGTGGCTAATTAGCGTAGGTTACTTTAAGTCCGACCAGTGGCATTCAAGTTTCTTCTGCTGTTTTGGGGTAGCCTGTTTATGGTGCTTCTGTGTGTGAATCCCTCAAACTGGAGTAGCATAGAGCAAAGGATATTGCAGTCGCTTCTCTCGGAACTTATAAGTAGTATGCTGGAAATGCTTGAGTATAATCATTATCAGGTGAGTTGTTATTGCAGACTTATTTTAAAACCTGTTGCTAAGAAGGCTTATGGTATACAAGAAATCCTTTTCCTCAGGTATCGAGTACATATTATTTAATTTCTCCACAAAAGCACACGGGGACATATGTGGTCGCTTGAAACAGTTCCATTTAAGTGACTTTTGTTGTTACAAAACAAAAAGACTTCTCAGAGTATTATTATATTGTGGTTTGTTTTCTACCTTCTGATAAAAACATTAATGATCAAAGAAGGCTGTTAAGGAGTTTCCAGGATATGGTGAACATTCTGCATGGAAAATATTGCCTTTCTTCTTTTGCTTATTTAGGGTGCGCAAGATTAGTTCAGTATGAGTTTTTTCATATTTTGTATATAAAAAAAATTCTTACTGAAAAGCTTGTCTTAAATACAAAAATAACTGTTGCTGAGGACAGTGATTGATCTGAACTGAAACACTTCTTTTCTTGCATCTTATTTGCATAATGTGTTTATAAACAGGCTGTCTTATTTGTATATGATTTAGGCCATATATCTGAGAGAGAAATAATTGGTAGGCAAAAAATGGTGTATTTTTTTTAACGAATGTGCTACTTTAAAACAAACAAACAAAAAAACACAACCAAACCCTAAAAAACCAACAGCAAACCTTTTGATCTCTCTATTACTTGACATCTGATAAAGGATAGCAATCATACTACTTGGTTTTTAATTGGTAGCTACTAACAAGTAAAATGAGTCCTGCAGTGCAACTTGTTTCTCCATATTTTAGTGAAAACTAAATGTCGCGTAGCTGAAGGTCTGAATGCAGAACTGTCGGTTCTGGGGTGTCTGTCTAAACTGGGAAACCTGAGCATTGCTCTTAAGTGGGGAATCTCATGTTGTAGAAAAATAAGTGGAACTTCTTGGTTTACCATCAATAAGTTGGTTATAGAAACCACTAGCTCATAAACTGATTTCTTGCCACTAAATGTGAATTAGCGAACTGCTCTTGACTTCCTTGGAGCTGCCCAGGTTTGTACTTTAAGTCAAATGCTTAGCTGGTATTTATGTCCCAAATTGATAGCACATGTAATGACGCTGTAAAACAATAAAGCACTCTTTAAATTGTGTCATGCAGGTGCAGACTCACCTTGAGAATCCAACCAAGTACCATATTCAGCAAGCCCAGCGGCAGCAGGTAAAGCAGTACCTCTCTACCACTCTAGCAAACAAACATGCCAACCAAGCCCTGAGCTTGCCATGTCCAAACCAGCCCGGTGATCATGTCATGCCGCCTGGAACTGGAAGCAGCGCACCCAACAGCCCGATGGCTATGCTTACCCTTAACTCCAACTGTGAAAAAGAGGTAATATGCTCTCACTGTGCATGTTCTTCACTAAAATGGAATTGCCATCTGCTTTCTTTCTGTTTTAAACTGTATTTGTTCATTCTTAAGATGTTGTGTTTACCTTGTTTCCTGAACTATTAACTTTGAAAATGCAACTACTGCCTCTGTGTCTGCCTGATGAATATATATTTGCATAGAACATTTTGGCAAAAAAAAATTGTCCCTCTCTCTTCCTCTTTTTTTGAACTATTTATCTAGTTCATGCTTATGAAAACGACTTTTTTTTTTTTCTTCCTCTTGCGTGGTGCATGCAGTGAATAATTGACCTTTGGAGAATACAAAGCAGTTTTGTAAGCCATAGCTTTCTGGAATAATGTTATTTATGGCTCATTCAGTGTAGAAAGAGCAAAGAGCATAGCAAAAATAACTGAAAAACACAAAGCTTTTTGAGATATTTTAGATACTTCCACAGTAAAATTTGAGCAAGTCTCTTGCTTGGCTGGAAGGCCAGATTATCCCACCAAATATATCCTAAAATATTACTGATTGCTGTTTTGTGATGAGCTCAGTGCTGCAAATGTAAGACTTCACTAGCCTATGCCTGGAAGTCCTTCACAACCTTGTCTTAATCTTAGCTGGCAAGAACCTAGTTGGATGTTACATGTCTGCTCAGGTGCTGAAGGAAGATAATTTGAAAGATGTTAACAAGTGTAAGAATCATGTCAGTGTTTTTGTAACATGACAAATGAGAGACAATTGTAGAGCTCCTCATGTCCCCCCCATCCTCTTCCCTCAAGCCTTTGTGACAGATAATACAGATGCACTCTGTGAGGAACACTTTATGCAACTTTGAGAAACAGTTATTACGGAACATGCAGGAGAAATTATTTGTGCTCCATAACTTCAAAAGAAATGAAAATCATACAGTTTCATGCTATTGTCCCAGTTGTACACAAATCTTTTTTTTTTTTTCCCTCTAGATATTTACAGCTTCACTTTGCTGTGTCATCAGGCACATGTGTGCATGACACTGTTTAAATCATGCTCTTTTTGGGACTGAGACTGTGCCATGAACTCAGATCCATGCTTTGCTTTTTCTTTTTTTTTTTTTTTGTTTTTTTTCTTCTTTTTTTCCTTTTTATTTCTGCAGGGATTTTATAAATTTGAAGAGCAAAGCAGGGTTGAGAGTGAGTGCCCGGCTCTGAATACACACTCACGAGCATCATGCATGCAGGTACTGGATGACACAGGAGTTGGAGCACAGGTCCCCTTTCTAATGAGCATGTTTCTTTGAATTAATGTTGAAAATAAACTTGCCCCACATTATCTTTAAGAAGTTGAATATAAGATGTATTTAAGAAAGAAAACAACAACATTGTTTATTAGCATTGATGTCAAAAGTGCATTAAAACACCCCAAGAGGGCTAATGCTTTTCGAGCACTGTAATGCTGCAGCAGAAGAACATATCAGCTGTGCTCTAAGGTCTCACTTCAGGAAGTCTTTTCTAATGTAGGTTTTCCCAAGATTGCGTGTATGTCGGCTGCATTTCTGTGTGGATCAGATTTGCATTTAAAAAAATGATACGAATGATATGAGATGGCTTTAATCCATTCATGGTATTTTGTCCTCATTAGTGATCCCTTTTTATTATTATTTTATTTTATTTTACTTTTTAGCTAAGGGTTTTTTATTTCTAGTAGCAAGACTTCAGCTATGTGCTGTAACTGTTGGTTCCTTTCTTGCCCTCACTTAGTCAACATAATTCTTTCTGATCACACTTTCTTGATCTGACACAAAAACCCCATATGCTACCATTTCTACCATCAACTTTATGCATTGATTTTGTAGATGACTGTCATTTAAGCTCCTTTTTTATAGTGAGCAAAAAGGAAATACTCAATCCCGCAGAACAGTTTGAAGCACCTGCACGGGTGTTTTGGAGGGCTCTGTTTCTCCTGACCTTGCAGGAGCTTATGGAGGCACCTTCCAGCCCAGCCCCAGACAGAAGATGGCTTGTACCACCTAAAATCATCTCTGAGCTGGTCTTGGGTGGTGTTTCCTGGGAGGAGGGTGCATGAGGGACATGAATCCAATGGTTTCTGTTGTTGAAGGTGGGCAGCCTCTCACCCAGCAGCAAGCCTTTGTTCCCCCTCCTTCCCCTGCAGGTGTCGGGGGCTCGGGCATCGCTGTCTGCATGCAGGTTTTGACCCTAAAACTGTAGGAAAGAGGTGGCGGGTAGGCGGGCAGTGCTGCATGGCGGAGAGACTCACAGCCTTAGTGTAGCTTGTTCTATAGGGAGCTGTTTGCTCTGCTGTTCTGGGAGGAGCAGCGTGTCCGTGGGCAGAGGGTGCAGGGTAGCTGCTGGTGGGAGGAGTGGGTTAGACCATGAAGCTTTGTCATGACATGATGACTGTCCTGGCTGAATAGCGGGAGTCATGGCCGAGGGGTTGGATCTGGAGCGTGGCAAAACTGCACAGGCACCTCTGCTTGGGCCATGCTGCCGAGAGCCAGCGTGTGGCTGAAGTGCTTTGTCGAGCCTCTGTATCCTAATGGCTTGGATAACTGTTTTCTTTTTTCTTTGTCCACCTTTTCTGCTGCAGATGGATGATGTGATCGATGACATAATTAGTCTGGAGTCAAGTTACAATGAAGAAATCCTTGGCTTGATGGACCCAGCCCTGCAAATGGCGAATACGGTACAATGACCCTTTCCTTCTGGTTTCCCTGTTAAGTCTAATTGTCTTCCCTTGAGAGAATGCAAAACTGTAGCATGACTTTTTTTCCAAGCAATTAAGTAGTTATCGTATTGTCCCATAGAGTGTAATTGGTTTTTCTTTGAGGAACTTAAGGTATACAGTTGCAATGAAAAACATGACTTTAAAAATGCAAGCTGGAGTCAGGTTGAGGGAATACAAAGGACAATTTCACTTTTCTTATTTCAAAGGCAGGTTAGTCCGTAAGGAGTGAACTGAACTAACAGAAGTGAGCTTATACCCATTGATATTAAAAATCGACACGGACATTATACATGGCTTTAGAAAGCCTAGGAGGAACCTCCAGCACCCCAGGTTCCTCTGTCTTGTCATGTTCACGTAAGAAATTGTGCACCACACCTGAGCATGTGTTACCATCCCTGTCCAGAGACACTCCAGTTTGTTAGCTCTAACACCATAGCTTTAGCTTAACCTGATTTCAAATGGAGAGAAGTCCCTAGCTAGATGACAGCAAAGATGTTACAAAATTTAGAGGGAGAAAAAAAAATAATTAAAAAACCAACCTTCAAAACAAACAAAAGGGGAAGGAATAAAGAAGCTTAAAAACTGAACAGGGGAAGGGGATGTAGGAAGCTCATGAGAAAAGACAAGAATACAGAGGTGCAAAAGTCGGTGAACGAGGGAAGGTGCAGGCTACTTTGGAGTTGCTGTTTCCGTTTGCTGGTTCACATTGCTGCGGGCATTAATGTAATCGTACTTCTGGCATAATCTTATTTTGATCTTTTGTGGAGGGTAGCTCCAGTGAATTTTTTGCCTTAGGCTTAAGTGCTGTTAGATCTGGCTGAGTAGATGTCTGCCAGGGCTGGCGTCTGTTTCTTTTTTATCTAGTGCCAAAATGTACAGCTTACCGCATAGCATCAATTTTGTAGCATAGGTTTACATTTGCTGACAGAACTCGTCTGATTTCATGTTAACCTAGTCCTGCGCTCCCACGGATTCCCACAGCCCTCTCGGAGACGTGGTACATGCCCCAGGAAACGGCCCACCACCATCCCTTGCTAAATAGTGCCCTTTGAGCAAACAGAGAAGTAATTGCAGAGTCCTACTGGAAAGAATGAATTTTCCTTTCATCTAAGATGACCTGCAAAATGCATCTATCCTGGAGTTTGGGAGGAAAAATTAAAAACCTGTGAAAAGATAGTCTTCAAGATAGTTGCGCTCTCATTTTTTTTATTTTTTTTTTTTTAAATTGAGGATTCAGGTTCTTCTGGAGTCCTTTCTCTGAAGTTCCATTGGATTGGGACCTGTTAAATTAGGGGGGATTTGGATTTCTTTGTGCTTCTCTTCCTTTCTTGTTTCATAGGGACCCCAGCAGTGGCTCTTTGCTTCCACACAAGCACATAATGATACTCTGCCTTCTTTTGGTGCAAGGAGTCCATGTAATCAATATTTAGGGTAGTCTGCATCCCCTCACAAGCCTTGTAAAAACTGCCTGGACCACATTTGCTGTGAAATTTCAGAAATTGCTGACTGTATGTGGTGAAGTCTGTAAAACAAGGATCTGAAATATCAGAATTAAAAATTCTTTACTGATACATTTAAGTTGCTGGAGACAAAAAGCATATTTCAGTCTCTGAATTAACCTAGTACCAATCCTGAAGAGATGGAAATTGAACCATCTTTCCCAACAATTGGTTTTGGGGGAAAAAATGAGCCTGATGTAGCAGACACTTTACTTTTGGAACAGGATTTAGCTCTTAAAACACCCAACATTTTACTAATAAGGAATTAATGTCTGTAGACTGAGCTAAGTAGAGGTGGAAGAAATTAAGAGAGGAAATGGTCTCTAAAGAGACACAACCTATAAATAGCTGGGCTGAAACTATGACAAAGGCTGCTATTGTTCCATAACCAACAAAGAACAAAAGGACCAGTTTGTTACATTTGGTAACAGTACTTAATTGATAAGCAAAATCAGAGATTTCTGTGTAGAGCGAGCTAAGGGAAGCTTCCAAGTACCTCTTAATTGAAAAGGGCTCATTGCAATCAACTGCTTTTGGAAATGTTTGTAAACTTTGGTATTGGGTCACAAGTTAACTGGCTTTGCTCCTGTGGTGAAAGGTCTCACAAAATGGTCACTCGTTTGCTGAGAGATGTACTGGCGATATGCGTAGGTATGACCTAGTAATTGAATTGCTGGGTACTGTGTAAAGTACTCCTGTGTGGCAAGTTGAGATGACAACTAATTCACCCAATTAAACAATTTCTAGCAGGACTCTGACATGGAAAGCCCTGTGAGTACATGCAGCTCCCCTTCTAAATGTGACTTTCCTGTGGTTTAAAACTCCAGAAGTAGAGGGGAGTCTTATTTCAGGGGCTGTCACTGAGCATGTGCTTGTAGGTAAAGGAACAACGCAATACTTGTAGGCTGCATGGGCCGGGGAACAGAATCCCTCCAGTGTGTACTGATACCTCAGAAACAGCCCTGTTGATCACACAGCTGATGTCTCGATGATTTATATAAAGTCCGAATGACCTGAATGTGGGTGCTTGTTTTGTTGGAGTAGTGGAGGAGAAAGGAAAGCCTCAGACTTCCCTGTACGTATACTGTGATGAGTCTGCAGTAATAATTACTGTGTTTAAAATTTCTGTTATATAAAAGCAGTAATTCATTTGTGCACCTTGTGAAACCAAGGCCTAGAAATACGAAATCCCACAAATAAGGGCTTTTTAAACCATGCTGTTTCAATGAAGATAACAAGCTAAGCCTGGCATAAGCCACTCTTCCTTCATATACTTTTTGGGAGAGTAAAGATTGGATAGTCGAATGATGCTTTATTTAAATTTCTTGTTAGCCAGAAGTGGCTAACAAAGCCTTAAGGGAAGCATTTAAGTTGGAAAGATCCTAGAGTTTGGTGAAGGCAGGGAAGGAGCCTCCTTAACACCAGAAAAAAGACATCAAACTCCATGTCTTTCATGGTTTTGAGACTCGCGTCTTCCCAATGAAATAGCTGTGGGAATTTTGAACATTTTCCCGTTACTTTGTACTTGTGGAAGGGGATGAACAGGGAAGTGGTTGAGTTGCCATCCCTGGAGGTATTTAAAAGACGTGTAGATGTAGTGCTGAGGGACATGATTTAGTGGCAGCTTGGCAGTGCTGGGTTAACAGTTGGATTTGATGATTTTAAAAGTCTCTTCCAACCGTAACGATTCTACGATTCTGTGACTGCCTTAGTAGATTAGAGCTGAAACGTTTGCAAATAATGTTTAATTTTTTCCAGTTTATTCCAATAGTAAGCATTTGAAATAAATACCAGGAGTTGATGCATTGTGTCCACTATAAGCACTGTGTTTGGTCTGGGTTTTTTTTTTGTTTTGTTTTTGTTGGTTTTTTGCCCCATTTCAACCTAGTGACTGCTTCTGTGTGCTCACAGCGCTGGCAACTTGTCCATCTCAAACCAGTGCCCCCAGCATAGGAGTCCTCTCTCCTCTGCAGTTCCCTGAACTCTGCACTAATAACTATTGACCTTACCTTACAAGTCAACTAATTTTGATTCCTCTGGGACCTGGAGTAGAATTGGCAGCAGAGGATGTGCCTCAATTTTGGCTTAACTGCAGGTATTTTAGCCATGTGAGATGAGCTGACGTGTTGCACTTTATATTTTTCAGATGAAAGGGTTTGTATGGAGTTAGTTTCAAAGATGTGACTTGCAGCCATCCTGGAGAAGAGGCCTCTCAGAGGCTCTTACTGAGCGTGGACCATATACATAGTCACACAGTTAGAACTTCAGCTTTGCCCTGTGGAGTTCAGCTTGCTGAGAAAAGTAGTCAAAGAAAGAAGCCGATCAGTCTCTTTGCTTATGGATCACTGATTTAAACTGAGATTGTTGGTGTCTACCTCTATCTAATGTGAATTTCCTTGATAGGCATTCATGTGTACATGCAAACCTGCAACGTTTTTCAGCTGTGCAAATTTCTCCCTTCATCCGCCTTTATTTAGCTAATGCCGCATCAGCAGTGCTTGTGCTTTGGTTGTTGCACAGCTCTTGGTCTGGTCCCTCTGGTACTTGCAATCCCTGCAGGACTTCAGCACGCTCATCAGCAGCTGCTGCCTGCGCTACATTCCCTTTCGTGGTGATTGCTGGCACAGGAAATCAGGCACAGTGTTGACACTTTAGAGAAATAAAAATAAATATCACAAACCTGTTGTAACAAGCAGTGTCCATCTTGCACTAAGTAAAGCAGCTTGATGACCTTGACTGTTCTCCATGTTTAATTATAACCTATCTGTTTTACACAAGCTTCGAGATGCTAGATTCTAGATTTCTGGGGAAAAAATAAAATATGTATTTTATTTCTGCCCCGTCCCCCCCCTCCCCGCCCTCAAAATTCCTGATTAGGTTTCACATGTCTGGTTCTGAACTTCAAGTCCCTGGGCTACAAACAAGTTCTTTGTGCTCTCCCCGTGCTTAGGAGCATGAATAGAAAAAGCGCATCCAAGTCAGAAGGGTGTATGACGTTATTGCTGTGTCTGTGTCATGGATGCGTTTGAGGGGCCAAAAGATACAAGGGTCGGCCTTGTAGAGCAGTGAGAGAGGGAGCGGTCACTCTGACATTAATGCCATTAATATTGCAACTTGGACCATAGTCTGTGATGGGCAGCTGTGACCTTACATTTATTGTAGGTGTTTCTTTTTTTTTCTTTTTGTTTTTTTTTTTTTAATTGCGTTCAAGAGCTAAGGGGAGGGTGAGGCTGGATCTTGGTGAGAATTCAGTTACGTTTTTCCTCTGTCGCTTAAAGATTGAGTCAGGGGACTTAACTTTTGTTGTCGGCCAGTGTCTGTTCAGGACGAGTATCAGCATGGCTTCTAGCTGGTGGTACTTTAAGGGATGCATGTTGACTTTGTTTCTTATGGTAGCTCCAGGTGGCAGAGAAATTTTCATCGGTCTCAGTCTGGCAAGGACCATCAGTAGGAGTTTTAATAGTCCAGGCTGTGACTCACTCCATTGTATTCAACGGCTTTATTTACATGGGTGTGAAGTTAATACTCTAATCTCTGCAGGATCAGTGTCTTGGAGGGGTTGGTTTTCTTTGCAGCAGCGATGATAAGAAGTATTGCTACTCAGATAAGACATCAAAGTGCTTTACACCTGTCTTTTCAAAACCTAGTTGGAAAACAAAAGAGATGGGTAAAATAATCCACTCAGGAAAAACTTCTTTAAATACCTTTCCATTTAAAGGGGTGGCTTTGATAAGTCTTGTTGGAATACTATCCTATTTCTGTATTAATGTCCTTGCTTAAACATGCCTAAATAAGAACAGCAGAATGAACAAGCTACTGAGGAAACTTAATGTCAAAATAATCTTCCTCCTACTGGTGCGTGTTCTTGTTACGTAAGTTAAAGTAAACTTAAATGTTTTCTGTGTAGGTAGCTTTCAAATCACATGAGAAATGTGATTGATTAATACAGTGTTCTTCCTCGAGCATGTGACAACTTGCTAAGTACTTTCACTCACTTATTCCTGGAAAAACGAGGGCTTCCTACAGGAGTGTTTGTAGGCTCTTTCCGATATTTTGAGTAAGAGAAGTGATGGGGGTACAGACGTAAGAGTTTCACAGAAAAATAAGGAGCAACAATAGAACAATATTGTCAGCATGTTACCTCCTCTGCGTATTCTTGAGAAGACAAATTTTTCCCGAAGTAGGTGTTTTATTCCTCATGCCCCTGCATATCTGTGACTGTTGCCGACCTTACTGCACGCTCTCTTTGCACGTGGGAAAGAGCACAGATTTCTTAGCAGATCCTACCTCTGTTCTTCTGTACCAAGCCTTTCATAGGGGCAAAACAAATGATCCTTTTCCTTGTTTATCTTTTCCAGTTGCCTGTGTCTGGCAATTTGATTGACCTTTATGGCAACCAAAGCATGCCTCCTCCAGGACTAAACATCAGCAACTCATGTCCAGCCAATCTTCCTAATATAAAAAGGGAGCTCACAGGTAAATATGTCTATAATACCACCTAGGAGCAATAATATAATTGTTTTGAATTCAGGTGATATTGGACATAATTTCTGTTATGAGAAAGAATATACGGGTGACTTTTTGCTTTGCAGACCGTTTTTTTAGCAGACGTTATTAGCCTGCAATGCAGTTGTGTTTGTGTGTGGGCACGTGTGTGTTCACTGTGACAAATTTAAGATAAAGTCCCGAGTTGTTATAGTGAAATCTGCACATTGAAAACATTGTGTCACAGGAAGCTTCCATGCATCTCTTGCAGAGCTGTTTTATAGTTTGGGCTTATTATTTGCTCTATCAACACTAGACTTTTAATGGCTTCACATCTGGAGTATCTGTGGGATTTGTGCTGAGGAATGCTACATGTTGAGGCTTTACTCTAGTAGAGGACGGCAGTAATGGACAAATAGCCTGTTGTAATATGAAATCTGGACACCTAGATCCTAAAAAAGGTAAAATTAGACACAAGAGAGAGAATACGCATCTCTTAATTTGCGATGAAAATGAAGTATCCTGTAAATTTCTTGTCATGTCAGTTCTTCTAGCAGCGCTCTGAATATTCAAAGCCAGGAGAGGGAAGGGGGACATTAAAAGCCTCTTTCTCTTAAGCACATGAGCACAGAAGCTAGTTTGAAGGAAGAAATACTTAATTTCCTATTCTCAAGCATGCGTTATTTTTGCTGTTCTGCTTTACTTGAAAGGATATAACCACATGTAGGGTACAGTATGCAAGGCAAGCTATGACCGCAGGAGGAACAAATGTCGATCCGTTCTAGAACCGATGACAAAATCATCTTAATACCCAGCAATGGCTGTTCTTAAGCCCAACAGGGAGTCATACTGTATGCACTAGGGTAGGGGCATAGTTTCTTTCTTGTCTGTCATCTTTCTGGGTTTCTGTTGTGAAAACTCACAGGCTGACTCAGTTGCAAAGCAGGTTCTGGGCAGGAATTAGTTTAAGTAGAGCAGTTTTAATAGCCCAGGAGTCAGCTTCTCAGGAGGAAATGCCACGTCTCTGAGCTGGCGGATATTTGCATTTATATGACTGCACAAAATTTGAGTGCAGCACCAAATGAAGACACACAAAACTGCTCAATGACTTGTGGCTGCTAGAAAAAGAAAAGCTTGTACGGCGACGGAACTATGCTAAGAGGAGGGTGGGAGGGGATGAGAACTACTCAAAATCCTGCATTACGCACAATTTCGTTGCCCCAGTTATAGAAAGTTAAAGGTGGCTGTAGACTGCAAACAAAACAACCAACCTGTCAGATGTCCAGGCTGGTGGATTCACTGCAGACACTTGTGTAAGATCAGGCAAAGAAGGTGGAAAGAGAGGGGAAATTAGTGAGTGAGAAGTGGTCTTATGGAAGTCCTCAGTACATCAAAGTAGACCTGAACTAAGTTAAATGTCTGTATGCTACGTTCACCTGTACACAGAAACAATTAAAATCAGTACTTTTTCTGTTCAGAATACATGCTAGCAGATTGCATTTGATTTAGGAGAGATTTAGGAATTAAACTCAGATTTAAAAGCAGCTGCTTTGACATTGATCTGGCCATGCCTTTGTGCAGAAGGCGCTATTGCTGGTGCTTTCTGACAGCCAGTGATTTTAAAATCAGCATGTTATCACAGGCAGGAGTCTTTTGGTTCTCCATTTCCTGATTTTGCGGTTGGAACTAGGCTGGAGATAGCTTGCAATATGTAAGTCTAGCATTTGTCAGAAACCTTTATCCATCCTAATGTATAAATATCAAAATTATGAAGAACCAAGAAAAGTCCAATCTGTTATCCAGGCGGCTGATGTTGATGATGGTTGTGAATTCTCAGCTGTAGTTACTGAAGTGTTCAGTAGGAATCCTCCTCACCTAGGAGTGCAGTTTCCTTCGGTTTTAGCCTTACAAACCTCATACCTGTTTCATAAGGCAAATTTCATTGAGACATGCAACGTTCCTTCAAGTGTTTTGGGGGATCCTTTGGGAGCCTAGCGTAGAAGATGATGTCTTGTTATAGTGCATGTAATATTGGGGTAGCTATGTATTCTAAGTAGTGAAGTAGTCATCTTCCTGTACTCCAAGGGAAACCCTTATCACCTGTTATTTTGAATTGGGTGGGACATCATCCATATTCCATAAAAATAAAGGAATACAGGGAAGAAACTTGTTGGAATGAGTGAGGGAATCTGTTTCCATAATGGACTGGGATAATAGATCACATGTTCACTTGTCCTCACTGCGAAACTAAATAATGCTTCCTGTTTTTTCAGATTTAAATGCAACAGGGCAGGATTAATGACCTCATCCTTCTTAAAAACTAAAAGGGATAGAGCAAACAAACAAAAAAACAAACCTAAAATTGCTTGAGAAATGTAAGATAAATGAGAACTGAAAATAACAAATTTAGTTATGCTTTTGCCTGAACTATTGCATGCTGGAGCCCCATAACAAATGTGTAGAGCCAGGGTTAAGAACAGTTCTGAGTTGAGGAGACAAGTAACTTGATGTGCAGCATGGTTGTCATTCTTCTTCTTTTTGCTTTTCCTGAAGCAAGGACCATTGTCTCGTAACAATATTGCTAATAAAGGGGTTGAATTTTCCATCTCTTTTTTTTTTTTTCATATAATGAGAACAGTTAGTATAGCTGGAAAATACAGTATTTTTAATAGATGGCTTAAGTTATACCTTGAATCTTGTGGTGATGTGCGTGCACGTGCCACAAAAGGACGTAGCCTTCATTCCAGTGAGTAGAACCTCTGACTCCTGACTGCTTCACATCCTGCGCAGGGAGCAATGCAATAAGCATGCTGTTCCTCTGGTTCAGCTTCTGTGGTACGTAAGCGTGCTGCCTGGATGTAAACGTAGGAGAAGGTATGTTGGATTTCAGCAGCTTGTTGTCCTCAAATACCTTGCTGAGTCAGGGCCTCTGTGGGAAAAGTTCCCCTCACGGAAGTCGGGATGGGAAGTGTGGGAAGAGTCGCTCCGCAGGTGCAGGGGTGAAGTTCAACACCAGCGTTGTGTTTTGGCAATCACAGCTGACTGTGCAGGCCCTTCTCACCCCTTGGAATGGGTGTAATAATTGCTTTGACAAATATCCATCAGGCTTCCTGCGCAAATGTTTCACCGACTGAAACGTTGTGTTTGAATTACTTCAATTCTAATGACTTCATTCACATGCACAGCATGTATTTTTCCTACAGAGTCAGAAGCGAGAGCGTTGGCTAAGGAGAGGCAAAAGAAAGACAATCACAACTTGAGTAAGTTTGGGTTCTTCACACTTTGCATGAATCCTAGTTATGATTTCAGACATGAAGTGTTTGAATACTGGTGCTTTAAATCTGAATGGGACGCTGCATGTAGTATATGGTACCAATTCATTATGTTATGCCCATAGATCAAATATCTCGAATTCTTGTGAAACGTGTGCTTAAATCTGCTATTGAATTTTAGACTCTTCTTATTTGTTTTCAATAAGTCAAGTGAACAGGTGGTTGTTATCAATAGGATTACTGGGAACAACATTTGATCCAGTTGCTTTTGAAAAATCCACCTTGCACAGTTTTTTTTTTTTTAATTAATCTAAAATCTTAGATATGTGATCAGTTTGTGACTTTAAACATCAGGGCACATCCTCAGTGTGGCAATTTTAAAAAAATTCCATTTTTGAAGGGTATACATATTTCCAAGTTGGAAAAAAACCACTTTAAAATAATGACCATCTTATGACTTAAAAGATCCTTAAGTTGTCCTTTTATACTTTGTACTACTAGAAAAAAGGAAATGTTTCATGCCTTGAGCTATTCAGAAGCCTATTCCATAGCATGAAAAGCTAATGCAGGAAAATTGGTATTTAAGTTTGACTTTTGAATCCTCAAAATGCTACATCTGGAAGAGTACTTTAAAAAAGAGACTATACTTTCTGTCCCTTTTCCTGCTTTGGGATTCCCTTGAGTGTCTAAATTTTTGTCTCTGAATTTGGCTGTGATGCTTCTCGGTTGAGTCCTATGCTAACGCAGCCATCCTGGTTTTTAGAGTGTGTTTAGCTCTGCCGCTTCAGCAGTCCCACATTTTTACAGTATAGACAGAAGTCCTGTCCTAGTGTGTCCCATGGGTAGGAGAGCAAAATAAATCACTGGATTTTAAGTTTCACTTGAACATTTCCAAGGCCCTTAAAGAAATCTTTGATGAAACTTTCTATGTTGTAATTAAGTGTGAATATTACTTGTAACATTTGTCCTGTTTTTCCTAAAGTTGAACGAAGAAGAAGATTTAATATTAATGATCGTATAAAAGAACTAGGCACTTTGATACCCAAGTCAAATGACCCGTAAGTATTACATGCCCAGAGACTGTGGGAGGGAGGTGTTAAAAGGAAAAAAAAATATTAAGGGAGAAAAAGAATTTAAAAAAAATATAAATCCTGATTTTTCTTGTATGATCTTGGCACTCCATGACTGTAGAAATGCTTGAAGGTTCCATTCTATTTTTTGAAGATTGTTTTGGGGTTTATTTTTTTCCCTTTTGGAACTTGTTTAAGTTTATATTAATTTGATTATTTTTTTGTCACAAAACAGTCAGCGTACTGTTGTGTGGCAGCTAAGCGTCTGTCAGGATCCTGTGCTTTGGCAGGGCTGGGGTTAGTGCTAGGAATGACAGCCGTACCAGAGGTGGAGCTGTCAGGATGTGAAACCTTAGTCTCTTCTTGCTCCTTAGCTGGCTTCCTGGCCGCTTGTCTTCCTAAGTGATTCTTTTAATTCATTAGATGACATAGCTCAGCAAGACAGAACCAATCCCTCTTTGCGTGAAAACAGAGGGCAGTTCCTCTGTGAGCCATCATATTCCCCTTCCCTCCAAGAAAAAAAGAAAAATAAAGAGTGTATCTGTGTATCTCTTCACTGATAATTTGCCGGTGTTTGTGGTAGTTTCCCAGGAGTTCTTTTAGATAATTTTACTGTTACGAACTTAGCTTAACTTTACCCAACACTGATTCAATAGCAAGGAGCAATTGCTCTGGAACCTGAAAGTCTCGCTTAAATCCGAATCAATGTGCCATGATGCTTTTGGGGAGAGTTTCCATTCTCCCCAACAGCAACTCCTAGCTCCTCTTCAGAGAGGCTCTTTACTTTCCTCTAAGGCAAGCAAGACAGTATTGCACAGCATCAACCTACGGGCAGGTGGATCTTTGGTCTGATAGTCTGCAGTAAACTTTTTTTTTTTTAATTTAAACCAAGTAAGATGATGTGGGGGAGAAGACGATGCAGGCAGCCTCTGTCTCTAAATCAAGTGTGAGAGGAATAACGTGGGAGAGGTAATATGGGAACCACATCCCCCCTGCCTGGAGAACCATCACCCCTCGGCTGAAATGGGGCATTTGTATTTTAGGCAGAGTTTAAGTTTAAAGCACCTGAATATGCTGCAGTATTGGGCTCTTCTCTTCCGACAGTAACACAGCTGTGATGCAGTGCCACCAGGAGGACTATTGCCTGCTGCTTCTTGGGGGCTAAAGCACTTCAGGTCTTTCTCCCACAGAAGCACCAGGTCATATATGGTCCGTATATGTGGTCCTTTTAGTTCCCCAACTGGAACTGGGCATCTCCCAGACAGCAAGCCTGGTTTGAGAAATGTCTTGTGGTTTTTTTGTTTTGTTGTTGTTTTGGGTTTTTTGCAGCCTTGCCATAAAGCAACGAATGGAGCCCTTGGTCTTCGGTGCCGGTCCCAAACTGTGTAGAAGGCGCAGGGGTTTGTCTCCGGGGGGCTGTGGGGGCAGCCTGGGCTCTGCACCCTTTGGATGGGGCTGGCTGCAGTGCGCTTCCTAATAGCTGTGCTCTGGCCCCCTCTAGTGCATTTCAAATGCCTTCTGCATTCATAAACTTGGAAGAAGTATTAGCCAGGTGTTATGTATGTATGAGGTGTAATCATAGCTACCAATGGGAAGGTAATGATTACGAAATAAAGCCTCCCTGAGAGCCTGAACTCTTCCTTTTTTGTTGATTTCAAAGGGATATGCGCTGGAATAAGGGGACTATTCTAAAAGCGTCAGTGGACTACATCCGTAAGCTGCAAAGAGAACAGCAACGCACAAAGGAGCTTGAGAACAGACAGAAGAAGTTGGAACACGCCAACAGGCATCTGCTGCTCAGAATACAGGTTTGCTGATAAATAAGCTGCAAATGCTCTTGATGTTGCAGTGTGTGACTGCAAATAACGGTAAAGCTTACAAACAATGAAGCTTGTTTGTAGGAATGTGGGTTAGAAGGAACCCCCATTTTAATTAATGGTGACCAATGCTGAGATGTCTGCGGAGATTTTTCCAGAAAAAAACAGGATATGTTAGTTTAAAAAAATAAAATCCCAACACTCTAGTAAAGCACTTATGGCTGGTCTATTTTTGTTCTACCGTGGCCAACATAAGTTGCAAACCATACTATAAAAAAGATTTACATGGTTTATATGGTTTTTCTGGGTGCCAGACCGAAGAAATTGGGACTCCATATATCATCTGTCGGCTGACAGTGATGAAATTCAGTTCACCTGTTCAGGAATATGTTCACTTTAGCTGTCTTGTTTGGAGAGGTTTTTTTGACCTGTAGCTTTAGTACTTGTTTTCTTTTCTTATGAGGTGGTTTTGGACGAATGGCAATGAATGAAATCTTTTTGTGTTGCTTGTGGGTTTTCTAGGTTGTGTGGGGACCAATCTAGGCCCTATCTGTCAGAGAAGCTCAGCAGATTGCAGTCTTTTACATCTGATCTCTTATTTCTTCTCTCGATCAGCCTCTCCCTGATGCTCTGCAGGAATCTGTCATCTGCTTTCCAGTGGAGGGTAAACGCCACTCACAGGACAAAATGTGTGGGGAGGGCGGTGCTGGTGTCAGACACTGCAGCACTGTATCCTGAGTTCCCCATAGATATCGTGGGGACTGGCAGCTGTATTTAATGTTGAGGCTGCCCTGGCTTGTCTGAGAGCAGTTGCAGAGAAGCACACCTAATGTGAGGGTAATGTGAGGGCTCCAGGAGTTTTTGCAACAAGACAGCCAAGAGCTGTGGATGTTGAGCTGCCTTTTTTGTTGTTTTTTTTTTTTTTGTCTTTTTTGTCCAAGGAGCTGTGGTTAATTATCATCCTTGTTCCTTGGAGTCTGGAGGACTGTAAATCAGTTCTCCTCAACACTGAAAAGCAGTACGTGGCATGAGTATGTTTTCTCCATGGGTTGTTGCCTTGTTAGATTCACCCAGGTTCCCAATAGCCTGCATTACGTAGAGATTTAGGGTTGAGAACTCTGTTTCTCTAATTAATTCCTTTGCCTTCACCGCAAGCTGGATAGGCAGCCTTAGCCTCGCAGCCTACACAGCTTTTATTGTCAGTTCTGTTCTCCGGGTGGGCAAAGGTAGCTGGATATCCACCTCCCTCCATAAAGGGGTAATTAAAGAAGCCTATCGAGAGTTGGGTGGAAGAGCACATAACATGGAGACAGTGGTGTCCCAGAGACTCTCATGTTGCTGCTCACCTGCAGTGCGAACAGCTGAGCTCTGCGAGCAGGCTGTAGCGTGCCAGCCTGGCCGTTGGGCCAGGAGACCCCTGACCCACAGCACGGCTAATCCACAAAGTAGATAATGAAGCTAGAAATACCTGAGAGTCAAGTGTGGCAGTAAACAGCTTTAAAATAGAACAGACTGAGATGAACTTCAGCGCAGTTTTTGTAGTTTGTTGACCAATCCCTTTGCTAGAGTGAGACGATAAATAAGCGCAACCCTTCTGCAGAGCAACATCAAGCAGGGGTATTTCAAAGCTAAGTCAGATCACTTTTTAAGCATCTTTCATCTTCCTATGCATTATCTGCCTGCTCTAGCTCCTTCTTCAATCAAATAAATACAAAAACCAGACCCTTGAATAATGGGCAATACATCTGTCAGCAAATAACCTAAAGCCTGTATTTTCCCTCTTTGTGTTGATTCTGATTAAGCACAGAATAAGGAACTCCTGATTTTGGCACGTTAGCTGATGGAAGATGTACTTCCTTCTTCCACCTTCTCTGTTGATTCTGTAGCGTGCCCATTACAAGCTTGTTGTCTTAGCTTGAAAATGGAAAAAAGGCTATTAATCAGCCTCAGTCATAGGAATATCCAGAAACAGTGCAATCACAACAGTGATTGTGATTGCCTGATATAATGCATAAGTAGAAGCAAAACATCTCTCTTACTGCTGCATTTGAAAAAGGGCATTTAAGCGAATTCTTCCATTATCTGTCTTCAGTCAAGTGCATCTTATATGATTAAATGTGAAGGTGGGTTTTAAACTTTTTGTGAAGACTTGAAGAATCCTGGCTGTGTGCGAAGTCTAAAGCCTTCCTATGACTTGCCTATAATTTTTCTGTGCAGGAATAATGTTGATTAGTTTTGGCTGACCTCTTTACTTCCAGCTTTACCAGACTTGTAGAATGAGAGAAGTCCCTTCCAGTGTGTCAGCAGGAAATGACAAGCGTCATATAGACAAACTACGCCTTCACATACGACTTTTTAAAAAGTACTAAGCATACGCTTCTGCTATTTCACTTTTCTTTTTTCCAAATTTTAAATGCTTTCCTCACCTGACCTGATGCCAAACTTGCCTGCCGTGGCACTGGTTTGAGAAGGAGCCCGAGGGGAACGTGTCTGTTCTGCAGGGCACTGGCTTTTGGCTCCGGTGTAGGTTCTGAGAAGGAATGTGAAGGACCTGTGTGTGGTGATGGTTACTCACCTCTTCAGGAGACTAGTGTTCAGGTGAAAATCTGCAGGGCAGAAGCGTACAAGGTGCGAGCACTTGTCGCTATTGGAAAGGGAGGAAACGGTTTGTGTCCAACAGAAGGAAACTGTAAGTCACAGTTCACATGAGTGTAAAATGACAGATTTCTGCTTTCAGGTTTTTTTAATTTGTTCCTTGTCCTCCTTTACAGGAACTTGAGATGCAGGCTCGGGCACACGGACTGTCCCTTGTTCCATCTACAGGCCTTTGCTCCCCTGATATGGTCAACAGGGTCATCAAACAAGAGCCTGTGCTGGACAACTGCAACCAAGACATCATGCCGCACCACACAGACCTGTCTTGCACTACCACCCTCGATCTCACCGACGGTACCATCACCTTCAGTGACAACCTTGGAAATGTGACTGAACCAACCGGCACTTACAGCGTTCCTGCGAAAATGGGATCCAAACTGGAAGATATCTTGATGGACGATACCCTCTCCCCCGTCGGAGTAACTGACCCACTACTTTCCTCTGTGTCTCCGGGAGCGTCAAAGACAAGTAGCAGGCGGAGCAGCGTGAGCATGGAGGACACCGATCATGCTTGTTAGCATACACTTGGCACCCCTTTCATAAACTGCTTTGTTTCTTGATCAGTAGATTCAATAATACACCTTTTGTAGAATTTTTTGATTTTTTTTCCCCTTGTGCTTCTTCAGTAGCCCAGTGAGTGTGCGTGTGTGTATATATTATATATATAGGATTTTTTTTTAGAATTTTTGTGAAGAAACTTGTATATTCTATTTTAAAACTACCAATGCCTCCAAAATATTGTACAGCGTATGTACAGTATCTGTGAACTGGATTCGCCAAGAACTTTGAACTGGTCAAATCTACTCAAAGCAATAGAATTACAAATGAAGAGTCTGTTTCTACTGGGGGGGGGGGAGGGGGGAATCATAGAATTGTAAATGCAACCTATTTACTTGGAGACAAGATGTAAAGTTGAAGAATGTAAAGAAACAACAACACACACACACACAAAAGAAAAAGAGTCCAATTTGTAATTGTATTAATTGAATAGTGCTGCCTTAAAGATACAGGGTCCCTCAAACCTTGGTCTTTCCAAGACAAGTGTTTAGGGAAAAATACCCGCCCTACTCCACTCAGAACACAAACCGCAAAGAAAAAGTGTTAAGACATCCTGATTGTGTTGATTGCGATATAAAATGCTGTTGCTGAAAACTGCAGGGAGATGGGAGTTCTCTTTTCTCAGAGTGCCGTTTAATTTTACTCTGAGCTGATTTGGGTTTTCCTTTTGATCATGGTTCGAGTTGTTCTCTTAGATTTTTATTTCGTTTTGTAACACGCATTGCCGGCTTGCCAACGGTAAGCCAAGCAGGAGCACTGTAAGTTGGTATACGCTCTTTGGGCAAAAAAAAAATATATAAATTGATACATTTTATCAGCTGGGCACATTCTGTTGTACATATCTAATTGGCTTTATTTTTTTTAAAATTGCATTGTACAGTATATTTTGATTTGCATGGATTCCTTTAGTTATCCTCAACTTTTTGTTTTAAATATATTTGTATTTCATTTGTAAGATTTTTGCCTCTTAATATTGCAACAATTTTTTGACATTTTTAAAACTCATTGGAAGTTTTCTGCGTTCTTTGTAAACACTTGAAAGGAAGCTTTTATGCAGGGTTCTGTGTTTTAAGAGAGATTTTGAGAATATTTTGTATATTACAGTCTCACTTTGAAAATGTTTTTAAACACATTTAAGGTAGAGTACAAACTTAGATTAGGTAATAAAACAACTCTGTAGAGAAACTGAACTTATATATTTATTTTTAGTGATACAGAAAAAAGTAGTAATATGCTTGGAAACATAACTATATAGTTAATATACCCGTTATAGTAATTTGTGTTTTATTTCAGCACTGGGGCTGACTTAAGAAAAAAAAAAACAAAACAAAACAAAAAAAAAGAGTAAATTACTGTATCTGCAAATAACTGTTACTTGATAACAATGTTATTAATTTTTAACACGCAACAATGTTGTAAAAGTAGTTCGGTGCATTATCTACTCAAGTGTAGTCCTATGCAATAACGGTAGTTATACTTGTATTATATCAAGCCTAGGTGTTTCACGGAGGTGACATGTGGTGTTCCGAGCTGGACGGATGGAATGGATTTCTCAAAAGCAGCCTACAGCTGACTCGCGAGCGGCAGGCGAGCGCGTCTCGTTCAGAATGAAGTGCCTTAAACTCTAGTTGTAGTCTTCCTCGACTAGCACTGACTGAAGTGTGGCATAGGAGAGAGCTTCGGGGTGATGTTTCATAGGACGATGAAGTGTAGCGTGGTGCCTATGTATAGAAACCAAGAGCTTCCCGTTCTCCTTTGTGCTACACTGGAAATTACACAGGAGAAGTGAGACGGTTAGTGACTTGAGTGCCAGTTTGGCAGGCTTTATAGGGAAACTTTGGTCGCTGCAGTTAGTGCTCAGAAATCAAATGTGAATTGGGTAGCGATGGGACAGCTGAGGGCAACGTGGGGACTTCCCCTAGCCTGCGGCGTGGCTCGCTGAGCTTTCACCCAAACGCTTCCCCACGGAAGGGTTCTTGAAGCGTCCCCAGCCTGGCACCGCTCCTCCCGGCGCTGACAGTAAGGAGCACGGGGCTCGGCGGGGACACGGCTTGCTGTCACCGTACTGCGGGGTCTGTCTTCATGTCACTCTTTCTGTGGCTGTTGCTGGCTGCGTCTGGCCGTCTCTGTTCCCGCTTGAGCAGCGAGCTATGTGTTAGCATTGATGCAACCACCGGGTTGTAAGTTGTTTTTATTTTTATTTGGTTTTTTAATTATTATTTTTTTGAAGGAGGAGCTGGAGTTAAATTATAATGATGCCTCTCCCCCAACACACCCCAGACGGCTTTTGGGAATGTGTCTTTCCGAGGGTAGTGACGCTCTGGCCCAGGGCAGGACCCGAGACTCCCGCAGGATGCGCTGCAGCCGTGGTGGTCCCCGGGCAGGGATATTCCCTGCAGGGCAGCTGTGCCGTAGTTAGCTCCGAGTCGAGGAGGTGGGTACGGGCTTCTGGTGCTGCCGTTTGGTAATGGTGACAGGTAAAGAAAATCAGGGCTGTAAAGTGCTTGTAGCTGTGACATGGGGTTGCGTTGCCCTTCCCCATGAGCATGGGACAGCTCTGCAGCATTGTACAAAATCAGGGTGCGCACGCTTGAGTGTAGTAACTGAAAACCACTGAATATATCGAATAAAGCTTTTGGGTTGATGCCCATGCTGGGCATTCCGAAATTGGAAGTCTAGACTGTGGTATATAAATATTTTTCAAACTTATGTGAAACACTGGTACTCGCTGACAGACATGCCTTCTGCTTTTTGGCTACATGCTGTGTGGAGGTGAGTTGGTTGTATCAAGAGCAGGATTTCTTGATAAAAGTCGCTGTGGCCCCAGCAGCTGCGTTGTGTGTTCCCCGTGCGTTGTGTGGCTGTAGGGTAACACACGACTCGGCTGTGCCCTGCTCGCTCCTCACCCTGTGTTTCCTGAGGCTCCAGCTCTCCTCTGAGGTTGCCCACCCTTTGAGTGGAGGCACGTTGACGCTGAAGTGGGGACATCTCTAGGAGACACGGACCCCCAGGCGGGCATGGGCTGGAGATGTCTTTGCCTGTTTGCCCATCGTGGAACGTGTGGCCATGATGTTTTACAGGGGATCGATGGCAGAGGACAGAGACAGCAATTGGAGGCAGGGTTTGGCATGAACTAGGTGGAGTGAGATGGACAGAAGGTGTTGCCCAGTCTGACGGTCTCCTGCGTGACACTGGGCCGGCAGTGGCTTCCCTGAGCAGGTGGACGGGATACCTACGGGTTCTCACTTTGCCAAAGCCATGCAACAAACAGGATCATGCAGAGTACCATGAAGTTCTTCCTTACTGCTTTTGGCCTATAAAGCAATATTTAACTCTTGCAACCTGTAAAAGCAAAAAGAAGGTACCTAAGGAAAGCACAAAGCACAAAATAATGCACTTACATTTATGTTGTTTGACATAAAATGCACTGGGGGGGAAGCTGATGTTGATAATAGTATAAATACCTATATTTCTTGAAAAAGTGACATTAATTACTGCCTCTTGCTATGATGCTTGGTACTGTAATGTTGATATTCATCTGCTGTTGACTGCAGCAATAATTTGTGTATGGTCCATAGCACTGTAAATTATGGATCAATATTAATGTATCCAATGAAATAATTTGAACTGTTGTTCTTGATAGATGGATTAAAGCATTTGGTTTTTCACATACGTCTGTGTAAGCCACTCGTTTTCCGTTTAAGTGGGTCTTGTTTTTTCTGTGCATTTGAAGTCCCAGCAGTGCTCTGTGTCTGTGCCTTGGTGGTGGATGTGTCCATGTTCCTGACCTGGTGCCATCCGCAACCCTGGTGGCACCAGGGCTCTCTGGTTGTGTTTGTATTGCGGTAGCACCGGGGGGACGGCGCTACGGATTAGGCCCCGCTTGGGTTTTGCAAAGCGATTAGACCTGAAGCTTATGGTCCAGCGTGAGGAACAAACCAGGTGAACATGGAAAAATGTCGTTCCCCTTCTCCCTTCCTGTGGGCTCTTGCCCTTCCACCTCCCTTCCTTCTCAAAGGGGTCTCTGACAACCCCCCCTGGCTGCATTGCCATCGCCTCCCACCCACTGCCCTGTGTCAAGGCAGGTGAGCCTTTGGGGTACCTGCACCTCCTTGCCCTGCTGTCACTCCTGCAAGGTCACCTGCCCCCAGCAGTCCTACACAGAAGCCCCTCACTGCCTTCTCCAGCTGACCTGCGCGCAGAGAGGTCCCGGTCCTTGCTCTGCCCACCCCTGAGGCACTCCTGAACCCTCCGCTCCCGACACGCTCCCGGGCTGTGCTGGGAGCTGCAGCCAGTGCTGCATGGGAACCGGTTGGGGTTTGGTTTTGTCTTCCCATCTTTGTTGTTTTTGCTTGTCTCTCTGTTGCTTTCATCCCTCCTGGTCTTGTTCTTCCACAGGCTGTCGCTTACTGTGCTCACAGCATGGAGTCCTCCCCATCCCTGTGGTCGTCGCTGCAGCAGCAGTGGAGGTTAATGCCTGTTATCTCATGGGTTTTAAACCCTGAATACAAACAACAAGTTTTGAATTTGGCCTGTCTTGAAAATTTGGTACCTATTAGGAGTAGAAAGTACTTAATTCAGTTGCAATTAAAAATTACTAGCTGTCCTGCATCATTCAATTTAAAAACCAACCAAATAAGAATGCTGGGCAAAGCTACCTGGCTCCACTAGGACAACAGTAGCAAATCCCTGCTCCCTCTTTGTGGAAGTTACCAGAGTTGAAGCTGGTGAGTGTTTCCAGCAGGCTTTGTGATGCTATTTCTTAGAAATTCAGCACAGTATTAGAATGTGGCGTTGTAGTACTGCAACAGGAAATCTATTATCAGCAGCCTAGGATATAATTTCTAATTTGAGTTTTTAGGTGTATTTTGGTTTTCCTGTTGGTGGTCAGTTGTGCTAGCGTTGGGTTTTGGGGGTGAATTTCTTGCTGTTGGTGGGAACGGCTCCAAGTTTTGGCTGGATTGCGGAACCTGGGAGGAGCAGGAAGAAAACCCATCATGGGGGTAATGGCTGTAGGCAGTTGATCAATGTGTGTCACCAAAGAGGTGGTGGCAGGTCTGCTTAGAAGCCTTGTAGTTCCTTTGGGCAAGCCTGAAAAATTCTCTGCAGGGTAAGAAAGTGGATGTTAAAAATAAGGCTGCCACTGGCTGGTGGGGTCTGGTTTGCTGGAAATCCCCGTGGCCGGGCTGTGGGATGCTGTGGGGCTTGCCTACGTGGTGTGGTGGCACGGCAGGATGCTGCCACCATGTCACCGCATCCTGTTTTCCTTCTATGGAGACGCACCTGGGAGCTCGGCAGCTCCCGGTGCCGGGAAGGAGATGGTGATTGAGCCACCTCCGCGGGTTCAGCGGCTGCTGCTCCTTTTGCTGTTGCATCTGGGGTCGGTCCTGGCACCGACTGGTGGTTGTACTCCCCGTTTCTCCAGCTCCTTTGAAATGCGCTTGCTTAAAATTGCAGGGGAACGGCTTGAAAAAATTAAGATCGATAAGGCTTACTAGGATGCTGGCTCGTGGGTTAAATGTGTGCGCTCTGACCGTCGCCGTTGTCTTTGCCTGTGATCTGAAGTGCACCCTTACCTGAAACTGCTCCATTTTTAACTACAGTTTTTGAGAGCAACACCCTTGATGGACGCGTGTCAAGGCTTATGTCTCCACTGAGGCCTGAAGCTGCAGTTTCTTCCTTTTTACAACTTCCTCACCTGGATCGCAAAGGAGCGAGGAGGCTTCTGTCGCAGTCTGGCAGTGCTGAGCGTGGAGGGATGCTCTCATTTGCAGTTCCCTGGAGGGGAGGCAGCTCCCAGCCCCTTGTGCTGCCGTTTGCACCCCATCCCCGAGCTCCCCAGGGCTGGGGTTGCCGGGCTGAGGCACCGCTGTGCTCTACGGTTAATGGGAAACGATCCTTCCTGCAACGCACCTTGATATTAAATGCTGTCCAAGAGCTGTGCGAGGCAATGAGAAGGCTGCTGCAGTCAGGAGGGCATGCAACGCATCTGAATAGTGATGGCTCTCCTTAATGTATTTATAAAAATGATGTACGCAGTTGCATATTGTGGATATTGTCTCAAAGGAGCTATGGGAGGCATCCTTAATGCCCTGATGCGTCTGCTGTGGGCAGGGGAGTTCCGTGGGGTGTCTGGGGCGGCTGCAGGACATCGATGGGTGCTTTGGGAGCTGGGCAGAGCCTGGCAGGGGTCACCTCGCTGCAGCCGTGGGTAGGGCAGCCACAGGGATTTGGGAGGGAGGGCGATGCCGGCATCCCAGCATGGTGCTGGTCCTGCGGGAGCTGCCCGGGCGCTGGCAGGGGGGCGCTGGGTTCCCAGCAGGGCTGGATGGACGGGACACAGCTCGGGGGGCTCCCATCTCGCTCGAGGGCTCCTGCTCTCCTGCTGTGCCTCTCCAGAGCTCCCCGCTGCCGCTGGCCTCCTCCTTGCCTTTGAGGACAGACGTTTATTAAAAAAAGCCGGGAACAGCATGTTCTCGTGGAGCTGCATCCTTTCTCGCTGGCTGCGAAGCTTTAACGACGGCAGCTTCCATCGCTGGGCACAGACCCTGCCACGGTGGTGATTTTGGCAGCATCCCTGGGTGGCACCATGTTACCTCCAGGCCGGTGAACTTGGCTTGCTCTAAGGTGAGGTATGATTTAATACTCTCATTCACAAGGTGTTTTCTCTGAATGCAGCCTGTAATGGGTGATGGCTCCGGGCAGGCCAGCACAGCCCCGTTGGGCACACGTTGTTGTACGAGGAACAGGGCGGGTGGTGTTATGTTCAGCGTTCTTTGTTTAGCCAATTTTAAATACATTCAGTCAAAATCTTTCCGTGTCTTCAAGACCTCTGACCTGACTCTCATTGTACATAGGGTACATTTAATGCCACTTTTTACTGGACATGAGTAACAACTACGTAGTTAAGCCTTTATTAAAAATATCAGAGCTCATAATCATTCTCTTTTTGTCCCTGCTGAAAAACAGTTTCTAGAGCAGGTTCTTGCAAAAGAAATTACTTCAGAACATGTAAATAATAAAACGATTTCTTGTTCTCTGACCACTACAGTAATTTTGTTCAAACAAACCCATGAAGAACTTGTGCTACGGAGAACCCAGCTGGGTCCCGTACGGCTTTCCACTTTTCTCTTTGGAGCAGTACATCATTGAAAGCAATGAGAAAATAAGCAGAGATTTTTAGGTCCAATGACAATAGTTCCATTTGAAAAAGCAGGAATTAAACCAAAGCTGAATAAATGGAAAAGAATTAAATTCATGCTAGACATAAAAGAAAAAAAAAAGCACTGCAAACAATGAGGTGTATTTTAAAAAGTCGCTGTTTTATTAATAATACTTTCCACCTCCTTCCCTTGATCTTTGGATGACAAGCCTGGCAGAGGCACTCTATCAGACACTGAAGCAATTTAGCTGCTGTCATGTGCCTTTCTTGATATACAGGTATTAGTCACACAGCCGTTTTATGTTCTTTAGCATATTTTAGTATATAATTAAAAATGTGGCTGTCTGCTACTAAGCAACCAAGCGTGTCAGGGGTTGATTGTATTCTGTCACCCACGGCAGAAGGGAGGGTAAAAAAAATAATAATCATGTGTTCACTTTTCAGTCTTAATTGTGCTCCGGCTCCTTTGATATGTTGTTACACACACAAACGCCGGCTCCTGAAGACAGAGGCAAAGCCATCATGTGGGAACGGCTGGCAGGTGACCCGCAGCCATGTCACTGTCACCAACGGCACATCGGCCTGAGGTGTTGGGCTTTTAGTGGGTACGTGTGGTTTTGTGAGTCTTCTGGGTTCAGTTTGGCTGGGCCCTGCTGAGCTGCTGCTTGGTTTTCCGTGGGACTGGGATGCTACAAGCCTTTGGGCTCCTGGGGGTCTCTCCCTGGACATTTAATATAAGGAGCGCAAGTTGATGTCTGTCTGGTACCTCCTCCACACAGGTAGATGGGAGTAGGAGTCCTCCACTGAGGGACGCAGACTGTTGGGCAGCCGATAATCCTGCGCTTCATTCATTTCTAGATTATCTGAGGTGAAAAATGGCCCATCCAGCTGCTGGAGAGGAGGTTAAACCACTTGTGAGCGTACCCAGGTGATCACCCTAACCTCTGGGAGAGGAGTACCAGAGCTGCAGGTCTCCCATCCCAGATCATCTCCGAGAGGTGGCCAGCAGATGGGGCAGAGACACCACCACCCTTCCCTCCTGCAGGCTCTTGGCACTGCTGTCCTTGGGGCTCTCTCACGCTCCTAAAAAGTTCAGATCCTCATCTAGTCTTGTGTTGCACCGTCCCTTTCTGTTCTAGCCAAAGGCCGATGGTGCAGATGGCTTCCCCACAAGCAGGAGAGATGCTTTCCCCGCTTGGCGGCTGCTGTCAGGAACTGGCTGAATGAACCTGTGTTTGGTGGTCTGGAAAAAGGACAAAATTTCGTCAATATCCTCAGCCAGAGGCTTATTTAACGCAGGGCTTTAGGGGATGATTTTTATGGGAGGATGTGGCCGTGAGGGTGTGCTTTTATGCTGATTGCTGCAGGAGCCCTGTGAGAGGTGTCCCTGGGTAGGGGGGCACCGTCTGTGTGAAACCCCGTCCTGAAGCTGGAGAAACGCACGGCTCTGCAGAAGGGCTGGGGAAGTCTTTTGTGTATTTCTAGGCACGCGTTCTCCGAGCTCCAGAGGAAAAGGGATATATTATGTCACCTCTGTTCCTCACTCCTTTGGTGTCTTTCTGGCTCTCGAGCACGTGCAAATGTACACAGGCGCGCACTGTGTGCAGCAATGGAGTCCTTATTTTAAAAGTTTTCCAGTTTTAATAGCGTTTATTACTTCAGCAAAACAGAAGCCAGCAGATCAGCACAAACTGGTAGGACATAAGGAAAAAAATAATGATATAATAATGCTGTAAATAATTCAAAGGCTGTTTGTTGATTGTGATCCCTTTGATTCCACCTGCAGGGAGAAGGATGACGTTGCCTTTACATTTTTCCCAGTCAGCATCTGATATGTAACCTGCTCTGTGTCTGCCGGGAGCCTGCGACGTGACACTGAGGATGCTTGAGATGATAAACTCGCTTGGTTTCTCTTGGTTTTCCCCCAGCTGACCTTACCTACCCGGAAAGCCCCGCGGTGGGGAAGGTAGGAGGAAGCCCATGGCAGACCCTCCGTGCGGCCGCCCGGGGGGTTCTGCGGTACCGCCTGGAGCTCAACTTTGTTCACAGGCAACACTGATGCGGCTCCTGCTGTATTTGTCACACCAGCGGCTTGCAGGGGTTACGCAGTAAAACCACCACTGAACATCTTGGCAGCAAGGGGAGCCTTGCCAGCATGTCCTCAGTATCTAAGAGTCCCAAGACACAGGACCGCCGCGCAGTCTCGCTACGGCTTCTGTCGTGCTTCACAGCAGCAATATCTGCTGATCTGCAGCTACGTGACGGTGCCCGTAATCACAGTTTGCCCTTCCCTTACGCTGGGAGCAAAGGCTGGCAGCTAACTTTCTTTTTTTGGCTAGTTTGAATGAGCTGAGAAAACACAAAGAACTCAGAATGCCAAAACCGGTGAAAGAGGTACCCCTTTTCAAAGATTTTTATATAGCACAGAGATTCTGTGTGGTGCCGTGAAGATGCCCCACTTCTCTTGCACGGTCTGTGAGCCAGATACACCTACTGACTTCAGGGGTCCCGCAACAAGCCAAGGTGGGAGAGCGCTGTGCAAGGCCACGGCAGCCCCCGGGTTGGATTAACCGAAAGAAAGAATAAATGCCACTCGCTTTCCCCCAAAAGGAGACAGCCTGCTATCAACTACGCTATGGGCACTCGGTGGTTTCACTTCTGAGTGATCACTTCTCGAGCACTACACAAGTCTAATGAATTCCCTTTCAAACAGAGCAGTTGAAAGAGGTAAGTCAGGTCAGATGCCAATATTTTTCTTGTTCCATGCAGCTCTGGGGTGTACGTGGTTTTACAGGGGCTGCTGTTATTTATCTTATTTAAAATTCAGTCCTGCCCTCTAACTTACGATGTCGAATGTGGGGCAGGACCGTCAGCTCGCGCTCGCAGCTCTCAGAAGGCAGGTGGTTCTTCTTCCAGCACCGTCTTGCAGTCCCTGACCCACAGCTTGTACGCTCTTTCCAGGGTCTCCTCACTCGTGTCGTTGAATATCTCTGTGAAATAAGACTCGTAGTTAATTGGACATCCAGAACTTTTCCTGCTTGCCTACGCCAACTCACTAGGGGGGAGACTAGCCCCTCCAGTTTATGAGAGTCTGTTTTCTTATGAGTTTTCTTTCAAGGCCAGTCTGGATGGGGCTTTGAGCAGCCTGGCCTAGTGGGAGGTGTCCCTGCCCAGGGCAGGGGGGTTGGAACTAGGTGATCTTTAAGGGCCCTCAGCACGTCATTGTGCCGGGATCCCCCAGCGCCTGCTCCGGGGGGGTCCCTGGTGTCTCCCCCCTCAGTACCTGCCACGCCGAGCCCGGTGGGGAGAGGCATCCGGGGCTGTCCCCCGCTGTGTTTCAGGCGCTCCATCAGGGCCCTCTTGATGAGGGGCCAGCTGCAGCCGCCGTGCCAGACCGGCAGCTCCAGCCCCCTCATGCACTGGATGATCTGCTCCTTCTCCTCAGCCGTGATGAGCCCCCGCATGTAGGCAACGTACGTCATGAACGCCATGTCGATGTTCACGGCTTCTCCATGCATCAGCAATGGCAAAACCCTCTGAAACAGAGCGAAGGCAGGTGGGGGAAAAGGTTTGGGTTGACAAATAGTAAATATGAAGGCTTTCTCTAAAAGTGCTTGTGAAGATTCGACTCACAGCAGTAGAAGTAGAGATTTGCTGGATGTTAGCATCCTGCGATTTATGGATTGCAGAGGATGATCTCTTTTAGAGGTGATTAATTGCATGTAAAATCTCCCATAGGGATCCAGGATCTAATTTCCTCCCATTCAAATCACTGATGAAGAGCACCATGGGATGGAGAGCAGAGCTCTGAATTTTGCATGAGGTCTAATCCTCCCTCCTTATTCCTCAGTGGCAAATTCTCCCCAGTAATGCAGGCTATGGGCTCTGTGCCTTTGCACTGTTGTAGCTCACCTTGGTGATTCCTAATGGCTTCACTGAAATCTGGTTATCTTTGTGCTGTGGTAAATGCCTGGTAAGAAGCAATAACTGGCCTGTGGTCTGAATAGGAAACACGGGTGGAGGTGTAGGGGGGGGAAATGGGGCAGGGAAAGGGGTCTCTTTATCCAGCAGGACCAGGCTGGGTGTGTTGGATGATCTGAGGTAACGTGCAAATCTGGAGTTTGGCTCAGCTCCTTTTGCACTGAGTTTTCGTGCTGCTGATTGAAAACATTTTTTTTTTTTCCCTCTTTTTAAATAGATGTTGAAAAATAAAGCCTGTCACTCACCATTTCCAGCTCTGGGCTTATGAGGTGACCAAAATCAACCAGCCTGTCCAGGTCATCCTCCCAGAGGTTGGGAGCCAGCTCTTCCAACATGGTTTCAATGGCAATCCTGGTAGTCTGCAGTGCAGCGTCCCCGTGGTTGGTAGAGCCGCTGTAGGACTGGAACTTGGTGTCCAGCAGGTGTTTCCCATGTGTCTTGAGCAGGTCAAACAGCCCTTTGTGTTTCATGAGTGCCATCTAGGACAAAGAGCAGAAGAGGTAATCAAAGATAATTACGTGATCTTTGCACGTGTAGTTGAAAACTTTAGTTCTTCAATAGACTGGACTATAATTAATATCATGTTATACGCGAACAAAGAAATACCTGCACACTTGGTATATGGGCAAGTTCTACCTCTGCAACCTGAAAAAGTATTTCTGTAGACACAGTTCCTGGTTAGCATCTAGATGTTTGGTGTATATTCAACAGATCTCTAGGGAATGTCATGACTTGGCGTTACGCCTGTTGTCAGCTGTGGTAAGTGAAGACGTCTGCAAAAGGCAGTGTGGAAATGCCCAGTGGGGCTCTGGTAAAATGGTAGAGATAATGGGAGCACTGGTGGGCAAATTCCCTTGCTACTGGGCAACCCTGACCGTGCTGTGAGCTTGCTACATGCTCCAGAAGCCCAGCAGATGGCTTGTAACAAGCTTTGGCTGTTTGTGTGCTTGGCAGGAAACTTGAGATGGTCTCAGCTGAATGGTGGCCATCCCAGGACAGGGACTGGATGGTGGACATCCCCAGGGTAGCTCTCATCTGATCCTTGGAATTGCTCTTTGGGCAAGGGAAGGTGGGAAAGCACTGCAGTGTCGGCAATATGAGGGTTCAGAAGTGGTTTCATTGTTACAAGTACATATTTTTTCACCTGCTGACTGGGGCATTAGTCCCCTCCTGCAGTGGGGAATGGTGACCTGCAGGTTTCCCTGCCAGAAACCTCCAGATATCCTGGGGAGTTCCCATTGTGCAAGCACTGAAAAATGCTACTGATGCTGATGAACTTACCTCTAATACACTGCAGTAGCTTGGACACTGCTTTATCAAAAGTTTTCAAAGCTCTTCAGGCATAAAACCATTTACTGTTCACTTCCCAGGTAATTTTAGAAGTAGAATTTGTCTTGCAGGAGATTGATTGACCACACTCAACATACCCCGCGAGGCAGGTGCAAATGATCTTGCAGATTATTAATCCCCAGTATAATGAACTCTAATTCTCTGCCAGCAGTTCATTTTAGAGTGCTATGGAGCAGCCTCAATGGGACGATGCTTTCTTCCCTGGTCGTGCTGTCTCTACATCTGGCCTTAAGTTTTGGAGTTTGCTCCGCAGGGTTAGCACTAGGCACTGCGTGTAAGGGATATTCTAACAAGTTTAGCAGCTGTAAAAATACATACAAGCTCAATGAGAGTTAAAAGGCCCCATGCAGTTTCTATAGGGCAGTTTATACAGTGTGTAAGGGACAGACTGTAAATGCCCTGCCGAGGGGCAGGAGGCCCTCCAAGCCTTCAATGGAATGCCTCAAACACTCGCAAGAAAATAAATAATGCAGGCCTGGCCTTCCAAGAACTGATAAGGCTCACATTTCTGGCGCCTGGAAGTGTGGGAGAACTGTCTTGTGAAGACAGGATAGTTCTGCCACTCGTGTGGTGAGCTTGCTAGCTCTCAGTTCTCAAGGCCATTGTGCCCGATGAGTGACCTTTGCTTCATTATCCATGAAATGTATATGAAAGCACACACCCCTGCATATGCTCATGAAGATTATTGAGATCATGCTAAACATGTATGACTATGGCACTCATCTCTCCACCCAAATCATGCTACACGTCGCCTGGGAGAAGGGAGAAACCTGAGACAAGGCTGTCCTGGGCAAGGGGGGTGGACCATGCTAATTCAGCAAACATAAAAGGGGAAAATAAGTGCCCCTAGGGGGAACAAAGAAGAAACAATAGAAGATGATAGTGCCTGGGAAGATTATTCCCAAGAAAGAAGATTGTGCCTGGGAAGATTCTTCCCAAGAAGACCATGCCTGGGAAGACTTTTCCAAGAAAGAAGATTATGCCTGGGAAGATTCCCTGAAAAAGATGCTGGAACCAGTACCTGTGATCTCTTTATCTCTGTCTTTTTCTCTGGCTTTTCCTTTCTCTGTTCCTCAGTTTCTCTTTTCTCTTAGAATTGTTAAGTGACGGTTAGAGTTAAGTAACGACCTTAAGTACGACCTTAAGTACCGCTTGCCATAAGTTGTCCTATACCTGCTGTTAAGTAACACAATGCACACCTCACCACTTGCCATCATTTGTTATATACCTAACCAATTATCGTGGACTTGTTAAGACCTATGCTAACCATTTTGGGAAGCTATTAAATGTTTGTATATGGACCTTGAGATTTATCTCACCTTAGTCTGCACCGTTGAGAATTTACAAATCTGAAGTCACTTACCCTCCCTCTTTACTGGGAGTGGGACGGACACGGTGCCATGGATGCTGATGGACATCTTGCCAGCACTGCGGCCTTTCAATACTTAAAGGGGACTTACAAGAAGGATGGAGGCAGACTTTTTAGCAGGGCCTGTTGTGACAGGACAAGGGGTAATGGCTTAAACTAAAAGAGGGTCAATTCAGACTAGATATAAGGTGGTGAAACACTGGCCCAGGTTGCCCAGAGAGGTTAAATGGAAACATTCAAGGTCAGGTTGGATGGGGCTCAGAGCAACCTGATCTAGTTGAAGATTGCAAGAGCGTTGGACTACATGGCCTTTAAAGGTCCCTTCCAACCCAAACCATTCCATGATTTCAGTTTTGAAAACTGCAGTTGCGAAAGTTCATACCTTTAAAATTTCACCAAGGCCGTTGGAGATGTGTCGACGAGGAATGCTCTGAATGAAGGATCTATCCAGGAAACTGGCTACTGGGGGGGTGTAGCCCCCGAGCTTGTTCTTACACTGCAGGAAATTCACCCCGTTCTTTGCCCCCACACTGGCATCAACGTAAGAGAGGAGGGTTGTTGGGACCCGAATGTAAGGGGTACGTCTTCTATAGAGGGACGCGGCTAATCCTACGATGTCCAGGCAGACGCCTCCTCCGATGGCGATGATGGGCTCAGTTCGCCTGTCGATGCTGAAGTTCTGGACTTCTTGCAAGATGTTCAAGACCAGGTCCATGGATTTTGTTTCTTCAGTGGTAGGCAGGGCGAGGATTTTGTGCTGAACGTTATTCTCTTCAAAGTATTCTCTGACTTTGGAGCCATAAAGTTTGTCAACAACTTCATCTATGACAATAAAGCGCCTCAGCTTCCTTTTGCCGCTAGTAGCTAGCTCTAGTTGCTGGGGGTCAGTAAGGTGACCCCAGAGCAGAGTAGTGTTAGAAGGATCCAGAATATTGTACGTTTCTACCACTTTGTAGCAAAAATAGATGGGGGCTTCAATTGTCCAGGAGATCCCACCTTCGGAGACGCATTCACCTCTGGCAAGGGTCAGAAAACATTGTTTGAAATCATTGTATTCCTCTTTTGCATTTTGCATGTCTGAACTAGTTTAAGGATGTAGCTGGGGGGTGGGGAACGTGGGATCTCCTGCCCGTGCACTGCAAAAGTGTGGGGCTGTGAGAGTGGGACACATCTCCTGGGTGTCAGCCCTCAATTGCTTTGGCACCAGAGAACCCCCCCCACATCTTAGAGAACAGTCAAATGGCTGAACTTCTACGTGGTAACGATAAAACAGAGAGCAAGAAGGGCTAGTGAAGCAAATAATTTTCCTTCCAATTCATTCATTTGCCAATAAAACAGCGGAAAACCCCAGACCAATCATCCCAGCTTCCCAAAAGGGAGTGGGGAAGAGATTGCCAAAATTTTCCAAAGTATTTATGAAGGAAACATCCTCTGCCTGGTATATCTGGGCAATACGAGTTGATTTATTCCTGTCTGTGCACAGCCACACACACACACCCCCCTCCATACAAAATAGTGACTCTCCCATTCTCCAGCTGACCAGTGGGACTCATCGAAAAGTGGCTCTCTCTACCTCCAAACAGGTATGATGGAAATAGGAAGTGCTCCCAGGTAGTTAAAATAAAAAAAATGTAATTATTTGAGAGCTGGCAAAGGTTGCTGTAGTGGAGTTTGAAAGGATAAATAGAAGGTTACAAAGCTGGCATGTAATATCTACCTAAACCAGTGAAGAACACAGCCCTGCGACCCAGTTATTACTGCGGTTGGGAAGGGGGACCCAGGTGAAAAACAAGTGGCTTTTTTAGTTTGTTGGGAATCAGGAAAGGCTTGTTTTATTTTTTCTTTTAAAGACAGAACAAAACAGCAAAAAGCATTTTATATAAGACCTCTTCTTGAGCTGCAGTTGGGTGAAACCCGAAAGCCTCCATCAACCTTTGTTTTGTTTTTTGAATAAGCAGATGGCTCGTTGGGTAATCAGACTTCCGTACATGCCAAATTTCTTTCCACATGCCTGAACTTTCTCTTAAGGGTCTAAATAGACGCTTCTCTGCTTTCTTTACCAAATTGTCTCTAAGCCTGGCCCTAAGCCTTTTAAGCGTTAAAGAAAACCAGTGAGGATTTTTTACCAAATAGCCTCTAAACCTGGCCCTAAGCTTTTAAAATGTTAAAGAAAACCAGTGAGGATTTTTATCTTCCAGAAAGTTTCTTCTGGGCTTTTGAAAGGCAGTATTACAAAAAACATCCTTGTGTATGTTTTAATGCAGCAAATATATACCTTATAGCTGTACTTTATGTGCATGTTGCATCCATTTCTGGCATGTGACCCTTCGAAGAGACAGGATGGGTTTGAGTTTTAGTTGGTGGCATCAGCTTTGGGTGCCGGCTGGCACAACTAGCACCCACTGCAACCCCTCTGCTGTACAAAAACAGCAGTGAATTTGAAGCTGAACATACCCTTGTTGAAGCATATGTCAGCTGAGGATTTTTCTGGGTGTGCTCTGGGCCCTAGGTTCGTCCTGCTGTGGACTTGATGTCCATCAGACTGCCTGTGGGTCTCCTAAAGTCCTGTTCCACCTGCTGCAGCCCTGCCTGAGCAGTGCTGGAGGGCAGCCCCTGCCCGCTGCCAGCGCTGGTGACCATGCCTCGGACCTGACTGAGAAAAGGGTTAGACTTGTGACGTTAAAACCTGAGTATGACAATGCTAGAAAACTTCTGACATGGAAAAAATAGCTGTATTAAGGAAGACCTGCCTCACAAACGGGGCTCCACACGCTCCTGAAAAGGAGTGTCCTGTAATTAAAGGATAATTAACTGGAGAGATGTAATATCAGCAGAGCTGCATGTATCCCTGGGGGAAATTTGCCTCTCTCCTCTTTCTGAAGCAGCATTCGGTGACTCCTACAGTTTGAGAGATGCGTTATGGTTTTTGCTCCTGTCGGTGACCTACTGCGTTTATTTTTCCCACCTGGGCATTTCATTTACCCGCAACTCTCTCCATAAACGCATCCTCCTCCCCTGCCTGTGCTTGAGCTTTTGCACACAAAGATTTCCTGTACGTACAGGGGGGAAAAAAGCCCAAGTGCAGCATTCAGAGGTCCCTGCGTCAGCATGTCAGAAGTTTAAAGAAACTTCCCGTCTACATAAATTCCCACTGTACCTTAGCCAAGTCATGCCAAGGAGAACAGCAAATACCTGTGCTGCCATATTGCACATGTATTGAAGCCCACTTTTGTAGGGATTATGGTGGATTTAAGCCGCAAGGGCACATGAGATGGTTTTTCCCTCTGAGATGCATCCCACCCATCCATCTCCCAGGGAGATGGCAGAGTTTGGCTTGCCAAAGCCGTCCTCCGCGATCGCCAATGGGCAACGTGAGCCCCTGTACTTACATTTTTGCTTCGGAGAGAGTTATCTTGTCCTCGCAGTCGGATAGGGCTTCTCCTTTCTTGATCCGGCACCATGTGCTCTTGACCCGCACCAGCTGGAAGTCTGTCTGCTGGGGCTCCTGAGGTATGGTGGCCGGGGCCACAGGAGCGAAGGACTTTTCCGACACCGGCATGCTTCCAGAAGGTGAAATCTCCCTGTTAAGAGATCTCCTGTAACTGGGTGCCTTTGAGGTGCTTTTTAAAGGCTCCAGGTGACCGGGTGTTGGAAGGGGAGGACGTGTCTCCACGGGGAAGACCAGTTACAAAACTAAGATTATCTAATCTGGGATGCACGTTTGGGGTGGTAGGAGCATTTGAAGACATGTGCGAGTACCGGGATGGGGTTGTATAATCAGCTAGTTTTATAATGCTTAAGAAGTACAATAGCAGTGCATACATCAACTTCCAACGTGATGCCCTACAGCAAATTTAAAGTTATGAAAGGCAATTTGTGTGATTCTCTGTGATGTCCAGGAACCTCCTTTGCCGTGCGGTGCCTCTGATCTGGCCGCAGCTCTAACCTGCTCTTACGGGGTGAGACAGGAGCTGGAGCATGGGGACAGGATCGATACCAGCTGATTAAACCTCTTTTGAGCTCACATTCCCAGGGTTCTCTTGTGTTGAGGAACAGAATGATTTTTGTCGTCGTTGTTTTTAACTTTTATGGTGGGTTTAAAAAAAACAATCAGAGTTTGTCCCCTGAGGGGCTGTTTAGGGGGTGAGCTGAGCTGTGATTCCTTTGCCCAGCTGCCTGTAGGACACTGAGATGCTGAGGTTTCCCTGCAGTGGAGTTGCTTCAGCATCAGCAGCGTGGTCCAGGCAATGGTATCTGAGCCTTGATGACCCTGCCTTTTGGGTCCCGGGCTTTCCTGCAATTGTCACCTATTTGTCTTATTAAGACAATGCCAGATCACCCCTGTATATTTGAGATCTCCATCTCCCTGACCCAAAGGCACATTGATCCTGCGGGATGGGCTCAGCCAGGGGGATGAATTCCCCTTCTCTAGGAAGCGGTGGCATGGTGGGGGCAGGCAGGGAGCCCATGCTGGCAGCAGCCGGCACCCTGCTCTCCACGTGACCGAGGGATGCACGATTCACCTTCCCACGTGATCTTCCAGCTGGGGCTTTCAGAGAGCCCTGGGCTCAGCTTGCCACACCAGACACTCCCTTGGCACAGGGGAAGGTCTTCCTTTGATTTCACCGGCAGTGCCTGAAGGTACAAACCCGTCTTTGCCTTCTCCTTGGTCATGTTTCTGAAAGCTGTCCTTGTTCAGGAGCAAAGATCAAGAAAACTGAAAACAGGCATAAAAGCAGAGGCCGGAAAAAATGGTTCTTCAAGAGCCTGTCAAGAGCAAGCTCTCATTGCATCGAAGGCTTAATTGCAGCCAAACTCACTTAGGAACCTGCATTTACCTCAAATTTGTGAAAAAGCTACAAGAATAAACTCTATAAGCCATGTAGCTCTGCTCCAGGGAGGGCAATAGGAAACTCCTAACATCTGGCATCTCCAGATTTGCCACCTCCAGATGGCAAAGCGCTTTGTGAAGGGGACAGACTGTTATCCTCATTGTATAGAAAAGGAAAACAGAGTCACCAGAAGAGAAGCAACTTGCCCAAAGTCACCTCCAAATCTAGCGGAGGGCAGATTCGATGGCATACTAAAGCTCTTAGCCTGTTTACCAAATACTCGTCTGAAATTGTGACTCCTAATCCAAACACAATTTGGATTGCTTTCCACAGGGGCTGCAGGTCTAATGCAGTTTGTTGTTTACTAAATCATATGGAATAATCTTAGGTATGCAAGGAGGTCTGTCCTGTTTGTCTTGTTTATTTGTTTCGATTAATATAAATCCACTGAGCATTGGGACTTATTTTATTTGCTTTTCTTTTACTCTTTTGCTCTGTGCGTTTACTTTTTTTCCGTTTATACTTCCCTGTTCTGTTCTGAGGGCATTGAAATGTCTTCTGTTTCATTTTAGAAGTTGACAAATCGACTTTCCAACCTCTGTCTGCCTGCCATAGCCAATGACTGCCGTGGCCTTCTACCATCCATCCTTTAGAGGGGCTGCCAAGAGCCTTGCAGCTCCCCCCAGCCACTTCCCCTCCCCTGCCCAGCCCCGGGCTCCCTCAGCAGGCTTTGTTAGGTACATTGAGTCGGTCCATGACTGAACTAGCCCAGGGTGATGCATCCCAGGGGTGAAAGATGCCATTCTGGTTATGGGCTTGTCCACTTTTCCTCATTAACTTCAGTTTGTGTTTCATCTGCATGAGGAAGAGACGGCCAGCCGACCTCAACTCCATCACATGCTCTTTAATTACTTTCCTTTAATTCCTCTCCAGCCTTTTCTGCTCCAACTCTGCTGCAGGCCACGTTAGGCTTTTGGATACCTTGGGTGTTACCAGTGGTTCCTCCTGATGCTGCCTCCAGCCGGTGAATTCCTGGAGCCCTTTCTGGGGGTGCAGGATGGTCACTGGTACCCATGCGACACAACTTCCTCCAGCCCATGCATTCCTGGGACCATTTCTGGGGGTGCAGGACCACTGGTACCCGTGCGACACAACCTCCTCCAGCCCATGCAGAGCCCTGGCCTCTGAGCCGGACCCAAGAGCAGCGGATTCTCTGATGTTTGGCTGTGTGGGGCAGTGGCTGACCTCGTAGCTATGGACCACTTGTAGATAACCTGGGGTTCAAAGTCCTGAGATTTTTTTTAGCCTCATACCTGATGTTTTAGCTGGGACATGTGTCTCTGCTACGTAACCAGAAGGTTATGAAATTGCCAATTATCTCCTTCAGAGCCAGTAGCTTCCCGAGGTCAGGATGTGAATGTTGCTCTTACGTAAAGCCAAAGGCATTGGAAATCAGCTTTTCTCTTTTTCTCTTTTTTCATGTCAGATGCTGTTGGATGTCAGCCGCTGCCTGTGCTCTGGGTGGGGGCAGGTGGGTGCAGCTGGAGCGGGTGCAGCCCCAGCCCGGGGCCATCCTCCCTGCACAGCCTCTGCCCAGGTGATCACGGGTGGAGAAGCCCGTCCCCTCAACCGACACCTGAGCACCGATGTGCTGCTCTGCAGAGGCAGCGAACCCACAGCAGCATCTTCTGAGGCCTGGGGGACAAGAAGCAACATGCATAATCCTACAGGTAAACTCCCCATGTGGGGTGGGGAGCTCTGGGAGAGATGGTGTGACAAGAGGGGATGCCGTGTGATGTCCCAGTCCTGGGTCCCCCACTGCCCCGCAGAGATGGGACCTACAGGCTCTGTGGCTTGGAAGAGAGGAGCAGAGGAAGGGTTTAGGGAGAGGTGTTTGGAGCTGAACAGGGGAGGTCGGTCTGTAGGAACCTGAAGTGGAGGGAGAAGGACGCTCCTAGGAGAAAGGGATGGGTGGGAAGGTGGACACTTTGCGGTGCCAAGAGAGCTTTGGCTGTGACTAATTTCTGATGGATTGGGGTGCTTGTTTTATCAATATTTTTTCTGCAGCTTTACCCTTGCCTTGGTGCTTCCTGCGATAGCCACGTGTGCCTGGCGTGGCACACACAGCGAGATGTTTGCTGCTTTTTTTGGCCATTTTCTAAAATCAACAGCTGAGTGTGGGAATCCAGGCTTCTCTGAACGGAGAGACTTTGTTCTCTCGCAGCCTGATCCAAAGCCCATTGAAGCTATTGAAAGGCTCCCCTTGACTGCCTTGGGCTTTGGATCCGACTGTCAGTGGGTACCACTTACCCCTGCTGCACACAGCGTCCTTTATTATGTATGAAAATAAACGTATGCTTTGCATTCTCTCTGCCAGAGACTCCAGAGCCTCCCTGATGCGAGCAGAGGCGTGCTCAGGAGCAGACGGCTTTTCTACCGCTTTTCCAGCAGTAGAGCTCGTAGAAAACGCATTGGCTGGTGTATTTTTTCCTCACCTTCCCCTGAAGTTCAGGCAGGGTTATGCACCTTGGCTCCTGCCATGAGCGGCAGTATCCCCACCTCAGCTGCTTCCTCCCCTCTTCTTCCTCGTGCTCGCTACCTCTCCCCATGCCATCACTGCTGACTTTGCTGCAGGCTCTGGCACTACCGATGCTGTGGCTAAGCATCAGCTAAGCATCAGCTAAGCTCTGCTCAGGACCACCTGCAATATTCAACGGCCAGGCACTTGGGTTTGGCCCGTGCTGCCAGCCCACTCTTGGCCCCACGTGGGCTATGAGATGCCTGTGTCCCAGCACATGGCCCTGCCTGGGCTCATGGGTGGTGGCTTTGGAGCCACCAAGCAGCCCCAGATGTGCCACAACCACACTCCTGCTTCCCTCTGCTACAGCTCCATCCGTACGCTGGGCATGCATCGCAGCTGAGTGCTGTGGATTTGGGTCAAGCGATCTCCTGCAGCTTTGTGTGCGGGGTTCTGGTGGGGTAAGGCAAGAGCTCGAGCATTGCATTGCGGTTTCCATAAACAGGATTGCCTGGTAAAATACAACAGCCGAGGTGTATTTACACACTAAGCTGAAGTGGTGAGTGTTGTGATAAGCTGTTGGCAATGCCTGAGGTGCCTTGGTGAATATGATGGCTGTGAATTGTTTGGGAAGATTTTATCAGACTGGATTTCCAAGCGTTCAGCATCGAGCAGCTCCTGCCAAAGTGCTCAGCGCTTGTCCGGCAGCACAGTGTCTGGGTGGACCAGGTTCAATGCTCTGCCCTGCCTGGGAAGGGGAGCTCTTCTGGAAGTTGTTGCTGGGGCTGCAAAATAGATCTAGAGGCTGGAAGGTGAAATGAGGATAGGCCAAAAATGGGAACCAATAATCTGGTCCCGCATCTTTGGATGTGGCATCTTTGCTTTTGTTTTTTTGCCATATCCAGACTGCCTTCTTGTGCGCTTCTCTCCATGCCTTCTCCTGGGCAGCCCCCTGCAAACAGTACAGCATCCTCCCCTTTCCTGGCTGAGCTCCCCCACCCAAAAAAGTGCCATCCCAAGCTGTAGAGTTTAATTTTGCTTCTGGAGCAGTACGTCCCTCCCTGGTGCTGCACCACCTGCCTGCTCAGGAGACACTAATGTCCCCCACATACAACCTTGCCCGGACCTGTAGTCCTGACTTTAGTGTGAACAAAAAGTGCCTGATTTGGGAAAAAGTAGAAGCTACAGCCTATTATTCAGCTTAGTTGTAAAACAGGCTGGTTGTGCTCTCAGCACCTACTTAGGGAGATGCTGGGAACCATCCTGCTGGCAACTGTGGTCCATTTTAAGAACTGCCACCTTATCTTTTTTATGAAGCTGATGGAGGCTTTAAACAGCCTTTTCCTGCTCTTTCATGGTAGGGCTTGAACTCATCTGCTCTGTGCCTGGCAGCATTTTCCTCCTCTGAGTGAGCTCTCTTTCACCCCGCTCCTTGTATGCACGAAAAAAATGATGCACAATCAGATGGGAAAGCAAGAGAGATGTCTGTGGGGAGGCAACCAGGAAATCTACTTTAGTGCTTAATATGGTCGGGAAGCTTTGCTGGGGTTGTGCAAAACTATGCACTAAAAACGAAGCGCTTTTTCCTGGAGTAACACGGGGCGGGGGGGAAGTAGTTACATAAATTTTTGCTCACTTTAGTGCTCAGAGCCTGGCGTGCAGCCTGGCCAGGCCCTGCGGCCAGCCCTGGGCTCTGCGCTGACTTGTCGGGTGTTGCGTAAATGAAGGCAATCCTGACCTCTGCTGTTGGCCCAACGCATCATCAGGCTGTAAAAAAATGCAGCACTTCCTGAACAGATTGTATAACTTCAGATATGGAGTTGATCTTGGCATGCACTGCGTGCTCCCTCCCCTCAGTAGCGCTTCTTGGCGCTTGCGGTTGGTGGTATAACACAGGTTACAAAACAGCTGGAGGTAAATCTCGTTTTCCCCCTCCTTGAGTGACAGGGGATCCTCGTCTGTTACTCATCCAGAAGCGTTAACATGATGATTACTAAAATCCGACATGGATTGTAAACGTGTTTTTTTGCCTTGAATTAACAAAAAGCCTCAGAGTGCTTGGCTGGGCGAAGGAGCAGATCCCGACCTCCATCGTCCTGTGTCTGTACGGGGGGAGCCCAGAGATGCTTGCTCAGGCGGTGGTGAAAAAGCTGCACGCAGACAATGTGTCTTCACACAACGTGTAGCTGGGCTGAGGGATTTGCTGAAGTCAACAAACTAACATGGAAGGGGGTGGTTATTCCTGCACTTGCAATTAATTATAAAAACGCTGAAAGAGATTGGCATGAGGTGTAAATCAAGGCCTGCTATAGCTGGCCTAAATCTGCCTGCCTTGTACGTCAGGTTGGGCTACTGCCACAAGCATGATGCTGTCTAGATGGCCTCTAAGTCTGGTCCAGACTGGCAAGTCCCATGGAAAATGCATATATTTATTTATTTATTTATTTATTTATGTTCCTTGTCTGCTTTCATATTTTTTTTGTAATTTGGATAATGTAAATTGGTGAAGTTGTCTCAAAAACAAGAGTTGTGAGCTTAGCTACAGAAAGCTGAGAAATGCTGCTCTGAGAAGCAGACCTTTGGGGAGGTTTAGACCTTTCCCCATTTCCAAAGACATGAGTTTATTCGCATGGTGTCCCTTGATACCAGCGGAAGGAGTGATTCCCAGCGACTGGAAGCCCTGGTGCTCTTTTGGTGACGGGTTCATCTGCTGTACCTCCATTCATCTTGGTGTGCTGGGGGGATGTAGAAAGAGACACTCAAAGTAGTCACATCAATAATGAGGAGACCCGACTATTCTCACAGCCTGCGTTGAGGAGAGGTAGTTGCTTAGTGTATCCGTCTCAGATTTATCCCTTAGAATGCTCAGACAGAGAAGACATTAAAAAGCAAACACCCTGCTGTCATGCTACTACTTGGCTGGAAGCTGACACCAGACCATCGCCAAAGCTGCATTAGGACACCCATAAGACCCAGTGTTTGGGGAATATAGCCAAGGTGGCATTTTATGTAGATAGGAAAGAAATGGAGAAGAGACAAGTTGGAGGCACATATGTATCTCCACTGTGCCATCTGATCTTTTAATGATCTTCTGATTAAAAGCTATTCCTAAAATGTGATGTTGCATTTGCGCTCATACAGTCTTTCCCATCAGTGGGCTAGATGTGGTGATGTTCTGATGTCCTCAGTGGCTTCATACCAAAGCTCTGCTGTCAGACTGGGGGGCGGCTGGATGCCTTCCATGGTTTCCAAGACCCCACCAGAAACTCATTGGGGGATGGAGACGTGGTGCCTGCAGCAACAGCAGTTCCACGTGGACAGGGCTTTGCCCCACGGCTGCTAGGCTGGTCCAGACCAGTCCTCCAGAGGAAACATCCTCTTTTCACCCGCTTCATTTAGTTGTCTGCAGCTTTTCTATCATAGGGAATAAAATCCTGCCAGGGGCAATCTGCTCCACCCCAGTTTTACTCACAGCCTGCTTGCCCCATGTCTCTGAAATCGTGTCTCGCTGGTGCTTTCATAACCCAGCACGTGGTCTCACACTTGAGGAGCAGGGGAGTTTCTCTGAACCATGTCTCGTTCTGTGGGGCCAGGGCTGCTGCCACATGATGATATGGGTTTTCTGAGGTCTCAGGGCAAGTACAGTGCTATGGGCAACATTGTTTTTGCCCCCAGGACAAACTACTTTGGTCCTAGAGATGTTTTTGAAGCCTTTGAAGTGCTGACATGTTGTTGTGTTGTGCATAACTGTTTCTCTCTCCACCTGAATAATCAGCTTTTGGCAGGGTCTGGCTTGTGAAACGGTGCTGGGAGATCTGGCACGCGGTGCTGATGGGTTCAAACATAGTTAGAGGTTTTGACCTGAGAAACTGAGGGTTCAGGATGGTACGTCACCACCACGAGCTGTTGTGGCAGGTTGAAGGCAGAGGAAGGGTTAGGAGTTTGCATTCCTGCCAGGTTGATTGCTACATCACCTGCTTAAAAATCATTAGTTGAAGAAGAGTATCTTTGACTTTATGCCATCATGGACGTGGCACAATAATTTTTTTTATTTGGGTATGTGTCAGTTCGGCTGCATTAGGACAGGTGTAACTGTATGTTAGACATGGGCATCATGGGTTGCTCGGCAGACTCTGTGCATAGCAGCCCCCGTGGCACGGGCACGTGTCGGGGGGATTTGTGCACCCTGTTGGCGTGCAGGTGGTGGAGATTCTCCTTTTGACAGAGCTAGACCCGGTGCCGGCATGTCCTGGCCTGAGAGGATCTGCCTCCTTTCGCAAGAGCTGTTTGAGAAGCGCTCTGTTTTCTCCAAGGAAGACGTTAGCTAGAGGAGTGGGTTTCACACGCGGTTGTTCAGTGTTCAATGTCCGTCTCAGAGCTTCAGAAGTGAAATTCATGTTTCTGAAATGTTCTTATCCTTTTCCTCTCAGAAAAAGGATCAGTAGTGGGGTAAAAAAGGGAGAATGCAGGGGGTCAAAAATGAATTGGAAGTAGAACGTTTTTTCAGTTTGAGAAGATTTCTGCGATTGTTTTCGTATTCCTTCAAAAACCTGGGGCTAAATTCCTCTTCTGCTGATTTGAGCAGTTACGAAATCATTGTTCTGCCTTTTATTTTCCATTTCAGAAAGCCCAGCTGGACTCATTGCTGAGAACCTGCTCAAAGCCAAAGAAATAGCCCTCAATGACTCTCGTGTTCCTGAACAGCTCAAGAATTACTTACAGAAAGCTCTTGATGTTGCACTTGGACTAGACCCTTACCTGGATGCAATGGCAACCTCAAAGAGGTACGGATACTCCTTTGGAACCCTGTGCTTTTTTCCTGTGATCGTATGAACGCGTTCTTAGATTTTTCTGTTCAGAATATGCCATAAATGCTGGGGGACAGTGGAAGGAAGGAGAATGAGAGTTCGCTGCACCCAGCTATATAGCAAAGTGTGCACGGACGTGTGTGTGTCTGTGTGCCCGTGGCCTCGAGGAGCGGAGGTGCCAACAAAAAGTCCTAACTCCTAAATTTTGGAAGATATTCAGCCAATTGACTATTTACTATGGCAATGCCTGTGTTGGACGACATCCCGTGAAAAATCAGCACGCCAGGCTCCACACAGCGCCCGCCGCAAGGCTCATTCCCGCCCCTGAATCAAATTGGTGCTGGGATAAATAAAGAATGAAGAAAACCCGCACCTCTGGATCCACCCTATAATAACAGCCTTTATATGCAGCTTTTATCTCCAAGCGCTCAACAAACATTAATTAATCTGCTAACTAAATTACTCTAGTAACTAAACTAATTAATTAAACTAATTTAAGGTATCATTAATTCAGAAGTCCAACTGATACCCTCATTATTCTTTTTTGAGCTACAGTATATTACCCAGCCATGTGGGGTCTGCTAAACAATTCCCATTTATCAGTGTACATTTTGATATGTGGAAAAAGCCCGTTCTGTCTAAAATTGACAATGTGTAAACTGTTCCAGGCTGTGGATTACAGGAACGCTGAGCGTTCGTTCTGTTGCTGAAATAATAGCTGATAGTTGTTTGACTTACGCTTGCTGTACGATAATAGCTATACATTATCTTATTAAAGTTGTTAAAGCATTTGTGGGGGGCAGAAAAGAGGTTATATGAAATGTTCTACTCTTTAAATCTTGGATTATCTGAGTGTGGCTGACACGGGTTATGAATTCTTTCTCATTTTACTGAGGAGCTGGGGGGGGAGCTGCTGGGGGAAAAAAAAAAAAAAAAGGCTGAAATGGCTCTAAATTCTGGCCCGCAGAACCATCACCAGCCATTTCTGGTGGTTACTTTCTTCAGATAGGGTAATCTAATCTGTCTGGAGGCTACGGACTTCTTCAGTCGGCTGTTCCCTTCTCTTTGTAATAGGTGGCATCTCCCTTCATCCAGAGAGGTTGTCACAGGCCTGGCTTCTGTGAAATAGCATCTGGAGATACCCTGCTTTTCTCAGTGGTTTGTGAGGAAAACCGTTTTTTCCCCACCTTCCAAAAAATTTTAGGTTTTACATCTTTTCCCCTATTCTGCAATGAAACCTTTCTTTGGCTGAAAAAACCCACAAATCCAACCCTAGAGCTGAACAAAACCTGGCCAGGGGAGCTGGAGCCGTTTACTCCAAACCAGCAGATAGACAGACACCTGTCTGGGACCAACTGCCAATGGGAAAGATTTGGGGTTGAACAATGGGGGACACTTTCCTTCGGTCCCACAACCCCTTCTTCCCAAGCCCCTGTGGCTGTAGTGGCTGTTGGCACAGAGATGGGCCTATTGCCAAGCCAGATACTCTTAGGACTGTAATTTAGGGATATTTGTAACGCTTTTGTGCTAATTTTTCATGCTAATGCACAGGTGGACCTTTTCTGGGAGTTCCCTCTTGGTTGCTGTTTTTTATGCAGGATACTCAGATTTCGGTTGTTACCATAATGTTGACATTTCTTTCTTTTTCCAGAAAAACTTCACCTGACCATTGCCCAGGGGACACTGGAGGAACTGAAACCAGAGTTAGGCTGCAGGAAGGATGCGCCTCTGGCTCTTTGAATGGCAAGTTGGTCAACTAAGAGGATAAAACTGTACCGGATTGGTGTCAAGGTTATTGCTGAAGTTCGTCATCCTCTAGTCCCTCTTGAGTGGTGAAAGGAGGAATGCCATGGAAATGCTCAGAAAATGTGGGAAATTACTTAAAAAGAAAGATAAGAACTTCCAGTAGGCTTTGATCTTCCTTTGGCATGAATTTTCCGGGTCCTCCACCTCCTGTGCCTTCGTGCCCAGGCACAAAAGCCCATGCGCATACTCATGAGTGCTTTAATTCACAGTGCCAGTCCCATCCCTTGGTGAGCTGCAGAGATCATCATTCTTCCTGGAAGAGAAGGGAGGGAAAAATCATATGGTTTGGGTTCGGTGGTGTCTGATAGGGGGTTTACGTGCTTTTGTGGTGGAGGTGGCCTGTGGCCAAGCGTTGTACCTTTTCAAGTAGCAATGCCCAGGCTTGTGTCCCCATATAAAGCCTATTACACTAAATATATTCCTAGATTCATTCTTCCCAGATGTTCCCATCTTTTGGGTAATATATCATCACAGTGAAGTACTCTTATAATGTATTACACTAATACATTGTTCGAAGGACACCACTGATGATAAATTTCTTAAATGATGGTGCTGTCTAGGGATAATGACTCTAAGAGCAAATGCAAGGTAATGTAGTGATTTTTTTAAACCCGGTTCCAGAAAGAATGTGGAGACATCTTAAAGCCATTTTCATATGGGGGGAATGTTAAAATATGCAATATTTCAAGCGCTATTTAACAAGCACTTGAACAATAGCAGCATTGATGATAAAGGTTCTACATTTAAAACCAGTCCCTTTATTCTGTTGTCTTTTAGCTGCATTTTACATGAAATTTTGTCAGATTCTGTTGTTAAACCCTTATTTGAGAGTGTTTTAAGATTAGTTTGGGTTTTTTTGATGATCACTTGAAAGGTACATCTAATTTTCATTGTGAGCAGGGTACAGTCTTTCTTATGGTGTTATTTTTGAATTTTCATTCTTGTCTTTCAACAGGCCAAATTTTTAGGATGTTTGTTCATATGATCAGAGCCAGGAAGATTTTACTAATTGGCAAGCTTAAAGGTTACAGTATCCTTGCTATCGCAGAAGAATTGCCAGACGATGGCAAAATCCTTGCATGCGCAGAAGCGCCGTATCCCGGAGTGAACAGCCAAGAAGCATTTGATTGTTCTTCAGATGGTAAAAAGATAAGCATGCGAGTGGGACCGATGGCAGACACTTTGGAGGTAAAGTCAGTTGGAAGGGAAGTTTGGGAGCTCTCATGCAGAGCAGATTAAAGAGTTTCGGGCAGGTCCTATTTCCTGCCCACAAGATGCTGGGTGGTGACCCTTGTTTGCATGCAAATATGTGAACACACTCTCATACTGGAGTTATTTCTTATTCATGATGATGTACGGTGAGACAACTCTGTCACACAAGATAGATAGTTTTTTCTCTTCTTAACTAAAATACTGCACCTTTTGATCAGAGGGATCACAAGCTCTAAATGTAGGTTGATGAGCTTCAGTGGCAGAGTTTTACTTGACGTGGATGGGCTTTGTTTCAGGGTCTCTAATACCAAACACCACAAGCTGAAAGAGTGCGTCTGTGTGTGCCGGGCATGCCCTGAGAAGGAGAGCTTGCTCCCCAGGGCAGCTTGCTCCCAGTGTTCACAAGAATTGTTACAGTCCAGCAGAAGTTTGCAATTCGTCCACAACCTGTCACTCTCTTCCCCATCCGGCAACACAGCGGGCCATTAGACCCCAAGTTTCTCGCTTCCAGAGCAATGTGGTAGGCTTCAGACCTGCAAATGCATTAGCTATATTTGTTTCATTCTGACTAGTGACTTTGTCCCAAGAAAGAGAGAAGCTCATGATTGCCAGCAGCTAGAGGAGTTCCATGTTTATTTCCAGTTTATGGATCTCCAGGATGTTGCTGCAGGTCCAGCGCACTGACAGGTGATGCCCATGCCAGGTTCATTAAATATATACCCTTCTTCTTGTTAATGCAAACCGGTTTGATCTGATTCCATTTTCAATCTGGATGTGTCAGTGTGAGCTTGATTGTAACTGTATTTGCATTAACAAGTACCATATTTGTTTCTAAAATGAAATGGCCAGGAGCCTTCTGACCTCTGGCTTTCATGACCTCCAAGTTTGATAAGAAAGAAACAAAGAGCTTTGCCAAGGATATGAATAAACGAAACGTTACAGATCACCTGCAATGTGCAGCATTTAAAATCCCAGCTCCCCGCAGTGAGTGTGAAATTAATTGAATTGCTGTTGCTCTCTAGTGCCCATTCTGTGCAACTGACTTACTGTGACTGAATTAAAATATCTAGAGGCAGGCAGAGTACACGCTGTGCAGAGATTAAAGAAAGGAGCAAAGACATGAAAATTAAATCCTTAAAACAGAACGTTGCAATTGATTTTATATCCTCTGATTGCAACGCGAAGGCACATCCTGACCCCAGTTCTGCAGGTACTTGGGGCTTTGAATAACTCCTGGAGCTGATGGGAACGGAGATGCTCGTGTTTGGCAGAGAGATCCCGGCACTGGGGACACCGCTCTACGCAGGATCTGTGCGTCGGGCTCTGAACTGTTGTTGCTCAACCTGGCAGATATTTTGTCGTTCGTATAAGGACCATCAGGATCATCTTACAGGTCTAAATGATAAAGTGACATACTCTGGTGGCCTCTCTGGTGCCCTGGCATTTTGGAGTCATTGGGATTTGCCCAGCTGGAGTGGGGCAAACGCACCTGGGTGCATGGAAGAGGCTCAGGCTCTGACCAGTGCTGCCTTTTCCTTCACAGAGAAGACCAGCTTAGGTTGGAGACCAAACAGGCTTCCTCCACTGCCACCTGGGCATGCTGAAAGGCAGGAGGACGAGGCAGTGGTGGGCAGGAGCCAGGCCAGGGCTAGCACAGCCGAGCTCTCACAGCTCAGCTTCATGGAGGAGGTGGAGAACAGTGTTTCTGTCCTGCAGCGTCTGCAGGGAGGCCAGTCTAGAGCAGAGCTGGGTAAGAGACACTGAAAAGCGTGGTGAGATTCAGGAGAGCTGAACAAGCTCTGGCAAGGATTGTCTTTGCTGTCTGCATTGTCTGCAGCCCCAGGTTCGTTCCTGTTCCTCTACACAAGTTAGAGGGCAGAAACCATCACCCACCTCTTGCTCTTTGGAGGCGGCTGCTGCAGCTCCCTTGCTGTGGTGACTATGGCTGAATTTTGCTTCCAAGCTGAGAGCAATAGGGCAGGATTACTGCTTATCTGCTGCTTCTCAAATCTTTGTAGCACTGCAAGCTCTTGGCAGCAGAGGATTTGCCTCGCTGCACTGGCTCTTTCAAAGCACAAAAATGTCATATGATATATAAATAATGCTACTTGGCAGGGAATTCCTTTTCTGCTGCATGAAGCTGTGATTCAGAAAGTCCAAACTGCCAGCAGGTATACGATGTACTCTCACTTCTGGTGTAGAACTAGTCTACCCAAGAGTTCCATCCGAGCCTCGGGTAGAGGGTACCATCCAAGTGCTGCAGGATGTGTCCAGTGCTGTGTCCACACCTACTGTCAATGTCCTTTACAAGGAAAGCTGCCAGATGTTGCAGCAGTTGCCACAAGGACGTGAAAGCATCTGTGCCAGTGCACCTCAGACAGCGTGGCCTTTGTGGGACCCACGTGGCTCTGGCTCTTCCACCTACCACTGCGGTTCATCAGGGCAGTGAGGGAGCAGAGAGCAGTGCAAAGGCAGCACGTCAGTCCATAGTGGCACCTTCACCAGGGTTTCTGAAGCCTCTTGTTGCTCCTCTGCCTTATTGCACAGCGTTGGCAGGGATGGACGGGTTCCCTGTCTCTTGTCCCAGGTCAGAGCCAGCTGCAAAACACCTGGGCTTTTGAGCTATCAAAGGATGCTAAATACCAAACAGGAGCTGCTGAGCTCAGGTGCACAGTGGGCTTCGTTTGGTACCTGAGGGCACGATGGAAAAAATCCATCTTTCCCACGCGTGAGGGACAGCAGGCACTCCCAAGCCAGGTCAGGTCCCCACCAAAGCACACAGCTCACGTACACCACGGCACAAGCCTCTGTGCCCCATGACCTCAGTGACGTTGACATCATCTTTCAAAATGTGGACTGGAGGGAGGCCTTTCCCTGGGTTCAGCCTCTGGTACAGGTGCTTTCGGTGGGAATTAGCTACCTCTTCAACGCGTGCCGGGCCAGCATTTAAAAACCTTTCCCAACAAGCTCCTTAATTCTAAACTCTTGTCTTGCTGTGCCTGAGTAATGTGCCTTGCCATGCATCAGCTGTGAGCAAGAGGCCTGATCCTGCACAAAGAGCTTCCTTGAATTCCCTGGGGACTTTTGGTTGAACAATGGCTGCAGGATTGAGTCCGGAGGGAATGCAAACTACCAGGAAATTATTCCCATCCGTGATTTTGATCCTTCCATTTTCAAATTGAAAACGCAACATGAAAAATAACACTATGTTTGCAGCAGATTCTGCTGATTGCAGGGCATTGTATAAGCATGTCAGGGTCTTCTTTTTTCTTTTTTCCCCTCCTTTTACCAGACAGAATAGGTGAAGAGGTTGAGCTGCAGATCTCATTTCTCCTGTTTTGCTGCTTGTGAAGTCTGCCAACAGAATCCACCTTGACAAAGTCAAGGACTCTGCGTTTAATGTTGAACTGAGTGAATAAATTATGCATGAAATTGTGTCGGAGTCTCTAGTGTGCAGAATTGCTCCTTTTGATATGAAAGGTTAATTCAGAAAGGAGTCCAAAATAGCTGGAAATTGTGGGGATAAGTGGATAGTATTCACTGTTGTGAGCTGTTATTACTAGAAATTGCATTCCCTCTCTAGCTTCCCTAGAGATTTAGCTTTGCCGGTGAATATAAACTGTACTCAATAGAATAGCATTTAGGAGTAACAAGAGTGTATGTCCACATACAGTAAAATATTCTAATGGTGTTTTAAAAGGGAGCTGTACTTTTTCATGTGTTCTGTGTACCCTAAGGATGGATTGCTATTACATTTAGGTCAAGAACAAGGCAGAGGGAAGGGAATAAGTTTTGAGTACATCTTTATTACAAATATGCTGATTGTATGATCCATATCAAAGGAACTGGACAACCATTTTTTTTTCTGATTGAGTTTGTATGTGCCTTATGAGAGAGCGTTGTCTCTGATCAGGTCTCCAATCAGGTTTTCTCTCAGCTTTGGCAGAAGATTCATTCGTGTTTTTATTCGGGATGTCCTCTGCCTGGTCTTTTGCTGTATTTGTCAACAGTGCAGCTGTGTCCTTTCTCGTGCTCACTTTTGGTGCATCTCCTCTATGCAACACGGTGCTACAAGTTTTTTTTCTTTTTTAATCCCAAAGGAAGTTCATGACTCACTGTAAGCAAAAGCATTGATTTTAGACAAGTTTGCTCTGAATTAAGACACTTCTTGTTGCCATCTGTTAGCGTCTATGATGCCTCTGTAGCAAGGAGCAGGGATTGCACTGTAAACATTCAGGAAATTAGTTTCTGCGGGATATTTTGCAGGCAGATTATTTCCTTCTGGATCTCAGCTTTCCTCACAGTTGGAGACATTTGGGCTCTGCCTCTCTTCTAGCAAAGGACAAAAGCATTTCCAACGTGCTGAGGTCCCATGCAGGGCCAGGCCCAGTCTGCTCTGGAAGGACAAGGGTGGTCAATCCCTCCTCTTAAACCCCTCATCCATTTTGAGAAGGACAGCAGTAAGCTCTTCTCCCCATCACTGCGTATTTCTAGTGCTTAGCTGCATGGTCAGAGCTACCAGCAGAGCAGCTTTTTTTCTTTCTGGTGCTCTCAGTTCAGCAAGGGGTCCTGGCAGTGAGGAAAACCCTCTCCAGTGTGGTACCCTGGCCATGGTGACCTCCTGTCCAGGTTACCCATGCTCTGCTAGCCAAGGAGCTCCGGGAAATGGAGCACCTTCCTGTTCCTGTGGCTGTTAGCCTTTTGTGTAGAGGCTGCTTTGGAGGCAAAGCTGGTTCAAGGAATTTCTTGCATTCCTTTTATCAGCCTGGAGCTGTTTCCAACTAAACACGGAAAACCCAACAGCAGTTTTGAAGCTGTGGAACCAAGAAGCTCAAATGATGGCAGGGTTGCAGTATTAAGTCCTGAATCACTCCAAGACAGTCATTCAGGCATTTTCATGTAAGTATCTAGTACTAGGTATCTAGAAGAAATGAAGGGTGTCCAACTGACCTTCACGGCTGGCTGTTCAGGACTTGATGAACTGGCAGAAGAGAAATGCCTTCCAAATGGTGGTCTTGCACACATAGGCAGTACAAGGACAAAAAGGCATGTGGTGGATACACATACAACACATCCCTCCTGGGATGAAGGCTGTGAAGTTAAAAGGTGGTTTATCTGTATCAGAAGACAGCTAAGGAGGAGATAAACTGTCAGCAGGTAGATAGTACAGAGAGGGCTGAAATGAGAAGTCCGGCTAATATCCAAAGAGCTACGCAACTCCATATGGACCTAATGAAGTCAATGCATAAAAGTGAGATTCTTTTTCATTAGGGAGCCATATCATGGAGCGGTAGTAACATATGTTCAGAGATGGCCACATCTGCTTCTGAATGTTTGCCCCCCACCTCCTCTGCCTGGGAAGGTTACAAGTCAGAAAGTAGTGATAAGTCATGATAATTACTTGAATTTGGCTTTGGCTCTTCTCTCTGGGGAACAAGACCTCTAATCTCTCTTCCTGATGGACTCCTCCTCCCAGTTTTCGTCTTCTGACCCTTCCTGAAGGATCTACGTTGGACAGACTGTCTGAGTTGGAACCTGGTATCAGATGCTCTTGCCACAGTAGCAAAAATGTTCCTGCTGCTTTCCCCTAATACAGCCCAAGAGGGAACCAGGGAAAAATTTTCTTACTGGTCATGAAATGAAAAGATGAATCCCAGGAAATCAGATGTCCTAGTTTCTACTACATTTATTATACACCATCATATATTTGGCTTTAAGGTCTTCTATTATAGTGTAATATCAAAAGGTGTCCTAAACGCGAACTCGTGAATGCTTTTGGCAGAGCTTCATTGCTGTCAAGCGTCTGCAGTTAAGTGTGACTATCCAGGCTCTCAGGCAGGCTTAATTTCTTAACCACTAGCAAGCTCACAATGACACCAGTTTGCACAATGGAGTAATTCAGAGCTTGAATGATCCACTTCCCGCGATTTCCTTGTCTGAATGATGCGCTCCCTGCTTCAGAAAGGCTCCTGAAATCTCTGTTTGGGAGCCATCAACCTCACTCCCGAAAACAAATTAGTTTTTCACATTCTGTTGCCATTTGTTATTGATGCTTTCTCTCCTACATCTCAGGGGATCGCTCATCACTCATCGCGCACAATGTCTCCAAACACAAAAGGGAAATCTGGACGCAAGAAGTGCTGTTAAGAGTTGTGGTAGAAACAGAGAGTTCTGGAAAACATAATTGTTTCTCTTTTCACTCGAAATGCCAAGACATGAAAGCGTTTCTGCTTGCCGAGATAGGTGGATGAGCCGTTGTTTCATTGCAACGCACACAGATGCAGTTAAATAGTCCCAGATGGAATCTGAAATATTCCATAGCAGCCTCTTGGGCAGCGAGTGCATTAACTGCCACAGGAGAAGGCTGTAAAGGCTCCCATCTGGTCATCCATCAACACTTTTATACATTATCATCAGCAGCCTGCTTGGAGGGAAGGTGTGCCACATTTCTGAAAATCCAATTAGATGATAGCAGCCAGTTCTCTTTTATCCTCTCTGTTGCTGAGCCATCCAAAGCATTTTTTTAGATTAAAGAAACATCATTTTCCTTCATAGGAGCTGTGCTGCTTTATCTCTATCATGACCTGTTCTTTTATGTGCTTTATAATTCTATTATTAATTGGGATTTCAACCATTTGCCTGCTACTGAAGTGGGACTCACTAGTTTGCAATTCCCAGGATCAGCCTTATGCCTCTTTTTCCCAAAGACTGATATAATTGCCACTCTTCAATTTATTGATAGTCACTCTTTTGAGAAGAGATAACTTATTGCAGCACCTCAGATGCAGGGTTTGATGCCAGTCCTCTCCCTTATCCTGATGGATCGATTCCCTTTGACGCTAGAGATGCAGAAGTTTCCGCTGTGACTCTCAACTCCACAAGCTGGGATGAGCTGTCCTCCTTTATATCTTGATTTTCTCTGAGAGGTTCAGAGTTTTGGGCACCAGCGCTGCTGAAAGAATTGTTCGCAAAGCATGGAAAACTCCCAAGATCTCCATAAGTAATTCTAGCAATGTTACCTTAAAAGAACAGGGTTCCCTCTGGTTTGGGTTTTATATAAAGGACATTTTAATGGCGAGACTTTAAATTTTCAGGTAAATAATTAGTGTTTTCTCCAACATAATTTTTTTCCAGGCTTTACATGCTGAGGATGAGCACTTTGATATAGTCTTTATTGATGCTAATCAAAGGAACGCTGTTAACTACTACAGCTTTGTCATGGATAACCACTTGCTGAGAATGGATGGAGTGGTCTGTGTAGAGAATACACTCATGAAAGGACAAGTCTACCTGGAGAACATATCTGATGAAAATGTACTAGCTGTCAGAAAATTAAATACAGTGATTAATTCAGATCCTCGTGTTCAGCAGGTTAGTGCAATGCAATTGGTTAAGGTGCCCGTGATACTGTATCTATGGATTTTGCAAAGTACTCTTTAAAATGTTTCTTTTGTTGGTGCCATTATCCAGGGGACCTAAAATGAACTCAAAATTTATTATAATTCACCTTACTTGAGCTCTATGTATGAGTTTCTATATTCAGAAATGGCCCCTACTCTCTATCTACATCGTATACAGTATTAAAGGCAAGATAAAAGTGGAGCACTTAAGAGCGAATAATCAACTCTACAGTACAACCGAGGAACCGCCACTCTGCTTTAAAGGCTCTGGAGGCTGTAGGGCATGACCAGCACAACAGGAGCCAACAAAGCCAACAAAACCTCCAGCAGGCGAAAAAAAAAATGCTGTGGTTTTAGAAGCAAAATTAGACAAATATTCTCTAGGGGTTTAAAAGCAGGTATGAATGATGCACCCCGGGGCAGTAAAGATGCCAGCAGCCTGCAGAGCTTGCTCTCCCCGTGGCTGCACTGGGATGGCAGAGATGGGGGAGCCACCGAGGATGGCCAGACCCCTGCCTGCCCTTCTGCGCTCTCAGACCAGTGCCCTGGTGGGACAGGTGGGGTCTGCTACATCCCTCCCACGCTCTCCCCTGCCATGGCTCCTGCCCAGGAGGTTTGGGTATGTGCCTCATGGACTTAAGGTCCTTGCCTATCTGCAGGTCAGACGGCCTCTAGACGTGCCTTCTGTGATTTGCTATTTGTCCTATCACCAACGTACCAAAAGCAACGGCTTTTCTTTGTAGAAAAGGAAAAATTAATGATAGTTTTCTGTGTCCTGAGTCTTACTGTTAGCTATTCAATGCATGTAAATAGCACGTTGTTCCCCCCCTGTAATGTTCTAATAGTTTGATATTGGTGTCGAATCTCCAGCACTGAGTGCAGCTTTCACTAAGGTGTGATAATGGCGTCAGAGGAGGCAGGTGGAAAAACCCACTGACATTCACCTGTGATGTTCTAGCAAATGCTGACGAGCACCGAAGTGTTGCTGTTATGGTTTGCTGAGCTCCAAGGATAAGACTGGAATAGAATCATAGAATCGTTTAGGTTGGAAAAGACCCTTGGGATCATCGAGTCCAACCATCAACTCCACTCTACAAAGTTCTCCCTTACACCATATCCCTTAACACCACAATAGCCTCATGACAGCGTTAGCCAGGCAGTGGAAACCCAGAAACCTCAGTGGCTGGCACTAATTTAGAAAATGGGGAGACAAAATTGCATTTTTTCCTAGCATTTGCGGAAGCCGTGAGTTTGGAAGAGGAATGTGAGGAAATACAAATGCCTGACATATTTGTGTTGGAAGGAATTTCAGCTAAAGAACAGGAGTAGGAGAAAAACTGCCATCGCCTAAGGAAGGAAGGACTGTCCTTCATATCAGTGGAATCTGGGTGATGGAAAGCAAGGCACAAAGCAGTTGAGCACTGTGTGTGTATGTGTTATATTTGCAGATAATTTTACCTGTGCAGAGTGGACTGAGCATCATTCAAAGGAGCCCTGCGCCTCCAGATGCAGTGATCGAATCCAAGGTGTGTATTTCCACTGTGTGAGCACTTCTGGGAAAATTTTGACACTGCTGAGGACAATGACAAAATAATTTCCAGGAGTTTAGTGGTGAGAGCCCAAACTCACGTTCTGTCGTGCCGTGGTACTGTGCAGCATGGATTTACCAGCTTGGGGCTTGACACGTATTAGCCTCACTAGTCCAGGGTTATACTAAAGGTATTAAATGCTGATTCCTTGCAAAGTCTTCTGGCTCAGCTGTGCTGGTGCTGTGATAAATCCCGGAATGGCTGGTGTGCTCCTTGCCGGGTGTCTGCCCGGTGCTCTCTGGTCCTTGCCGTGCAGGGGAGCGTGGGCAGATGGAGCCGGGGCACGGCCGTAATGAACCAAGGCAATATTTCTGAAGTAGCTCTTTTTTTTCCCCCCAAAGGCAGCACATGATGCCCTCCTATTCTCTTTGAGCTGAATATTTTCATGGCCTTAGATTTTGCTTGTCCTGTGAAGAAGATGGTGCTTTTATCTTTTTCCATTTTATGTAGTGGGCATCATCCAGCTGTAATGAAATTCCCATCTGGAATCATAATGGCCTAACTGGGTAAATCCAGACCCAAACATCCTGATTGTTTTGTAGTTTCTGAGTGCTCCCAAAGCTACACCCGCTGGTAATTCCTGGCATTTCAAACTCAATATTTTAAACATCTTGTATTTTCCATTTTGATTCCAGTCAGGGGGAAATGATGTATGGCAGCTGATCAGATGACAGCTTGGTTTAAGTTATTGGCTGATATCTTTATTTGCGCACCAGCCTTGTGAAGATATTTTGATTGCACTCCACTGGAGCCAAATCCTGCCTTTGGAAACTTGTTCTTAGCCTCTGTGATGCCTTCCTGGAGCCAGCTGAGCCTGAGGGCAGGACTGGGCCTTGGGAGTGAAATAACTGGAAGACTTAATCACTCATCTTCTAAGAGATTGTTCCTGACCCATCTCCCATGGGAAGCTGAGTCAGGAAGTACTGTAACCTACTCTCATGTAAGTGGAGTGGTCAGTGCATCTGCTTCCGCTCCATTGTCTTGCACCTTAGTGCTCCTATTGAGACTAATATCTGTGGGGACAGGGGTGCTTTCCGGCTTGAATTAGTCCTACCTTTTGTATTAAATGGTGGGCCAAGAAGACATGGATCCCTGTTCCTGCTCCCACCTCATTCTCACAGGCAGATTCCTTCATAGCTATCACGTTACCGAGCTTTGCACCTTCTTGTGCAATGTATATATGTTTTTGTTTCAGAAAGAAGTGGTGAGGGATGACGTCTTCTGGGGTTATAACAGGTGCCGCATCCTCGACCGACTGCGTTTGGATGGCAAGGTGGCCTATGTCACAGGCGGAGGGCAGGGAATTGGGAGAGCCTTTGCTCACGCGTTGGGGGAAGCCGGTGCTAAAGTAGCCGTTGTGGACCTGGTCCTTGCAAAGGCGGAAGCGGTGGTGTGCGAGCTCAGCCTCAAAGGTAAGCACGGGACTGACCTGCAGGCCCTGCTGTAGACGAACCAGCGATGGGTGCTGTAACAGGCTGCTTTCCTTGTTCAAACCCAACCTGCTGTCCCTCAGAGTAGATCGTGCATCAGCCAAGGCACCTCAGTCCTCATTTAAGGATGGATGACAGACATGGTCTATGAACTCGTTAGCACGTACTCCCTCCCTGGCACCTCTTCCACACCTAATGTCTGGACCATGAGCCAAAACACCAAAACAGGGTTGAGGTATTCTCAGCCTAAATCTCTCATTCTGCCCTCGAACTGAAGCAAAGTAATTTTTGAAACCCTCAGCTGTAGTTCTTTCAAACGTGCAAGCTCAGACATAGGAACAAAATACTAATAGACATAATAACTAAAATCCCAAATAAGAGGTAAAATCCTCTACAAGCCACTTCTATTTTAGCAGTAAAAACAGAAAATGTAACATAAAATTGAATTTCCCCCTGGGGTCGTGCTAAACTGCAATTGTAAAGGTGAAAAAGAAAACTGGAAATATAATTTTAATGAGAAGAGAAAGGAAGTGTTACTCATTTTATAATTTCTTTAGTGAGATTACAACTGAGCCTTCTTCAAAGTTCAGTACTTCATTGCCTCTAAAGATGGAAGTTTACCCAGGAATTTTTCACATTCCCATTTGGATAAAGTCACCAGTATTTATTTGTTTCCACTCTGACTTCAGGAAGGGATTGAGCCATTGGAAACCGTATTCTCCAGCAAAACCAGCCACTGCAGGTGTATTTCTATCACTCGGTCTCAACGGGGAAGGGGCAAGGAATGGTTTGATTCTGGTTTTGATACCATCCTGAGTTCTCCACAGAGAACATCTGAAACAAGAAGCCCCGGTCTGTACGATCCCAGCTCTAGTAAGCAGGAGACACTTACACACCGAGTGTCAGTGTACTGGTTAAAGCTTTGACCGCTGGTCTGATCCTGAATAACGACCCAGAATAGAAAATGTCCAGCTCCTATTACAGATTCTTGAGTCATCCAGTCCCTCCTTCCCTGAAGCTTTTCATTTTCTTATGCACTGAAGCCATATGGTCTTGGCACAAAGTAGCTGTGCCCTACAAGTTAACTTGCCTTTTGGACATTTTTTCACGGTGAGATCCTGCATATCAAGTACAGCTATTCAGATAGAAATGGGCTACTTGATAGAGCCATGAGACTTTGGATGCCAACAGCCTATTTGAAAACTAACTTAACTTTTCTCCAGGGCATTTTCAGCAGGAGTTTGATCATCCATCCTTCAGTGGCTGCCCTATATCTCTCCTCCTTTACCAGTGGGCTGCAAGTCCCGGAGGAGGTGGGGGTTGTGTTACAAAATGCAGTCGGAGAGGTCACGAGGCATAGCAAATATTATTGCAGTCTAAGGTAAAGAAAATCTCGCTTCACAGTCTCTACACATCTTTATCCTTTGAGGTCAAATATTCTCTATCAACTTGACCAGTGCAGCTGGTCGGGGCACGTCTATTCCATCTCATGACGGTTTTTGAGGTTTCGAATTTATTGTCATTCCTTGTTGGAACAAGCCCCAAACTTTGTAATGCTTTTGTGAAAGGGAATTATATCCAAATGCCCGTTTTTGGAAAGGATCTGAAAAGGTCAGGTTTTCAATCTCTTTCTCTCCAGAGGTAACTAGAGAGTCTAGCCTGGACCTGAGAAGCTTTCCCTTGAAAACTTTTGTTGAAATCAATATGTTTCCATGAAACACTTTGACTTCAAAGAAGTAACATACTCTGTTGGGAACAAATTTTGACAAAAAGGTTCAGCTAGCTTTACTCTCAAAATATTCACATGAGTAAATTGAAGCAATTGTAGTATTAATACATACTTTTTCCTGCTATAATAAGCACAAAGGAGCTGTGATTCCCGCCCTCCCCCCCGCTTTTGGTCGTGGATCTCCAACTCAAAGTTGGAAACGCAGTGCCCCAAGTCATTCCCATACAGATACTTTTTCAAAACATTTTCCTTAGCTTTCTTAAACCCACTTCTTATACTAACGAGCCCTTTACTGTCTTTTGGGATGGTGCCATCATTTCATGATGAGTTTTAAACATCAGAACCCCTGTGATCTCAGTTTTAGCTTTGTTAGACAGCTCGGGTGTATCTCCCTTGGCTACAGGGGTCTTTGTTTTTAGATCCTGCGTGAATACCTTTTTCAACAGTTGCTAATGGATCCTGACAGAAGAACCAAAAATGATGAAACATAACCAAAAAATCCTAAGGGTTACTTTCCACTACATACCCCTCTGTCTTCAGGGGGAATCACTGCCTGTACCTTAAGGGAAGAATTAGTCTGATGGGATTTTTAAAATGTGCATTTTCACTGTAAACTATGCAAATGCCTTCCCTACAATGTCACTTCTGATCTTCTTGCCTATCTGCAATGTATTACTCCCGTTTATACTGAGCGACGGGAGATGAAGCCCGTGGCAGGGGGGCTGTGTCCACGTCCCCTGCAGGAGGGCAGCTCGGGCAGGTTTGGCACATGGCTGCCTCTCCAGCACGGAGCGGCTGGGCTCCTCTCCTGCCCCTCTCATCGTCAAACTGCCTCCACGAGCACCACAAAACCAAACAGAGGACTGTAGAGATGCATCGGTACTGTCGTGCATGTAGCAGCGCAGTCACGACTTGCGTTTCATACCTTTGGTTAGGACTACTGATTTTAACGTATTTTTCCATGGTTTATTTTATTTATTTATTTATTTATTTTTAACAGATGCTTTTTTTTGGGGGGAGTCTGACGGTAGAGAGACAGAGAGTGTTTTTATTTTGCCTCTCTGAATGCAGGGATATCAGCTGAATTGATTAAGGTCAAGTGCGGGACTCTGGTTTGAAGTGAGTGTGCCTTCGCTGCTTCTTCGCTAGTCACTCACACGTGGCACCTTTTGTCTTGTTTTTATGAACTACTGTATAAGATGAAGCCATAAATGGGGTGAGAGTTGGAGGGCAGGTGAAGAGCCTCATTCTGTTACCATTAGTAACACGCTTGCACCCATTTTGTCTGTAAATTGAATAAGAAAGATTGCAGCAGCTCCCTGCGTGTTACAAGTCTTGATAACAATTAGGAGGAGCAACGGGGGCTGTCTGGCTATTCTTGTTCTTTCAGCATATTTAGCATATAACTTGCGATAAAATAAGAGGTCTTGTTTTGTGGCAGAACGGGCATTCATTTTTTGTAGGCGGCTGCATTTTGGGTCTGCCCTTTTCGCTGCCGTGGGAATGCAAGGGACCATGGCATAGCCAAAGGCCAGAGGGGACATTAGCTCCCACGGCCCGGCGTGGGGAGCACCCCAGACCAGCATTGCCTTGGGGTGTGTGCTCCGTCAGGCTCATGGAGGCGCTGGAGATCAGTTTTCCATCCAAAAGCCCCTTTCCTGTTATTTTCTTCACACATCACTGGGCGGTTATTGCTTTGCCTTGCTTTCATGGAAGCCTCCACCTCAAAGCTTCATTTTGGCAGACTCTTCTGCTATTTTCTTAGGATAGGTTTAAGGCTTCTTTTAATATTATTTTTTTTATTAGAGCGCTTTAAAAAAGGGACTTATGGGGAGTAAATTTTCCATTTAAATAGAAGTAAAAAATCTTGCTTTATCACCTATAACATCCTGCTGGTGGACTGTTTGCTTGCAGACTGCTGATCTATGGTCCAACCCCAGCAGATGCCTCCCTCCTTGTGAGTCCAGACCCAGTTCACCACAGCCATAACTGGTGTAGCCTTGTTTGACTTTCAGCATGGGCATCGTCCCATTGGCATCAGGCGCCTCAGTAGGCTGCTTATTTTGTTTAATAATAAAGGTGTTTAAAGCTGATTTAGATAGTAAATTAAATGAAGCTATTTATGGATCAGCACTGGTACAAAAGTCAATGCCCGGATTTTTCTAGGAAAAAACAAAAAGCAAAACTTTTACATGTTTCAAATCCAGTAAATCTCTAATTTCTGAATGTTTGTATGGTTTGCAATAAATACGGCCCGTCACGGTGACTGCCACACCTGGGAACCTGCAGGTATGCCCAGATGGCTCCCACCTGAAACTGGTTTGGTTTTGCCTGACGCTCCCAGCTGTCTGGATGTCTGGATTCAGAGAGCACTTTTTGGACAAATTGGTTTGATTTCTGCCAGCATCTTTGGGGCGGGGGGGGGGGGGGGAACTGGCATAAAAACTATTTACCTTTTAGCAAATGAAAGAGTCCTTTGCTTTATCTTGTCCCTGAGCTGATACCACCCACCCTCGAGTGATGCTGCGTGGAAGTGGCCGGGGAGGGAGAAGCTGCAGTTGAGGGTTTGGACAGAAGATGGTGCAGTGTTCAAAGCTTCGGCTGCTGGAACTGGCAGACTTCACTCGTACCTCGGTTTTATGTTTGCCTCCAACAAGCGAACCTCGCACCCGTCAGCAACTTTCTCATAACAATTTTATAATAACAAATACATTTTGCTACAATTTGTGGATCAACGACTTAAGGTGGCATATATGTAAAATACATATATATGAATTAATAAATAATGAATTTTTTTTTCCCCTTCTGTACGAACTCCTGTACTGAGTTCATCACCCCTTATTTTAATGCAGGGATTAAAAGCGTTGCCCTCGCAGCAGATGTAAGCAAGCCCGAGGATGTGCAAAGGGCCGTGGATACCATCGTAGCTCGCTGGGGCACCATTCACATTGCGTGCAACAACGCGGGAATCAATATGAACTCCGCAAGCGAAGATACTTCCCTAGAAGAATGGGACAAAACTTTTAATGTTAATTTACGAGGATTATTTTTGTGCTGCCAAGTAAGTGTGGAACGCTGTACTGGTTTGTTTTGCAAATGGGTAATAATTTCCTAAGCGCTTACTTTACTGAGATTTACTAACACTTTATTACTAATTATCACAATAAAATTGGTCCTAGCTTTGGTGGAGTTAAGGAGAGATTTGCTTTATATCAATTACGGATTTTGGTCAATATTTTCAAAAGCAGCTGGGCTTTACTGGCTGCCCAAACCCAGGCCTCTAAGAATGGCCAGGTTTTTTTGATGGTGGTCATTTGACACATCCTGAAAACCAGAAAGCTTTGGGGGGCCGTTCCCAACATTAGTGATTATTTTGAAAAAAATATTGCCAACAGTGAAGAGGGTCTGAAATGGCGATGGGATTTTTCCTGCATCAGCCATTTTTATACCAAGTTTTTATATCAAGTGCTTAAAAAAAATGTGTTAGCACATGAACTCTTCTGAAAAGTGAAGACTAATTTATTATCATGTCATTATTAGCACAATCACAAAAAGGGTCACTGGTCTTTCCTTTAATTTCTGTCACAGGCTGCAGGCCGCATTATGCTGAATCAAGGATATGGGAAGATAATTAACACAGCATCTATGGCAAGTTTAATAGGTGAGTGATGAGAGCTAACAGTTGTGCTTCAGAATCCATATTTTAATTACTACCGATGCTATTTGAATCAATTAAACCTGTATTGGGAAGGAGTAAATCACTGACATTTTGTATTAGAGGAAATGTACTACAAAATTTTTATTGATATCATTTTTCAACATTTATCTGTCCTCAATGTTTTAGAGCACTTATTACTTTTTATAGAAGAGGCGGAGTCACCTTCTCTGACTCCGACGCGCTGACGGCACGGGAGAGGTGCTGGTGCGCTCCCCCGGCATTTCAGGCAAACGTGTTTGAGTGCGGGAAGTTGTGCCCCCGTGATGGTTACAAGCCACCCAAAAGCTTTTGTGCTGGTTTTTGCCCTGGTACGCCCAGGTTTTATTTCATTATGGTTGCCAACAGGTGTCTCCACCACCGCTGCTGAATCAGCAAGTATCGTCAAAAGCGCCAATAAACCATTGTAACATATGGAATGAAATCCCTACTGCTGAGCTAATCTGGAAGGCAGTTACATGCTGGTGAACTGAGGCCCATGTAACAAAAATTGATCAATTACACAAATTAAGCATAGCCCTTTAGGAATTTATTTTATTGGTCTGGACATCTGTTGCAGTATTGTCCAAATCCAAAAATCAAATGGTGCCTTGGGTTGCCAAGTTAGGCAAGAAAATCTAGTAGCTATAAAAGTACAACTGAAAACCCCTGTATTAATATCATGTCCATCTGCTGAATGTTACATAAATATGCAGTCTTTTTATTTTCCTTGGGAATAACATTTATTTTTACTGTGCCCAGTTTGACATTCTGTGACATTCTGCTCAGTTTATTGCACAGTAACTTTAAATGCTTCTTCAAAAATGCATTTATAATGTTGTTGTTAATCTTTTTTTCAAGTGTCTTTACCAGCTGTTTTACTTATGCTTAAACACAGGCACCGTCCCTCTGCCCCAGATTTGTAGAGTTACAAAATCTCCCAAAGAAAAAGAGTTTAGAAAAGAATGTAGAGCTTTAGATTTCAAATGCCTGAAACTTTCATGCTCTGCGGGGCTCTGGTCTGGGCTTGGGCTGTCACCGTCCGCATCGTTGTTGCAAAGCAAAATTTCCCGGGCGGTATTCCACCCTGGAGAAAGTTATGAAGCGCTGGAAACTGGCCCCAGCTGGGGGTCTGCTGGTTTGGCACACTGCTCCCGGCCGCGCTCATGCAGCCCAGAAGGGCTCTCTGTGCTCCCAGCTTCTCCATCAAGAGCTGGCATAGCTTAGTTGAGCCGGGAGGTGATGCCATTCCACCAGGGCATCCATCTCAGCCCCAACTTGGGGTGCACCTCCTTGGCCAGCATGCCAAGTCCACCGAGTCCCACATGGAGATCACATTTGAGGGCAGTATCGGTCCTGGAGCTGGAATAAATGTTGGAAAGCAACCCTGAGAGCAGCCTGGAAGGGTCATTGCAAGATGCGTTTAAATGTCATTGAAAGTGAACGCATGCTAAGCCAGAAGTCAAGAGACGAAGAGATGCGTTTACCTTCTGAACCTGTTTGAATCTTGGCATTGAAAAAATCTAGTAGTTATAAAACTACGACTGAAAACCACGATGTTCATATCATGTCCATCTGCTGAATGTTAAATAAATATGTTGGTTGGTTGGTTATTTAAGTATGTTGGCCAACTGGCATAGTATGAAATGTTTCTAGAAATAGTTGGGGGATTTTTTTTTAATTTTTTTTTTTTTTGTAGGTTGAGTCCTTCCTCGGAGACACAGGAAAATGAGGAGGCTCTTAGCAGGATAGGGAGGTTTTTGTTTGTGATTTTTCCAGCTACACTGCTCAGAATCAGTTTTAATTAATTGAAGATAAGCTGCATACATTTTGCATATGTGCATTTTGATTCTGGTATTTCACTGGAATTATTCCAGACGTATGCTTCAGCAGCGGAGCCGAGGCTGCTGCGGCTCCGCGATTTGCACAGGTGTAACTCAGATCTGTAATTTTTACAGTGAATATCTTCAGTGGTAAGTGGTCTGGTCTTCTCTATCTGCGTGCACCTCTCATTAACATTACATGCCTGCTTCAAGGTCAGGCGAGAAGCCTTATGCACCAAACAAGGTTGCAAAGGCATAGTGTCAGGTGTTTAAAATGTAATGCAGCTGATGTTGGCAGCATTTTTATCTGCTTTCCTCCCATCTTCTCTGTCTGAAACAGGAGTGAGCATCCTTGCTTCCCAGAAGCCTTACAAATTCAGATTTTTCTTGGTGGCACTGCTAGGGGCATAGCTTTGTTCACAAGCTCTGGCCCCGTTTTGAATGAGTTTGGAGGGTTGCAGGTTTGCTCTTTGGTCTGTAAGGGACCACCCGAGGTAAGGGGAGAGGAGGTGGTGCGGGGTGCTCAGCTGCAGAAAGCCCACCCAGCGCCAGAGCTTCCCAGCACCCGCTGGCTTCTTCTTGAGCTCTTCCCATTGAGAGGGGCCAAGTGTCTCAGGAGGCGGAAATCTCATCTTCTGAATTACCTTCCTTAGATGCTCTGATGAAAGCAAAAGCATTTATACAGAAGGACTCTTGAAAACCCTGTCTCGGCACCCACCCCAAAGCAGAAAGCTGGTTCCGAATAGCTCGCGGCAACTTGCTGTTCTCACCCACGTGTGCTAGAGGTGCAGAGCCGGTGCCAAAACTCTTCTCCTCTGAGCAAACGCCGAATGATTTATCACAAACAGACATGTTTGGAAAGTTTAGCAAAGAAGTGCTTTTGGGAGGTTACAAGGTTAACTACCGAAGTTGTCTGTAACTTGGAGCTGATGCATGGCAATTAATCAAGAAATTACGTTCCGCATCTTTTCGAGAGCCCACACGGCACACTGCGTCTGGGGGGATGACAGGCACATGCAGAGCACAAAGCAGTTCTGCCGGTCGAAACGCGAATTATTTCATGTTGAACGAAAAATAAGTGCAGAAAAAATGCTGGCTATGGTGTGAAATGCTCTTTGTAGCAAGAAAAAGGCTTCCAAATTCCGAGCAAATCTTCAACACACGCAGAAAGAAAGAAACACTAATTGTTGCGCCCATCATGTGTGTGCTTTAAATCTATTCACTAACATCTACGTTGAAGGCAAAGGTCTTTATTCACATACATGCTCAGTAATTTGCAGTGGGGCTTTTTGCTCTTTCAGAGTTTGGATAACTCAATTTGTTGTCGTCTTCTTTTCACCCTTTAAATTGACACACTCAAACCCAATCTTTTTAGTCAATAAAAGCAATAGTGGATATGTTGGGCTACTGTGGTTGGTAGAACTGATGCACCAGCTTCACTTCACAAATTAAGACCAATTTAATGCCATCTACCAGTGCTGCTTCTGTGCTTTGATCAAGATGTGGTGGGGTTTGGCTCCTGCACCGTACACAAACGCAGTGATTCACTTTCTTCCAGGGTTCAGCATCACCTAACCCTGCAGCTACAATTGCCTGCCTTTGTGATTACTGATATCAGCGCTGATTTTCCCCACTCTCCCTCCATGGCAGCGTCAGCATCTCGGTGATGCTCAGTACCGATACGGTGCTAATTACGGAGCAGTGCTCTGCGCTGGATTTGTTTAATGAAGTCACGATGGCAGCCAGAAAAGTCCGAGGAGAGATGCTTTATGGGTGTAAATCCCAAGAGCTGGACCGACCGGGTTTGACTCCCGTGGGTTTAAAGCACTTTACACCCACTGGGGATTTGTCCTTAAGTAGCTTTCCTGGGAATACTGCAAGTGCGAGAGCTGGTGGAGGGGCAGAGCCACCCGAGCACACAGCACTAACAAGCCTGAACGTGGTAATTAGCAAGCCGATCATTTTCCCTCGCTGACTGACATGTGACATCTCTGAAACATTTTCAAAAGCTTCAGATTTTGAAAGTGGTGGGTGTTCTGAATTTTTGGGACGCACCTGCGCTCACATCCACACAAACACTGATTAGATAATGTGATGTGTTTGCTTCAGACTATGGATAATTCAAAAATAAAGGAGAACAATTTGTTCCAAGAAGCTATATATAATATAATATGTTATATAAAATCTATTATGTACTTATATTATGTTATAACTTTATATTATATCATAATACATTATATCATATTATATCATATATCATTACGCTATACTGTATTTTTTTTGGTATTACAGTGTGCAAGTATTTTGTCTATAAACAGACATGTATAATAGGTGAATGTGCATGTTAGTATATATTTATCTTTCTTGGGTGTAGTCAAATATTGCATATGTGTGTTTAATATATTGGTTTTGACTTTGCCCAAATATGGACCTTTTAAATGTCTTTATTTCTCCATTTTTTTTTCTCCATTTTTTTCCAGTAGCCCAGCTGCTGGGGCAAAAACTTCAGATGGCAAAATACAGATTTAGAATTTTGTGTTGTGGGTGGCTAAATTCTTCTGTCGGGGAAAATGGCAAATAGTTCATTTCAATATAGGGAATTGTCCATGTCGTGCCTAAACTATCTCTAATTTATGGAGAATAAATAATTTTCTATTTCTGAATCCCTTCCAGTCCCGCACCCGCAGAAGCAGTTGGCGTACAACACCTCGAAAGCCGGGGTCGTAAAATTAACACAGACGTTAGGAACCGAGTGGATTGACAGAGGAGTAAAAGTCAACTGCATTTCCCCGTAAGTAAAATGTAGTCTCGTTTTGAAAGTACAAAGAGAATGAAACGTTCTAAAAAGCTGAAATGAACAGTATCTCGGCAAATAAAGTTTCTAATTAGCAGGTGGATTGCATCCCTTTTTATGTTGTCTTTTCCTTAACAAAGGTTTAAATACTTAGAACCAAGCCTGCTCTGTTGCTGTGTATACTCAGGGATTTAAGAAGAGGTTTTAGCATTTGATAATAGGTTTTCCAATAACGTGAAGGGTAGTTTTTAGCATTTCTCTTCCAGATGAAATATTTCCTTAGTCTGTCCAAGCCTTCTGCGGTTAAAGAAAAGGCTTTTGACACTTAATAGACAATACTTCTTTCCCCTTTTTACTTGAGACAAATATATAGGCACTTTAAAAGCCACATTGTACTGCTGTAATTGAGATACTGTTCAGCTCTGACAATCACAGGAGGCCAGGTGTAATTTCGTAAATATATATATATATATTTATTGCAAATGGCATTTTCCTTCTTTTTAGAGACTTAAAGCTGTATGTTTTATTTTATGGTATTTATTCGCAAAGGAAAGTTTTCTTACCACTTTTTCTCTCGCGCGTTTCTCACGCGCGTACCCAACACAGGCATTTTATTAAACAATTAGCAGCGTATGATAGTGCTAAGCAGAAACCCAAGTGGATAGGGTTAATTGGAAATGGTCAAATTCCTTAGACCATCAAAGTCCATCAGAGTAAGTAAGAAGAGCAGGATTTTAACCTGGGAGTTAAATTGTAATAATGAAGATATAATGTACATCAAGTCAGGAAAAACAAATTACATATTTTAATCCACAAAGTGGAGTTAAAAAAAAAAAATCACAGAGCTCAATGGCAAGTGCCTCTGTTTTTACTGTGTCTGCTCTCCAATTCCTTGTGCTAGCTGTCTTCCTTATGATTATATATTACTAATTATACCAGCGACTCCAGCCATCGCTCTATGTGATCCACAGATTCTTTACACAGCATCGTACTTTGTAATGGGATTTTTCCCATACCAATGCTATCAGCTCTGCAACGGTGTTCTCGCCACTAGTGCTAGTGAATTTACACGGGCTCGCGGGAGCCAGGGAAGATGAAGGGAATTAGGGAAGCTCAGCAGGACCTGGCAGGAATTGTGTCTGAAAACACCCGGGTAATCTGTACCAACAGAGGTGGGATAGCAGTGCCACATTCACAGCGATCGTGGGTAAGGAGGCTCTTAGATGAGGAATTACCCATTTCTAGGGGGTTTACATAAATTTAAAAAAAGTGTCCACTGAATGCTGAAAATTCATTGTTTAGTATAAGTTGGAAACATACACTCGTATTTGAAGAAGTTGTGTTTCTGGAAGCAGCTGTCAGAGCATGGTGAACAGTCATGCTTCTCTTTTTCTACTTTTCAAGCCAAAATAGGGTTGTATTTCGATCATCCCTACCTGTCTTAAACTCTGTCTCTGAGCTCAAACTCCTATAACTGGTAGGGGGGCGTTTCTTTGAGGAGGAATAACCATAAAGTGCGCACAGAGGACAGATGCTTTTCCTGTCTTTAAGGTGCCCGGCTCTGTACAGAGCAGTCCCCCCTAACGCAGCCGGGGACCCGGACCGACCGGCCCCGGCAGCTCAAAGCTTTGGCTGAGACCCTCGTGCCGGGGCCACCCTGGGAGCTCTGGGTGGCATTCAGAGGAACCCTACCTCAGTTCATACACCTCAGATAATCCTCACCACAACCAAAAGCTACATACACTTGACAATGAATGAATATTCACGTTTGCCCTTGTGCCTATATGACATGTGAACCTGCATTCCAGTGCAGATTTGGAGTTACCCTTAGAACCGTGAACCCCACCAGTCTTGTTTTGCCTCTTGATGTGTCTCACTGAGGCACAGGGACGTCTTCAGACCACTTGAGCTTGGTACCCAACACTGGGCAGTGCCCTCAATGCAGCAGCACGTCTGCCGATGCCGTCAGAGCACTTCGCAGGGTTGAAAAATGCCCCATAGGCACAAGTCATTCGGAGTGCGGATGTCCAACCTAGCATGTGGCCGTCTTACAACAGGAGGGGATTTTGAGGGGTGCAAGGAGCATGAAGGTAGATATAGGGCATGTTGGTAGCCAGGATAATCTCTCTACTGGTACCCAGTGAAATATTTAAGTGTATCTTTAAGTCCTTTGCCCTTTCCACTCATGGTTGCATTAATGCTTTAAGGCCCTCTCAGCATACCTCTGTCTGAAGCTCCAAACGCTCCAGTCTGGCCTTAAACATTATTTCACCATGCAAACCTTTTGGCCTTTTTTCCCTCTTCCTATCTGGTCACTTTTTATCAACTTAATTTCTTAATGAGTGAATAAAACTTTTGCAGAGCAATGCATAAAAGTTATCAATGCATAAAGTGTTACGGCAGACTCCTTAGGATAATTTATTGCATTTATAAAATTGAAGATTCAGGCTTCTCTTGCTGGCCAGGCAAGCCTCGTGCCCATGGGGAGAAGGTGGCCAAGACTCCCTGGATGCTTTGGCTGACTTTGCCTGTTGTTCCACGCAGCAGCCAGCGTCTCCGTGTATCATGGAAATACTCGATGGTGGCCCTTCTGCCACCATCTAGTGCAGTTGCCTTGTAGCCTGTTGTACAGCTGATTCCACGCAAAATTAAAAAGGTGATGGAGTCTTCTTGAAAGGACGTGAGGGTCAGGCTGCAGAGGGGACCTGGGTGTGAACAGGGAGTGACTGGTGGCCCATGCCTGGCTGTCCATGGTGTGGTTTAGTCCCTTTCCTGATCCCTGCACATGTGGAGTGTGTTGGGTGTGATGGAGCAGGGCACTTTTGAGGGCCTCTGGTTTTTGGCATGTGCAGCGTTGGAACACTTTATTTTTGTAGCCATTGCATTGAATCAATGTCCATTTTTTTGGGCTAATTTTGTCTCGCTGCTTGATTGGTAAGGCACAAAATGCCATCATGTGATGACCTTTGTGATGGGCAAAGTTGATGATGATGATCGACTTTTGGAAGTTGATCTTCAGCTCAACCCACAGCCGTAGCCAGGCCAGCGTGTCGGAGACCCAGTGCAATTCAGCAGTCATAGAATCATAAAATTACAGAATGTGTTGCATTGGAAGGAACCTTTAAAGGTCATCTAGTCCACCCCCCCTTGTCCATCAGTCCCAGGGGATGAACCATGTTCCCCACTGCTGGGCTGCAGGGATTTGGGTTTGGGCTGCGATGGGCAAAGCGCTTTCATCCCCTGTGTGCCTGCTTTGATCCCCTGGGACGGAGGAACCATACGGTGCTGTACCAGCTTTTAGCCCAGTCAGAAAGCAGGTAGGGTGGGATCACCACTGGTTTTGGGTGTACCCCATGATGGGGGAAGGAGAGGCAGAGCTGGCAGGAGAAGGAGCACCCCTGCATCACCTAAGGCGTCCCAATTAAGCAGCATTACTATCCCCATTAAGCAGCAGTCGTTGCTGGTAAGTATCTTTGGACTTAAATCTAATTCCTTGGGAGATGTCCCAATTAAGTGCATCTCTTGATTAAACACTTCCTGATTAAGTGGAGTGTACTTAACTCATTCAAATTAATAACTCATCTGAAAGAAATCAAGTTACACACAGATGGAATCTTTTTTTGCTCTCATTTGGGGATTGAGCGCACGTAACAATTCCAGTTAAGTATCTGGTAAGTGATATTTTTCCTAATGTGTCTCTCGAAGTGGAAATGTTTTAGGCAATTGTTTTTTTTTTTTTTTTTCCTAATGTCTCAAATTGTCCTGTGTATCAATAATGAAATATTGATGCTCATGTCTAACGTTAAGGAACCAGCAGTTTGATATTACATTGACATGCAACAGAAAGTACTGATAGGCTCAGCACTGCATACGAGATGAGGTAGGGAATTAATGCATTGGCAGTTGTCTTTGCTGGAACTGGTTAGAAGCCAACTAAAATCTGCCTAAAAGGGTTCGACAACATTAAATTGCCCAACTTGGCACCAGAGCTTTCCCAGAAGATGTGTAGTATCAATGACATGCCTAATATTTATAGTGCCATCAGTATGTGTGTTTGCAACTTTTAAGTTTTGCGTTATATTTTTCTCGCATTTCTATAACAAAAATTTGTAATGAAGTTTTGTTACACATCTAAATTTTCGCCACTTGAAGTGAACCTAGAGAAAGGTCCAACGAGAGGCACCGCGCTGTGATACACAGGTTGCAGTGATCAGACCAAAGATCATTTTTCCGAACAGATTGAAAAATGTCCTCTTTTTAGCAAAATCTGTTGTGCTGGAGGAGCGTGTGTTGTATTCCCTGATCTGCATTCCCTTGGGGTTAAAAAATATATGTAAATTAAAAAAAAATTATAAAATCATATGGATCTGGTCTTTGATAGTGTAAAGCCAGGATGATTATGTTGATGGCTTTGTGAGCACGGTGAGAGGCACGTAAGGGAAAGGAGTCCAACATATTTCACGTCTCTCTCAAAGCTCGTTTTCTCTCTGAAGAAAACCAGTTCTCGAGGAGTTTGGGTGAGTGAGGGGGGAGAGCGGGGGGCTGCGCTTGGGGGAAATAAGTAAACGGTCTGCAGTCCTATACTGGAATGTGTTTGATTTTATTACATTGCCAGAACTTTAGCGAGCTGCGTCGCTCCGTGTTTCTGAACTGCTCTGGTGTTTATTGACAATTACAATAAAAAATAAAGCCGATATTTAAATCCTGCCCGATTAGTGAAAACAGAAATGTTTGGGGGAAAGTCTGAATTAGTTCCACTTGGTAACAGAGTAAATAGCAGATTTCAGCCTTCGTTTAAAACAAAAGGTAAATCTCGTACCCAGAATCCAGTGTGCCTCAACAAATTATTTCCTTGGAAGTATAAATTGGGATGCCGGTGAAGTTTCAGAACAAAACGGGTATTTTTATACTTTGTTCATTTCATATTTATCACTGGCTTGTTTGCTAATTTTCATTTGCAAGAGGCAATTCTTCCAGCTAACTGGCTGCCTCAATGGGCCACTGATTTCTTTGAAGTGACAGTCTGTAAATATGCATAAAAAAGAGATGCAATTAGCGTGTGTGTGGTTCAGTGCAGCCTGATTTCATTGGCAAGTTTACCCACAGTGTTGATAAGCTACATTATCTAGAAAATTGGCCGCTGAAAAACAGCACCTCTGATTGCCAGCAAAGGTTCCAGATAACAGGGTGCTGAAGAGAAATATAATTGAGGTTGAATATGTTAACCAAGGTGTCACATGCTCCTTAGAAGCGCTAATTTATCAGCATGTTGGAATTTTTATTAACATTTGGAATGCATTTCTACCACACTAATGAAGTGGAATTGGCAGTTCAGGTTTTAGTTATTGTCATTTCTGAGAAGTTAAATGTAATTTCTCGTTAGACACAGTTATGTAAATATATTTGTTCAGGGGCTGAAAAAATTATACATTTCGCAAAATACAAATATGTTGTTAAGGAGGAGTATGACAAATCAGTCGCAGTTAAAGTCATAAAAGCCAGCCAAATGTTCGCCCTGCATTGTGCTTTCTGGAGCATCACTCATTTTTAGGGCACCTGAAGAAAATGAACTTAGCAGAGTTTTGATAAATGGTGTAGTGGCTCATTAATGTAAAAGAGGCGAGACAGGTAAATGCGCTGGGATTTCTCGGGGTTTTGGTTTAAGGGGAATTGCACTGGACGTGCCGGGTTCCTCTTTGCCTCCCCTTTTCTGTCTGGAAAGGGTCTGGTGCCCAGCAGGGCGCTGCCGTTTCTTTCCCCTAGTTTTTGACATCTGGAAAGTCGGGCTGTTTGCCGGGCTGTGCACAAACACGCTGCGTGACGTTATGGGGTGAAGCGATGGGAAAGGAAATCCGTAAGACGAGAGTTCCCAAGAGCTGTGGCAGACCCGGTGCTTTTGGTTCCAATGCCGTGCTTGTTTTCTATAAAAAAAAAAAAAATTAAATTGGTGATTACAGATGACTTAAAGGTAAGGTGTTACTGCTATGTATGTGTGCATAGTATGCGCGTACTCAAAGAAAACCAGTAAGCCTGCCCATCGGCAGCAGGAGGCAATAGGAAAGAATCACTACCGAAGTTTGCGTCATGACTTTCAGCAGAAGCAGAGCAGGTCTGACTTGCGCGTCTCCGTTGTGCTATTCCATATTTTCCTTCCTAATGAACATCTTGAACACCTATAAAGTGCCGCCTTTCCTCCTGGGGAAAACCCTGTCCTAAACTTTTGGTGGGTGTGCTCGTTGCAGGGGCATCGTCGACACGCCGCTCATCCACTCCAAGGACCTGCGGCCGCTGGTGCAGCGCTGGTTGGGGGACATCCCTGCCGGCAGGCTGGCCCAGGCCACCGACCTGCAGGCTGCCGTCGTCTACTTGGCCTCCGAAGCCTCAGATTACATGACGGGCCATAATCTGGTCATCGAGGGCGGCCAGAGCCTGTGGTGAGGGGCGTCCTCCAGCCTCCCCTCTCAGGAGCACATGTCATGTTGGAAAGTGTGTATCAGAGTTTAGCTTTGGGCTGTGTGGCCAAGTGGCCAGTTAATACAAAATGATTGTTTTCTTCTTTCGGGTGTTGCTTTGGAGACTCATATAATGCAAAAAAAAAAAAGGGGGGGGGGAGGGGCAAAAAAGCAGCAATCCTTCATTTTTACCATTTTCATGTTTTCCACTATGCATTCAGATTTCTGTTAAATTAGCATTTAATGATATAAAGGCACATTTACTGCAGTGAGACTTGGCTATTATTTAGTTTAACAGGGGGCATTTTTAAAGCAATCAATATTAGCTGGTCTGTGTAGTATATTGTTCTTAGGCGATATTTTTTTTTTTTGTATTCAAGTTGTTCCAGTGACATCTGTGAGTGGTGAAAAACAGTTGGATGTAGTGTTAAAAAAAATAAATTAGTTCATTGCATTTGAACCTGAATGTTGCCATTTTATATTTACTGGTGTTCTTAGTTTTTGACAGTGTTTTTATACAAACACCCACAGAAATGCCCCTGAATGAGAAGTACTGCACTTAATAGAGAATCGCGTTGGTAATTATAATGGCTCTAATCCAAAGCCCATTGAGGTAAGGGGGGACTGCTCATATACTTTAAGTTAAACACATGTATAAGTGTTGCTCCAACTGGGTCTTTGTTTTCCTTGATCGGGCAGATGTAAGCAAAGGTCGTCTTCCAATTTTTTTTTTTTTTCCCCCCCTCCTGTAAATTCCAAAGACAACTCTTGGGCGTAAATCAGGGCCAGCTCAAATGGTATCAGTCCAGTCCTGTTGGCTGAAGAGCTCATTTCGGCAATAGCGCTGGGTTCGTTGCTTACAGGCAGTAAAACGTGGCACAATAACACCACCGTTTTGATAACACTCTGAATTTATACAGACTTCCATCCTGAGGGCCTTTAAGCATAACCTAAGGAGAATTTACGGGAAGGAATTCACTTGCAAATCCTCATGTCATTTGTTTTGCGTTTGGCAGCTCTTTGTTACCATAACATAAATAATTGTGGATGAATGTCATTACTTTGATTAAGTGCTACAAGTCCATACATTGGCTAGCCATTATTGTGGTGAATTGCTATAATGGCTTCAGACTTGACATTCACCGCCACATTGTAAGGTATGCATCTCGCTGACGTACTATCATCGTTATCGTGGATAAAGTGCAAGAAGATACTTGTCTTCATTAAATTTTCTATTAGACCATTGATAATTAATACATATCTCATGTTTCATCTCCAGTCGTTTTTCTGGGGAGTGTTGCTGTTAAGCGACTCAGGGCTAGAGCTTTCTGGCTCGAAATCCCTGCCTTGTGTGCATGATCTAATTTATTGACAATGCTCTGCAAACTCACAGGCTTAAGGAGAGCTCAATTTTGGATAAATCTTCAAGAAAAAACAATTAAGGATTTAAATGTTTTATTATTTTTCTGGGCTCACAAAATCTTTTCTCTCCTAGCTCCCACACTTGCATCATTTTGTGTCATGCTCTGGAGGGCTCGGTGGAGTTCTCACATCCCTCTGGCTGGCTTTTCACCCAGAGGTTAATGTGCAAACATTGGTGAACTCATCAGGAGCTCTTCCAAGGGATCCTAGAGGGGCTTGTATACTGTCGTTTGCACTGCCGGTGAACGCTTTGTTGCAGCTCCTACCTAAAGCGTAAAATAACAAACTTTAGCTAATTTGAAACACGAACTGCAGCTGGCACCGGGACTGTAACCAATGTTCTCGCTTTCTCAGAAGAAAGACAAAGGGCTGAACAGGCTGACCTGCCTTTCCCTGCCTGGCGACGGCTGCAGGTCAGCACCAAAAGGCGCTGGCGGGGCGTTGCAGGAAGCTGAAGTTCATCGCCTTGGTGCCGGCTGTTTTTGGGAAGAAGATTTTTTCAGCCAGCAAGGCTCTTGCTGTGACTTTCATAAGCTTCAAATTAACTTTAAAAACAAAATCCAGACAGGAAAAAAAACCACCCAGACGTAAAAAAAAAAAAAAATTAAAAAAAAAAATCAAAATGATCTCTTAACTAAGCAGCCTCCAGTGTTTGGACAAGAGCTTGTCTTGCCCGATCTGTTGCCCCCAGGCTCTGCCTTTGAAGAGCAGAGGAGTGAGTTTACCTGCACGGGCTGACGTGGGGCTTGGACCCTGTTTGGAGACGCTGCCGTGTGTCTGCACGGAGCCGGGCTCGGCCCCTTGTTGTCCCAGAGAGGCTGGTGGAAAAGGCTCTTCTCATCGGGACTCGCTCCGTGACACAGGAGGGGCTCAAGACTAAGCTGCCCAAGGGAATACGGCACTTGGTGCCAAGTCCCCGGGATGACGGGCAAACACCCTCACGGCACTTCTGGCTTGTGTGGCATCCTCGCTTTGGCCAAAGAAATGAATCCTGGAGGAGAACAGCTGTGAGGAGGGAAATGCCACGTGTGTAAGAGCTGGTCTGTGTCCTCTTACGGACAGACCGTACCCAGGGCTTCATCCCTTCAGGGGCTCAGCAAAGGCATTGTGCCTCTTCATGGTCTCACCTATAATTTCCTGGGGGAAAAGAGGCAGATTTCTACTCAAATGCAGGGCTGACGACAGAGTGGTGCTTCTGTCTGATGGGACCAAACTTCGCGTTTGGACTGGGATCTGTGTCTTGCTGCGTGGTGGCAGCTCCTCGGGCAGGGGCCTCCCCGCCTTGTGCAGAGGGGGACGCTCACTGCCGCAGCCCTACGGCCCTAAGTGGAAGATACGATTTCCCCTTATAAGGGAAAAGCAGAAGCTCAAGAGGGATGCAAGAAAAGCCTTTTCCCCCCGTCTTAGCACAGAAGACTTGGGGGGGGGGGGAGAGAAAAGAAAAGAAAAAAGAAAAGAAAAGAAAAAAAGAAAAGAAAAAAGAAAGGAAAGGAAAGAAAAAAAGAAAAGAAAAAAGAAACCTTTTGAAAAAAAGCACTTTTCTGGGGAATGGGGGTGAAGCTGCGAAATGGCAGCATCAGTGTTTCGTGAGGTTGTTCGGGCAGCCCCGGGGGGTCGGTGGGGTGGCGGTGGTGGCGGTGCCGGGCGGAGGCGCCGTTCCCGGCGGTACCTCTAGGAGGAAACCTCAACCTGTGTTGTGTCTGCGGGAGCCGGCGCTTCCCGGCTCTGCTATTCAACTTTCATATTGTAGCTAAGTTAGTACTTTTGATATTTCTAAGTTTTTTTTTTTTTTTAAACATTTATGTAGAACACCACATAATTGCAGAAAAGATAATAGTCACATACCCTAGGGCTTGGTGTACACTTATGTTAAAAGTACAGCTTTTATTGGCAACTAAAGTAATAACCTTTCCATGTCAAATTGCTTTAAATTAAACTTAAAAAAAAAATGCTGGCTGATACCCACACTTAGTAATTGTCAAACATTAGCATAATGTGGAATACTAAAGCTGCCTAAATCTTGGGTTTAAAAATAATTATTTACTTAGGTAAATTCTCTATTCAAAAGCATAATATTAGATTTTTTTTTAACACAGTCTCCTCGATGTGTATGTTAAAATGCAGACTTCAGCTTGACATGGAAGTGGGGCTGAATGTTATTGTGGCCTCTGGGAGGAAAAAGAGGTATTTTATACCTTTAGCTCATCCATGCATCCATCCATCCATCCATCCATCCATCCTTGGCCGCCACGGAAGAAATGTGTTAAGATGACATCTCTGAAGAGATAGATGCTGCAGGTGACATCTGGTGACCCAAGAACTGGAATACCTGCTGATTGCACCCCACGCTGCAGCCCTGCAGCTTCTTATGCTGGAGGGACGTCTGGGAGATGGGTGTCTCAGGTATGTGGGTATGCAAAGCCAAGGGCAGCAGGTCGATAAAGTGTTTCATACAGGTGCAGTTTACATATCTGCTTCAGCACATAACCAGAGCAAATGCAGTGGTGACCATTCAGATTTCCAGTGCGAAGCAGGAGAGGAAACTGCACTGTGGATGTGGCTCTCAGTGCTCTCTGCTGCTTGTGGTGGAAACTGGACCTACTGGGGGCCATGAGGACACAAGTCCTCATAGCTTTCTACTTTTTTGGAGGCCCAGGCTCTGATGTGCCCTACTGAGGACTTCCATCCCTCCTCTAGGGCTTCCCTGGGGAGTCCACCATAGCATTGTGAGTACACCAGTTCTTCCTCAGAAACACGCCGATGTTTTGCTGGAAGTTCAGCAAAACCCATTTTTGGAACATTTTCTTAAAGAAATCAGCAGTTCCCTTAGGGCAAAAGGTTTCGTGGCAAATTCCTGCACCTTTGGCTGGTAAGGTAGAAAGGGATTGCCTTTCCCACTCCTTTAGGGAGCAAGAAGCTCTGGGAGGCTCTTGCTGCCTTTCTGGCCGGCTGAGGGAGGAAGAGAAGGGAGCGGCAGCACCTGGGAACAAGAGGTTTATGATCTTCAAGAGCAAGAGTTAAACAGTTGTTGGGAGGGGAAGCACAAGGAGCTGAGGACTGAAAATTGGATACCTTTCCCAGCCTTGCCTAATACCATATGTGTTTTACACTGTGATTATAAATCTGATTATATATTAATTTCCACACTGTTTTAATTCTTTAAAGCAAGGAAGCAAAAAACCACGCTTTTCCTTGGAGAACCCCGATGCAGACTTACAGCATATGCCTTCTCACCAGAACAGGTTGAAATTCCTCAAAACTCAAATCCCAGTGAGTGTTTGCTGCTAGATTTTCAGCTACTCAGTGTCTTTTCTCCATTCAGTACCTCTTCCTTCTCTCTCTAGAGCTCTCCCTTCCCAACCTGTCCTATCTGACCTCTTTCCCCGGCTCTGCTGCCAGTGCTGCTGTTGTCGTCGCCCCATGGCACCAAGGCAAATGGAGAAGAGTGGAGAGGGACCAAGCAGAGTATGTTGACATATGACACGTGGGTTACCCAGAAATACCTCTCAATACCAAGGCCTGGATTTAGCCTTCATTTACTTGCACCCCAAATGACTCCACCACCATGCATGAAGCTTCTGGTACCAGGACTTTATCAGCGGTAGCAAACGCAGGAAAATTTTTGTTCATGGGTGAGTACAAGTAACCCTCACCTCAATCCCTTCCCATTTGAATACGTGAATATGTTCTTGAATCCAGGGGTGTCCCGAAAATGTATCCAGGCATAAAAGAAGGCTGTAGATCCCATTCCCACTTTTGTTAAAGTCCTTTCCCAAACTGGGGCTCGACGAGGACTAATTCAGCTCTTGCTGGCTTGGGCGTGGGGACAACTTACCCTCCCCTGGAAGATGTCCTTTGGGACACAACCCCGCACTGCAGCTGCAAGCGCTTTCTGCCATGCTCGATTTGCTCCCCTCTCGCCAGCGTAGCATGCTGCGTACAGACGCAGTTTGTGTCTTTAGGAAGCCTCGTTAATTCACAAGATACATATTTTTTTGCTTGACAGTTTGTAACAGCTTCTTAAATGTGTAAACTAGCATTTTCAGATTCGTATTAAAATACTGACAAATAGATTTATGTTTCCATAGGCTACTTCCTATGTCCGGACAGACTACTGACACTACCTTACGTGTACAGTTGTTGCATAAATGATATGTGAACGCATGAGAGAAGCCATTCATTTGAAACTGTTCAGAATGATTAAGGGCTTTAATTACAGCCCTGATTAAAACAAGGCTTTTGGTAAATAGCAAAATGGCAAATTCTATGCTATTCCATTACAAACTTCTCTTGATGACAGTGTGGTTTGTTCCTGTTGTTTCTCTTACTGTCATTTCTCTCGTCCAATTCTGATGCTCAAATCCCACCTAAGAAACGGTAACAGGCTTTACTTCAACGCTTACCTGTGAATAAGGCGTTGGAAGTGTTGATTTACTTGTGATATGCTGCACAGTGCCTACGCTGTAGGAGATGAATTAGTTGTGGGACTAGGTTCACTACCATGTGTTGCTTTTTCCTGGTCTCAGGTAGATGTACTCACCATCTTGCATGAAACCATGTTAATGCTCTTCAGCAGGATTCCTCAGGGCAGTGCGATCCTCTGGGAGATCAGTTTTCTCCCCTTTGGCAGGGGACTGTTGCCTCTGGTGGCAGAAATGTTGGTTATATTTAGAGCCTCCAAGCAGCACCACGCAGAACACTAGCTTCAGTGAACTTCAGCATCTTTCCGTCCAGGCATTTCACATGCTCCTTAATCCTCTACAAAAGGTTTTTTCTTTATTTCTAAGCTTAAACAGCTCTTTCACTGCAGAAATGTTGGGAAGTCTCTCCTGAGTGACAGAAATGGCTCGAGTGGGTCGCAAACGCTTAGGAAGTCATCCTCCTTCCTTCTCTCCTCTGGTACTTTCTGGAGTTAGTCTAGTGGTCCTGAACGAAGAAGCAAATCTTCTCTCTTCCGAAGCTCCTCATAAATGTGCTTGCAGTTAATATGAGTCCTTTTATATTCTCTCCCTTCAAATTCTTTGGATTAAAACAAATACCGTCTGGTTCTTTTAGCTCTTTTGATTATATATTCAGAACTATTGTGTATCCTGGAAAATGAGTTCTTTTCAGTTTTCACTTTTCTTGACAACAAGCTGAAAAATTTCCCCAAATGAAAATTTTCTGCAAAAGTCTTGGTTTGTTCCAAGACCCATTTTTCAAATAAGTAACGTTTTGATGAAAAAATGCCAACCTGTTCTACTTAACAACTGTTCGTAGAACTGACGAGAGAAAAACAAGGAATTGGAGAAAAAAAATTACCCAGTCTTTTATGTAGAGTTAATCTTTGAATATTCCTGTTGTTTCAGTAACAGACAAGATGTTGGTACAAGTAGATGAATATTTAAACATTAGCGTTGACACTGACTTATCTTCTCGATAACATATTGATCGCATTCTTTCTATAGAGATTATGGACTTCCCATAGAGTCAGCGAGCATCTTAATGAAGTCACAGGCTGGATGTTTATGTAGGTATTTCCTTAGAGGTTGGTTAGACAGACAATTTATGCACTGAATAAGCCCCCACAAATGCACCTCAAGTGTAAAACTGGTCCATGTCTCTGCCTTTTTATCAGTGCTAGCACGTGTGATTAGGTAGAAAGGCTGGCGTTGTGATGCAGTCTTAGCTTAGTATCTGATATTCATTGCATTTAAAATGACCCATAGCTTATCTCTTTACCGAAGCATCTGGAAGCTGGTTTAGGCTGTCCTTCCTATGGAAATCAATGTTTTTCAGGCATTAAAATTATGCCTCAGGAGTGAGGAACTCCACAGCCCTCCCCATGGACACCTGTAAATTTGTGTCCACACTTTTGGGAAGTGTCTGTAGGGTGCTGACCTCACGAGGGTGTCCCAGCGTGCCCAAGGGACCAGAGCCGGGGAGGTGGCTGCTGCCCCTGCCACCAGGTGAGAGGGTGACTGCCAGGTGTCTGTCACTGCTAGGAAATTTAATGGCAATAGAAGTATGCCGCTTGGATTAATACAGGATCTGTGTTATGTTAGTGGCACCAAATGAATTTTGGAGTGGATGGAGATGTATGGAAAGAGAGTTTTTAAAATGAAAAACATATTTAGTGCAGTAGAATATATGCTAGTGTCTTTTAAGACTTTTTTTTTTTTAAATGAACAGTACTAGGAAGGGAAAACATAAGTACATAATAAGTTATGACTCAGAGCAAAACTCTCATCGACTTTAAAAGGAAGGCACAACTTAATTTTCACTGTAGTTATTAAGAAATGCCTCTCATTGACGTGAAGATGAGAAGTGGAGAACACTGATCTGTGGGACAGTGAATAGTTGTTAATTCCATTAATATTTAAACTGAACAGGTTTGGAGTTATTCTTGTAAATGGCTGCTTTTTGCAAGTCTTGTAAAGTCATACGAGTGCTTCAAGATCCTAAAAATCTTCAAAGAATGATTTGTCAGCCTTGCAGTTCTCAGCTGATGACTCTCTCTGCACACCTGGATGAAGAAGAGTGTATACAGGCAAGAGGACTTCTTCTGAAAGGTGTTCAGGACAGTAGCAGTTTTGGGTTGTTGAAACTATTTTTGCGTGGAAGGTGTCCCCCTCTAGGTTGGAGGTGTCAGTTCTTGGTGGGGTGGGCAACTCTTCTCCCCATCAGTGCTCTGGGGAACAAGGGGGTGGGTTTTCTGAAGCTAGGCAGCATGGACTTCCTTGCCATGCAGAAATGTCTCCTTGCTGACATCCCATGCTGAAAACCTTCACAAAGTGATACTGGAAACCACCTATTCCCCAGGGCGTTTGTGTGCTTCTCTGAACGTCAGCCTTGGGCAATAGGAAAGACTTTATGTTAGGGGATTGCTCTAAATATAGCCAGACGAATTGTCTTGCTTGGCCGGGTTCCATACAGACGTTTTTAGGTTTCAATCCATGTAGGTTTACCCCTAATTTGAGTTCCAGCCTTGAATGAACCCTAAATTTGGAGTCAAACTGGAGATGTATGATACAGTTTTTGATAATACAAGGACCTGAAATTTGGACAGTGCCAGAATAAATGCATATATTGATCCAGGGTTGTTTTAAATTAAACTGGGTACGCTTAAAATATTCATGAGCTGGAAAGGGTCAGTTAAAAGCTTCAGGCTGTGAGATTTATAACAGGCTCATCAAAGCAGATGCGTTTTGCATCATTTCTAACTTTTGACTGGTGAGAAGTTTAGATTTTTTTATAAATACATATACATTTTCTCTAGCAAATGTGTGTGTATATTTATATATATATAATTTTTTTTCAAATACATCCCCATATGCACCCTCATTCTCAGAACATTTTGCTTTTACTCTCCCTGCGTTTCAGTGACTTGCCTCAGCTGTGCACCGTGTTGCCTTCCAAATGCAATGCATCATAAATTCATGATGGTTTGCCAAGCAAAAGAGGGCATTGAGCTTCTTTATGAAGAGGATATTTTTGCAAACTGGACCTCATCTATATCCCAGTGGAATTTTCTGATGCTTCCATATTACTCCCGTGCAAAACTTTTAGGGAGCTATAGATCAGACATCAAAAACAGTAATTAAAGTCCAACTTACTCTTCTTCAATATCTGTCTATCCTTTTCATTAGGAGCGGAGACATACTTTTCCTCTTCTATAACAGTCAGATCCAGACAGTCAGTTTAATGACCAGCCATCATCTGCCTCTCAGATTTCCAAACCTTCTCGGTTGGAGGATATTGCTTATACTGTTGTGTGGGCCGTTAGGTGTGTGTCCTGTAAGTCCCATATTTACAGCTGGGTATTCAAAAATACTTGCACATGTACAATTAAGTGTAAAAAGCAGTTACCAGGTGAACAGTTTGGTTTTGTTCTTGGGGCCTGGATGCCAGCAGTGGACCTGAGTGTTGAAACCACACTGCTACCTGTTCACTGAGAGTAGTCCCGAGGGACTGGGAAATTCTGAAACATCTAAAGAAAGCCTGGTCTCTTTTAGGGATGTATTTTTCTTTTTTTTTTTTCTTTCAAGCATGTTTTGAAAGCTCACAGAGTGAAATAAACCTAAAGAGGCCTGTACGTAGTACTGAGAATGAAGCCCAATTTGATACTGGAGGTCGTGGCATTGCTGCAGTTTGCATCACTGTTTGTACCAGCTTTGCTGTACGCTCCACACACATCTCCTCTCCTCTGCTCATACCACCCCAACTCACCACCTGAAAACCTTACGAAAACAATAAGCATAAGAACCCAGCACAATTCTCTGGCAAACACATCTCCTTGGTTTTTTGATTGGTTGGGGTTTTTTTTGTTTGTTTTTTTTTTTTTTTTTTTTTTTTTTATTTTGAGTGCTGGCAAAACCTCACTTCAATGACTGTCACCAGGCACCCAGATGCTTCATCTGGTTTTGAGTCTGATGAAGTTTCTGTGATGCGTGGAGAGAGGAGAAACCTGCCCATAGCCAAGTGGTGGGCCTTGTTCCTAGCACTGCTTCAGGGCCCTAAGGAAGAAAAGCCACCCTGGGGAAGCAATGCAGGTTTGGTAGACCTGACCTCATGCATAGGAAGGGTTTGGCTGTGTAAAGATCTCCCAGACCTCTAAAAACCATTTTTAACTTTGGGAAGGGGGCTGGGAAAACCCTGTGCTATCGCTACAATGCGTTGGTCTCAGAAGGAGGCACATGATGCTCTACAGAGACCCTGGCTCTCCCTGCTTCAGGAGCCAAGTGAGCCTTTATCGCTGGCAGATGAGAGCTCATGCAGAGTGCAGCCGAGGAGTTTTCGTTAGTCTGTGGCCTCTGCTTTAATGACCTCTGATTTAACATCCTCGGGAGCACAGAAGTTCCTGGAGCTCTTGCTGGGATGTTGGGCCTTTGCGCAGATCTGGCTCTTCACTGCTGTTCAAGCCTTAGAGGGGTAATTATGCTACAACTGACTCACAAGGAAGAGAAAGCTTGTAGGCTTTCAGCTGTCTTTAATTTTACATTAGACAAAAAGTGATAAAGAACTTGTTTTCTGTAATCTATGGATTTAACTTTGAATAGCAGGTGGTAAATGTTCCAACAAATATGTATATATATATCAAATCTGTGAGTGCCCAAATATTTACATCTTCAGCCAAACAAAGGCTGGAGACTCACGTTGCCTGAGGGGAAGATTGTTTTACAGAAACAGGTTGAAAGGGAATCAAGAACGGGAATTACAAATTTTCTTTCAGAGATGAGTGGTTGCGGTAGGGAGGAATCGCGCTCCTGATAGATCGCTGGCTTAGAGAGATAAGCCGGCTTGCAAAAAGGGGTGTCCTGTTGTCTTTTGAGCCATGGTCTTGTTTCTTTGAGTACTGTGCACATTTGAATTGAAGTCTGTACAAGGAGCACGCCAACATTAGTCAAAGTTTGTACCAGCTTTCCCAGCATGGGCTGTCAATCTGGTTATATGGCAAGAGTATATGATCTGTAGCTGATGTATGGATCTGTGTTAGATGGCAACACTAGGAAGTCTATCAGTTCTCCATTGCTAGGGTGGGAATCAGTAGGAACATCTGTGTATTTATGGTGGTCCATGAGCCTCAAAATTCTGGGAACTCTAACACTTGTAATGTAAAACCCCACAACAGGGAGGTATGAGCTTTTTTGCTTTCCGCACTGGTCTGCCATTTCAAAATCTAGGAATGGCTAAAATCATGATGTATTGTGTTTAGCAGATGGCTGTTAAACAGCGCTAGGACTTCTCTGGATAGTGAAATTTGTACAAACATCCGGTCCCTTCTTGAATCTTTCAAGGTTACAACCTTGTGTGTAGGTTTCAAGGACTTTCTGTTGCACTTGAGCAAATTGGGAAAATATCTAGTTTTTAATTTCCCATCTTTTAACATTCCCATTCTGTTTTGAGTCAGGGAGACCAGAAGGTCCTAGTTGATCTCTATTACCCACTTTTCTTGTATGCCCTTTAATGTAAACGATCCCAAGTCATTTCCAGCTCGTCACATAAGGGGTTTTCCACAGCTTTGATTATTCTGTCACTCGCTGGTGTGCTAGCCCATAACACAGTGGTTCTTGTCCATATACTAGAAGAACTATATTTCACCTAGTTTTGTGGTTTCTTCTCCCAAAAACCGTGCATCAATTGAAGATGCAGAACTTCAGTAGGACTTACAGACCTCAGCAGCATAACGCAGCGGTGTATTTTCCCAGTGGAAAACTCACTGTTTTTTCAGATAGTGTTGCATCTCTTTGTTGCTAGATTATTGCTAGCAGAGGACAAAAATTTGTGTGTGTCTGCGCATTGTTGGGAAGTCTTAATCTTCAGGAAGGTTTTACAGAGTGTGAAGGAAAATACCACTGGTAAATAAGACACAAAGGATAAAGACTGCCTTTGACCTTTGCTTGTGGGCTATTTACAACAAGCTGGAACCAGACTCGGACCGCGCTGCCTAAGCGGTGCCAAAACCAAGGCAAGTGCAGGATAAATGCCAGGACAGACAGGTATACTTTGCTCTGCTTTTGATGTGTTCAGTGACAGATGCTGAAGCTTGGGGTTTTGCATGGGTACGTGTCACCTGTCATGAGCTGCACGTAGATCCAGGCCTTTTTTAAAGAATTAGGGGAATGCAGGCAGGTGCAGTACTCTAAGGCAGCAGGAGGAAAACAGTGCAGAATGTCGTCTCTCCTCCCATCACGGCTGATGCAACCTTTCCTGTACATCAGCACACGCTAAATCTCTCTCATCCAGCCTTCCTTCATCTTTTATCTCCTTTGCTGCTACATCTTTTAGTCTCGGACACAAGCTGGTGATTTTCCCATTCAAGGCTCTTCTTGGTTTATCTTGATAGGTGTTTATCAGTGAAATTTCACCATCCTCTCTCCAGTAGATAGAGATGAGGGTTTTTTTGCCAACTTAGTAGAATGGTATAGACGATTCCTTGTACGTTGGTTGAACGCTCTGTAACAATGTGCAAGCCTCATTTTCTTCCTCCAGCTCCTTCTCTTGCTTCCATGCTTGCAAAAATTGCTACGGCTGGAGTTAGGTGTTACCCACCTGTTCCCAAACAGGAATAATTGACACAACACTTACACTACTGACACCTGGTGCTTCTTGACCAATACGTCTGAGGTAATAAGGAATACATAACAGGAGGAGTTTCCATGGTATAAAAATAAACCTAGGGCATCATTTAATGGCCATGTAGCATGGGCAGGATTCTGAATAGCTTGGTAGAAGAGAAAGGGTAGATGGAAAAATGAAATGATTAATTGATGTACAGATCTGAAGTAGAGCAAGTAGAAAATAACTGTGAAGTTAAAGGGACATTTGATTTTTTTTTTTGAATTAGATTCCAATGTATCTGTAACTTTGTGAAAAGAAAGATAAAAACATTCTGGAATTCAGCTCTTCAGTTTGCTATATTTTACCATATGATTGAGTTTAAATGTATTGGTGTACTGGATATGTTTTTCCATTTAAAAAGCTCTTGTAAATGAACTATTTATTTACATGAAAGAAAAGGATTCCCAGTGCAGCCCACGATACTTCTCCCTCCAAGCCTGCCTTGAAAGAAGGTTGCCGTTTCATATTTGGCTCTAGCTTTCAATGTTCTCAAAATTAAAAAAAAAAAAAAAGTATTCTTAAAACTAAATAAAACATACATATCAGTATTTCTGGTTGAATGAATGAGCACTTCCCCTGAATAGACCTATTTGAATGGCTACTCAATGTTTTGTTAGAAAAGTATATTAAAAAGTTGAAACAGCCTGCTGAATGAAGGTGAGGGACAGAAACAAAATATAAAATGTGTCATGTGAAAAAAGAGCCCCTTATCCAAGAAGATCTCGGTAAAACTTTAAATGGAAAAGTGACATTCATCAAACGATTTCTATATCATCTGCACTGAATAATTTAGTTTTGGGTGAGATTCACTAACATCATTGCAGAGGAAGTGTAATTGAAAATTATGAAAGCTATATCTTTATTGTGTATTACAGCACATGCCTTTGATATGGCGTTATGTCTGCCACAGCGGGAAGTGTTTTTCAGAAAAAGTAAAATCTCTGGGAGAGATTCTCAGTGGTGTAAATCAGTGTTACTCCACTGAGAACATCCTATGTGAGCAAGCTTCTGCCTGTACGCCCAGAGCCCCATATCTCTATAACCACCCAGACAAATTACTGATTAATTTCAGGGAAAGTTTACATTTGATAAAGCTAAGAAAGAGCTCTGCTATTTTGTTTGTAATAGACAGCTCCGATGTGATTTTAAAATTTTGGGGTCTTCTGCTCAAATTTTATGTAAATATACATCTCCTCGAAGTGCAATTTAAATGAGTCTTAATGATTTTAAGTTAATGATCGCTATACAGTGTCACAGGTCCACGTGTCACTGCATACATCCTCAATCTAAGCAGCCTGTTATTTGAGGTCTTGACCACGCACTGGCTTTGATAGCACAGACCCTTCAGCTTCAAAAGGTGCTTCAGAAGTAGGAGTCTGAATAGCAGCCAGTCTGAATACAGAACTGGTGTCTAAATCGATGAAGATACGCTGGCTAAGGACTTGCTAAATGTCTTTTACAGCGTACATGGCAAGTCCAGTGTACTTTCTTAATTCCTCCAAGAGTATCTGAACGGCAAAGGCCCCATCCCCATGTGATTTATAGAAATCCACCCCTTGCCAAGGGCTGGCAAAAAGGGGCAATGCTGGTTTAAGGCACTTAAATAATGTTTGAGCAGAGAGGTTAAGCCTGGCCATGTGTGCCGGGGCGAGTTCCGGCTGGGCAGAGCCCCAGTGCCCCAGGAGAACAACCACCAGCTCCTCCAGGCTCAGCCGTTTCCCAGATGACTTTTGCTGGTGGAGAAAGTCTGCCCAAAGTAGAACACCATGAGTGACATTAGCATTCGGAGAGCATCTGTTCAGCCATCCCCAGTTAGCGTATGACTGTCAAACTGAGACACACGTCTATTCCCAATCCAACTCCTTAACCCCTGCTTTGCCTAACCCGCTGCCACATCTCTCAGGGCCGTTTCTCCTGGGAGAGGCGGGCCAGTGCTCTGCTCATCGGTAGGCACATGAATTAATTATGAAGGCCTGACTACCTGATTAGCAAGCATCTTGCTTGCCAGTGCAAAGAGAGCGTGCATGACCCCCTGTGGACAGTTCTTTGATGTACCATATATATGCCTTTCTTGGCCATATGCCCTATCCTGTTCAGGGACATGGTTTTACTCTACTGGAAGGAGAGGTGGAAATGTTGGCAGTCTCGGTAGGTAGGAGGTGTTAACCATTGTGAGTGAAAAACATGTGAGTGGTGGAAGGAACCGGACAAGGTGAGGTGAAGGTTTCTTCCTGATTTCCTCAGGTGAGCCTTGGCTAAAGGAAGTCTGGCAACCACTCTCATAGCCCATATGAAACAGTGCCTGAAATGGCCCAGGATGCAGAATAGCACACCAGCGTTTTCAGGATTTACTGGTACTTTCCCAAAAAAGGGCAATAGCAAAAAGCATTATTTTTTTTTTAACATGGGCTTCCACATCTTAGTGCAACTTCCACTTTCATTGCTGACAGAAAACCTAATCTGTCTTCCCTTCCCAAAGTAAGTAAGTGTGCGTGTGTGTGTCGATGAGTATAATCTGGATGTTAATCAACACTTGCATAGTACTTCAGAGCTCTTTGTGCAGCAATTGCCTCTTTGGAAGAAAAGACAGTATTTTTGTTACTTTCAAAGAGAGGCTGATGGAGAGGAGCTTGTTGTGTTGGCTCTGTGTTGGAGATATCTCCAGAGTCTTCATCATTAAACTGTCAACATTTCCCAAGAGAAACCACACAGTACCCACAGGTTTTGTTGCGCTACCCACCAGGGAGTTCTGGTTCCCCCAAAGAGCCCAGGGCAGGACCAGGACCTGCACTATCAATCCAGAGAGGCTTTTGGCTTTTAATAGCCTTTCGACAGCAGTCATTGCCAGTCCTGTGAGATATGTATTGCCCTAGTTCACACCGTCACATCATGTGCTTCATCCCTAGGCCAGCAATGATGTTCGATTAGGGGCTGGCCTTGTAGAGTATTGGATTGGAACCCTCAGGGCTGCAGATTTGACTATCCAAAGGCCTCCTTTGTGTGACCTTGGGCAAACGCCTTAATCCTCTGCTTGTGTGGCCGTCTGCACCCTACGCAGGTGTTTGGGGAGGTTCTGGCCCACTTGTGCCCTGATCTTGTTTTGAGCCCTTGCGGTGCAACTGTAACAGCGATGTCAGTACTTACAAGGGTGCATTGCGTGCTTTGCTTCTCTTTTAAAGGTAAGAGATTTTGAACTTTCTATGAGTTCACTTATTTATTAGCACAGAATGGTTTTTAATCAAGTTTGCTACTTAAAACTTTGCAAGCAATTAAGTGGGTTTGCTCAACAATGACAAATTATTACTTTCCAAGACTTGCGAAAAATGCCAGTGTGTTTATATTCCAGTCCCTGAACTGTTAAAAAAACCTTTCTCATAGGTGTTTTAAATGTAATGCATTTTCAGATACCATTTATAAATGTCCAGTGGATAGAATTTTATTATTTTTTTTTTAATTTCCTTCATCTGATCTAGGTCTTTGATAAATACTACAGACAAACTGAGTGCTGTAGGATCAATCTTGACAGTTCTTCAATAAAAGGCTGTGTGGTTCTTCGTCAGTGTCTTCCTTTCAGTGACAGCTGCTTTGTTCTTTTTCAGTCAGATTTTCTAGTTAACACATCAAAAGTGTATCTGTGTACACGCAGTACTGAGAAAACAGTTCAAAGAGGCAGGAGATTCACTTTTAACTCTTCGCTGCATCTCCCTGCACTTGTCACAGAAGATAGCTTATACAGAAAGCTTCAGAACAAGGTGAGGAGTTCACCGAGGAGCACTGTGAAGTACAGCACATGTGGATTAGTCTTAAAACACAAATTGGTCAGTCAATCCACTTACCATCCCAAATTAGCTGGCTTTCGAGCCAAACCATTAAGTGATAAGAAGTTTTCAGGTTTAGGCAGCAAAAGCCTCGCATCGGACACAGATAAAGCCATATGTTTGATCAAGCACTGAAGTTTTGTCTGATGGTTCTTGCTGTGGTGTCAATACCCTAAAACTAATTAAACTGAGTTCAGTGTTCAGTTTAAACTCATTTCTTTGGAGGGTTGCCATCAGCTTCTAACCCAAGGTAAATAGTAAGGACAAGCAACTGCTTTGCATATCGCTTATCTATTGTGGCTGAAAACTTATTTCTGATTACACTTTTAATTGCCCATGCTTCACCCACCAGCTCAGCAATGTAGCACACAACTTGCAATGCCTTCTGCTACTTTACGGCTATTAAGCATTGCTCAGGTAAGGAGCCAGATCAGCAGAGTAAAGTGCTAACTCAGGAGAGCGTATTCCAAGCATCGTATCCCAGTCCGAGCAAGGTAACAAACCTGTGCTAAAATCCAGTAATGTTAAATCTTATGGGAAGGTCTATTTTTGAGTGCCTGTCCTCAGGAGCTCTCTCCTGAATAAGACCAGGGGAAATGGTTGCGATAAGCAGCAATGTGAGGGTCTATCAGCCGTATGGCACTACAACTGCCACAGTTACAGACTGTTATCGTCCCTTCAGGTAGCCTTGGCTAACCGTAGAGCCTGTTTGGTGTGGGGCTGTGACCCTCAGGCATCGGTGGAGGCAGCATGGTATTTCTAGCAAGCACTTGTGCCTGTCGGGGGGAAAAAATCACCCATCACGATGTCCCACTTGAAGCCCCACCGGTGGGCTCGCTGTGCCGTTAGGTCTCTGCCCCTCCACTTTGTAGGCAGGGCCCTGTCTGGCAGGGGGGGATGGCAGTGACACCCCATAACGTGGGCACAACAAAGGGACCCATTTCACAGCTTCATCATCAATAGCCGGGGAGCAAACCCATCCCCTGCTGGCTCGAGCTTCTCCTTCCTCTTTTTATTGTTCCTGTCATTGCTCCTATTTCTCTTTTTCATTCTTGTTTTAATTGCACAGCAGTTTGGAGCGTCCACGCACCTCCATAAGCAAAAGCTACACTTTGTATCTTAAGCAAAGGGATGTGTCACACGTTGGTGGGAAGCAAGAGGAGATCACGTTGTCCCGGCAGTGCCAGGACGCAGGAGGTGAGCAGTGACCCCATCCTTCCCTCCCTCTGCTCCTCACCCAGCGCTGCTCCACTCCCTTGTGTGGTCCGTGTCTGCAGGTAGGGGCTGCAGCATCTGGCGGTGAAATTTCCTGTGTTAACCAGACCTGGCCTGTGAAGTGTAAGCTGTTAAAGGCGCACAGGAGCTGTATTTGTTCAGAGGCGGCTGTGTTCTCCTTAGCTCAGCACTACCCATCAGCTCGCACTGACACGTCCTCTGTTTGACTCCTGCAGATAATGGAGACCAGAAACACGCGTCTTCCTGGAACGAGCCCCACCAGACAAGCTCTCCTCAGGCTGCCCTTGTTGTACCCTCCTGTGGTACGTACAGCCTCAGACATGAGGCGACAGAGCGTGTGGGAAGACAACATCAAAGCCAGTGCTTGTTACGAACCCTTCCTCGGGTCCTGTCATCTCAGGAGTGGGCTGGATACCCCGGTGGCAAAATCACCACATTTCCACAGAACGGGATTTATGCAGCCTGGGGATTTTGTGCAGCAACCCTGGTAGAAACCATCAAAGGAAGGACAGCTGGTTACAGGAACAGATAAGGGGGTATGTACCACAGAATAAGGATTCTTCCAGGAAAGCAAGGGGGAGCTGGTGATTTATGTGTGGTGGAAATTAGTCATCGTTAAAACAGATGGGTTGGAGGAATGAGAATGGGACCTCAAGCCTACGGTGGACTCCTGGGAGGTAGAGAGTGAGTCCAGCAGATGTGTCCTCCAGGAGAAACACAAAACTGTGCTACGCTCCTCTTGGGTATGAAGGAAGCAGAAACACATGTAGGACATGGCCTCTGGACCTGGGAATGTTCAACTGCTCTGCAAACACCAGTGAACAAAGGACCATCGCCTGGCAAGTGTCTTTATCCCAGTTTTTGATGGCACATAGAGCTGCAAACGAGGAGGCATTGTTGGACTGACTGGATAATAGAGATGGCCACATCTGAAATTTTGTGTGGACACGTTTTGGTTAGAAAGGAAGAGTTACACAATGAAAATGGGTATAATTAAAGACAAGAGGTAAAGAAAATGCTAATGAATAGGAGCCTTTGGTAAAGAGGATATGTTTTCCATTGAAGAGATAATCTGGAATACATTCTAGTAGGAGACCAGTTATCATTATTTTTGGAAAAATAAGGTTCTCCTCTCATCTATACTGTATCATTAAATGTTACATGAAATTAGCCTAAGCTCAACAAAATAAAAAGTACTGTAAGTATGATTTAGGGTGGAAAATTAGGCACTGAATACATTATTTTAATATGTAAAAATGCTTAACAGAATACTCCCTTGGGGTAGCTGGTTATATGTTTATGTGTATTTGTTTTGCAGAAAGATGACTTTGCAGCTAGCTGGTGAAGGAGATACCGTACAGGGCAGCTCCCTTCCAGAGAAGGTGCGTGGGTGCAAGAAAGAGGTGCTGGAGCAACTGGGTCTGTCGCTTTGTCCTCCCCTGATCATTTCTGTGTGCTCACATTCCCAAAAAGCTGGGCATTGTCCAGCAAGTTGGCGTCTCCTTGGTCGGTTTCTGGTACCTCCACCCCTGTCTCGCCTCCCTCACACCACATGGGCTGAGGTATCAGATCTTCAGCGCCGGCTCCATTTTAGACAAATTCCTGAATTCTTTTTCCACACTGCAAAACACCAGCGGGAATAGCCCCATTAATTTCAATGGTCCTCTGCCATCAACTGGCGTTAGCAATAGTGAGTGAAGGATCTGGAAAAATGTTTTTTATGTACTGTCAGCCAGGTAGAAAGGTGGCAAAAGAAGTGCATTAAAAAAATCTGCATTTATTTGTCAATATCAGAGTGTGCACTGTCAGTAACCTCTGGCTTACATTGTTTTATCATGTCAATATTTCATAGCATCATAATGCTATTATACGGCTGACTAATGGGAATGGCTATTAGCAGTGTTGATGTAGTTTGAAAATAGCAATCCATATTTTATGGACCAGAAAGAGACCAAGCCTTTACCTTAGACCTTAGCAAGCGTAAAAAGGGAGATAATGTAAATGAAATTTACCTTCTCATTTCCATCTTCCCCCAATTAGTTCATAATTCACATATTGTCCGTCTGCTTTCATGCTTTGAATGCACTTACACAAATTAAAATATCCTGAGGAGGTCTGTTGAAAACTCATCCTTTTCTAGCTTGAGGTAGCACAGACAGCTCTGCTCTGCCCAGCCTGAGAGCCTTACTAAATCACAGCTGTCCTTTATATTATGCACTAGGCAGTATTTTGAACGATTTACAAAAGTTAGCAACTAAGTATATGGACCGTTGCTGCGGGGTCTCTTGTCAGGGAAGAACAGGGGACTGTGACTCTCCAGGGTCTCAGCTGCTGACCATAATATCTGTGACCGCAGTCAGGCTGGGTGCAGATGGAATAGTTTAATAGTGAATACGCATGACCCAGACCTTGCTGAGAAGGGACTACGTGCTGATGGACTCATCCACAACGTGTATGGATTGAATCCTTGCCCCAGCACCCACCAGGGCTGCAAGCACAGACTCTTCCCCTTGGTGCTCACTGCAGTGATGGGCCTGCTTGTGCTGCTCCATCCCCTCCGCTCAGTGCCCGGGTGGCAGATGGACTGTGCCAGTCCCTGAGCCGAACAGGAGCTTGCATTCGGCTGTCTTCTCGGTCAGGAGGAAGCGTGGTGTTTTGACCTAGTGGGATGCAGAACTGGAGTTGTACACGTCATGGAAAAGGATGCCCTTGGCCATGACCGTAACAGGAGCTGAGGTAGAAATACAAGAGAGACGTAACACATTACACATTGCATTGGAGGTACAGTTCCCCCACGATGGATGGAACCCTGTTAGTTCTGTGGGCACCTCCTGAGTATCCAAATATATGAAACACTTTCGTGCCTAGCAGAGAACCACCTAGCTCTGCCTGAAATCCCAGTTCGTCTTACCTAAAATGCCGCTCCCCCTTACCTTGGAGGCCAGGAGGAGACAGACGCGTTTCTGCTCTGAATCTCTGCAGGTTGCTAATACACACTGTGGAGGGACCAAGGAAAAAAAACTATTAGGCTGTAATCGTCAATCTTCTGCGCTAACCTGCTCTAGACCTTCATGAAGTTAAGTCTATGACATTAAAGAGAGAAGAGAAATGAAAATTGCAAATGGCCTGTGAATAGCCTGACTCTGAAAAGCTGCCATAATGCGGTTTTACACGGACCGACTAAATATACTTTAATAGTAACCTAATGGTGGAGCTAGAAATTAAATAGATTGTGTGTTAATTAGGTATTGGTTAATGCTATTATTTCACTTCATTATTCCATATTCCACCCCAGAAAACTGGAATCCACCCTTGTGCTGAGAGGCTGAAGTTCTCCCCGGCAGTGCAGACCTGCAGAAGACCCTCTACATGTATCACTTACACCCTACTGAAGCTTTCAGTGTGCGACATACGCACATTTACTCAGGGGAACAGCTGGAATAACGCATCTGAACTTTGCTACTTCAACAATTAGCAGCGTATTATTAGTACATTATGAACTTGTTTCTAAGAAAAAAAAAAATAATCTCCCCAAGCTAGAAGATCATTAGCAAAGTATTTAGAAAAGGTGATGGGAAGCTTTCATCAAGACATCCCATTAAAATATTTTACATTTTTTACCTTGGCCTTTATTGTCCTCATTATACAGTATGCATTATTTATTAAAAATGCTGTCCACACAGCAGTGGGCAGCAAATTGCCCTTTCAGCTGTGTTAATGAACAAGGGTAAAAAATGTCCTGAGAAGGGGAGGATTTGGAAAGCCAGTGGTCAGGCTGCTGCGTCCCAGAGAGCCAGATGCGTTGGCAAAGTTCATTGTGCAGCTGTGGACACGATGTCAATGCTTCATGTGAAGGCAGTGGGCTGTCAGTGCTGCGGTAAGCTTGCTGGAAAGAGTGGTAAAGTAGCTTAAATTAGTGAAAAATGAACTTGTCTCAAGGCTTCTTAAAACTTCTTTGTCGTTTACATTTCCTTTTGAATGAAGGTGCTAATCATACATGGGGTTACCTTTTGGTACAGTCCTTGGTGGTCCAGTAATGGGTGAGAGTTACACTATGGTTGTCACAACAGTAAATTGTAGAATGAAAAGTAGAGGAGTGTAAAAGATAACTAGGTATTCCCAGGGGAAAAAAAAGAAATAAAGTCTGATTTATTTGAGTCAGCATTATAGGTGTTCAAAGATGAGGTAATTTTCTAGTGGGATTTTGCAAAAAATCCATATTTTCTTTTTTCCCCTTGAAATCAGATATTTTTATTGTGCTGGTTATGAACAAAACTTCTTTTTCTCTCTCTCTCTTTTTTTTTTTTTTTTGATAGTCATGTCATGTTTAAAAGCCTACACTTTCAAAAACAATTGGCATGCCTTCACCTGTCCCTTGGGATGTTTTATTAGCTCCTGATTCACAGTGAGCCCAAGCCTTTGCTCTCTGGCAATCAATTCTCTTGGGCAGACACCCAAAAAGAGCAACTAAACCCAGCAATCGTTTTCTGAAATGCAGAGCGATGTGCCGCTCGTACCATCAGCTGTGCTAGGGTGGATTTTAGCATTCCTCTAGCGCCTGCCTGGAGGTGCTGGTTCCCCCCATGAACTAACATGGGGGTCCAGCGCGAGGGGACAGGGTCCTACAAGTTCAGTGATGTGATTTTTCACCCCTCTGGGATCTTACGCAGCCTGAGCAATTGCAGATGTAGGTTTGCAGGATAGGAAGACCAGATTATTTTCTTCCTTGACTGTTTTACTATTAGCCCCACTTAAGCACCTTTTTCCATGTCACCTAGGTGACTGGAGTCTATATTCTTCCTAAACTTTATTTAACACCCTCTGCATACTTTAAACTTTTAGTACTGTGCACGTGCCGTGTTAATTTTCATTCTTTTCTTCATTACTCCTGGCTTATCATTTCCCGACTCCTGCCCTGACACAGCTATAAATCCTCCGATTCAAAGTCTGTACCATCAGAGACCAAGAGCAGCTTATCCGAGCAAGAAAGGAAGAACCTGGTCCTCAGTAATTAACGTCGGAACCATCAGATCGTATGAGACCCCAGGCTACGGAGGCCTAATCTTGTAGGTAGAAATGACCCGTAAGAGCTGCCCTGGAGCTAAACGCAGTAATCTTTACAGTAGGTCAAAACAAAAGAGGAGGCCAAACGAAATGCCTCCTCTTTGCGCATGTCCATTACAGGCTGGCGCATGTCTTATATTTTAAGACAACTCAAGCCTTTTCTACTGTAATTATGTACAATGGCCTCTTCCTCCCACCTCCTTTTTTTTTTAATGTTTGCTAACATCCTTCTTTTGGGCATGTCTTTTTGGCCATGGGCTTTGTCAGCTGCCCACCGTGCAGCGTTTCTCTTTTCATCTGTTCCAAACCAGCGTTGCTCTATTAGCGCAGCTCTATTGCTTCTCATCCCTCACAACTAGCTGGCTTGGAGTGCTGCAGGAAAAAGCGTCCTGGTCATAGAGTGAGTTTTAAAAGCATATGATTTAATCTAGGAAATTTGAATGGAAATAGTTTAGGGCAATGTTTTCACTTTTCTGGTAGTTAAAAGGAAACGGGAAATGTTAGCTTGGAGAACAGAGTGCAAATTGAGCATTTGTACAACATAGACAAATTATTACCACCTCAGTTCAGTGAAACAGAAATCATAAGTTTTTCTTTTTTTTTTTTTTTTTAAAGGAAATTGTAAATATGAATTTGTAATCCAATATTTATTGGCCTTGGTTTCTTCGAAATATATAGTTTCCAAATCTGAATTTAAATATTTATGCAGTAGCACATATTCCTGTTATAGCTAATATAAGTAATATATTTATCTTTCAAGGCAGTAGTATTTTTTCACTCAACCTTGACTTTTAAGCTTAAATATGTAGATAGGAAGTGGTGCTATCTAGAAGTTGTTGTCACTTATTTCTATGTACAAATCAAGATAATTCAGGCTGCTCTTTTAAGAGGTAGCATTTTTTATTTCTGGGCGCCAGCCGATCGAGCAGATTACGATGGTTTATTGTCACTTCTCATTTTTCTTCCTTGAGCTAGACAGATTTCTGTACGTACCTTCCAAAACGAGGAGGTGAATTTCCACAGCCAGTGGAACTGCTGGGAAAAAGTTTAACGATAAATTATGCCTTTCCCTGCAAAAATCCAGGAGAAGATTTTCATACACGTGAAGTCTGTCTTGCATCATTCTCACACTTTAAAAGGGCATATGATGGATATATATTTAGAAGAGCATGAGAGGGATTTAGGGTAACTGAGACTCTTGTCCGTATCTCTGAGGAGGTGGAAACATCTGTTTCTGTAGGACATTAATGATAGATCCCTGATATATTCCTGTCTGGTATTAAATCCAGTGCCATTATAGCCCTTTACTCTGGCCGAGGAAGTGATCGTGAGACCCTCCAAGTTCTCGCTCATTGTGTTTCTAATCTTCAGTTTTGCTTTGGCACTGGATTTTCATTTTATCAGACAGAATCCCTAGATACAATATGTTTTATTTTATTGTCCTAGTGCTCGAGGGATAACTTTTCCCCTAGAGAGGCCCTTCCTCCATCAGTTTTTCTTCGTTCTCTTTGTCTTTCACTCAGTTGTATGGCAAAAGCAGGTGGTAATGGAGCATTTTTTTCCCCACTTCTGCCTGCATTGGTCTCATAGTCCATGAGTTCCTGCCAGGGGCCATGAGCTCACTGCCTGGGGAAGGGACAGGTCTGTGCTACAGCAGGTAACTCGCTGGGTATGTGGGGAGGAACAGTGCCAATGGCTCCCTTGTCCTGGGAAGCAGTTATGTTCTCTTCTGGGAGGTGGCAATGCTGGTTTCCTTCTGTCCCGCTGAGGAGGTTTGAGACAGCGCTGGGAAACACCACACTCAACTCTCCAAAACTGATCCTTGGCCTTACTGTCCCAACAGCAGAATATGCATAAAGTCTTGTTTTCAGAGGCATTGGTCTGTAGACAGAGCTCACACTGGTTTTCACTGAATTTTTGAGTGTGCAACCCACCAATTAGTCCAAAAAGAATTTCATGGGATGGAGACTCAGTGGCTGCACCTCATTCACTGTATCTTGAGCTCTTCATCCAGGAGGACAGCAGTGGAAGAGCCCTCCCTTCCCCCTTCCCAAAAAAGGAAAGTTTCTCATACACCAGCATTGCAACAGAAGTATTATTCTGTCAATACCATGGCCCTTGGGATGTCAATGGAAAAAGTTAAAAAACCTGAAGTCAAGAGAAAAGCCTAATACAGTTGTACTGACTTTGCATACACTTTGAATGAGCCATCACCGTGTCAATCAAGTGTCTAAGACTGAGCAATCTCCCAGTGTCAATGCAAGCTCAGTGCTAAAATCAATGGCAGAGTTCCTATTAATATTTGGAATTTCTATTTTCTTAGACTCTTAAAGCTATTTTAATATCTTTTGAATATTCAGTAATGCATGTGAGAAATATTGCTGCTCTTCAGCAGTCTTCTTGTTTTCTGCATTAGAAGTTGTGTGACAGTAAAGGGTTTTTTATGAACCCACTTGCTGTCTCCTTTTTGTACAAGGATGCCTTGAAAAGATCTCTGATCAGCTCTGTGCATGTATATTAAAGGAACAAAATGCTCCCTATGTGGTGAAACTGTGGTTTCTAAACCTGTCGTCACTACCCCTTGCCTGCTCAGGCCTAGCAGAAGAGTCCAAGCAACCTTAGAGAAAATTTACTTTGTGCAAAGGCTTGACTGTTGGTACAAGCAGACTTCTTTCTGCTCCTCTACAGATGACAGCCCTCACCTAAATGCCTGCAAGAATTTACCGCATAAACCCAACCACCTGGAATTATCTGACTTCTCCCATAATTTTGTAAACTATAGGGAGACTTATCAATGGCTTTAAAATCATTATCCAATGCCCCATTAATTCTCCCTGCAGCTGAGTTATAAGATGGGAAATAAGAGACAGCAAGCAGAGAATATTGTTCCCTGGCATGGTATAGCCACCTACCGTACCAAAAGAGCAGAAGCGAAGAAACACTGGGTTTCTGGAGATAATGCCGGCACATCAGCATTAGGCAATAATGGAGAATGTATTCCTCATCCTTCTTCTCCCCCAGACAGCTAGAGGTGATATATCTTTTGGCACTGTCAGCCTAATCTAGGTCAGTCCTATTGTCAGGCTCCTCAAATAGTACCTGTCCACAGTTAAAATTTATGTTGGAAAAGCATTAATGCAAGCTTTTAATAAGATGAAGAATTTAACAGTATGCTGTTATCTGGAGATGATATATTTTATATACAGGAGACATATTTAATTAGCTTTGGAATAGTCAAAGTGGCTCATGCAGAGGCAGGCATAGCTGTACCTCCACTCCTTCCCTCCTGTAATTAGAGACAGCAAATGCGGAGCACATATTAACTTTTCTGGTGGCTGAGCTGCCTTGCATAGACCTTCATACACGCTGCTGCTCAAATATAAATTAGCCCTTGCAAAGCACGCTTGGTGGATAAATAAAAAGGAGGAAAAAGACTCCTTGAAGTTTCACTGTTAGGTAGCCATAGCAAGGGAGAAGGCCAGGAGCTTGCGTGACCTGTGAACAGCTCAGGTCCTGCAGGGAGGAGGAGGACCCAAAGAGGTGGGTGAGATACTCCGGGTTCGAGGCCCTCCCTGCACTCGGGGCTACCTCTACGGCCAAACCTTTCTCAGACATCACTTGATGTGGTGGGCACAGTGCGAATGCAGGAAGATGGGTTGTCCCCATCCTTGGGGAACCCTCCATTTCCTCCTGCTCGACCTATTTCAGAGTAATGGTGATCAGGCACCATTAGATGGGAGTGGGTCACCTCCCTCTTGCCTGAGAGATGCTCTGGAGTCAACAATGCGGGTGAAGTCAATGACACCGTTGACTGGAGCTACCGTTGATGATCCTGTGCTGGTCATGACAAACAGCACTTCAGCTGATCCCATTTCTCTCTCAGCCCTCATCTCTTCCTCATGGTACGTGCCAGAGCCTGTCAGGAAAACACACATTTTGCTGCCTTGTTCCTCTGGAGGCCCCATGCAGAGCAGTGGCCAAGGATGTCCTTGAAACCCTGTAAGCCCTTTGGCTCTTCAAGTACAGCACGTGCAAAGGCTTTGCTCTGGATTATAGAACCATAGAATGGTTCAGGTCGGAAGGGACCTTAAAGATCATCCAGTTCCAACCGCCCTGCCATGGGCAGGGACACCTCCCACTAGACCAGGCTGCCACCTGCGCACCAAAATGCAAGTCCGCAGGGGCAAGAAGATTGCAGGGGTGAGTATGATGCTAAATGACATTGCACCTGGTTTCTCCTCCCTCATCTTTTCCTGTTCAGGAGATGGTAGATACTCTTGGCTAACAAGATAACGTTTCTTTGAGCCACATTCAGCCTGGTCACCCACGTGCTCAGCCCTGGGATTGGGATGCTGCGTACCACCGTGGATGGGGTCACGTCTGGCAGCTGAGGACTGAGAGACTGCTGCATTGGGACCCCATGGCAGTGTGACAGCTCAGGTAAGCACAGCTCCGCCGCGACCTTTGTCTTTGGGACAGCATCCCAAAATACTCTGTGGCAAAGAACTTGTTTTTTAATGCCAGAACAATTTGTAAGGACTGGTGATAAACAGCAAGTCTGTTTCAGAGGCATCACATTTATTAATGCATAGCAATGAAATAACTGTGAAAAGGCAGGAAAAATGCTTTAGTTCTCTCATAATGATGATACATCTGAGGTTAAATAGACAAACATGTTTTATAAATACAGTCTTCTAGGCTATTAAGGCTGTTCTCCTGGCTGAAAAGATACAAGAAATCACCACAAACTAACTAAATTTAAATGGCTTCTGTTCGAAAAAACCAGTTCACTATTAATAAGTTGTTGAATAACAGGCATTTAAAGAAAGACATAACTACGATATTAAATAGATAAATGTAAAATACTCTGTGTGCATTTAAATGTGAAGATCACATTAGGAGTAGAAAATTACAAAAATTTAAATACTGTAGGAGGTTGTTATGTAGGTAGTCTATAAAAAACAGGCAATTTGGAATTCCTCTAAAGAACATAAACCCTAGATAGAGCTGCTAGTTCCTTTGATAAAGACAGGTCTCAAGCTGAAGGTTTGATGTTTAAAACCCCCAAAAGGTGTCTGAGCTATCTTTTTCCAAGGGATTATATAAGATAAAAGCTTGCACTGTAAGTCCCTATTTTAAGAAACAGAGTTGCTAGGAAGTTGCTAATACGAAAGGCTAATTGTGCATGCAGTAAAAGTATCGCTCCATTCACAAAATAAAGTGCTAACACTTTAATAAGGGTTGAAAATTGCCTACTCAGGAGCTGCTGAGGGGTGTATGATGCTCAGGGGCTGTTGCCTTGTCCCCCCGGCACTGTGGCTGCTCCTAGTCCAGTAACACCACCGGGATGTCCCATGGGCATCATGGAAGCCCCTTTGTCGCTTCCGGCATTGGTGAGGGAATAAGAGGGTGACATATCTGGGTTTTGTACAGTTCAGTCTTCCCAAACTGTTCACATCTCAATTACCTACTACTTTTATTCAGTTCATCATGTTTTCTTCCCCTTCCCACCTCCAGTTTCTCCCCGGAAGGTCCCATTTGCCTGCATCAATTAGCTTCTTTGCGCTCGAATATTTTCTCTTTTGGATGTCGGGACCCAGGTGTCCAAGATACAATGCAGTTGCTCAACACTCCCTTTGCTGGCAGTGAAATGAGGCTTGCACCCCTCATTTCATACCTTGTGTTTCATGTCTTAAAAGGGCCGTATCCCTGCCCAGTTGTGCCTGGCTCTTTCTGTGGATTAGGAGCGCAGACCTGAACTGCTAATTTAAGCATTGCTATTAGTTGAATTGCTACAGTTTGGTGAACTTCATCTAGGCTTCAGGGGCTGAATCCAAAGCTGGTGTGAAATGTCATTCCTCCTTTGGATTTTCTGATTAAGGTGAGATAGGTCAAGGAGGGGATGTGCATTTTTTTGTGGGATGAAGGTAAAAAGAGCTGAGCACGACTGGGACAGTGGGGACCCTACGCGGCCTCGTGGCACAGGGCAGATGCCTCTCCTTCCCTCTCCTCTTCTTGGGCCGATGAACACACCTGGTTCAGACCGTGCACTCGCGCGTTCCCACCCGTGGCATTTCAAGGGCTCATTTTAATCATCAAGGTCTTGTATTCCTGGTGATGCAGCAAGTTATCTCTGTGTACAGGAACTTGTGTCAGAATTAGGAACCAGATCCTCAGCTGATATAAATCAGCTTTGCTTCATTAATGTGGCTACCCCGGTGCTATCAGTGTAGCTGGGTTGATTTACAGCAGCTGAAAATCAGGCCCCAGAGCTTCCTTTTATTAAAACATTCTTGATCTGTAAAATAAAGTTGCAAATAAGATGATGGTGACAGAAGGGGATAGCCTGCTTTGTAGTACCTTGTTCACTAACATTATAAATGATATGGAAATTCAGTTGATGTTTTGCCTTTAAAATATTAGTTAAATCATTCTGTCAACACATATTTTTTAATACGTATCCTCCCTGTCAGATTTTACACTTAATCTTGGAGTCTGTAGACAGCTCAAGAGCATCACTTTCTGCAGCGACTCCTGCATCAAGGTCTCCTTTTCTGTTATATTCAGCTTGCATCTGTTTAAACACAAGATACGAGATAAATGATAGTGCCAAGCTTAAACATACATCATCAGGACTCTGATGCGAGGCTCTGGAAATGGCAGGCCAGATGGTGGAACGCAAGACTTAGACATCACAGTTTGTCATGCCGTGCTCCCGTCCGCCGTGCTAAAAATGGACTTCCCTGCGCACTTAGTCAATCATCTCTCCGGTGACCAGAAAGCAGGGGTCAAAACAAGAGATGTCACAAAACAAAGGTTGTGGTCCTGCTCAGCAGCTGTTCAGCTCTCCAAATCTGGACATCGTCCTTGCTGGCTACAGAGATGAAGTTAATAGTAGAAGGAGGTTATTCCAGATGATGGGTCTTAACAATCACTTTTACCTTTTTTTTTTTTTTTAACATAAGAGAAAATGTGCTTACTATTTTTGTAGAACAGAGTCAAGAACGTAAAGGCCCATCTGGAATATGTAGTATTAGAGGACTGGTTTTTTGGAGGACACCAGAGAGATCGATATATAAATAAATTCCTGTAATGTTTGCTGTAGGGGAACTACGTAAATGCCATCCAGAGGAAAAAATTAGGAACTACCTCACTATATTTATGGGAGAAGACTTAATCAGGGAGAAGAGAGGAGGGGCAGAACCAAAAGACACTCATTTGAATGAAAGTTTTTGCCATTAATTTTGATTTGTGATATGCAACCACATCTGAAATGTGGCCACGCTTTAAATTTTTCACGTGCTGATCTCAAGACTATATTTAGAAACCAGTCTCACTGCTGAACAGGAGTCGAGATTGTATACATGAAACTGCTAGGAGTAATTGTATTTCATGCTCATTAATAATCAAAATACTTGTACTCAGAGGATAATTCATCACCACGTTACTTCAGATTTCTGTGCGTGCAATTTCAGTGAAACCTGACAGTTCAGTTCTTTTGAAATCATTTGAAAACAGCCCGGAGGAAGGATCCTTTGCTCCAGTTGTGTAGCAATGTAAATCCTGGAATAACGTGGTGGTGAACTGAGCTTCCTGGGGCTAAAGGCAAGCGAGGCAAGGCAAGGAACCAAAGCCTGCATCAGCAGATCAAACACCTCACAAACACACTGAATTTGAAATGTTGCTCCTAGTTATCAGGAGAATGTTTGTTGTATTATGCAGGGCAAGTTTGTTTGCTAAACTCTGACAGCTGGGGAAAAACATTGTATGCTGAATTTGGTTTGATTTAGGAAGGTAAGTTACTCCTTGCACTGTTGCGCTTAGCTTTGCTGTAGAAGAGAATGTTTCTTAGCTCTTAAAATGCTCATCTCGGTGAGATTTTGTCTTATCGAGCAGCAACTTCAACATGTGTTTGAGGAGCGGAAAAGATTCAAATGAAACACACCGGCATTTTTTTAAAATTTGCTTCAATTTGCTATTCTTTCGATATTTTCAAACTGCCCTGAGCGTAGACGGGGATGAGTAAGAGGCCAATGTACCTTAAAGCTTGTTTACAAACATTGATCTATGCGCTGTGATATCCAGTTTAACCTGAAATTGGACCACAAGAAACTTAAATGCTTTACCCAGACTCCTGTCATCTCCACGCAGAGGTTATATTTGCTCAACTGGGCACTTCCTTTGAACAAGGTAAAGGATGCACTGGTGCAGCAAAATACTGTCCCGTTTGAAGAAAATAAGATTCAGAGTTGTCCCCTGAATACAAGTAAGTGGAATTGGTTTTGATTCTTTACTTTACAAGGAATAGGTCGTTATTTGTTTCCTAAAAAGAGATTTTTGGAAGTACATGTTGATGGTCCAGTTAACTTGGTGAAACGGGCCAGTAAATGTAGAGTCAGCCTGTTGTGGGAGCGTAGAGTGAAGCTGAATCGTATTTATGGGAGCAAAACACCAAGAGCCCATTGGTATTTTATAGAGCTTTGATTTGATAGGTTATTGATTTTGGCTTTGGGGGATATAGCCCCTGTTGAGAAAGTATCAAACTCACACTGAATAAAATTGTCAAAAGCCTTAAAACCAGTAGTGAGGGACTGGCGAGCTCTAACGGTGGCGCTTCAAATGGAGTGGGGAAGATGTGCCTTATTGCCTTCAGACCTCTGGAAGCAGTTATGTGCATTAAATACTGGAATAACTTGATATTTTAAAAGCTTATACGCTCATCCAAGTAAAATGGGTTTAGAAGACTGCTGGGAGTTTCATTATTTTATGACTAAATCGATACCTAGATTTATGCCTTTTGGACATAGAAACTTGAATTTAATTGAGAAAATGGATCTAATGAGGATAGGCATTTTTTTATGCAGGTGCCCTTGTTTAAAAACACACATGCACACAATTCTGTACCACATGAAAAAAAACCCCATCAACTTAGTTTTAAGGGTTGAATTTACCCACCAAAGAGGGTGGCACACCCAAGACGTGGGGGAGCGGGCACCAGCAAAGGAATGGTAGTACTTCTGAACACCTGAGAAACCGAAGGTTTTTCTTTTTGCTCCTGAACACAAAATTAATTAGTTAACACAGAAAAGCATATTATTTTCCAACCTATCAGCAAAATTAATGTCCAGATGGCAATAACCTGGCCATGAAAATCAGCACTTCTCTGATTCAAGTGCAGCATCAGTTATTTCCTATTTTCCATTCTCTGGCAAATGTGTGATATTTATGGCACGCTTTTCCTAATACAAGCTATTATCTATAGTGATGAAAATCAGAAGGAAACTGTATTTAATATATTTAGCTAAATTCCTCTCCCTGTATGGAATCAATTTAAAAAAAAGCCCCAGACAAGTATGTATGCGTGTGCTTAATTTTATTCCCGTCTCCAAGACCAACTTTAGACCACATGCTTTGCCAAATCGAAATCAAAACGCAGAGTAACCCCATTGACTTCAGTGAAATAGCTTGTGATTCAGTCCCATATATTTGTCTCAATATGTGTTTCATTGGCTATAATAGGCAGAAACTATTTATGACACAAATTTCCTGGACTTTTACAGGCACAATTAGCACTCTGAAGGGCAGAAGAAAACTAGTAGGAAAAGCTAACAAGTATAGAAACGTAGATGGAGAAGTCATTAACATTTCATTTCTTCTATACATATACTCACACACACACACAAATGACTCTCCACTGGGAATGTACACATCTTGAAAATCTAAATTACACACTGAGAATAGGTTTGTGTCGCAATGTACTGCAAGAAATTTTCAAGTTTATAGTTGGTAAGAAATTAGCATTTACTATATAGAGAGACAACATGATGGAGTATATTTTGCTCTTTATGCTAAACTTCCATTGATTGCCATGGGAATATTCTACGTGTGGAAAGGCGGTAGGAGCTGTGCCTTTTACAGTAAACAACAGTGATTGTCGGTGATGTTTCTGTCTGCACTGAAATAAAGTGCTAATAAAAAAAATCTGTGTTCTTATTGTCTAAAAGCCACAGCCGATAGATTTTTATTTTCCCTACTGACTTGAACAGTAAACTTCTGTAAACAAAACCTGACGTGCCTATCTTATTAAATGTAATTTAAACGAGTACTCTGCAAAAAACCCAAAGATGCCTTCAGTGAGAAGATGCAAGGGATGGGACTTGGAAAGTCTCAGGTGGCACCGAGTATTGAGTTTTCTGTTCCTTGCAGAAATATTGCGGAGCCATGTTCTCACGAGGCGCTTGGGACAGCTCGAGGACAAGTTGTGACGTGGCTCGGCATCGCGCCTACCAGAGCTTCTCTGGTTGTGTGTCCTATGCTTCGGAGAGCTGTACCCAGACCAGGTCTGACCCATGGAAACACCCTGCAGCAGACCGGGAGCATAAGCAGGAGCCGCACAATTCCCCGGAGCCTCCTCCCTCCCCCTGAACCCCCCTGCATACCAATCAATGGCTAGTTTCCTTCCAACGCCAGCCGGGAATTTAATGACCATTAATGGGATTTATGCCTAGGCTTCAAGGGTAATGCAGACCCCGCGGTGGCACAGGGTGTGTGCTCCACCCACCCACCCCACCGGGCCAGACATCGCTTTAATTTGGCAGCCAAATTTGTCCCTGAAGTTAGTGGCAGGTTTGGGTGCAGGTAGGAGGCTGTAGGAAGCCTGCAGGGCGCCGGCTGCAGCAGATGAAGACGAGGAGAGGAGGCAGCGAGCCTCTGCTGCGCCCGGGGAGACGCTCTGTGGTCCAGGCTGGCCCCAGCACCCGCAACTGTGCAGCTGCAGATCCTTCTGTAAATGGCTCCCAATAAAAATAAAGCTCCAGAATGAATAACTGCAGGCTGTGCACTTTGTATCTATTACCGCTCACCGTGCTGATAGAAATTCCCCGGCAAGTCTCGCTTGTTTTATTCAGGCGAGCGGGTTTCTATTGGAGTTAATGGCACGACTGTCATGTACAGTGAGCTGGATTTGTGCATCGTTTTGCCCCAAGTAATTTTATAGGCAAGTGAATCCCGTGACGAGCTGATCGGATATCCTGCCCAACGCAAGCCATATAACTTTGTCCCGTGACTCCTGCACGAAGCCTGACTGTTGCTAACTAACTCTGCAAGTGTGGCATGCTCAGGAGGAATTAGCTGCTTTTTAAAAATAGATTACTTCCTGTCACATTCCGGTATTTTTACTGAGTGTTTTTCGCACTAATTTTCTGTGTCTCACTGATACTAACATTTCTGAAGGTTTTTTTTTTTTTTATAAACAACATACGATTACAAAAAAAAAAAAAAAACTGGAAGAAAATCTGTAAGGGTAGTGCCAAGGAACTGTGGAGTACTGGAAGAATGAATATTTTGTTGCATTGATGCGAGTTCAAAATGGATCTCATTTTCCTGAAATGTTTGCAGGAAGCAGGAACAGAGGGGAATGAAATTGCTGCAATGGCTATTAAAACCTTTCAGGTCGGTTGTGCCCGCAGGATGCGCCGCGAGGACCGTTTGGTTCAGCGTCTCCATGTCAGGGATGATGCCGGGGCAGGGGCACTGCGGGGCTGTGCAGCATCGCCCAGCGAGGGCTCACGGGTGACGGAGATCTCTGCGCAGGGGATACAGGACCTACCCAAAGTCTAAACTTCTGCCATAAAATCCATCACTTTAATAAACCCACTCACAGCCTCTCTGACAGTCGCAATAGGATGTAAAACATACATTGGAAGATAAAGGATACGCTTTTGCCTGTTAGTACCTGTTTGTGGTGGGATATCTGGGACGACTCTGACAGTCCCATCCTCTCTTGCCTACAAAGAACATCCAAGCAAGGGCTATTCACTTGGGCTCTCCACAGAGAAGAAGGAAGCTTTCAGCTTCATGATTAAATCTACCTAAACTGCTTAAAAAAGTCTTCACTTTCATGCTAGAGCAATTTGCATTAGGGTTTTTTGCCAAGCAATTTTTTTTTTTTTTTTCAGGCATGTTTTTTTGCTTTATTCTGTACATGAATAGAGTCCAGGTAAAATATTTTTAATTCATTTCAGGCTGGATTAGTTATTGGAAAAAAAGAGGTATTTTTTTTTCCCTTGTTGTTACTTGATTTAATTAGTGCTCTGTTTTTAAAGTGGCAAGCCAAACTTTGCCAAGTCTGGCTCTCTGACTCATGCTAACAGGGTTTTACAGCCCCACCTGCATCTAAGAGAAGGAAAAAAGCCCCAAAGCTTTATTTTTAACTCCATGTACATACCTCGTCCGTGCCATTAAAACGCACACAAGTCCCAGCTCCCACTGTTTGCCCAGCGCTGGTCTGCGGGGGGGGCACTGAGCCGAATCCCATGGAAACCCATGGCACTGGTGGTCCGTGGGGTCTGCAGGAGGCAGGCGAGGGAGCTCCTTGATGTACCTTGTTTGCTATAGACAGAGCGTAAGTTAGCTTGAGGGAGGGAGGGAGGGAGGGCTTTAATTTTGTATTATCAATATTCTTCTCTTGTAGGAATTTGGGCCTTCGCACCCCTCCATCAGCTGAGCACCGTGTGGGTGGGTCTGGGACTGTCTGCAGCGGGTGACCCAAAACCTCACTTATTGACCCAACCCCCACGTCAGGTCTGGGAAAGAGAAAAAATGCAACTGCAATCCCCTTCTTTTTTTTTTTCTTTTTTTTTTTTTTAACTCTTCTTTCTTCTCCCTTTCTCAAACCAGAGGCCCGTGCCTGTAGCTGTGCTTTGCGCTCCTGGACCACAGGCGGATGCTGATGGAGGCCGCGGGGGTGAGCATACAGACACACACGGTCCCCTTCCCACCTCACTGACCCCAAGGCAGGACTCCCTCCTTCAGCTTGCCAGGAATCTGGGCATGAACCTTTAATCCCATTGGGAAAAATGCCATATTTACCATTGCTGGGGCTTTTTGTAGGATGATGGGTCCTGTTGTGGTGAATCTCTTCAGTTTGTAAAGCTTTCTTTGGATAAAAAAGCCTTTTCTAAATTGTGGAAACTGTCCAGGTTTTGTCATGTAAAAATTTTCCTTTTTTGCTTTGAAATTTTCATTACTTTAGGCTAAAACCTGTAAAAGTTATGTAAGGTAAAAAAATGAAGAAAAAATTTCAAAATTATCAAAATGAGTGATTTACTTTATCTCTGCTTTTTTCCCTCAATGGTCATCTCAGAAAGGATTTTTTTTTTTTTTTAAATCCCCCCTTTCTTTATCCTCAACAGGGGCAGAAAAAAACCACAGAGGTGTCAAAACCTCTGACAAGGTGGGAGAACCCCATGTCCCCAGGCTCTGCACACAACCACCCTCCCATGGTGTCGGGGTCTCATTTCCCTCTCCTCTCCCTCCCTCCGTGGGTCCCAAATCCTCGTGCTGGAGGATGGGGGATGCAGAAGGATGCTCCCGGAGGGGGCTGATTCCCTCCTCCCGGATCTCTCAGGGCCAGGATAAGCAGGCACGGGGCTTGCTTCTCCGCTCTCCCACCACCCTGCCTCATCCCGTTGTCCCACAAGGGCCCTGATCCTGCTCTTCCCAACGCCGCTGGCAAACTCCCCGCTGGCTTTGGCAGGAACGGGCCTTTCGCTGTTGATTTTTTTCCCTGTCAATCAGTTACTTTGACATCTAAATGTCAAATGACACCACATGGCATTTTTTTTTTTCCTTTTTTCTTTTTTTTTTTTTTTTCTTTGCTTGTAATTTAATTGCAAGCACAAAATGGTGGGTGCAGTGCGAAGGGTTTCGAAAGAATGTATCATTAGCAAATTCAATTAGCTGGCACTTGCGCTTGCTGGCATGGAGGGCTCTGACGACGGTGCCAGGGAGGCTGCTGCCGCGCAGAGGGGGCCACGGCGGGGCGGCAGCTCTCCCAGGCTTTTCCTCCTACCCTTCAGGAGCAGGAGAGCCATCCCTCCGAAACAGCTCGGGATAAGAGGCTGTGCAGTCAAATTCTCCCTCTGCAATGACGATAATAATACAAGGGTCTGTCCTGCTTCCAGGAATTGTCTCACTGTACGAGCAAATCAGCATTTCTTCAATTGTAGCATCATTCCTGGAAATAGCGCTACATGACATGCCCTCGCTGCCTGTCTCCATGTGAATGAGAATACAGCAAAGCTCATGTTTTCCATTGTTGAAATACTAGCATAAATCTTTCACTAATGCACTGCTGTCTTTTATTATAACAGTCACTGCAGCATAGAAAAGTACGTCAAATCTCTCCTTGTTGGTACAGTCAGTTGTTGGCATTGCCCTGACATGTTGTTTCTTTCCTCAAAATGGCTTTGTAAAGGGACTAAAATGAGTTGCTCAGCCTCTGGCAGCACCTTTGCGTGTTTTGACAAATCTGACGCTTCAATGTTGTACGTAAGAAGGTTCAAAACAGTGGGGAAACAGAGTCCTAGTGATAGGTTTTGACAAAAGTCAGCCCCATGTCAGAAGTGACGGTCCCGGATCTCGGTACCGGGGCAGAGCCTGGGCTGGTGCCTGCAGGACGAGAGGGAGGAGATGCGAGGGACGGGGGTGGGCGCCTGGGGAGGGATGTCCCTTGGGTCGCGGGGTGGCCGGGAGCATCCCTCCTGCGCCATCAGGATGCTTGTGTGTCCTCTGCAACACCTGCGGATGCGGAGGAACCGCATCCTCCCCTGGCAGCCGTTAGCAGGGGCCCTCACTTCAGCAGGTAGACGCCAGCTTGCGGGAGCCGAGGATAAGGCACAGCTGTGTTTAAGTCAAAATCAGCTGTCCTTTGTGAAGGACGGATTTGGGCTGACCTGCGAGGGCAGCAGTTTGGGACCTGCCTTTGCCCGTGCTTTCTGAGGGAGGCTGGTGTTGCTCTGAGGTATGACGGGACCTCTCTGCTTTGTCTTTCCCCTTCAGAACTGAGTCTTTCTGTTGTGTTGGAATGGGAACTAACAGTGGGAGACCTGAGGCTGGTTAAGCAAATGGTTATATAGAGAAATAATAAAACCACACTGAAGTAAGGAATTCATGACTAGCTTCTGAACCCCAGAGCATCCCGTATCCCTCTGTCTGTGCCTTCTCCCATCATTTCTCGTGTTGTTGCCACCCTGTGTTGTAAGTTCCTCAAACGGGCTTATGCCTTCTTTGATGTCTGTGTGGCCCCTTGTGGCTTTTGAATGCTCCCCCGATAGAAGAAATTACTCTTCCATGGTGAAAGGCTTCACCACAGCATCCAGCAGCACCAGGAGCTGGCGCTGCCCTGCTGCCAGGGAAAAGGCTGCCGAGGCAAAAGCACTCGGTGCTTTACCCCAGGCTGCCAGGACCAGCCAGCGGGGAATGACCACTGGCAAAGGAAATGAAATATGGAGGAGGAAAGTTAATTTGGGTGAAATCTATTCATCTGCAAAGTGCTTATCTTCACCACTCTTCCCCTGACCAGTGCTTGGCTGGTGCCTCACTGTCTCTCTTGCTCCACTTGCAGTGCAGGATGCTCCCAATCACCCGCTCCAACCAGGACACTGGCTTTTCTCTAGTGCTTAAAAATTTCTGTGCTTAAAACTGTCTCTCCTCTGTCTGCAAGAGGCGAATGCAGCTCCTCTTTCAAAGGAGCAAAGGGCACAGCCTAAGTCAGCTCTCCCCTTGGTTCACTTTCTTTCTGAGCTTTGTTCCTTCTGGGCAGGAAGAAACTTCTTCTTACCTATAAGACGCTCCTCGTACATCCCAGATTGGGAAAAGTGGCTTCTCCTGAAGCCAAAGGTTGTTCTTAGGTGTGGAGGAGAGCTTGTCTCACAGATCCCTCCAGGACGGTGTGGGCAGCAACACCAAAGTGCTGTAGAAGCTCAAGTCCTCTTCAAAAAGATGATGGCTTGTGTCCTGTATTTTCCCCTTTCTCTGCCTCTTGGTTTCCGAATTGTGTGATTCAGAACTGGATGTCCCTTCAGTGCCCAAGAGAGCTGTGTAAAGGACATACTAACATTTTTTTTTTCTGCACAGGGAAACTGAGGCAGGACTCTTGTGTGAGTCAGCAGGGCTGCAAATGGGTTCTGGGGCAGGACTGGAATTAAATTGTGCCTCAGATGAAAGTTTCCTCCCCAGAGGCATCAGACAGCCTAATCTCTGTGCAGACATTGCAAAACTACTGCAGTTTCTCGGGAGCACGAGCTCTGCCCCGGCCCTTCTCCCGGGGCGCTGGCAGCAGGGATGTCCCTGCTTCCCAGGGCTGCGGGGGGGTAACTTTCTGATGCCCCCTGCAAAAGACTGCAAAGCATTTGGCATGGGTACGAATAAGCAGAAAGTGTTTGGCAAAGCTCCCTGGCATTTTTTATTTTTTTTTTTCTCCCCACTCTGCACAAGATGTTTTACAGCCTTTGTGAGCCCGCGTAGATGCTGGTTTCTGGCACGCGGTGTGCTGGAGGCTGCAGGCTGTTGCTGAAGCCTCGGGAGTGCAGCTGGCCTTTAAACCCGGCTTTATAGGAAGGAAACTCTCTGGTCCCGCTGGAGGGGAGGTATGCTCTTGTGACACTTAGTGGAAACAGAGCAGGTTTAGTTTGGTCAAAGGGGGGAGTATTTCCAAGGAAACATGAGGTTTTTAGGAGTGTTCCAAAGCCAAGGCAAGTGCAAAAGTTTTCAGTCCAATTGTCCTGCTTTCCCAGGCTAATTTTATGAGGAGGCCCTAAGATGTGAATGAGGAGTGATCTTGTTCAGCCTGAAAAATAAAATTAACACCAGGATGAAAAGGACTGAAGCCCAGAGAACCGCAAGTGTCTAATTTTTTTTTTTTTTTAACTGAAGGATGCAAAGGCTTGGCTCAAGATATAACTGAGCTCCATTTGGAATAATGCGTTTCATACTCGCCTATTAAGAGAAAATAAAGTTAAGATCCCTTTGGATGGAGGCAAGCACTTTTTTAGTGCAATAAAGGAGAATAGGGGTGTTCTTTCTCTTCCTTCTCTTGTAGGACTTTCTACCCTGTCCTGCGTCCTTTCCCCTCAAACGTGCCACTTCTCTCTCTTTTAGGTAGGTAACTCCATCCCTCACAAATCAGCCTGTCCTTTTTTTTTTCCATTTCGGTGCTTAGCACCATTACAGTTCTCAGACAAAGTTCAACAAAAATCTGTATCCCACTAGCCAGGAACAAGCCTGGACTGTACCCACCTCCCTCCTCAAAACCGATAGTCACATTTCTCTTTCTTGCCAGCAACTTTGGAGTTCACTGTGACTCTCCGTATCTTCGGTTTGTGCCTTATATGTATATTTTGATCCCCTCTTTTTTTCTTTCCCACTCCAGGCCTGCACACCAGCTCACCCTCTCACTGTAGGCATCCCCTGGTAGTTCACCTCCAGGGCTTTCCGGGGGTTGCAGGAGAGCAGGGAATGACAAAACCCGGGTAACCTGGGTTGGGATGGATGCCTGCAGAGTCTGCCAGCAGCGGCTGCTGTAGGTAAACCAGAGCACTGATATTTATACCACTCAAGTTGCCTCATTCCCCCAAGTGAATCTCCACAGAGCTGCTTTCCCAGGTGCGACTGCTTAGAGTACAGTCCTCCCTGTAAGTTAGATATTCTGTAACGAAATAGACTTCAGCAACTTCACTGCTATATATAAAGTTTCCCTCAAACCTTTTTCGAACTAAGTCCTGTCTCCTCCCTAGGAAGCATCTGCTTCCTATTGCCAAATTCTTCTGCGTTCCTGTCCCTTTGGTCGTGTTTTCTCTGAATCCTTTAAAAAAATGTGCATTTTGGCTGCACGGTCATGCCAAGGAGTGTGAGAGTTTGCACATTTCGAGCAGGGATTGGCCCGTCTCGAATTGGTGCATCCAGAGAACCTGTCACAAGTTCCTTGAAGCACTTCTGCCTTCTGTTGTGCTGGCACCGAGCTGACGGGCGCTCATTTTGCATGTCTCGGCTCCGCGCTTGGCTGGTGAGGATATTTGCAAGGCTGGATATTTCTGGTTCTACTCCATGGAAGCCTTAAATGGAGTATTTGCTGTGCCCTGCCTTACGAAAAGGAGCCTAGTAATAAAACTTTGAAGGCTCCTGTTCAAAACCCTTATGTCAGACCTGCCTGGGTGGTGGTATGTCTCTCTCCCTGTTTGCTGAAGGAGTTTCTGAATTTTTTGGCTGTCGCTACACTCCCTTAGCTCCCCTGCAGCTCTCCTTGCTTTGCCTTACCAATGGGTTTCATAGGGCTTATTAGTGCTGTTTCTTCCTATACCATTCAAGCCGTTTTTCACACGTAGATTCAAAGATTTGTAAGTGGCTTGCAGGGCAGCTCAGACTATTTGCTGTTCTGCAGGATTGCCCTGATGCTGTTCCCAACGCTTTGAACCACCCCGTAGGGCTGACAGCAGAAAGCGCTTATGGCCTGAAACCCCAGAACAGGTCCTGTTCCATGAAACGTTGTCTTTGGAGCCTTAAAAGCTACACTTCTGCTGAGCCCCTTAGGACTTTTCCATCAGGCGGTGGCAGAAGGAGCCCGTGCTGACCGATTAGCAAACACCAGCAGCTGTAGATCGCTATCGTGCAGCGTGAGACACATCCCTTGAGGTTACCAAACTAGAAGTGATAGCATATGGATGCAGGTCTATCACCTGTCTCATCTGTCGGTGGTGACTTAATTATCTGGCACCTGGAATCCTCTCACTGCCCAAACAGAAGTCAGAGGAAGGAATGACTGATTTAAAATCTCCTTTCTCCAAGTAGATGCCGATCTTGTGTTGCCAGATAATTTTAATGGTGCCTTCTGACCTTAAGAGGGATGAATTGAAGTTAAATATCAGGCATTTGGATCTCGGCAAAGTTCAGCTTTCCAAAACGAAGAAATACAAATAGCTAGAAAGGCGAGGCTGCGCCGTCTCTGGATGGCTGAACAAGTGCCATTAGCGCTTGAGTGTATTCCCAACTAGATATAAAAGGAATCGGGAGTGTTAAGGAAAAACACAGTAAAGTGAATGCCTATTACAGCTGTCGCAATAGGAAAGTTGCAACATTTGCTTGTAGGAAAAGATGCAGAAGCACACAGAGTACCTGTTAGTGCGAGCGAAGCCAGACTTGGGCAGGATTTCAAGTGTTACAGACACAATCCTGAAGGCTATATGCAGAGCAGCATGACTTTTCCATGATGCTGGTTAAGAAGACGTGCCATTGCAAGTTTTTTTTTTGTTTTTTTTTTTTTTTAAGTTTTCTTGGGCCTTTATGGAGTAGACGCAGCTGAGGAGTGTTGAGCGCGCTGGGGGACTGAACCGAGGGAATGGCGTCCTTGGCTGTGTTATAAACACGGCTTGCCCCTTGGGCCCCCTCGCTGCAGATCAGATTTCTAGCTGAGAAATAAAGTTCTAGGAGGAAAAAAAAATCCACCCTTGGTCCCTTTGTTCTGCTTTCCCGTTTGCAAACTGTATGGTCTTTTACTTCTCCCTCTTTCATCTTTAAAATTAGGAGCTCTCCGGATCAGACATGGTCTCCTCCCATGCCCATGAACACTGGTCATGACAGAGCCATTACAGGCAAAGATAGGGGGGTTTATTCCACCAGAGATTCTGGAGCTTGGGGAAAAAAACTGGTTCAGATAGATGTTAGAAAATTAAAGAACCCATGTAGAAGGATCATCAAAGAAGACTCATTCTGGAAAAAAAAGGAAGGTTTCCGTTCTAGTTCTTATTTTACATTTTAATGAAATGGAACGGACGGTTGAGCTGGATCTCAAGGACTTCCCAGGCTCCCAGGAAAGGGTCTGGGTCGTTCTTCTTTCTGTGGGCTGCCAAAAGCCCTGTGGATGCCTCCAGAGAAATGAGCAGTTCCCAACGCTACCTTGCCCATGATGCTGCAAGGTCTGCTTTAGCAAGTGACCACTCTGTCATGAACAAACATTTTACTGGATAATTTCACTCAGCCTTAGCTCTGATAACTGTGGAGCTTCTAAAGGTATTAACAAATAACGTTGGTTCTGGCTTTGTGTTAAGAAGGTTTCTATCACAATTAATCTTTGCCTGCTCTCCATCCTTCTTGCTTCTTGGAACACAGAGGCATTGCTATAAATATCTGTGAGTATAAATATAGTTTTCTACGTACACATATACACTGAAATGCACAAATCGATATTTTATCATATGATACCATACTGTGTCATATAACTTAATGCAATATTGCACATCTGCAATGAGAAGACACATTTTTCTGTCTCGGTTAGTCAAAGTGAAGAATCAAAGGTTAATTCCTTTCTGTCTGAAGTTTGCACAAAGTAAGTTAGATCCAACCTTACTATGCCATGATAAACTTTGCATAGTATATCTTTTATAAAGGTAAAACACATTTTCCATGACTTAAACCTTTGTGGATCGGTGCTATGCTAAGGGCAATTAGATTTAACATCCCTGGAAGTTCCAAAGGCATTTTAAAGGACTCGCTCTTTTGTTCCAACTCTGGTGCTCAGAGAGACTGAGACATTTTTGGAATGGGTTTTGATGGGCTTATATGAAAATTTATATGACTAAGAACTGGATTTGTTCCTCTGGAATATTATGGATTATTTTTATGTTGGAATTACATAAGTGTGCAGAGCTGCATGCAGTTGGCTTAATGTAGCTAAAAATATATCTTCTGATTTCCATTTGGAAAGGTAGCTGGATTTTTCCATCTTCCCCTCTCAGTGATGACTTTATGGTGTGCATGGGTTATAGATTATAGGAAAAATTGAAATGCATAGTAAAATCAAGGGGTTTAAAATGGATTACTTTTGATTATATCTTTGAGAAGATGAATATCGATGCATGTCCTTCTCCACTCCTGATGTTGAACTGTGTTGAAATCCCGTACAAATGAAACTTATTTCAGAGGGACCATCTGGAAGTAAATGAGGGCAGGAGTGGGCAGCACGTGAGGAAGTAGAAATCTCGAGGAGCTGGGTCAAAGGCCCGCTGGTGCTGGTTCTGCTTTCATATCATGGCTCATTTGCCTCTGCTGCAGCAGGAATCACAAATATTACCCTGTTCCAAGGAGCAATCGGAGATCACCAGCTAGTAACAACTGCTATCGGCTAAATTACCCACAGCTACCCCATCTCTTTCTGCTTCTTAATCCTTTACCTGTCTCTCTCTCTCTCTATATATATGTATACACAGTAGACTTTGTTGGACTTTGTGCTATCCAAAAAAACACTTCTTGGAGAGAGTTTTTTCCAGCTCCATTTTTGTTGAAAAGGCTCATGAAGTGCAGGGTGAGCTCTCCTGTTCCAAAAGAGAACAGATTAGAAAACCCGATCTTTTTATTTTAAACAATTGACTGTCCCATTTAACACCAACCTTCGGCACATTTTGCTTCGCCCTTCATGTGGAGCAAAGACACAACACCCCAAAAGTTTTTAGGAGCTGAAACTGGGGTTCTGTGGGCAGCTTTGCTGTTTTCTGAGTAGAAAAGTTTGCGTGTACGATGACTGCATCAAGTGATAAGCCACATGGACACTCTGAGGGGATGAATGATGCAAATACGCTGCAATAAAGATGAACAAAGGGTGACCCTGTAGATTAACTACACACTTGTTATTTACCTAGAACAGGTACAGCATAAAACTGAGGTGCTAACAGGATACTTCCAACAGTTTTTTAAACGCTGTGTAAGATAGAGCATGTTTTACAGCACAGAACCAAAATTCTACTTTTGTTTTGCTTCTTCTGGCCTGTATGTTTTCTAAAATGGACGTCACTTCGGCTGTATAATCTTATCATATTTAGATTTGATTTAAATCCTGCCTTTTCTCAGCTGTGCTTGCTAATGGAATCACTCATGCTTTTTATACAGTTGATCTAATAATAGTTTCTTCACTGCTTTCTGGCATTATTTTTTACTTCTTAGAAATCATGGCAAAACTGGCAATATAAATTGAGTCTGCATTTTAATGATATTGATGGTGATTTTCTTGTGTGCTTCTATAAGGTGGGGTTTTTTTTTCTCTCTTTGTACCATGATCATTTTAATATACTGTGGCACGAACATGTGAATGACTGTTTCAGTTGCAAGATTCTCTAATAAGGAAAAAGACTTTTCCAATATTACTTTGTCACTTAACCTGCTCTGCTCAGGCAGGCCATCAACAGATGCAGTGCAGCATTGCTATTTTCTGTTGTGCCTCAACTCTGACCACAGAAGAACTGACTCTTGGGACAGAAAGTGCTCTGTTTACACTCAGACCTTGGCATTTTTCCTAAGGGTACCAATTATAATGGTGTTTTTTTGTGATATGGGCACACATCCATTATGAATTGGCTTGCACCCACAACTCATTTTGCACAGGCCATGGAACATGCATCAGATGGCAACGATTCCTGTTCGTGTGCAATGTTAAGGAAATCTAGATTGTTACCAGCAGAATAATGGATTCCATAGAATTGTTCTGTTGTGCAATTATATGCTCTCGTATGCTACGAGAAAGTACAGTTTCTCAATAATTCCCTCCCTCTTTTTTTAAAAAAAAAACACCACAGGAATGATAGATTATTAACCATGATTAATACTCAGTTGCTGTGAATTACAGTGGAGCAGTGCCTGGAAATCCCAGTCTGTTTGGTAAACTTATTTTCTGGCATAGTATTTCCTTGCATTTATGAGGCCTAAAATACAGCTTGACATAGATGAAGATTAAAGCAATGGAACCACCCATTTCATGTAATTAAAGGAAAAATTTAATAGATACATACTTTCTTAGTCCAACACTATTGAATGTTTTTCAATACTGTACAAGCATAACAATAGGAGAAATACAATTATGAACATCTTAGTTGTGCCCGTATTTTGCTTTCTTCCTGAGAACCAAAGTCTTCTAGAGCTCAGCTGTAGCATTCAGCCTGAATCCCTAAGCAGCGCTGGAGTTAAGGCAGAGTTGTGCGTTGTCTTGATGTTTGGAAGATGTTGGTCATTCTGGTTGTGATTGCTTAAGAGAGTATGAACAATCAAAATGCTCTAGGAAGCAGAGGAATGTCAAAGGACATAACGTAATATGCTCCATCCCTGTATTTGGGGGTGTACACGGGCTAATTTTTGTTAGCCGATATCTAAAGGGACTCATAGTGTGCATGGAGAGTAAGGCACCAGAACAACCTTATGGAAGGGCGCATGATCAGTGAGAGAATTCCATTTCCTTTGGGATAGCTGATCTTTAACCTTTTGGAAGCACCCTGAGGCCTTTCAAGTTCAGTCCTCTGTGTGCGGGGTGCAGTACAATATTTAGCAAATGATAATCTTTGCTGTAAAGAGTTTGTGTCCTAATCTGTACTGTGTCTGGAGAATACAGTGAAAGGAGGTGAAAAGACATGTTCCTCTTAAGGATGAGGCTGCTGGGTCATTTCCAGGAGCAGATCCTTAGAGAGCATCCCATGGTCCCTTCCTGCAGAAGGTAGCAACATAGCTCTTCGTTATTATCTCTGTCTCTCTCTTCCCCCAACCAATCTGTCAGCGCATTTATGGTGCTGAGGGGAGGCGTCGTGTCGGAGCGATGTTCCCGTTTGCAAAATGGTAACTTCTATTTGTTGTTCTGAGGAGCTGGTTTCACACGCTGCGGAGCTGACATCTCTCCGGGAGCACAGCTGAGTCCAACATGTTCAGAACAGCCATCCACCCAAACGCCTCCTACTCAAGCACTCAGACCTTCCTTCCCAGTAAATAAAAAATACAGAGACAGCCTTGAATTGTTCCAAATATTTCTGTTTCACTGGAATGTCTACCCATGTTCAGATCTGATAAATGTCTGTTTCTCTGGCCTAGGAAGTCAGTTTAGTGTGGAAATAGGACGGCTCTCCAAAGAGGAAACCCAGTTTCTGGAATAGTTAGTGGAAAAGTCTGATTGAATTTCTCTGGTGCCAAAGCATTGAAGGGTTCCTGTGTGTCATGAAAGTACAATTTTGCAATTAACAATTTTATGACAGAAAATAAAGTCATAGTAAGCTGCTGCTTCTATGACTTTGTACGAAATAATACGTTTTTCAAGGTTTCATTGCTCATACAGAAGGCCTCTAAAAATCTAATTCCTAAAACAGGAAACCAAGCAATGTGCCATTGTACGCTTTAGGCAAGGAGATATTGCTGTATTATTTACAACATCACCATTCACTACAACAGCAGCTCTCAGTATATCCCACAGTGTGATTCATTTCATATTGTTGGGACATTCTGTCTAGCCATGGCCATCACCATTGTAATTCTGTCTTTGATCTTACCCATGCCCTACAGTAGACATGACCTCAGTTTGCCAACCTATGGATTACAACAGGAAAAAAAGCGCTTTTGAATAACAATTCCTAGGAAAAGAGTTGGGGGGAAAAAAAGTCATGCCAGTAGTCCTTAATTCAGCCCCACAACTGATGCATGGAGACCACCCACTTGCCATGGGTGATCCCAGCATGGCCAATGGCCAAAGACTACTTTGCAGTCTCAGAGCTGGAACAAGACATCCTGGCCTGGAAGACAAGTTTCTCATCTCTGGGTCACTCACAGGCAGCCTTGTGGGGTTTGCCACCTTCTGGTTTCCTCTCTTGGGCTCCTTCCAGCCATTGCCCATGAAATCTCCCCTTTTGGACAGCAGCATCAAGAGCAAGGTTGCCAACATGCAACCTTGGTACTGCAATATTGGTACTTCTCTAAGAAATGGTATGCAGGGCATGTTTTCTCCTTTTCTGACTCTTAGACTCTTTGGGTCATTTGTCTTTATTCCTACGTGCCCACTTGCCACTTTGTCGAGAGCAACCTATGGTAGAAAGTGGAATGATCCAAGCCTCTGTGGCCCAATCCATTGCACTGAGAGTTTAGTTGTGAGTCTCAGTATTGGGAGATTTAAGATCAAAAATCTAGAGGGGAGTGCAAACTGGAGCATTAAAGCTCAGCATTGCCCAGCCCAGGGTGTGTAAAAGCAGTGCCTCCCAGGTGGCGGTGGTTATTGCTTTTTGGGTTTGGGTCCAGACCCACCTTGCAGCCTAGCACAGGTCTGGCAATTAAGGACTAATGACTTTGTTCCTTTAGGTGGCTACAACTCACAATGCAACGTCACAATTAAAATGAGCAAACCTCTTTTACTCCCCACCAAAGTCCTGGAAGGAGCACAGAAAGAAGGTAGGCTGGCTGCTTGCTGTAATTCCAAAGTTTGTTGTCCTTAGGTCACTGAGCCTTGTAAGATACCTGTACAAAGATCACTAACAGTTATACCTTCTTCTTACTTTCTGATTTTTTTAAAGCATTAATTTTTCAGAAGTTGGGGGGGAAGGAAATTCACATGATTTATTTTTTTTCCATTAAATATCCATGTGTCAGGACTACAGATTTGAAACTCAGATTATTAAATGAGTGGCTTCAATGCTTTCAGCAATGCTGAGTATCCCGGCATCTTGTCCACGATTCTTGTTTGGGATTCCCCAGGCGCTTCCGCACTGAGATCAGCGGGGACTTGGGGAGAAGTTTTAGCGCCTGTACAAAGCAAACACTCTCTTTGGTGTTAGTCTATAAATATCAAATGTGAGCAAGGAACTGTATTTTTCTGTGTGCTTGATACCTGCATTCTGCACCCTCAGGCAGCTGAATTTACATGCTTTTCTTGTCATATGTGTAATGTGCAATATGTATTTCCTTTTTATTAATCAGACCTGCTATCAGAAAAGAGATAGAGGGAGTTTGAAAGCACAAGCAGGATAGATACTGTCATTTTGCAATCTTTTGTGCACAGGTGGAGCTGGCTGTTTCCAGTGGAATAGGTGGCAATATTCTGCTGCTTGCAGAAATCTTACAAATGGAAATCAGGCAAAGGAGTTCCTGGCTATCCATGGGGTAATTCTCCTCTGGAAGTGTGCACTCAATTCCCATTTAGGCTAATTACACTTAAGAAGCCCTTTCCTATAACTAATGAACAATAGGCATAACCTGTTATTACATAACCATAGGCACGCACATTAATCCACTGTCGAATTGCACTACCCTGTTAAAATGCTTCCTCTACAAAATTCACTGGAGATTTTTAGAGGCATTTGCTGTAATTACCACTAGCATGGTTTCTAATTCATTTAATTTTCTTTTCTACCTAAACTGAGCATATAAGTGTGTTTTAAGAGATTGAATAAATAAATTTTTAATTATAAAATGATGTTATGTCATACATTATTAATAATAACCAACAATGTGTAATACATGTTTAGGTATGAATCCATTAGGAAGATGAACTAATGTATATATCAGTCCTAAAATAACATCCTAATTTGTCCTGTGTTTATGAATGGGGAAATCTGTGTTTAAAGCAATTAGAGGTTTATAAAAGTCTTGGATTGACAGTGGGTAAAGCATCAAGCATGCTTGGCACTTTGGAATTCTGTTGTTGTTTATGGCAAAGGAAAAAAACCCTTTTCTGCCCTTTATTGGTTTCAGCAGTTTGTGAAATCTTACAACCAGAATGGGACAGATATACGGACCTCCGGGGTGGGAGCAGTGTGATGCACGTGGTCCTGTTGGCAAACACTCTGGTTATTATTGTTATCTTTTTGAAAAACAAACAAACAAACCCCAAACAAACCCCAAACAATTCATTTGTACTCTGTCAGTTCACTTTCAGGCAGTTTTGTGGAATTTTGTCACTTATTTTCCTATTAGCGATAGCAGACTTCAGAAATCTCCATGGCAAGTTCCAGGCATTCACCAGTCTCGTGGCAGGACTCAAAAAGGCTGCAATCAATGTCACAGTCGCAGTTGCAGTCGTTGTTGGCGTGGTCTTCGTTGGAGGTCTGGTAGTATCTATTGGATGGACAACAGGTATCTGTCAGCCAATGTTCACAGGTATCAGGCAGCATTATAAGAAAGTCCCAAAATTGGCAGAACAAGCAGGCCAGGATAAGTGTTGCGCATTCATCTAAGAAAAAGGAAAAGCAGTGAGACATAAGAAAAAGGGCGTGCTTGATTAGCCAGGCTCAGGCTAGTCCGACTACACAGAAATGAGATGCGAGACAGCACACAGGGCAGGCTAAAAATACATTGACGGCAACTACTCCCGTAAAGTCAAACGAAAGGATTTGTTTGCTGTGTTGTTTGCCCTGGAAAAACAACGGCGGCGTGAAAATAATTTGAACGAAAATATTCAGTGGTAGTGAATTTCAGAGGAACAAGTATGCTGAACCAACTTTCCCTTTGAACGCGAGGATCTCAAAGGTCTTTTCCAACCTAAACGATTCTATGATTCTATACACCTAAAGTGTTTGGGCTATATAACTCAGCACAGGAGCGCACCTCCCGCAGCAGGGATGCTCTGCTGGAGGGGTTGCAGCCCCGCAGGCATTTGGAAGTGCTGCTGCTTTGTGGTGCCACATGCTCTACCTGACCATCGCACGAGACACTGGAATTTATTTTCTTTTTCACAAGAGTTTGCAATTAAAGATAAAAATCATGAGGCTGCTCCTGCTAATTCTAGGAAGGCAAAAAAAAAAAAAAAATCAATGAAAAAAAACCCCCAAAACCTTTCAGGGACGCTTTTGTCTGCATACAAAGAGTTCAGAACTGTATCCTTATTTAAAACAATTGATTTCTGGGCTGTGTGTCTGTTACTGAATCAATCCTTGCTGGAAGTCGGTGCGCAAACACCCACAGCTTTTGTGGAGACAGAATCTGACCCTCGGGCTCTCCAGGTCTTACTTTTCTACATGGTCAGTCTGGATCCGTGGGATAGCGTGTCCCTGGCTCATGAATTCGATGTGGCATCTGGATAATGACTGAGATGCTCTTATGAACGAGACCAAATCCGCAGGGGGAAAAAAAAAAAAAGAGTACAGATTCATCATCTGCTTGTAGTTTGATTTCTGTAAGTAGTCTGTTTCAGTAAAAATGTTTAATGACATCTAGATTGCCAAACCAAAGACAGGGAGGAAAGGCATGTCCAGAGAAAGCATTTATGGAGGGCAGCGAGCTGATCAATTCCCAGCCCAGGGTCCTTCCACTTCCCCACCGAAATGGGTTTCTCACCTTTTCATTCACATGCTTGTTACTTTTCAAAAGGAGACAAAATTTTGGAAAATAGCATCCACTAGGACGTGTGTCTGGAGCCAGTGAATATTCCTGAAAACTTGGTCACCGAGACAAAAACTTTGTGTAATGTTTGTTCCCCTCAAAGATCAACTAATTAACTCCCCGCCATTCAATCTACAGCATCTGGGGAGGCTGCCTCCGGGTGCAGCAGGGCTCGGAGCAGGTGTGAGATCCTGACGGTGTGAATCCAGTTGGAGCGCAAAGACCCAGACCTTTCAAATTTTATTTTTTTTTCCCTCCTTGTTTTTGGAAAGGAAAAATGCCTTCAACAATATGAATGCCTTTTCATTGGTTCTTTCAGGAAAACATATGGTTATAACCACATTTCTTGCCCTAGGATGACTAACTGTGAACTCATTCAACTGCATTGGTTCTGTTGTGGCATTTTCTATCTCACGTAACATAAAGTTCACTGCCAGGAAGTTTCCAGAATTATGCTCTTTTTTCTTTTTTTTCTTTTTAAGAAAGCTTTCTTGATGAAAAACAAAATTAAAAAATCATTCCAGCTTCTTTATTAAAAAAAAAAAGGCAGTTAAAGCAGGTAGCAAGAATAAATAGCATGTGATTGAACTTCTTTCTAAGTAGCATATCATCACCAATGTTATCAATTTTAATACGTATTTAAATATGTCAAGATCTATTTAAGTTCAGACAAGCACAACTAACTTCTGAGTCAGTCCTGTAGAATAAGAATGACTAGATTTCAGTGATACTTAGTAAATTCGTGCTTATATTTTTTTCTGACTAAATGAACTGAAATAATTATAAAATTGAAACATTTTATAAGGTGACACTGCTGCATTTAATTGTATGAAATTTACACTGTAGAAAATGCAATCATTTTATCCAGTAGTCCTTGGTGTAATTAAGACTATTCTTTTTAGATATCTTCTGTTTATGAAATTTCCTTCCTATACATAGATGTGAGCGATGAAATTCAAAATTATATAACAATTAAGGACCTTTCAAATTTTTTTTTCCCCTCTCCGAAGATCTGTTTTCTAATAACAGGGTTTTTTTTTTTCATGGATATGTTAACCACAAGGGTGCTTATGTAACCTGGAGAGAATAGATACGATTCTTAGGGCTTCATCCAGGAAAGAGAGCACACAAAAAGCACAAGATTTTAATAATAAAGTAATGTTTCAGCACAGAGTCTGTGATGTGCAGTAAAGATGCTTTTAAATTCCCATCAGAGCACACACCATGAACTGTGATAATGGATGTAACACATTTCGAAAAATCTGCATGTGTGAGGCTTTTTTGTCCTGTTTTAAGTGGGGTAATGTATATAAATAATAGATATTAGCAATTAAACATCCATTCCTATGCATTCATTTATATATTTGGAAATAAATTAGCCACAAACTGCATAAAAGAAGATGCAATCTCCTGTTTTCTCCTCTGTTTTCCCTGCTGTTTGCGGAACGGCATTACTGCATTCATCTCAGTGAGAACAACGACCTCGGCTCTCATTCTCGACATTAGTCGATTAATTAGCACAAAAGTAGAACTTCTAATAATCTTGCTAGCCTGCCTTATCTCCATGTTTTCCTGCTCTTGTTGGGTGGCTGTCAGCTCACTCTTTGCCTGTGCAGAGGAAGTCCTGAGCAAACCTGGTCCAAAGCTCGCTGAAGCCACAGTGATCACCCTTGGTGAGACCTATGAGCTTTGGATCTGCTCCTCTCTGGGAGCAGGGAACAAAATAATTGCCGATTTCCTCAGCTACCCCTCTGCCTTCAGAGGTTCTCTGTGCACCAGCGAACAGGATTTGGCCTCGTGTGTGTGGAATAAGCAGTAACTTGTCAGAGTAGAGTGAGCAGAGTATGCAGTGACAACCACAAATCTGGCTTCCTTGGGTTTTCTTGGCTTCCATCCAGCCCTTAACATTATTAATTGAGCACAGATTGGTTTTTTTGTTAATTTCCTTCACTTTTTGCTTTTTTAAGGGGTATGAAATCTGTTGTTTGCATCACATGGTACACACCTGTGTGCCAGTAATGGTTGAGGGGCCTGATCAGATAGTCAGCAAACTGAGAAATTAGTGAGTGTCTGGACTAGAGGACAAGCCCCCTAAATGAAATAAATACTTCAGGTCCTTCATTGAAATTAAATGTATTCTAATAGATGTATCGGACAGATCCCTTTTATTACAGGATCAGTGATACAATAGAGATGGCAATGGTTCCTGGAGAGCACGGTGGTTTACTGTGTTGATCTGTATTTAGAAATTCTTAATTTAGGAATTGTTAAATGGTATACACGATAGATCTCAACTCCATTTGGTATAACACACTAAGCCCATTATTGCCAAAAGCACACATAAGAAACTTCAGAAATGCTTCACAGAAGCCCTTTTTTTTCACATCCGCTGGAATAACCAGGAATAGCTGCTTCTCAGCATAATTCCACTAAAATCAGGGATGTTATAATATTTAGATCAGTGGGAGCCATGCCCCTTGGTCTGTAATCAGTGTCCCCCACCAATACTATCCCTTAACTCTTGGTTATACTATTGCCTCTGAAACTCTTAAAAAATAATGCAGGTATTTGGCTCTTAAACTTGTGCTTTTACACAATATAAAGGATCAGCTCCTTTTTGGAAAAGGTAAGACAGCTCTGATTATTAGCCCCAGAGCAAGCTCTGTTTTAGCAATGTTCATTTGTGAAAATGCACTTGAACTATTGCTGCAATTTTGGTTTGTAACTACCTTTCAGAGTGCTTTGTTTTCAAATACACTCTTTCAAAACGCAGAGCATACTGAACTAACCAGAAGCCCTACCCACGTGTATCCACCTGCCCCAGCCATCAGAGACAGTTGTCTGCAGAAGCAGGGTAGAAGAGAGCTCCTCATCCTCACCCAGGTGGGTTTTGCAGTGTAGACAGCAGAGGGAGGGTTTGGTGATGGGTCAGCAGAATGCCAGGGCTGGATGCAATGGTCCGTACGTGACTTGCATATGAGTCCATGGAAGTCATATGCCAACCACCAAACACAGCATCTGTTCAGCAACCACAGCAGCTGCGGCAGTACCAATGTCAAAAGCAACCCCGTCTGCTGTTGGGGAGAAAGGTGTCCATAGAATCATAGAATGGTTCGGGTTGGAAGGGCCCTTAAAGATCACCTAGTTCCAACCCCCCTGCCATGGGCAGGGACGCCTCCCACCAGACCAGGCTGCTCGAAGCCCCATCCAGCCTGGCCTTGAACCCCTCCAGGGATGGGGCAGCCACAGCTTCTCTGGGCAACCCGTCCCAGTGCCTCACCACCCTCACAGTAAAGAATTTCTTCCTAATATCCAATCTAAATCTACCCTCTTTCAGTTTAAAACCATTACCCCTCATCCTATCATTACACTCCCTGATAAAGAGTCCCTCCCCATCCTGTCTGTAGGCCCCCTTTAGGTACTGCGAGATGCTCTGTTTGTCTGATACCGACACTCATACCTCTGTGCAGGTATGACACTCATTACAAAAGTACAAATGCTCTGTTGTGTATTAGGCTCTAGGCTCCTCTTCTATGACTTTAGTATCACTGACAATTTAAGATCACCTTCTACAGGTTCTCATCTATCACAAAAATGTCTGCAGGGCAACTTAATGCTGCTTTTGGCTATGTTCTTGAACCTCCTGTTCAATGCGTAAGCAAGTTAGATACACACAGTCCTCTTGCAACGGGCATTATTTAGAAATCAGCTTAAATGTGATCTGTTTTATAAAACATACCGTCACTGTCTCTCTGATGTACTGATGCGTCATCTTCAATGTAAGTGAATTCTCTGCATTTCTCCAGGGAAGCGATGGATGATGTGCTCGCATCCGAGAATTTCTTCCCATTTTTGGTACCTTTTGATGAAGTGTCTGTGATGCTGAATTCTGCGACAGAACTCATAACGATACCTTTCATAGGCTTTTCATCTGTATGTTTTTCATTTGTAAGCTGGTTATCTGGTGGGATTAGAAAAAAAAAAAAAAAGACTTGTTTGCGATACTAAGACAGAGATCTGAAAGAATAACATATGCAGAATTTCCAAGCCTACAGTTGTTTACTTCCAAGGCCTAACCCTACTTACCTAATGATTTTTGTCTCTTTATGCAAGTCGAGTTTACTCATAGTGTAAGTATTTGTGAACTTGCATTCCAAGGTTTTCTCTTAAACCCAGTGGACTTAGAGACTAAGTAATAATTCGCTCCCACTGGGTGGGATCAGGTTAGGAGAGAGAACAGAACTATTGCCGCAGTCGACATCTATTTTGAGTGTGATAGCCTAAATTCAATTTGTGATATAAAAGAAGGCAAAAGAATTATCACGTTTTTTCAATGGCAGCTCCGTTTCCCTAAATTTTCAGCCAACGATGTGTGTGTAGGTGGTACCTAGATGCAGATGTGCCAGCTCGCCATGGCACATAGTCTTGTAGCAAAGAAAGCCAGGTGGTCTTTGTTTAACATCCAGATTCATTATTTCATAACTTCATCCACACTTGTGTTGTTGGCCTGGAAGTCAACTAGGAGATGGGACACTTCACATGCTGTCAGCATGCCAGAGAGGCAGCTGAAAAACCAGAGGGAGAGCTTAATTTTAAGCCCAAACTAGGGGAAGGGTTAAGAAGAGTTCTGAGCTCAATTTATTCTTGAAGAACTTCTCAGGCACAGATAAACATGGGTTGATATACAGTTTCACTTACTCTCCGAAGTGATCAAGAGGCCAAGAAACACAGTCATTCTCTCTATGGTTGGGATGATAAAACCTCATCAATTCTTATCTACAGCTGATTAACTCCTGTGCCTCACATCAAGCACAGCCTCACTTTTTATCTTACTTAAATCTTGTGATATGCCTGCTCTTGAGCTATATACAGAAAGTCAATCTTTACAAACACCTCAGTTTTGCAAACATTGCTTTCTGAGAGGAACAGTAAGTCTGCGCTCTGCTGCAAGGAGCCAGAAGAGAGACCCCACGTATGTCTTGTTTTTCAGGTACCTTTGGCCCCTGACATATATTAAAGAAAAGCCAAGAAAAGATTGATAGAGAGTGAAACCTTGATGAGACTGCAGTTGTGTCCCACAATATCCTTGCAGCCAAAAGGAGGACATGTGGATGGGACGGATGGATTGCAAGGAAGGTGAAAAACCACTGGGACCATTGGGCTTGAAGTAGCAGGAAGCAAGGATTTGAGGTCTAACTGGTACCTGGAGCAAGTCCGGTGAAAGCCACCAAGGTGGTGAGGGGTCTGGAGCATCTGATGTATGAGGAGAGGCTGAGGGAAGTAGGCTTGGTTGGCCTGGAGAAGAGAAGGCAAAGAATGGTGCTGGATGCTGTCTTCCACTTCATAATCAGGGTAATGCAGAAGCCAGACCCTGACTCCTCCCAGCAGTGCACAGAGGTAAAGGGACAAGAGGCCACTGTCACAAGCTGCAGCAAGGGCAATTGGGATTGCATATGGGAACAAAATCTTCATCGTGGGAGGTGTAAAGCACCGTGGCAGACCCCAGTGAGGATGGGGAATTGTGGAGAGCTCAGCTGGGCACGGACCCCAAGAACCTGCTCTTACTGCAGTTAGCCCTGGTTTGAGGCAAAGGCCAGACGAGGTGACTTCTAGGAGTCCCTTCCAGACTAATTTTTCTATGATTTCTATGATTCTATTTACTTACTGAATGAGCGAGCAATTCATTTAAATTTTTACTCATAGTCACATTTCATGCCGTTTTAGATGATCTTCACGTGGTGAAATACGTAGAAAGCAGAAAAGCTGGGTAGACGTTAGCAGTGTAAGACTTTGGGAGAGGATAAGAAGAAAAACTAACTTTTTTAACTTTAAATCACTGCTTTAAAAATGTATGTTGGCAGATGTTTGGGCTTGATGTTGAACTTGTAATAATGACAAACTCTACTATGAAGGAAACGTGGATTTTCCCTGTCCTGAAGAGTTTACAGGTTGGCCTTAGGCAGGGAGCAACCGGTGGGACAGAGAGAAGTGGAGGGAAGGAGACAGTAAGACAGCAGTGGCACAGAGAGGAGTCTCAGAAACCTACAACTGTCAGGTTTTGTGAGTGTTATGATGAAGGAAAGCCACAGGCGAGACTTGGGAAGGGCAGGAGAAGCAGTGGCTCCTCCGGGTGTGAACCAGCAGTGCAAAGCACAGTGGTGCTCGCCTGCAGGTCGTACACTTGGTCGTAGGAAACCAGCGTCCTGGGCAAAGCATGTCTGATTTTGCCCATCTTTGATAATTTATTTGTGGTTTTTCCCCCAGAGTAAGCAAGTATACCTTTTGTTTTTGTTTTTTTTTTTTTTTTTTTTTTTTCCTCTGGTGACTTCTTGGCCAGCCTCTTCAGTCCAAAATGTGAAAATTCATGCATTTTGAATGCAGGTACTTCCATGTACAGTAACCACTATTTTCCAGTGTTTACAAATCAATGACATACCATAATTTTTCCTGCACTTTCATTCAATAACATACTGTCTCCAGGAAAAGTTGTGCTAATTGAAGTAGCAGAGATCTGGAGGAAGCAATGTCCCGCTTATGCATTGGATTTATTGGATAATAATTGATCTGTGAGTCCAAAAGACACATGCCCCACCTATTATTCAGGTGCCAATCTTACAAATGGATCTTGTTTGTCCAGGCTGAGAGTTGCACTCAGGCTGAGCAGTTGAATACACATGGATCAGACTGAAAGGCCTAGGCAAGAATGACGATTTCTATCATTTTCCACTTTCAAAATTGGCCCAAAAGTCTAAACCGGATATATTTTAAATTGCAATATATCTGTTGAGTTCCCCATTTCTGCAACAGTACAATGGCCCACAGAATGCATTTAAGCATTCAACAAACGAGACTGAAAGAAATCAGACGCAAGTAATCAGTAAATGCCAGACTAACATTTACTGTATCCACCGACTTCTACTATTCATGCTTCGAGTCAATTTTTATTCTTGAAGTGCTGTTGAAGAGAAATCAAAACCAGAAATAGAAAGGCATAGACATAACCTGAATTTTTCAATGCAGCACCATCAAACAAAAGGGTAACAAAAGCTGTCATTCAAGGACTCTTCTGTTTGTTAAAGCATACTACATCTTTGAAAATACAATACATTTTAGTGTCAGACTCTTAGTTTGAAAAGCTCCCTTTAAGTAATGTTATACTTGTCTTGTACAGCTAGATCAAGTCTTCATGCAATCACTGTAACAAGCAACTTGCTATGACAAGCGAGATCCTTGCTTCCAGAAAACAGTGCGATAGAGGCTAAAGCAGTGTACAATTATAGGTCTCCATTTCATTTTTATGCAATTACCTTCAGTTCAGCTGTGAGTCCATCTACATTATGTCTTTTATCAATTTAATGTTTGCCCAAAGTGTCTAAAGAAATAAAGATTATGCTCAGCCAGCATGGAAAAAAAAAAGTGTTTAGCACTTTTTTTTTCTTTTATAGTTTGTTGCTGTGTGGAACAGTAGTAGGTTGAGAGTTTGGAACAACTAAGCGGAGCCAAATAGGCTTTAAAAATATATTATGTACAACTGATATTATTTATGATTACTGTTAAATGAGAATGTGAAAAAAAATTAAATTACAATTAGAGATGGGCAGAGGGTCAAACTTCTTAAGAGCCTGTGTTCAGCTTCAGATATTCACAAATGTCTGTGTTTTTAATGTGTATAAATCATCCACTGAAGTGAATTGAAAGGGAAAAATAAGTATATGGTGATGAAGAAAGCTCAGATTATTCAGTGTTAGACTGCGAGGCAGAGGGAGCTAGAGGTGAACCCCCACAATGTGCCATTTTTAAATAGTATCATGAAGTAGCGACTTTCTTCCTCATACAGGGAAGCTGGGGCTTGCCTTGGCTGCTGCAGTAGAAGACTAGGATTGTTCACCCATGTTTGTTTTGAAGATAGAGATAGTCTCAATACTCACACGAAATTTTTGTTTTTGTTAAGGTGGGTGATTTGAGCGGCTGACTACAGCGTCTAAATTCATAAAGGCACAAACTAAATCACTTCCTTTCCACTGATGCCAGCCCCAGATGCCCCTGGTTTAGTGAGGCGCAGCGATACCAAGACTGGCATCTAGGGTAGGTCCCCTGATATCTGTTTCTCTTCATTGGCTTAGGCACAAACTGGGGTCTTGCAGCCCTGGAGAATAGGAGGGTGGCGTTTCCTAGCACACTTTTGAAATTAGCTTTTACACAGTGGCATATAAGGGCTGTAAGTCTGGTTTTGGCAAGGGACAGTGGGGATAAGAGATGCTCTATTCTGGTGGATGACTGCAGCAACATGGGTAATGCCAAAGACCTGTTAGGAGCAACTGGTTAGGGGGAGCTGCCACCGAAAGAGGAGGAAAAGAACTGACCTATCACCCTGTGTAGGGCTCATACGCATCTTACAAGCAAAGGACAAGGGAGCCTGCGGCTCTACTCACTGGTGCCATTTGTTCCCAATCCATCCTGGCAGTGGCCCTTTGCCTCACACCCCTGTGACAAGGAGTCCCAAGGGTTAATGGTGAACTATGTAGAAAACTCTAGCAGTTTAGGATGTGTAACTTTTTAATTTCACCGTGAGGCATCTTCGTGTATCAGTGCAGCAAAAGAACCAAAGGAACGCCTGGCTGATCTGCCTGCCATTCGTTATTCCATGCACCGCTATCGCTACCTGTCTATTTAATATATCACATGCTTGTCACTGAAAGAGCTGTGTGCCATGTCCATTCAGTCCTGAGATGAAGCAGGCAGAGCTACATCAGACCTGATGGATGATAACTTGTAAGTATGAAGGCTTGAACTGAACTCACTTGGTTTGAAAAGACTCATAGTAAAATGAAACCCAAGCCCCAGGTTTCAATGGCTATGCTTCAGAAAAGGAAAAGTAAAAAGTAAAACAAAATACTTTTTCTTGGCAGTCCAAAGGACACAATTTGTCTGCCGGTAGCAGTGGGAAGGGATGACAGGGGTATCTCTGCACGACGTGACACATGCACGGGGCCAGCAGCTTACCCGGATGGTCCTCGCTGCTCAGCGTCACCCCAGGAAGCGCCGGGAGAGGCAGGGAGCTGGTGCAGCTGTCTTGGTGGAAGAACAAAACAACATTGCAGAAGGACACTGTAAATAGATGTGGTTTGGCACGGGTATCACACCCAGCCACTTAGTGACAGTTACTGACTTCAGGAGTTCTTGCTTTGGGGGCAAATAGAAGCAAGTGTGCTCCCTTGCAGGGGGAGGCTACATGGGATGGTGCTCTGTTTCTGCCACCCTCTGTCTCATTGCTGAAAAGGAACCCCAAAATCAAACAAATTGCTAAGAGAGAAAGTTTCATCTGGGAAGACAGTAAGAGGTTCACTGGCAAACACAGAAGTTACTGTTTCAGGTAGGTACAGAAAATTTGAGGGTTGGGAGGTCTGCAATGAAATGTGGGGCATCACCTTAGATGAGAAACCTTAGATGAGATTCCCAGATCATCAGCAAAGGAGGAAAGAGGAAATTGCAGCCCAAGCTCCAACCTCTATTTCTTAGCCATCTTGGGGGACAAGATGCCCACAGTCCTCATGGTGGCAAGCCCATGTCCCCACATGGGTGCCGAGCTCCTCCACCTCTGCTGTGTTTGCCAGGCCACCTACTCCATGCATAGGACTTGGAGGCTTAACTCTTCCATCTTTCTCTCTCCCAGGGTCAGGAAGGCAAAGTAGGGGAGGGGGTGTGGGACCATCCCTACAGTGAGTGCAGCAGATGGAACAAACTCCATAGGAACTGCCCTCATCCACGTAGGAGAGGCCAGAGGGAGGTTGAGCGTCACAGCCAACCTGAAGCAAGCTGCTCTAGACTAATATATCATGGGCGCTTTCATAGTTTTGTGCCCATTACATTTTGCTGAGCTCAGGCATAAGGATACAGGGGATTTAGAGACTGTTTATTTTTGTCGTAAGGAAACAGGAAATAGTACACAAGGCTATAAATATACATTGGGCTCCATATGACATCATGAACTTGTGCAAGTGCTTCTCTTCTGATTTATGATGATGGACTGGTAATTCACAGGAGCTTTGGGTTTACTTTATTCTGCTGTTGCAGTAACAAAGCTAATGGTGCAATCCCGGGAGGGGGTATTCTATCAATAGTGAATTTTTGACCTCATTGCATACGTTTTAACTTCATGAATTAGTGACCCAGCTGACTGTAAAGCCTTCTATAGGCTTATTATAAATCTATCACAGGACTGGCAAAAAATTTTGGCCCAGATCCTAAACTCTGACAGGCATGTGTTGATGGACTGCATAGCAAGCACTTCCACTAATATTTCTCACTAATTACACCATATATTAAGAAAAATGAATGAAGCCAATGTTTATATGCAGCTTTAACTGCTTTTGATATAAGAAAGCAACACAATCCCTAATAAATTTTCACCTTCAACATTTCTATTCATTATAATTTTTACCATGATGAATGAAGTTAGAACTGGAGAGGGAGGGGGTTCATCTTGAAATCTGTTCAGTGAATGACTGAATTTACTTCCCTTCCCCAACTTGTGTTGAGGAAGGAGGGAACAGATGGACACAGGAAGAAGAGGGAGGCGAGTGCGGAACGAAGGAGATGGGTGAGGAACAGATGGAGTCGAGGGAAAGCGAAGAGGAGAGTCAGCAAGGATGGTAGGAAAGTTTTCCACTTGACCTTGAGTTGAAATGAAGATCTGCATACACCATGGGGCAGCTAGATTTTAGGATGCATCCTTTTTTTTTCCTCTATGGCACTTATGTCTCAAAGTCCTGTGGGCCATCCCAGCAGTTCAGTCCACCCCAGGGGATCTGCAGAACCAGAACCTAGATTTTCTTGAGGGGATGGCTGCTGCAGAAGGGCGTCTGCGCTGTGTTCAAGTCCCGTAACGGTAATAGCATGGGAGAAATGTGTGCAAACGCCGTATCCAAAATGGGTTGGGATGCGGTAAGTCTCCCAGCCAACCCAGAAATTGGAGCCTATGATTTTGAAGAGGTATCCTACGCCCTGTTTGTTAGGAGCCAATGGCCAAAATACTCAAAGTGATTTATGATTTTACCTGCTTAAAGTAAGACATTTGAGATGGCCTGATTTTCAGAATATGCTGAGCATCTGCGCTTTGAGGTGTATTGAATTATATAGCTCAAATCACTAGTAAGTCCTGGAAAATCTTGATTATATTCTTAATTCTACTAAATTGCCTGCATATAGTCCATTGGTTCTGGCTTTGCTAGCTGAAGAATGGAAGAGGTGAAAGTTAAATATTGGCCATGTGTGTCATTCCCTTTGAAGAAAATGGGAGCCATGTGCACTCACCTAACAGCAAAGTTTGGCCCCAACTATGATTTCACAGCTGGGCCCTAACTTCAGGAATGCCAAAGCACTAAATGACTCAATTGGAGTAATCTGATCAATGCTGTATTTTCACTGTGGATTTAAATTGCATACACAGCGAGAGCAGAGTTCGTTTTCTTCTCTCTCAAAATCAGTTTTCTCTGCAGATTTGATAGCATAAATACGAAGTTTTGCTCTCATCACACAAATAAGTGAAATGGCAGAAAACGTATGTCAAATAAAATGCACAACATTACGTCCTTTTTACTTTTTGGAGGCTGTTTAAGAAAATGGCTTCATTAATTTTGACTGAATAAAAGGTTCCTTTAAGGGGTTTCAATAGGTGACATGAAAAATGTTAATACGAATGATCAAGACAATGGAGGTTAAAACTGTTTTGAAAATATGTTTCTTTTATAGATCTCAGCTGTTGGAAGAGTTACAGAATAAATATACGGTAGTGCTGACATTCAGTGCTGTTTCATCTTAGCAAAAGAGTTTTTAATAAAGAAAATTCTTTTCAAGGAATGCTTTCTGCAGCCAGTCTTCAAAAAGAGGTTTTCCCCCCTCCTAGTTTAATAAAATTAAAGTAATTTATGTCATATTGATATGTCGATATGTTTTTCAATAAACTTTTTCACAGAGATTTTTTTTAAATTCTCTTCACTTTAAAAATTATAATTATATGTCTTCCTCCCACTTTGAAAATGGCACAAGGTGCTCATTTGCAGAGCTCTACTGTTCAAATCTTCACTGAGAATAGAAATGTCATGACTCAGTTAACAATGCCTTATTATTCACATTGATCTTTTTTTATAGTGTTCTTTATCTCAAAAACATTGTAAATCAGATATCTTCCTCCCACTCTTTTGTTCATTTGCAAATTTTTATTATTCTAGTTTAAAAAAGCAATGGAGTGTCAAGAGTCAGTGTATATTGTTTATGTTCTTTTTTGCTTTAAAATTACTTTTAACTATAAAAAGTAAGATGTACAGCAGGAAAAAAAAAAGCTGGATTTAAAGATGCTTAAAAAAGAACTGAAGGGATCAGTGAGAATTTTATGTTGTTCGCTTACACGTTAGCGTTGTAACGGACTTTGCAAGAAGGGGAACCAAACATTTTATGAAAAGGTTTTTATGTGCTAATTCCACAGTCCCTATGGCATCAGACATCACCATCTGCATTAGACACCGGACATAATTCATGCTCTCAACGAACACAACGGCAAAATTCACAACTGCTTTTGTAGCGTGTTCACTGGCTGGTTTACAGGTGCCTGCCCAGAGACCTGCACTCTCCATCGCTCTGTGTCAGAGCTTGGCGCCGGGTCCTCAGGAGCCCTCGGCTGATAAAATCCAAGATAAATCACCGGGTTTTTGCAGGAACTTCACAGCTTTGGTATCAAGTGTTAACTGCAGCAGAAACGTAACCTCAGCTGGTCAACAGGCAATGCAGTCACTGAAACCCGTGTGCCAGGCTGTGGGATACAGCCGTGCGTCCTCCAGGAGATCTATGCCAGACCTCCCAGGGTTTGTTTCTAGATTGGATCTTCCAAATTCTCCTTCAGCCACTGTTTTCTTTCCTACCGAGTTTTTCTGTAGGTCTGTATTTATGTCCTGGCTGTTGTGACTGCATGAAATGGCCTCCATGAAATAAATCCATTATAGTAATTGGGGTTAGTCCAGAGAGCAGCAGCATCTCGTGGCATTTCATGTACTGCTTGCTGATAGGTTTTTCCTTTTTTCTTTTGCCTGTTTTGAACTAATTTACTCCAGTTTATGATCAGGGCATCCTGGCACCCTGTTGTTGCTCCAGCAGTTCTTGAAAGAGATCATCCCCTCTGAGGGTCTCCGAGAAGGCTATTTCTGAAGTTGAATTTAAGCCCTAGACTGGGTTTTTGGATCTTGTAGGTGGTGTGCGGCTCTATCACGTGAAACAGTCCTAAAAAGCTTTTGTAAAGAAAAATAAAACCTTCTTTCCATATTCTTTTGTTGCTTGCTTTCTTTCTGTTTCAAGGTTCCGCTCTCCTGACATTTTGCTAAAAGGGATAATTAAACAAACTCGGAGCAAGTAGGTCTCAAATTGAACCCACACAGAAAACACAGAGCCCCGTCCTTCCCCCTCCAAGTGGAGGGCTAAGCATCTATCTGTTTTTATTAATGCTAGTACTCACCCCAGCCACCACAGGGCCCTGCCAGTCCCTGACACCTCCCTGGGCCACAGGGATTTGGGATGAGCAGCCCCATTCAGAGCCCCCGAGGCCACCCAGCTGATGGGGCTGCATGGACACCCCGCCACGGGTGCTGGGGCAGGGACATCCCAGCGCTTGCGGGCAGCTGCTTGTTGTATTGCAGGGATAATTCGAAACTCTCAAATTCCCTTTATTCCTCACTGCAGAGTGGGAAGCTGGAGATTTTGATGCAGTATCTTATCTGAATTTTTCACGTTGTTTTCAAATTAAAGAAAAACTAAACCTTATTATTATTGTTATTATAGTCCTTGCCTTGACAGCGCTGCGGCATTAATTCAGTCTTCCTTCCTTGCTCTCACCCCATCATTGAGGTTAAGACTGTCTGCCAATATGATCAAGTTTCAGAAACAAAATTCTAACCAGAACAGAGTAGCCAGAAGTGGACAGGCCTTTATTTAATACGTTTGCACAGTAACTAAAGGTAGGTCTCACCCACGGACATGCTTGTGTAATTGCTCGCTCTGTTTAGTTTGGGAAATTTATAGATAATGTAAACCAGAAAATACTGAGTTTATTACAAAAGATTTTTTTTTTCCACATAAAACTCTGTGTCATTGAATTTAGAAAGCACATAAAATTCTCAGTTTTATTTTTGGTAAGCACTATCTATTGAAAAGTGAAAATATCAGAGGGATCTCTAGGCAGAATTTGTGAGCTTCCCAATGAAAAGACAGCACAGTGCCTTCCTTTCATGTCCCAAGGTCTTTGGCAACTGTGCCACTTTCTGAATGACACTGAAGGTATGTGCCAAGAGTTCATTCCCAAAGCAGGTATTATACGTGGTTATGGTCACAAAGATATCCTTGCACAGCATGAATGCCAGAGGAGCTCTGAGGCTGTCAGCATTTTGATTTGGTGGGGGGAAACACCATCAAAACCACATATATTCTTAAAATATACCCAAACAGTTTAAATGCTGTCAAACAGAGCGGCAAATCACAGAAGATGTAGCATTTCTCATAGGTGGTCCTTAAAGTTCTACTCCGGGTAAATTGGCATGTGATAATATATGACTACAAAAAAACACGTCTTCTAATAAGTTATAAAAGCTTTTCTTTGATTCAAATCCAGCGATGAGTGGCAATCTGTGAGAGTCTTATCCTTCTAGAGACTTTCCTAGCAAATACTTCCATTTTTTTCTCTCTCATCTGCACGTCATACTGGAAGACAACTGGGAGCTGGACTTGTGCACTATAGGAAACATTATTAATCTTATTACCATCTGAGCACCTCCCCAGGTGCTGCTGAGCAGCCTTTGCTGGACCGTGCTGGAAAAACCATTTATTTAGCTCCTCAAGGGCCTGGTCCAGTATCAGCAGATGTCAATGGAAAGACTTCCAGGGAGCTCAACAGATCAGGATCCCAAACAACCTCCAATATGGTAGCCTTCTCTAGGTTTCTTTGCTCTTTTCCTCAGAAAGAGTCATAGCCAAAGCAATTAGGAATATCTGAAGTAGGAGATGTATCACGCTATACATCTTTTCACAAAACATCTTTTTCCTGGGGGACGCCGAAGTTGCAGAACATCTATTCTGGGGGCACACAGATGACACCCAATGTTTCTTAATTATGTAATAAGTACTTTTAGGACGGTGTAGTCTTGCCATCTCTGGCAAAGGCAAACATGGTAACTGTTCTGCTCACAGTATTAAATACACTTCTCTTGCTATGCAGTGGAAGGATGTGTTTAAACTCGCAGTCTATCACTATTCCTGGATAGTGTAGGAGAGTCCAGGAACACTCAAGATGTCTTTTCCTGTGTATATTAACTTGCTGAGAACAAAATAGTGTTCTTAGAAAACATGAGTCTTACAGCAGAAGAAAGTTTCCTTCATGACTGTGCTACAAAGGTTTCCCAACAGCTGCTTGTTCATTTGGGTGCATGAAATATTAGGTTCAGCCTGCTCACAAGTGCAAACACGTAATTTCTTCTCACTGTGGCACCTTCACTGTGGTCATTTCCACCTGGCTTTGTAAAGTTGGCAAGTGCAGTACTAGCACAATGTCTTCATTGTACGAGCTGTCAGAGGAGAGCTGCGGAGTTCCTGCGACCTCGGTGAAATGCCAGCCTCCCCCCAACGCCAGCTGTTTGTCCTGCCTTGCAAGGAACCACAAGGAACCCAAAGAGTTTTGCTGGTGTCCGATGTGAGTGGTGAACACCAGCGGCTTCAGGTGTTGCTAGGTGGTAGGTCAGCACACCCAGGGATCAAAGGGTTGGTTGGGCGACCTTCAGCACACTGAGCTCGCCAAAGCCCCCAGAGCAAAACCCCTCGTCTGCCCAAGCAGGGGGGTGGGTGAGAACTCAACCCTGCTCTCAACACTTCCTCACATCAAAACTTTCATGGAAGCTTTTGCTCACGGCTCAGGTGTACAACCCCTTCCAAGCAAGGAGGTCACAGCCCAGGCCCTCAGAGGAAAAAGTGAGTGTCAATGAAATGGAAGAGGTGTCACTGTTTTAACACTGAGATTAGGCAAAATCTAACCCCCATTAATCCTTCAGAGCAGGGCCTCTGGTTTGTTCTTTTTTCAATCTATTCTGTATTCAAAGCAAGTACATTTTTTCTGTCACTATACCGCTATTGTTAACAACTATAAATGTATTAAAAACACAGGGGCATTTTAGTATGTGTATTGTGCATAAGAAATATTGTTACATGACAAGCTCCAATTGGCAAGTGAAAAGAGGTTTTATTGAAGGAAATAGCAGTAGCAAACAGTGAACTATGCAGAATAATGGTAATTGTTCCTTTAACATTGGCAGCGCGCGTTCACTTAATATGACTGCTCCTCTGTCTCTGCCTCATCCAGACCCAGAGGACCTGTTAGACAAGCAGGCAGCCACCTCTCTCTGGGATCAAGCTGTCAATGCAAACTTGCTTTCTTTCTATTTCTCGGAGCTAAGCTATACCCCCAGAGCTCCCGAAGCTTTTCCTGAGTGAAAGCTTTAAAAAAGCTCCATTCTAAATTACATCACACGAGCTGTTCTCTTCAGACTGACAGAACAAAAGCGGGGAGGGGGGGGAGAAATGCCAAAAGTACCATCTGAATGACTTCTGAGTTGCACAAAACGATTTACCTCCTCATGCTTTATCAGAGCAGACTAGTTGTCTTGACCTTGCCTACCAAACCCCCAGCAGTGTCCCCTAACTAGCAGAGAAAGTTTTCATTGTCTGTGTTCGCAATACAAAGAAATACAGAGCTGTTGGGTGCAGGCTTTTTGCTTGCAACAGTGGGGTCTTGGATGCCCCATTAAGAAAGGTCCTAATGGGGGCATGGTGCTTTCTAAACTTTTTTAGATGACATGGTCTCTAACACAGCCAGTTCATTGCTACCGGTAGAGACCAGCCTGTGGGTGCTGCAGAGCCTGGTGTGCTCGCCCTTTAATCAGGGACATCCCAATTAATGGTCATGGTGAAGACTGCTGAGGGCCACTGGCAAAATCTGAGAGGTCTCTCAGGTTGGCTCCAGCTGGGACTCTCCAATTAAAGGTCATCAGCAGAAGTGAAGGGAGCAGATAAGCATTACCAACTTCTGTTGGGGTTGAATAGGAAGAAGATATTGGCCTATCTCCCCTTTCCAAAGGCTTTCAGGTGGTACCAATTGGTTGGAGAACCCACACTCAGCAAAACATCCTCAGCTGGGAAGGGAGGCGGCCATAGGCCTTTCTCCTTCTTCAGCAGATAAATAAAGGTAAGAAGAAGAAAGCAACATTATGGCTGCTCTCCAGGTAAGGGTGGAATCAGGGGCCTTTGTAGGTGACTAGGTGTCAGTTTGGGGGTTGCCTGATCCCAAAGTAATCTACTGAGATCCTGCAAATAGAAATGAGCAGGTTCTGAGTGGCTCATAGGCTGGCCCTTTTGGGATTCTTACTCAATTTTCATAAGAAAGTGGTTGCGTGGTTAAGAGCTTGTTATCCTCATAGTCAAAAACTTGTAGGCTTAGCCCACAGCACTTGTTCTGCTGTTTTGAGTAAACCTTAAAGTGTTTAAGTCATTAATATAAAGAATAGTCTCATTTTAAACATGGCCTGAAATCTGAAACAGATAATGGGCTAGTACTAAGGCAAAAAATATTACTCACTGTCCCCATAGGATTAGAATAATTGACCTTGTTTTCTTGCATGAAAGGGGCAACTTCGGTAGCTGCAAAGATATGGAGCCATGCCCTACATACTGTGGGGAGAAGGAGCTGAGAAGGTGGGGGACTTACCTGAGCCTCCAAGGGGATGTAGGATGGGGCTGTCCAGTTCTGGAAAACAAGAATGGAAGAGGAAGGCTTGACTAAGCAGGAAAAGCTCCTCAGCTGGTGAGGTAGCTTTGTTGTCCCCCATAGGCTCCAATGTTTTGTAAACTGCTCAAAACAGTATTGTTATCACAGGAAAGAGAACAGTCAAGGTGCTGGGGCTGGAGACTTAGTTTCCTTATTAACTTCACAAATATGGAAAAAAATAGATATTAATAGAAGCTGGGATATACCTCTTCCCCTTAGGGATCCGGTGCCCTCTGGCTCTCATTGAGATGATTTCTTCCCCCCCCGGGGACGCAGCCAGTTTTCCTGTGGTCAACACAACTTGTCTTGCACAGAAGAGCAGAGACTGCCCGACCATCCTGATTCACTGGTGCAGCGTTCATCCCTGAGTTGCTGGTGAGTAAAGCTTACATTTTTTTGCTATGCCTTTCTGGTGGCTCATGTCTGAGTTGTCTTCGTGTACCTGATCAGCGAAATGGCTCTGCCTTGATCCATAAGGGACCATTGTAATGCCCATTAAAGCTGATGGAAATGCTTGGCTTCAGGGCATACTATATCAGGTGTTGTATCTGCTTCCTACGCCAAATCGTGAAAATCTTAATTAGGCAAAATCTTCATTAAAATAATTTCAACCGAGGAAAACACTGGTAATAAACCTGAATACAGACCTCATCACTGTGTGCTTCATCGCATCCCTGTTCCTGCCACTGGTACATATGAAGATGCTGGTCTTTCAGTTTTTGAAGCTAGCAGAGTAAGTTATTCAACATAACCACTGTAATACACGCAGCCTAGTTTTCTGGACCATGGTTTTAGGATATGCTGGGGGTTCAAGTTTAGCTCACCCATCTTTATTTTTCTGTTGCAGCATGGCAATACTTGCTATGCTTTAGGTATATTGAAGCTTTGCAGTGCCTTTCACCACTGTGGTATCTGAGTATCTCAAAAATGACGGCAAAGCAGAAAATTTCATGGTGTTTGTAGCATTACACACTTCTCGTTTGCTTGGTGGGGAAGACATAGATCTTATCTAAATGACTGAATACTTGGGTGGCGTTGTGATCCCACTGGATGTGGGATTTTGTGCCGTACAGGTCACTCAAAGAATGTTCTGCATTTTTTCAGTATATGTTCTGCAGTTTTTTTTCAGTAAATCTGGATTTGGGTGCAAATTGTGGAAAAAATGCTAGCCTACCTTGTAAATTTGAAGTTGTGCTTGTAACAGTGGCAACCAGAAGCTTGCTTGCTTATCAAATGAGGAAAATATGATCTGGAAATAACTTTCAGACATCAGGCAGGGTACCATGGTCCTATTTCCAGGCTCTTGATTCAAGCACAGCTGGCGTCTCAGCAGGACAGCAGCAAAGCTCCCCATGGCATGGGGACAAGTGTGCTTGTAGGCGAAGGCTTGTGAGTCTCTGACAGTAACACAAGCAAGACCTGGAGTCCCTGGGGCACTGTGTGGCTGAGAAGAGATTAATTTGCTTATGCCACTGCGCAGACCACACTACCCTCCACTCCTACCCTGCAGTGATTCATGTCCTGTATTCCTCTGCCTGGTACGCTGCTACGTGCTTTGGGGATGTACATTGTGAATTACTTGCTCTCATCTGGACCAAGGTCCAGAAAGCTTACTTAAAAACCTGTAGATAACTCTTCTCCCTTTTCTTCTACAAGTATGTGTAAGCCAAGCTTTATGGTCTCTTTGAACTTTACTAAAAAGAGAACACAAACATTTGCCTCTTCCCATGTGTCTGTTTCAAGCCATGACTGTTCTGGAAGTGTGATTTGTTTACATCTTTCCATAACAAATGACAATGGTTAAGGTTGCATCTCTGCCAACCTCTTTCAAAGTGGTTTCAAGTAGTTTACTTAAAGGGATTATTTCATCTGCCACAGCATTTGAGGCAGCTCTGAGGTAGTGTCTAGCTTGCACAGAACAAGACCACTAAACATCAGCTTGAGGTAGGAAATTTAAGGTCCAACAGACAGTAGGATCACAAGAGCATAGAGTGATAGTTTCAAAGTGTGCTGCACCTGAAGAAAAAAGAAATTGCTTGACTTTTCCTTTCCTGATAGTAGCAGAAAGACTGGAAAAGGCTAGCAACAGCAACTACCTGTTGGAGGTGATGACTGCTTAAATCCTGGCTGTCCCTCAGTGGTGCTTGCAGTAACCACTTAATTCTCTTGTGCCTCAAATAATCCCCTACAAAGCGGGGACATGTATAGTTCCTGATAACACATGATTGTTTAGGTGCTGAAGTCATGTCTGTAAGTTAATATACGCTCTGTAAATGCAGTTGTCAATGTCTTGTGGTTGCTTTGTTCAGCTTCTGAGAGAGTCTTAATTTTTTATGCAGTGAGCTTCTACAGGTATTACAGCTTATGGTCACTAGTTAGCTACAGCATGAGGGTCAAACTTTGAAAACTGTAGTTTTTTTCCAGCCTGTAGGTTTCCTCCCCCTTCAAGTCTGTTTTCTACTCTTGCCAGTACCCTGCCTTCTGTTTAAAGGCATTAGTAATACCAAATAAAGCTAAAGATGCTCGTTATAACAACTAAGTTGTTTCCTTTTTAATCAGAGCACATGCTCATGCCAAGTTTGGCACGAAGAATCTGTGTATGTGTCTGGTTTAGGGTGCAGTAAGCTGATCGTTTGTTAGAAGACTAGTGCATTTCATAAACTTTTGCTTTTCGTTGTACAATTTACTGGGAGGTTGGTATGAGCATTGGTAATCTAATCTTTGCTTGGCTGGAGGTGGTGGAAATACAAAGAATGGGAAACAAAAGGCTATTTCCATGTGTGCTGAATTGTGGTTTGGTGGCAGCAATTGTCTTGTAGCTAAGTAGCCATCAAAACCTTATTTGGGGTGGCAATAAACTTAAAAAAATCTTCAGAAAATATATCAGTTTTCAAAGAGCAAAGAAAGATGCAGCAATTATTGTGACACAGGTTTGCAGTCTGTTTCCGATTATCCTTTTGGCTGGAGAGCAGGGGTTTCTAATTGTAAGGTTAAGGAATCCTTTTTATCTATCTCTTGCCTCCTAATCCTATGCTAGACAGTATTGTTTTCTGTGCCTTTTGTCTTCTGGGGAAGGAGACAATCTCTGGCTCATGCAAACATCTTGTTAAAGTCTGCCGAGGATTAGGGGGTGTGACAGTTTTCTTGCTGAGCCTTTTTATTGGGGATTTTTATGCCTGCTTTTCTGGGAGGTCTTTGAAATGTCTTTTATGTAGCAATCATTTCACTCTTTCTTTGTTGTCTCAAATGTTGAGGCTGTATTCTTCTCATCTGTTCCTGTTTATATTCCATACTAGCTGGTCATAACAGTTTAGCTTGAAACTATCATCGCGCCGTGTGCTTCTGAATTGCAGGAGCGCTGTTCACTGCTCTAGGACAATGGCAAGTTTGAGCTTTATTTCAGGGCTTCTGAAGCTTTAGCATGGTTGTTTGGTATGAAATGCTGTTAAAGAGGTTCTAGATGAAAAATAATAACCTAGGAGTTGGACACTTCCAGTGTCCACAGGCACTTAAAAATGTTCCTGCTATGAGGTTCCCCCTTAGAGTGGAGTTCATTACCAGCTGTTTGGTACGATAGGTGCTCAGTCTGGTCTAAACGCCTGCAATAACAAACGGAAGAGACAAGCCCGCCCTGCTGGCAAGTCATCCCATCTTGGCAGAAGGGTTGAAGCCAGGGAAAAAATTGCTCTTTGGAAGACTTGTCCCTGTTCTCAACCCCTGCAGTTACCTACAGACAAAATATAGGTAACGACCTGCACCAGAAACCAAACTTCTAGGTAACTGAAGTTAGAAAATACAAAGACTAACCCTGGCCAAAGAAATGAAAGAACTTATCTTTTCCAAGTTTTTCCAAATTTCTTGTGAAATTTCACACTTCAGTTTCAGAAAGCTGTGGGGTTGGTAAAGGTACTTAAGGACAGATAAAACACAAGATTTTGCTTCCTGAAGTTTTTATTAAATCAATGTTTCTATATTTTGAGTGGCTATCTTAAGGCAAATGGACTTCTCGTCTCACTTTTAATGAGATGGTAAGCACATTATTGCCAGTTTCCCACAGTGCTTATTTCTGATGCTGTGTACACTCGGATACCAGCTGGGGAGATCCCAGGTTCAATGCTAAGTAAGAAGCCAGGGTTATGCAGCCTTGATGAAAATGAAGGTATCAGAGGCATGTTTCTGAGACATTTGTATGGAAAAACTGGTTGCGTCACCTCCGCCTTAAGAAGATTAAGGTAAAAATTGTGGGGTTTGTGAAGTCATTACTAAAACTGACTAATGTGCACAAGATGCTGTTTCAATTTTTTAATCTATCTAAACCCTTATTTATTTCACTAAAGAGTGTATTGTATCTTCACAGAGGAAGAAGCTACCAGCTTAGATGTTTATCTTTTGCGTCAATAAATACCTTCCTAAAAGCTGCGTTTTCTCTCCCTATCAAAAATTTGCCCCATGTAACACAGCATTTCCGCCTGCCTTTGCTTGCAGCCTCTCTAGCCTAATTTTTAGTGTCTAAAGCCATATATATCGTTCCATTTCACACTCAACCACAAAATCCACTCTTCCAGATATGACCTCAGTTTATTTTATGTTGCATGTCTTTTTCTTAAAGTATTTTATACATAGCATAATATGCAATGATACGGCACTGATGTTTATCAAAATTGTTTCACACTATACTTATTTCGATTCCTGTCTTTTTGGATCAAGTACAATACAGCTGCAGATTAATACCACCTTTTAAAATAGGTTTAATGTGTTTATTTTCTTAACACATTCACTCCATCCACTAACTTGTTATATGGATTATATTCAATGGGAATCTTGTGGGACTATCAAAGGGCATTTATTTTCTATTGAAATAACAATTAAGATAACATGCAAACTAATACAGTAATCAAATAAACCTGGCAAATAACAAAAACTTTTTTAAAGCTGCAGAGGCACGCTAACAAATCTATTTGATCAATATATGGGATGTGAAAAAAGAGGAGACAAGATTGACTGATGAATAAAATGGAACTGACACAAATAGGCTGACAGCCAGTCGCAAGTCTCTTTAGGGCAAATGCAATTAACTTAGAATAATAGACTCAAATTTGATGGTTAGAAATGCATTTTTATTAACAATCACAGCCTGAATCATTATGCACTCTTATGAATAAAATTGTAGTTATCCTGAAAGTCTGTGTATATGTGTATGCATGTACATACAAAAAAGCCTTGTTGAAGGAGAGCGTTATTTTTGTGACAGAATAGATGTACGAGATTTAAAATATAAAGCATACACAAGTATAAATCTAAATATTCAAACCAGCAATGTAAAAATCACATATGTGGTGTGCTAGTGTTAATGATAAAGGCAATAAGCATCGGTCCCAGGACTGCTTGTTCTTTTGGGATGTGAAATTGCAATCAGGGATTTACAGATTTCATTCTGAGGCAGAGAAGTCATTACTAGAAACATAAGCTCATTCTCTTTACTTTAATAGCTATTTTAAATCATTCATTTAGAAAATACATTAACTGTTTATTGTATAGGCAGTACACTTCTATTGGTATTCCATTTTCATGCCTTTTTATAATCCTTTTTAACAAATTATTTTATTAAAAGAAGATTAGAATTAGCAAAAGGATTCTACCAGTTTTTGAAAATTCTACTCTTGAAGAAGGATATTTCCCATTATTAACAGGTATGCAGTATTAAAACTTTAAAGGGAGGGAAGATATTCAATTGCTAATGTGTCCTTTTTCTTTTGACCTTCATTGCGGAGGCTGATTGCTATTTGTAAATTACTTTCAAAATTACTAATCTCATTTAATTTCTGAATAAATACATAATCTTCTCTTTTTTTCCACAAAAAATCCTTGGGATTTAGATATGAAAAGAGCTGTCTGTAGGATATGTTATGGTGCAGATGTCTCTTATTTGTGGGAAACGATAAAATACACCACTTAATGCGGAGAAACTCTACATGGTATTAGGGAAGTATAACACGAATATGGAACCATGATACCTGCAATGCTTGGTGCTGAAATATCTTGAGGAAAAAGGTGTAATGGTAGGAAGTAAAACTGCACTGGAAATGATTTAAATCTAGTGTTCTCCAGCTCAGCGTCCTTGGTGGACCACTGGCTGGCCAGGGACAGGATAGCAGCAAAACATGGTGCTCTGTAGCTGCCTATAGCATGAAGAAGCTGGTGTAAAACGTCATTGTGGTTCTCAGACAGTTTCTGGGGTTGCTGAGCTCGATCCAAGAAGAAACCACACTTGGTTTTCTCCACTTTGAAGGTGGTTTTAATCCTCCCTGTCTCTCAGAAGTGAGAAGTGCGCAGATATAGTGGGAAAGCAGACTGTCTAGTGCTTGGTAGGGGAGAGGCCCCTGAAACCATTGAGAACCAGGATAGCATGTGGCTGGGGAACAGTTTTTTCTGGTAAACACCTGATGTCTGGGGAATTTGTAGGTTGCCATTTTGGTTTTCTGCCTTGAATTAGCCCTGAAGTCATTGCCATGAGGGGAAAACTGAAGAACTCCAACGGTTGCTGGAGACTTTCCATCCATTTCTTTTTTTTTTTTCCTCCTTTCCTAATCTATTCTAGATATTCACAGCAGCCCACCACAACAGTTCCTGAGCTGGCTTCTTGAATAGCTGGTATTGCCTAATCTTGGAGATAAGATGGATGGATCTCACATGTTGTTCTAGCACCACCAAATCTGGTGTGTGCCTAAAAAGGGAATAAACCTGTTGAGTCTCACAGTTGTTTTACTTTGACACAGAAATTGTTGCAAAATGCTCAGACTTGGACTGCTAAAGACTTCTCACAGGTCTACATTTGGTGTAGAGGGAGTTTGAGTAGTCAAATTTATGTTATCTATTCAATTCCTCCTTACCGTGTCTGTAGATGTGTCACTGGAGACTGATGGTAGAAAAGTTACTTCTTGGATGTGATGCCAGAAAAAGAGTATGTGCTCTTTTATGACCACAGTTACTTAGTGTTTTAAATGAGAAACAGGTCTTAAAATAACTTAGATGAAAGGTTTAGTAGGTAAACAGACTAAGGAAGAAAGACCAGATATCGGCTGATTTAAACGGAGGCAGCTTCTTTGTAGTCAATGCACAACTAGTATAGGGGCTGGGGCTGCGGGCTCCGTTCTTCCATCTTGTTGGTTTTAGGCCAGTGAAATACTGCTGAACTTCACACAATGTTTCCTGATGTGTGGTGATGTAAGAGAAAGGAGGCTCAGGCCCTGCTTGATGATAGACTAATTCTCCACTGATGTAATCATCCAACCAGAGCAAGAATGACTCACTCCATCCATAAATATCTTGGGGCCTGCTTCTGGTCACGCTTAAATCTGTTCACACCAACCTCATCTCACTCGCTTGAATGGGCTTACTCCTGACTTAGAATGATACACGTAAGAGAAAACACAGGCCCTTAAAAATCAAATCATAATTAGTTTCCCTTAATAGCTGCTCTATTAAAAAAATTCAGATCTTCCAAAAAAAAAAGTATTAGAAAGCAAAAGAAGATGCTTTTAAGTGCATTAGTTTTTTTTTCTTAACCCAGCAGTAGTAGACTTGGTGATATATCTTACTTACAATATGTTTCTATTGGCATTCAAATTCCATATTTTTATATTCCCTCTTCAGAAGTTTATTTCATTAAAAGAAGGTTAGAACTAACAAAATGAACTTCCATATTTTGAAAATGCTTATCCTGAAAAGGATATTTCTCCCCAGCACCTCCATCTTAAACCTGTTCAAGTTCAGAACTCTGGTTTCACCATTTCATGCTCTCAAAAATATTAAAAGATTCAATTCCCCATTGGTTTACACTTTCCTTGCTTTCTACCTTCTACAAATATGGCTTGGCCAGGATGTTCTCGATGAAACAAAAATACTTTTGCTTTACTTTCTGTTCACCTCATCCTCAAGCAGGTGCCAGGCAATCTGCAGTAGCTGTTCTGCTACCTGAGAAACGTTCATATATAGAAACACCAGGCCAGCCCCTGTTGTCGCAGCATGGGGAGCCAAAAATAGATGACATGAGAACATATTTCTTCCCATGAAGATTTCTGCAGCTACGTGATATCTTCAGATAAGCAGGTTTTAGTGGTAGAAAAGAATAGTGTTGGATTGGAGAATCTAGATGCTTTTATAATATAAAAATAGTCTCCATAATATATGTTTTATTAGACAGGGATAGATAGACATATTTGAATATTTCTTTCCCCCAGTGATGAAGAGTTGTGCAAACAACTGGTCCTCTGTGTCAGGTGTATGCCAATTCCTCCTATTAGCATGATTGAAAAGTCACAAAAAGTGAATTGTTTACAAAAGCCGCATTTGTAACTTATTTAATTGCACAGCATTGGTTTCCTGTGTGATTCAAGACTATCCTGAAGGCTGAGTTGCACTAGACATCAAGTTGCGTTAGTGCCACTGGCACAGGGGAAGATGGTATATCTTAAAGGTGAGGAATGATGACAAAAAGTGTTACAGATGATTCATCCGGAAAGGACTCCCTAGTTCAGCTAGCCCGAGCCTGCATGACACGAAAATATCTGTAGGCTAATCCCTTAGGTGTTTTCCCTCTCATTTTCTCTTGACACCATCAAGTGACAGTGCCTGAAAAGCTTCCTGGGGCAGAGAATTGCCTAATTGTCCTTGCTTGGAAGATAGTTCCCTACCATTCAAGCTATATTTTCTTATTTTCCCAAATAAGTATAAGGGCAGGCATCCTGCTGTGGAAGCCGAAAGAAACTTAATGGGGTAAGTAACTCCAAGTGGAGTAAAGCAGTCCACACTGCAGGTTTTTCAGAACTTGATTTTTCTGGAATAATTTGTTTCCTCTCTGATCTTGGTGGCGCTAATTACGCTTTTCTTCAAAATAAAGGGTCACATTTTGTTCTCTCATGTGGGTTTTTATTAAACCAAATTGCTCTTAAAGACACCAAGGCAATTGCCTTTTCAGTTAGGACCTAAATTTGCTAAGGTTTGATAGGTATTTTATTTATAATAGGCAGTGTCAGTGATGATAGAGCAAGGGATTGGTTCTGCATCGGTTTTTATGGCAGTGCTAATAAAGTTCTCTGGCTCCCAGATAACATCTAACAGGCCCTATACTGCAGCGCAAAATTATGGTTAAGACTCAGCTGGTAGTTACTGTCCAGTAAGTGTTCGATATATTTTAGTAGGGTGTTAGTAAAAGTTAACTCTAGTCACTGGTGATTTCTGCCATGGCCAAAAATCTGTCAAACTAGATGCTCAGTGCACATACTCTTGAAATGCTCTTGTCCCTAAAAACTTGAGGTCTACATAGGTAGCTGAATTGGGATGATTTTACAGATGATAAGCTGCAGTGTGGACACAGGTTTGGGGTTTGTTTTTTTTTCCCCTAAAGAACATAAAGGCAGCCTAGGAATAGCCAGGTATGAAACTTTGTTATTTTGAGGGTTAAATAGATAGTAAAAAGCATATTTTTCTCCAGTTTTAAATAGGCTTTATCCTCTATATTTCTCAAAAATCCTTCATTTTCTTCTGTAATCAGGGAGACAACCACATTGATACAGAGCTGGAAAGCCACCTAAAAAGTGTGTCTTTTTAATTCCTTTAGGTTCAGTTTGAACTCTTCATAGAAGAACACTTATGTAATTTCAGTGAAACTTCTAATGTTCCCAAGAGAAGGTGAATTGGTGAGGGTTACCGTTATGCTTCTCTTCAAACAATCTCTCCCAAAATATTAAGGAAGGAAAACCACGAAATCGCCCTAAAATGTCAAAAAAACACCTACATAAAGTGTTACTTTCTTGTGAAACTAAGCAGAACTGTAACTACCTTGGAATTCAGAGTAGTCCATAGAGTTTCGGGATTTTTTTTTTTTGGGGGGGGGGGGGGGGGGGAGCAGCTAGTCCAGTACAACTATCGTGTCTGACCAGAGCTCATAGAACCGTCCTCAGTAATTTTTCCTTCAGAGGGGTTTATTCTTTGTGCATCAGTGAATGCGGTCAGACCCCACTGACTATCACCAGAGGCCCCCATCTTTAAAGCTAGGTGCTGCTCCCTGAAAGCCAAAGGGAGTTTTGCCATCGACTTTGATGAAAGTAGGAACAAGCCCTTTACTTGCAACTTAAAGCAAGTAGGTTAGAATTATGAAGAATGATTATTTAAAATAGCAATGATGTAATATCAGTGTCAATTCCATTATTTTAACAGATGTAAATTTGCTCTGCTCTTGAACTCTGAATTTTAATGGCAATATTAAAGAGATACTATTAAGACTACTTAAAAGAACTATTTGTAAAACGTGTCTCCAGTTAGGGGGGGAAAAGTTTAAATTGCTTTTTTATTCAGTCTGCACAATTATTTATTTGAATGGGTTTGTATATTACAAATTAATATGTATTAGAAGCTGAAAAGATGACACAATAATTCCAGTAGTCACTGGATATGGGAGAGCTTGCACTATTTAGACAAAGCAGATAGGCTTCTTAACCAACCATAGCTTAGGTAGCCTTCACTATAGGGCAAATAAGGATTTTATGATGTACATTATGGACAATATAGATGAAGTAGTTGAAAATCAGCTGTCTAAAGAACTTTAGGGTAAACTTACGTACATTCCAAGGCAACTTCCATGTCAATAACTCCAGTGTTGTACCTGGCTGATGATGACTACTGTCACTTTCCTGGCAGTCAAAGGGAAATGAGGATTTGGAGGTACTCTACAGGATCTAGTCCTAATTTTACGCTCAATCTGCATTCCCATGGGACACCGATGGGAGAAGCAGGTCAGTGTGGCCAGTCCTGGAAACAGACGTCTTAAAACTTATGTACAAGGCTGTTAAGATCTGCTGTCTCAAAGGTGTATTTTCTGGAGGGAAAATTTAGTTGTTTTAAAACCAATTCTAGGGCCACAGTCCAGAGCTCATAAAATTAAATGGAAGATTTTGAGCAGGCTGGCATTGTACAAACTAGGTTATCACAGGCCAAAAAAGGTGCTGCCACTTGGGTTTGGTTTTTTTTTTTTGGAAGAGCAATAAAATATACTAGAAAATGAGACTGAAAATCAGGGAAAGCCAGATTCTAATAATTCAGTACTGCCTTAATTAATACTGAATAATTCAGTATTAAGGACTTGACCTTTCTGTCAGTGCCAGTCCTTTGTGATCTTTACCTCGTCTACAGCTACTAACTTTGGGTGTTAAGTCTTTTTTTTCTGTTTGTTTCTTGGAAATATGCAGAGCTCATCTTCGTTAAGAAGTGCTGGGCACTGGCAACCACAGCCAAGGGTCTCAGCTACCCAGAAAGCTGGATATTTAGAATGTCTAAGTATTATGTATATCCAATATATATCTAATTTAGTATTGGGTATAAAATTTACTTTGTTACTGTCTCAATCAGTAGGATGCCTCAGTTCCTCAAGTGGTGGCATAGGGGAACGTGAAACAAGCCTGCAAAGTTGGGATCTGAACTGTTCTGAAGTTTAAAAAGGCTCTGGGCTGAGTTTTCACTTGGCTTGCTGTAGAGCATGTTCCTGTCCCGATGCCCAAATTTAGGAAATAACTTCATACTCCTATGTAATTATTTAATCTCAACTCCTAGTAATCACCTTCGTGGAACAAATAGGCTGGTTTAGTGGTTAATGGCTAAAAAGCATTTAAGACTATCAGACGAAAAGTAAAAATTTGTCATATTTTTTACCTGATTAGGAAAAATAAATATGAAGTGTCTGAGTGGAGCTGGACACTGAATCATTTGACCTAGCAATTGTTTCCTCTAAGTATTTGAGCACAGTCTGAGAATGCCTTCTTGGAAGTATTCAGTTTTGATCCAAGAAGAAACGTCTCTTTCCATTAGTTTTTATTTCCCCCTCTTGCTGCAGACAAACCAGAATATTACAAAGGGCAAAGCCATGAAACTTTCTCTAACTTTCCCTCGGGGGAGAAAGCAGGCTTTTTCATCTTAAAATGACAGTCGTTCAGTTGTGCAAAAAATGCCTTTCATTTCTGTAAAAGCCACCACGTTGAAAAATCTAAGCTGAACTATTGTGGCAGGAGAGAAGGTGAGGGTGTATTTGACTGTAGCGTACTTGTGTAAACTCGCATACAGCTAGATTTAGACATCACTGTGTACAAATACAGTCTCCGTGGGCAGAGAACGCTTTTTTCTTTCAATGGAAGCACTGCCTGACTAACGTTTTCTGTTGTTATCTCTGGATATAGCAAGATTTACTATGTTATGCGACAAACCATAGCAGTTAGCTGCTCAAAGCACAACTTCTTGGCCACCGGGTCACCATGGTTTTGACACAACTGGCCCAGAGCAGAGTGCTCAGCGCAGCCTGTTTGTAGCACAGTTGACCAAAGCAACTAGAGCTCAGCGTAAAGTTTTAAAGCAGAGCCAAATGCAGCCTAACAGGCAAGCTTGGAAGAGATCCCCTGCCAGAATTCAAACCCCGTTCTGCTGGTCTACTTGTAACTAACTGGTACAGTCTACACAGTGCTCTTGAGATTAATAAATATATAATCCCATAACCCACAGTCCATTACCACAGTGTTTGAAACATTTCCCATTAACAAAACACAGTTCATGCAGGTAAAAATATCAATGTGTCTCATTAGAGAGGAAAAAAAATGGAAAATATGTATTATATTAAAGCTAAGTTTTGCGCTCTTGTGCAAAGTTTGGGGGGGGGGGAACTGTATTTCTCCAGGTGGTCTCAAGTGGAGGGAAGGATACCATTTCTTGGCTACAGCAGCAATTAGAAAGAAGGCAACACTATACCCAAGATGTGTCCTTTAATCTAGGCCAAGGCATTCTTCATCTTCTATCAGAAGCAGTTTTGGCAACATGCCGAAGCACAAGCCTAACATCAAGCATATGAGTAATCCTAGTGACTCTGCTCTTGAAGTCTTGGTCAAAAGAATCATATCCCATGTTTGCTTTTGTCAGCGTTTCAGGTTGCACAGCAACCCATACAGTCCTGTGTTCTGATTTTCTTCAGCAATAATAAAGAACTTGTGTGTGACAAAGAGACGAAGGTAGGGCTAAAGTATGGGCGGATTGAACCCTTGGGAAAAATAATACAAGAAAACTGTATATGATGAATACATACATTGCAGACCCATGACACGAAAAGCAAGCAGGCCAAACCACTTGAACCTTTGTGCAATAAAACCTTTTCTTACCATTTTATAGTAATTCTTGACTAAAATCAGTACTACAGAATACTGTGGGTGGAAATGGAAGAGGAACGCTGACGTTAGTAATGTCAATGAGCAGCTCAGTCAATCTCTAGGCCTCAGTTGTTGACCCTCTGTTGAACCAGCTTATGTCTGGGCACAGCAAAGCAGACCTTCAGTTTGTGTATCGGGTCTGGAAGGGAGCTCAGTAGTTACTAGATGCTCTGCCTGAGAGAGGAGATTCAAATGGACTAAATTCCTTTTATTCATGTGAGTAGATAAACAGCTCTTACCTTCTCTTTCACTCCTTGGGTTGGAATAATCAAACCCATAATTCAGTGGGAATTTTTTTTATGGAAGCAGCTCTATTTGGTATAGATTTGTAGAATTGTGTACACCATTTCTTGGATAAATGCAAGCATGTAGAGGATCCCAACAGGTTTCCTTCCATGCTTTGGGACATCTTGGGTAAAACCTGGTGTATCAGTTTCTACCTGGGATATTTCCTTTCACTGTTAATGTAGTGTTTCTGGAAAGTTCTATAAACTAGGGGAAAAAAAAAATAGCCAAAGAAATTAGAAGCTTGGAATGGGAGGTCTGTTGGTTTTCTGCTCTCATAAATTGCCTGCAAAACACACGTGGCCCTTAAAGGGCCGTGTTGGGGGCAGAATTCCCCTGGCAGCGCAGCACCACATGTTTCTGCTAGCCCATGCACTCCGCGCAGCTGCACAATGTATCACATAACGCCGACAACGGCGAGCACGCTAGCTTGCCATTCCAGTGGGGCCCCAAAAGCTGTAAATAGCAATAGGCAAGAGAACTCTGAGATGCAGCACTCGCTTGAGCCAACTGCCCAGGGCTTGTACTCAATGCATGACACTTGACAGGCGGCCATGCCTGGCCCAAGGCACTTAGTTTGTCCCAGGTTCTTGCCCTGGTTGCGTACTCTGGTCTTGAGGCCAGAGCCTGGGCGGTAGCCAGCTTGGCTACAAAGTTGCTACGGCTTGGCTGGGGGCTGAGGAAGCGCTGTGGCCCACAGACCGAAGGCCACACTCCTCCTAGGGCGCTGAGAATAATTGAGGCTCCAAATCCTCTTGCTGACAACAAACTGAAAAATCTTTCTGTGGGCAGCTAAGATTTTACTGTTAATCTAGTTAATGTTTTAACAGTCCAAATTCTTTATTTGAGAAAAGCCTTGATTATATAGTCAGGACTGTTGTTGTGCAATCCGCACCTAACCTTCCCAGTACCTACCCCCTTTATGTGGTGGTGTGCTCACCCTACCCATGGAGTCATCCCACCACCGGATGATGTCCTATCCCACGTGATGTCCTGAAGCTCCTGCTGTGTTTCCACCTTGTTTGTCTTTCCCTGTCTCTCGGTAGGCCAGGTAATGCCTACACAGGGATCCAAAACAGACGAGGGCACCTCTCTAGAGCCAGCAGGGCCACCCAGCTGGGGGTGTGTGACCTTGAGTAACTTGCCTGTCAGGTCAGCAGGAGAGCGTGAAGAAGCAATGTTGAGCACTGTGCTGTGACAGTGCAAGGGCAGTAATAATAGGGTGTTTTCTCCTGTCTGTCGCTTTGCCTCCATCCTTTCTCAAGCACTTCAGGAAGTTACACGTGAATCAGTGCCGTGTTGCCAGTAACAGTTATCTTAGGCAGCCAGTAGTATCTCAAATCTTCAGCCTGAACCGTTGCTGGTGACTGCACGCTGCACAGCGCCATTCAAGAGGTTCAAAGAGTAGAAATGGCAAATGGTAGTGACTTGGACTGTGCAGCTTTGAAGAGGACTTGCCCCAGTATTGGTGGGCAGCAGCAAAGAATACTGCAAAGAGGAAATCCTATATAGCCACCATCTGCGCTGTACGCGGTAGAGAGCGCAGTTCTCTCTCTAGATGCTCCTGTTCACATCCAAGTGGGCAGGAGGTGGGTGGAATGCAGCTGAGAGCTGTCAGAGCCTTGGCTCTGCTCCCCTGAGCTTCTTGCAAGAGTAACTGGCCAGGTATGAGACAGGAGATAAGTTAATTTACACCTCTCCAGTGCTATGGGAACATACCTTCTGTTGTGAAGCAAGAGGAGGAGGAGCGGTGCTGTGCTTGTCGGGGCTTCTGGCAGGCAGGACGGGAGCCAAGGGCAGGTTAGGTTAGATGCTGGCCCAAAAGGCACTACCTAGACATGTGCATCGTTTGTTTTCCCAAAGCTGATGAGAATATAAAATTATAGTTCAGTCATTCACTGTTCAGTTATCTGACAAGTTTCTGTTTTATGAAAAAGTATGTTCACAGATTTAAAAAAAAAACAAAAACCAACTTGGGAAAACTATGGCATTTTACATATAAAACTGTTTTATTTTGTGTGAAATTTAACTGAAATGATCTTAATGACTTATGTAAGGTGAAATATTGGGTTTTCCTTTTTCTTTCTCTTTTAGCCCTGGTCTCACACAGGCATATTAATGATTATTTGTCAAAATCACACTGTTTGCTTACAAGGTACGAAGGCTTTTTAGACACTATAATGACAGCTTTTGATTCACTTGATAATATTTAGAATAAGCCATAAAAGCCAATCTCCGAACAAACAGACCGCTTTTATTGGCTTTTAGTGCTATTACTGCTATCATAAGTGGTAAATTGGCCTAATGCAAGTAATACTGCTGTGTCATACTGTAAAAACTGCTGCTTAGTTTTATATTTTATTTATTTTTCATGAAAAATTTTGAAGGCATGGAGACTGTCCTATCCTTCTACAACCGTTGGTGATTGCCTCTGAGTGAGAACTGGGGAAGCTTCTCCTGCTGTTTGGACTTTCCTCGCTTAGTGATTCCCATCTCTGATGGGACAGGGCCGATCACCAGGTTAGGGACCAAGAGTGTGAATCAAGGGAATATCTACCTGAAGCCCATAGGCTATTTATTTAAATCATAAGTAAACTAGAAAAAAAATGAAATCATTGCTTAACTTTAAGCTGAAATGGACGTAATTCAAATACTTTATGCTAGATTTTTTATATGTCTTGTTTTGTAATAATAGCAGCATTTTAAAAATATTGAACATTTAAAATAGCTAAAGACGACAATACATTTGGTCACAATTTCGTCTAACCAGAATGACTACCAGGTGCCATAATTGCTTTTTCCTATGGTCCTTTTGGCTTTCTTCTCCTGCCTCTCACCATCTGTTCTACTGTTTTTGCCCACTCCTGGAACATAAGCATGGACTTCAGAGACTTTAAATTCCAGTAACACAAAACTTGTCTTTTGCTTTTAACCAGGAAAAATAAAAGTTTATCATAGAATTTTATTCATTTTTGCAATAGTTATATACAAGGGAAATTGTTTAGAAGAAGCAAAGTGAAGAGGCTTACATTTACCTAAAGAGTCTCCATTCTTTTATCTTCCCCTTTGCCTACATACTATCAAACTGGGACCTCTTCAGTCAGGAATATTGACTGATTTGTCATCCATGATGTAAGTTTAGGACCAGCAGTCAATCTTAAAGCCACTAAATTTCACCTTGGTCTGTGTCAAGTTGAGAACTATTATACGTGTAGTAGCATGGATTGCCCAGCATACAAACCCACCAACAAGCGAGAAGCTGTGATTTAGCTTAGTATTGACTACTCTGGTATTCAATGAGTGTGCAGAGCAAGGGCAGCTCACGTGGTGGAAGGCTGGAAGAACAGCGTCTGATAGAATTGTGTTACACGAAGCAGTCCTACAAAATTGTAATTAGCTGAGGATGCGCTCTGTTTTTCTAAGACTCCTCTCAACTTATTTCTAAGGTCTCTGTAGTAAGAGTGAGTGTCATGCAGAGAACCAGCATGAAGCGTGGGTTAACAGTGTGAAGTTAACCTCTTAGACCCCTTTTTCTGACTGTCAACGCACGGAAGTCAGAAAACCTAGGAAGGCTGGAGATAGGGAATACCATTCTGAATTTAGCTTTAGTGATACATAATAAGAACATGTGGTTGGGGCTGCTTTATCTGAGAACCAACAGTGAGGCAACAAAGATGACAAATAATTCTTGTTTGGGGGGACAAAAAAAGTGTAGTGTGTTAAGTTTAGCTAAAACTGAATATTCCAAAACCAAATATAACTTCATTATGGTATACTGTGTGGCCATTAAAAAATTAGTGTAATGACAGAGAAAAGCCTGTCTGAGTAATAATCACTAATTTTACTGAACGCATGCTTGAAATAATTATTTACTTCTAATGCGCTGAGGGAACAGGAAGAATCACATTCCAACTTTAATTTTGGCATCCAAATATTTGTGGATATGTGCTAGCATTTTGGCACATATTGGGTGTCATGGGCATATAAAAAAAAAATCCAATTTGGTGTTAAAAGGGTTTAACCCCTTTTTAAGATAACTTTTTTTTGTGAAGATCACACAGCAGAAAACTCTGTAAATCTGATGTCTGATGAGCTTACTTCAGTAGGAAGATACTGATTTGACCTGTATTTTACTCTGAAGAACTCAAGTGATCTTATTTACCCAAAATCTACACCTCTGCCTTTAAATTACAGGTGCAGTGATATAGCCAAATACTGTTCCTATCTGCATCTTTGCTGCTGCAATAGCATTTTTCTTTCTTTTGAAATGGCATGTAGGCATATTTCAGCAAGAGGAACATCATTTGTCAGTAATCAGTTCTCACATGTCTCAACACTCTCATGGCAATGTTTGTGCTTTTCTGCGGAGCACAACAATGAGCGGTGCCTCTACTTCTGCAGCCTGCTGACATATTCAGGAAGAAGTTTTCCTTCCTGCACATATTTCTGCACTATGTATATTCATTTATACATGAGAGAAGAAAACATTATCATGTTTAACTGCTGCAATCATAAGCACATTAAGTAGACAGATAATAAACAATCCATCTGAATTTCTGATTAAGTTAATTGTGTTTTTCTAATGTGTTTATTCAGATTAAAGACTGAAATTAGAATGAGACTATATAATCAGGAGACCCTAAAAGAATGTTTGACTCCTTTAAAATAAAAAATAATTTAGTTTAGGGGGATAACAAAGATCTCTGTATCACTTAAATATGGCTTACGTGGTAAAAAGGCCTTGTGCAGTTCTCTTCAAAGAGATGAATCTCAGTTGTAGTATGAGCTATAAAGAAACTCAGCTGACACTGAGGGCTTTGGCATCTAATTTTTGCATATGCCCTTCTGTCCAGCGGGCACCAGAGTCCCAGATTCAACCTTCTGTGCAGCTCATGCAGAGGATCAGGTAACTGGGAGAAATAAACTGATGGGAGAGGTGAGGAAACAAGAGGAATTAAAGTAGGAAAACTACTGGAAGGAATGGGGAGAAGGACCACCCCAATGTAATTACGGCTGTTCCACTTGCATTGGGCACCTCTGCCAGCCACGGCTCCTGACACAGAGCCGGAGGAGATGCTCTAATCCCTTCCCAGCTATGTGCGTGAGATCCCTGCTGGTGAGAGCAGCTAGTGGATCAGGCATGGCCAAGGCTGAAATCCATGTCTGCATGCTCTCAGCAGTGTGTTGAGGTCGCCTGTCAAAGGTTTTCCACATTTTCCTGGATAGCTGAGTACTCTCTCTAGCAGGGACTAGAGCTAATCTCCTGCCCTTCATGCAGATGTCCTACCTGATGGGCTATGGTGTCCTTTCCTCTCTTAAAGCAATGAGCCTTAAGTAGTCCATCCGGACACAGACACTGGGGAATCTCCATACTGCGTATGTGTGATACCGCATAGAGTACCTGATAGCCGGGGACAAGAGTTTTCTTCTGCAAGGCGTGAATTTGAGTCCTCTCATACAACCATGTGCTCTCAGCCCAGATCTGAAGTCCCAGAACTACTCACTAATCACTGAGCTGTTCTGATAAAGGGGTTTATATCCAGTATTGTATTATTGGATGTTTAGAGCGGTCACTCTTAATGTCTAAGTATCTTTCATTTGGATTTAGTTCTAAATACTTATTTAAAAAATAGATGGAAAAATAATTCCTTTGAACCTCAGTGAACAATGGATATTAAAACTAATTTCAATTCTGTTCTTTCTCTAAACTTTTCCTGTAATATCCTTCCTAAGCAATAGATAACCAGCATGCCCAGGATTAAGGCCATCTACTGCATTTTGTTTGGAGTACTTAGAAGCAGTTGTATTTTGGAGAATGATTGCAAATCCTCAATGAGGACGGATGCCTATTTTTTTCATAATCTAATTATCTTTAATCTAAATGTTTCATTGAACCCCTACAACACTAAGGATTTTGTTATACCTCTACACGACTGTCAGTCTGGCTCTACGTATCAGTGAATAATCTCACAGGCCTATAAAACACCTTCTGAAAACTGGCACTGACCTGCTTACATCCACGATTATCCTGCCTTCGAGCTCAGGGTAAAAGTAAATCAGGTCTGTGTAGAGGTTGTTTTGATGGGATTTCTATCAAGGAATTAAGTTCTATAAATGCACTAAATGCTCATTAATAGGTTTGAAATGTCTGTTTTTCATAGCTTTTAAACATCTAATACCCAATTATATTCAAGGTCTTACTGTCTCCCTCCAGAAGAAACTGGTAATAACCCTGAGGATGTTTGCATTACTATTCCAGATTAGAAGGAATACAAGTAATTAAATTTTTGAGCTTTCAGAAGTGTAAGGTAAAGTTGACCAAAGAAACTGATAGTGGGCTCCACTTCCACTTTGAAGGAAGAAAACCATTCTGTGAAGACGATACAGGTATTGGAATCTAAGGCCAACAACATCCGTAATAGGGAGCAGATGTACAATCAAACACTAAAAATTATCGAGGTTTCTGAGGTTACTTGCTGCTTTTATTAGTCCTGAATTTTCTTTATCATCTAGATTACTTAATTCTGTTTAGTAGAGGCATCTTTCTGGCGTGTGTTGCTGTAGAGGAGACCAATTTGGCATTTCACCCTTCCCTCCATGAGATAAAGTGGTAAAAATGAGACATGCTTCTTCATTCCTCCTGCCTCGTTGATGCCATGAGATGATTACAGGTATCCATCTTAAACATACTGGGACAAATTAAATCTTTTGCAAGCCAATACAGCTCCATTGCTTTAACAGAATTACTCATTGCTTTGACACTGACCCTTAGGCTAAGATTTTCCGTGCCATTGTGGTGGGTTGACCCTGGCTGGATGCCAGACGCCCACCAAAGCTGCCCTATCACTCAACTGGACAGGGGAGAGAAAATACAACAAAAGTCTCAAGATAAGGACAGGGAGATATCATTCACCAATTACTGTCATGGGTAAGCCAGATTTGACTTGGGGAAAATGGATTTAATTTATTACTAATCAAATCAGAGTAGGATAATGAGAACTACAACAAAATCTTATAACACCTTCACCCCAGTCCTCCTTTCTTTCTGGGCTCAACTCCACTGCCGATTTCACTACCTCCTTCTCCCTCTGCAGTGCAGGGAGATGGGGAATAGGGGTTGTGGTCAGTTCATCACACATTATTTTTGCTGCTCCTTCCTCCTCAGCAAGAGGACTCCTCACACTCTTCCTTTGCTCCAGTGTGGTGTCCCTCCCATGGGAGATAGTCCTCCACGAACTTCTGCAATGTGAGTCCATCCCATGGGCTGCAGTTCTTCATGAACTGATCCAGCAAGGGTTCCTTCCGCAGGGTGCAGTCCTTCAGGAATAGACTGCTCCAGCGTGACCCCACAGGGTCACAAGTCCTGACAGCAAACTTGCTCCAATGTGGGCTCTGCTCCACAGGACCACAGGTCCTGCCAGGAGTCTGCCCCAGTGTGGGCTCTCCACAGGGCCACAGCCTCCTTCAGGCATCCACCTCTTCTGGTGTGGGGTCCTCCGTGGGCTGCAGGTGGATATCTGCTCCACCGTTAACCTTCATGGGCTACAAGGGGATAATCTGTCTCACCATGGGCTGCAGGGGAATCTGTGCTCCAGCAGCTGGAGCACCTCCTCCCCCTCCTTCACTGACCTTGGTGTCTGCAGAGATGTTGCTCGTACGTATTCTCACTCCTCTCTGGCTGCAGTTGTGCAGGGTTGGGGGTTTTTTCCCTTTAAGTATGTTGTCCCAGAGGTGCTGCCACCATTGCTGATGGGCTCAGCCTTGGCCAGCAGCGGGTCCATCTTGGGGCTGGCTGGCATTGGCACTGTTAGACGTGAGGGAAGGCTTCTAGCAGCTTCTCACAGAAGCCGCCCCTGTAACTCCCCCCTGCTACCAAAACCTTGCCAGGCAAACCCAGTGCAGTGATCTTAAGTAGGAAGCGCTATGGGCGGCCCTTGGACGTGTGGATTCTGCTATAACATGTATGGTGCTGAGAAATTCAACAACTAATGAGTGCCTATATTGTTATTCCATGTTTTGCTCTACTGACAACTGAGGACAAAATCCTGAATATTTTGCCCAAGTACAGCAAAGAACAGAATTGCTCTGGAAAACTTCCAGGGGGTGAATGAAACAACATCTTCAGGTCTTCCCCAGCATTGGCAGTTAAATGAAATAGACTTTTCCTTTGTGGAACAAATTTACTTAAGGCAATAAAACCTAAATAAACCTTCACTTACATTTTTAGAGTCAATATCCAGCATAGGAGTGTGACTTTAAACTTAACCCTACCACCCAGAGAAGTATCACTGTCTTTTACTGTATGTTCATTCCCCTTTTGTGGCAGTACTCAAAGTCTTACATCTCCAAGGACCCGCCAGTTCAAAGATCAAGGACCACTCAGTTTATAAAACTATAATTAGGAGTGGTGAGCTGGGACCATTGCAGATTTCATATACTCCCTCTCCATTGGAAGAGAGTCTTTAAATCTGCTGTTTTACAACTTAAAGGAAGGGTTGTCTTGATTAATTCGTTTGGTCATAGTCCTGAAGCTGACAAGGCATCTTCCAGGAATTTAAGCCCCCTGGGATCCTTGTCATCAGTTTTTAAATGTGCTTTTTTTTTGTGTCTGTGTGGTGTTCTTATCTGGAAACAGTCTGCTTGGATTACAGCATTCATCTTATAAGCATTTGGCATTTTCTGTTACATGAAATTGAGAGGTATTTCTTTGCTATCAGTCTTCTATAAAGCTTTTCAATCCAATGACTTAATTCAGGCTGGAAGAAGAGAATGAAAAAAGCTTCTGGACCCAAGTCAGGAAAATTCAGGAAACAAGTGTCCAAGCGTGTATGTAAAATTGCATTCACCGACTTCTGAGTTTTTAGAAAGAAAGAAATTCTAAAAATGTTATTTAGCTCCCCAAACACAAGGATGTATATCAGATCAGAACACTCCGCTGAGAATAATCTCCCTGAAACCAAAGTATAAGCCTTGTAATGATTACTCCAGATCCTGCAAACCAGGTAAAAAGCTGGAAGGTTATGAAAGAACTGGGAAATTCCCCGAGTGTCTCCAGGACAACTCTCCTTCTGCGAAATCAGGCTCATGGTGGTGTGTCCTTCCTGCTTTATCACTTCTTGTAAAGTCTCTTAAAGCTGCTGGGTAACCAGGGAGGGGAAAAGGTGTTTCTGAGTGCTGTGATAAGGGAAAGTTTTTCTATTATGCCCAGGAATATGACCCCGGGACCAGGCTGTGCGATGTTTTGGTGTGGTGCAGTTAGGAATAGTCTGCTCCTGTACTGGATTCCTGGGATGTACCACGAAGAACTGTGGCACAATCTCACCCAGTGGGATTACTTCTGGAATAAAGTCTTATTTGAGTAATGTGAATAATGTCACTGCAGCCAGGTCTATGATATGAGTAAATCTCCCTTTTCATATGAACTATAGTCCTTGGAGGGGTGAAATATAATCCTGAACAGAGGCTCTATTTACCACTTAAGCCCTATTTTATGGTTTAAGTGCTGACCTTGTCCTGACCCTCAGTACAGGGCTGAATTTCACCCTACAGCGAAAATCTGCTGGCTAGAGCAGCCGATTAAAGAAATTGGGGCTAGACTTTTTACTATTTGCAAGACAATGAAAACAGCCTTATTTTAGACAAAAATGTTCCTGATTTATGAGAATTTTAGCGCAGAAAGGGGCTATTTTGGAGAAAGTCTTGAGATTAGCATTTCAGTTATATTTTTGGCAGGAGAGCAAGGAAGCCATTTCATTAACTTTTCACTGGAAGTTATATATGGAGGGCATTTGTGTACACAGCTGGGCAGCATAAAACAGGAGGGCTTTGTGTGAAAATATCCTGAAATGAAATTTCATTTCTCTCCAACTTGGATCTGCGTTCCTGGGCTGCTGTGGCCAGTTTGGGATGAAACCGGTGGAGGGCAGTATTAGGCCCTCACACGTTTTCCCTTGCATTTGCGATGGATGCAGAAATAGTGAACAGACCGCTGCTGGCCCCTGTGCAAGATCAGTGTCACCTTTTACAGCTTTATGTCAGTCAGATAAGCTCCTGCCTGCTCCCACGTATCCATATGGCTGTAATCATCAAGTGATACCAAGAGATTAAATGTTTGTAAGGAACTCCAAAAGCCACATGCTGAGGCTGGTGTGAATTTAGCTCTGCTTTGACCTCCCTTCCCACCAGATGGCTGCTAATGTGGCACTAAATCACCACCACGGTGGAAAGAGCCCTGGTCCATGTGGAAGAGGCAGCTCTGTGGTCGTGGCTGTGCTGTGCAAGGTGGGAGCATCCCTGAGTCAGCCTTGGGTATGTATTTCTAAAGGCACGTCTTCCATAGCTTTCCAGATTTCCTCTAAAACCTGCGCTTGATTAGGAGCCCACAGAGATGTTTCTTTCTTGGGGTGTGATCGTCTGCTTGTTGAACATCTTGTGGGTGCATGAAACAGACGGGCATGCAGGCCCGTGCAGAGGACACTTCTTCAATACTACCTCCAAGTTACGTTGGTCGTTCTTTACTTATACATGCATATTCATATTTTAAACACTTTGTCATTTTGTGCGTGCCAGGGCAAAATGTGTATAAGTGGGGATAATGCGTGTGCTGAGGATTCCCACTTTAGTTTTTCAGGGCAGAAATGTAGGTAACTCTGCAGATATTTCTTTGCAAATAAGCCCATGTTTCGCTCTGCCCCGATGTCTTGTAGGTGTTGGCATGGGGAACTCTCCATCTTCATCCAAAACTGCCTTCCACCTCCAAAAATGAGCTCTTCTCTGTGGGAATAGGCAAGCAGGGATAACTGCTTCTACTCCTACAGAAAATAGGAGTCATTGTCTGGTTTTAGTCTTATGTCCCAGGATTTCCTGGGTAGGTTCTCACCAGTTGCTAAGATCAGACAAGCAGAAAAAGAGGCCCACAACTGCCTTTTCTCAGTGCTCATTTGTACCGACTCTGGTTGATTTGCACATGATGGTCTGATGCATACCCTCCAAACACAGGTTTTCTCATCTGTTGTGTGATCTTTAGAAATAACAGTCCTGAGGAACCTGCCATACTATCAGAAAAGATTGCTGGTATAAATTCTTCACCCTGAGGCATCTTGGGATAGGACTGTGATCATTTCACCATCCTCATTTGCACTCTCAACCCAGGGAGTCTCCCATGTTGTCCACATTCACACTTAAGTGCTCGGTACCTTAGGGAGGTACAGAGATGTTTTAGGACTTTCTAAAGTCTAGCAAGCCTAGAGCACGCATTTGCCGGTCTGCTTCCCTGTTTGCATTTGTATTATTATTTTATTACATCTCTACGATCTGCTAGGTGCTGGGGAGGACCTCAGGCCCTTCACCAAAAAAAGGCTTGTAGGGGAAGCAAGAAATAAAAGGAGAGGGCAAATGTGCCAATGTCCACTTTAAAAATACAGTCTAGGGCCGTGATCATGTAGATGTTTCTCTCCAAGACTGTGCTGGCTTGTGCAGCATTATTTTTTTCCATGTCATCTTTGATTCCCGTCAGTCTTCTGGCGCACTCGTGGCAGGGGTGCAGGAGCACAGCAGTGGGTGCAAATGACTTACTGAGGGGTAGAGGCGTGTGTAGGACCATTTATGCTCTCCCTGCTGATACAATAAGATACAATCCTGTACGCATAACCTAATGTTTTTCTGTAATACTTTTCATGAGGCTGGTTTGGTTTCTCTTTTGCTTTGTGGAAGAAGTTTTTCCTCAGAATGAGGCTTTGATTATTTTTGCTTTTAGAAGCTTAAAGACAGAAGCCAAAATTTCTTCTTCCAAAACAAGTGGACGATAAATAACTGACAGCCAGATTAAAGTCCTCCTCTACCCTTCCCTGATTAAATAGCTTCTAATGCTGAAAGTCAACAAAAAAGTAATTGGTACCTTATTTTGATGTCGACCCACTGCACTACCGGTCCACAAGTTATTACTTTGCAAAGCATTAGGAAAAAAAAGAAGTCTAGGAAAGATACTAAAGCCATAGCTTAGTCTATATTTTTTGTTTATTTCTGATACTATGTGGTTCATGATTGTTTCTTTTAGAAGGAACAAATAATCAATACAAAACCATGAATAAAAATAACTTTTCTTTAAAACTGGATGCTAAAAGAACATATAGTCTTCTTACTGTGCCTGATGGAAACAGTACAAGTCTGTTCTCCACAATTCATTGTTTATTGGAATGCCTGAAATCTATACATGAGGTATTTTTAAAACATTTAAACATAGAAGTTAAGCTTCTGCTCCAGACAATTTGGTTCACCATATTCTAAAAACCCACTGTGTGCTACAGAAGTGCTTAAAGCAAAGAAACATTAACAAAATTTTTAAAAAGCAAACTTCAATATAAGATAATGTCCACATTCTTATCTCAAGGAAAATTTCCTTTCCTTATGAGACACGTTTCAGCTATTTATTGACTCAGCTTCTGTACAAGACCTTCAAGGCCCAATTCTACTCTATGGCAGTTCAGAGAGAAGAGGATAGACACTGATAGACAGTGTTTGGCTCTTTCTGAGAGAGATCAGCTCTTCCAAGTACAAAACAGTCAAAACGTTACTAATGATATAGAAACTCTGGATGGTGTCTCTCCTTAGGAAGTGGAAAACATTGTGGATTAGCATCACTGAAGTCAAATGAACTCAGGAAGGTACAGGTGTGAGAGATGCCACCTGGCTACTGGAGTAGGTCTGGACCAGAGGATAAATAGCCGTATGGGACTCTGAGGGCCCGTGCCATCGGTCTTGTCCTGCTCAGAGGCACGGACCGGTTAAAGTCCCCCGTACCTTTTGTAAAGTTGCAAATCTCTTGTGCACTACTCTATTCTGACGGAATGCCTACGCGGTTCGGTTACCTGTTAGCTGTTGACAAACTGAAGTGCAATGCTGTCTGGTAGGATCAGACCCAGCTCTCGCTCGGCTCTCTCGCTCTCTGTGATGCTCAAACTGCAAATCTTCTGCTTGCAGAGTTTTTACTGAAGTTAGCTGCTGCTTTGCAAGCAGAGGGGTTTGGGTGACCGGCCAAACAGAGCCTGCATGTTGGTTAGTCAGCTCTGCTCGAGAGTGCTGTTTTCGTTCTTCAGAAATGCTGCATAAACGATGAGGACTGCGAGGCAGAGGCATTAATTTAGGCCTACTTCATTGCAGCTCCTCTTGCAGCTAAACGATCTAACCTACAATTAACTACATGAGCTTAAAATAGTGATGCACACTTTACAGATGACATAATAGTGGCTATAAATGAGCCTTTTCCTCAATACCGCCGTAGTTAATATTTTCAAAATATGAGGTCACTTGTTGAGTCTTCCCCAAATACTTTTGTTAGGATTAGAATGTAACTGTTCTCATTAAAAAAAACCATAATTTGCACCTAACCACAGATATTTAATTTGTATCACATGCATCTTTAAAGTGTCTGCTTTGAGACTTTATTTAGATTCACGTTCTTGTGTGTGTATGAAATAAAATAAAGTAACTCCGCTACGACCAACAAACATACATAAAGATGTAATAAGCTATGTACTAACTTGGCAAATCGATTTTTCCAGCAAGAAAATTATCCTAAGAGCCTTTGTCCTTTATGCGTACAGGCATGTGCGATAAGAAAATCGTTACAATCGCATGTCTGTCTTCTAAATAGCTTAACTAATAGAAAGTACTATTTGAAATACCAGTATCTGACACAAATTATTTACTTAACACCTGCCATTTTTCAGCCTTTAAAACTGGAAAGGTCTCCTATACTTATTTTTTATAACTTCTCTGTTTCTGAGAGTTTATATTTCATAAAGCGCTGCTGGACCGATGCTACTTTATTCTAAGATAACACACTGCCAAATCCAAAGATTCAGGGCTGATCTTTACTCTTGTTTGTGAAAACCAAACAAATATTAATCTGATTCAGCAATAGCTTGAGTTAATAGAAACTCTTCATCAGAACTAAGATGATGGTCCATACTTGTTAATGGCTTATAGTTCGTGTCAAATAAAACTTCCCCAGGAATGCAAGGATATTAGAAAAAAAAAAGAGCTTTCAGTTTACTTTAAAATTTGGTAATCTAGGCCTTTCTGTAAGCAAATGTACATGCACTTTTCGTAGAAGTCAAGCTATGGAATTCATGTGGTAGAAACTCCTGGCCATATTTAAGCCTGTAAAGTATTCTTATGCCTTTTTCTTCAAAAAATAATTGTCAATAAATGAGAAATATCTCTGAACACAAACCAGTAACTAATAACTCAGCAATGGAACTCACCTTTCTTCAGCCAAGAAATATTTTGCTTGTCATGCTCAAAACTTTCTGCTGGTTTGATTTTTACCTTGTCTGTCTCGGCTTCTGACATCTGCGGGGAAGAAAAGAATTTTGGGATGTCAAGTTCTTTTAAAGAAAGTTTCTGACAAAGAAATATGTTCTCTGTTTAGGTTCCTGTTATAATAAATTGTGATTACTTATACAGACACATTTTTTTTCTGCAGATTATTGATACTAGGTAATACCTCAGTCGTTAAATTTATGTTCTGTTCCTAAATGCTTTATCAATATTACATAGTTGCTGTTTGTAGATGGATTCTGTTGTAATGTAACTATAAATTACATTATGAAACGGATGAGTGATATGCTCATAGCGTGCTGGTAATAGACGTACGTACAACACACAGAATAGACACGGTCGGGCTAAAAAGGAGGCATCCAGTCTGCCTGTTTATCATGGTTCAAAGTTGCTGTAGCGCCTGCTGTCAGGTATAATTATGTAAACAATGATAAATATTTATAGAGGCAACGTGAACAAAGTGTGTTAAAAAAAATATAAAGTCTTGAATGCCACTTGCAACAATTTATTTGCTATAATGCGAAGAATCACATGCAAGTTACAGTACCTGAGGGTATTACGTATACGGTAGCTATCAGCCCGTACGCTGTGGTTTACTTCCATTGCCTGCTAGGAATCAGATTAGGCTGTCCAGGCTTCTTGTAACTGCTTTCTGTTTTCACTGAATCCAGTTAGCTAAAGCATTTCTCTATTTTTACCTGTATCTTTCCAACCGGGGGTGAAAGCAGCAGGGTTCAGACGCCAAGGAGGAGTGCTTTCGGCCGAATCCCTCGCTGTGTGTTGATGTCCAGCATTCCCATACACTGACAAAACCGAAAGGATGAGCAGTGCACTCTCTGCCTGCCTGCTGTGTGGTGCTACATTTGTCTTGCTGCCAGAATCAGCCAACTTATTGCTGAGGGTTGGTTTTTTTTTTTTTTTTCCCCTTTTTGTTTGCATGCACTTCTAGAGCTGGGTAGGGAAGGAGGGGGGTAATCAGCACCCCAGCACTAGTAGAGTGATAAAAAAATATATCAAAAGCTTTAAAAAAAGAAAAAAAAAAGAAGAAAAATTGGTTTGGAAAGGTTATTATTGCAGTTCATAACCCAGTGAATCTGCAAAAGGAGGAAGAAAATAAAAAGGGAACCAGGAAATTAATAGTGACAAATCAGACAAATGTGTCAATGTTTTGGCTGAATGTAGGTTAAAATACTGAAGGACGTAGAAATTAGACTCTAAAGGTCTATTTACAGCTGCTACTTTGGCAAAGAAAAGGTCTAGTCCCGTGGTGAGCTGAGTGCTGTGACTCTCCCGAGCTCAGGAGGGTGAAATCCGTCCTCACGGAGGAGGGCAGGTCTGCAGAGATGAACGGTTGTCACCTCCATTGCAACAGGGCTGAATGGTCTCTAGTGGGGACAGCCCTTGTGCTGGGTGGGCATGATGGTCAGCAGCACAGAGGGCAGGGTGACAGTCTGAACTGACCCCTACCTTGAAGGCACTAAAAATTTAAGGTTTTTAGTTGGTTTTAAAAAGTCTCTTGCCATAGTTACCAGGAATATTGCTCTAAGATTAGCAGGAGTATAGCCAAGACCAAAGAAAGCAAGATTTTAGGGTGCTTAGGTGTCGCATCTTCCTTCTTCTACAGGACAAAAAGAAAGTGTCACTCTGCATCCCAGCACTGAATTTTGAAAGTGTTGGCTGCAGAGCACATTCAGAATTACTCAGTTATCTTACCTTTTAAGCAATATTTACAAAATTTCAAGCAGCATTTGTCACCAGATACTATAATCCAAGATCCCCGTGCTTAAGTGTGGCCAATAAATAATAACATATTCCCTTTGTTATGACAATTATCTTCCTCTACTCTCCCATCACATGTCATTCTTACAAGAAAAAAAATGTTTTCTTTCTTTTTTTAAATCTCTTGTGCCAACATGACTGAGATTCTTCTACCATCTTTAGCTAATTGTGAATCGCATGGTAAGTGCCTACTTACATCTCCAAATTGCAATGATTAGTCTTGCATGGTTTGAAAACCTATTTTAAGCAGGGTACTTTGGGAATAATTGCAACCACAGGGGGGAAACATCGAGGGCTAATATTTTAAGATCTTTGTTCCATTCCCCTTGGATGCGGCTTTGAGAATCATGTATTTTCAATTGCAGTTCCCTTCTTTCTCCCAGAAACACTTACCTATTTTTCCCATGTTATTGCACCTGCAATGCTTTAAATTTATCAGTGGTGCTGATTCTTCAGCTGGCTTTGTCAGGGCAAGCTATAGAGCTCCTGGTTGGGTCCTCATAAAATCAGCTGGGCTCCACATACACCAGCCTAGACCTGTCTGATTGCAACGTGGACCTGGTGCTACTGTGCGCTTCAGAGGCACTGTTTAAAGTGAAGATATGGGTTGTTTCCAAAACAAACTAGAGAGAAAATTCTTTCTCTCTAGTTCATTCAGCACCCCTTCGCTGCTTTTCTAGAGATTTTGTCAAAATCCTCATGTCTCGCAAAGAAAGTGAAACAGACAAGAAAAACCCCTCCAAAACCACAGCCCTGGAAGCCGCTGTCGCTTGAAATTATGGCCCCTGAAGTCTGGTCCTTGAGGGTCTTTTTTTTCCGAGCAGGAGCTAGCAGTGAGTCCAGCCTCGGCCTCCAGGGGTGCAAGAAACCAGCATCGCTGACAGCCCGTTGCAAAATGCATCCCCCAAGCCGTGACAATACCAGTTTGACAAAACCAAGCAAACACAAAGCTGGCTTTGTATCTGTGCTTCCACGAAGGTAATGCAGGCTTCTGAGACGTTCTGAGATGATCTCTTCATCTGCTGTCCTCAGCTGAGATGCCCTGTAGGACCCCTCTGTGTGTTGGTAGCATGCAAATCTGCAGAAGTTACCTAACCTGAACCTCAGGAAATAGCCCACCAGCAAGTTAAGAAAATATTAAATGAGTTTCCTATTCAGGATATTCTCCATTGCTGACATTCAGTTAATGGTCCTAATGTTTTCAATGCAGGAACACTAAATGTAACCTTTCTTAATCTCGATCAACTCCAGTTTTCTACTGAGACATGCTTCTGTGTGCTATTTTTTGCCTCATTTAATTAAGGTATTTTGGACAAATGCATCAATAATTCTGTTTCCTAATCAATCTTAAAGTAGTTAAAGGAAACGCAGGCTTGCCATGCATCCTCGGTGATGCCAGCCTTTGCAAACGAGGAAAAAAACATTATGAGAGAAGGTCATTAAAATATTGAGTAAACTTATTTCTATTAAAGCTGTAATTGAATTTTTAAAGCCATGGCCCATTTTAAACACCAAACTTTAGTTTATGGTTTGATAATTCATTTCACTTTTATTTTATAGGTTTTATTTTATAGCTATTAAATAGCTATGGGCCATCACTTGTTAGTTTTCCTTCCAGATTGTGAAATAGGGCATTTATATGGAGGATAAAAAAAAATATAAAATCATAATGCCAAAATAGATGTGATATCAATCGGTTGCCAGATAAATGTACTGTATCAAGCACTTGTTGAGATTTGAGAGTGTGTTTTTCTGGTCTGCTCAACTGGGAGCGCATTCAAGTCTTTGCAGAGTTGGAGAATAGGAAACTTTAACAAGTTGTAATAAACATCAAAGCAGAGGAAAAAACCTCATTGTTGGTCCTAGCAAGCATCAAAACTGCCAAGGTTTCTTTGCGTGCTTAATGTTAAGTCAGGAGTCCAGAATCAGGTCCTGTCCTGAGACTAAGGGAGGATGTGTAGTTGCAGCCAGGAGAGAGTTTTTGGTAACCTCTATGGGTACAGCGTTTACAACATTCTATTTTACTACCTGAAGTGACTTTGTACTTGAGGATATGAACTGTGTGCCCAGAAGTTGAGTTTTCCAGTGTGAATTTTCCACAGCACAGCATTAGATTAAGCAGTTATTTCTTTCTTGCACTATCCAGGTAAAATTTAGCTGCTTGTCCACTGGCAAGTGGCGCTCTGTAGCTTTGGAATACCCTGCACTGCAGTAAATGTGGTTTAAAAAAAAAAAAAAAAGGATGTTGAAACTATGCCTTTGCTCCCTTTTGCACCCTGGGGTGATCATTTCCAATAATAAAGTGAGTATAATGTGATGTGCCCTGTCAAAGTCAAGGAATCTCTTCTTGATCATGCATCTGTAGGTAGAATATTAAGTTGTGGGAACACGATATACAGCCAAATTATCCTGGTGATTACATGTAAAATGCATGGTTTTTTAGCCGAACCATCATGTCCTGCGAGTGCTTCAAATGCAAAGCAGCCTGTTTATAGAGACTACCTCAAACTGGCGCTGACAAATGATCTATATGCTGCAGAGGCTCTAAGCAGTACAAAGACAGTAGGATTTTACTCCCCATCACTCTGCCTCATAGACATTCTAGATAATTTTTCAATAACTCCGTGTCCTGCAAGGGGAGACATGGGGCTTTATTTTACTCTTCCACTCTGTGACACTGTAGGTCGGTGAACCTCTGGCAATATGCTTAGACTGGAGGGTGGAATAAAAGCTGGAAAAGGATTGCAAAGGTGGGTTAGCATAGAGGTCACTAATAATGTAGAGGAAGCACAAACCAGTAAGATTAAGAATGTCCCGTATTTCCACTGAACAGTAAAGAAAAGAGAGAGACTGCATGTTTTTAATCTTCCAAGAGGGCAAGAGGGGAGGTTACTTGGTGTCTGTGCTAAAAGCTATGAAGAGGATGAAGGGCAAGTGTGAAATAAAGTTGGGAGGATGATAGCATGGTGCTGGGGTGGGGAAGGCAGAAAGAACCAGTCTCCAATCCTGGAGCCATGAAAACCCTGTCCAGGCTGGGGAAGGGTCTCTGAAAGCAGCAGTACGCTTCGGCTGCTTTCCCTCCTACTAGCAGCAAACTCTTAGAGGCCCCAATCAAAACCAAGGCCCACAGTTTATAATTGCTTTACAGTAACACGTGAGCTATGTGTGCCTTTGTACAGCCTGGCTTTAAGCAGAAAATCCTCCTGTGCTGTTTAGTGTTTTGTCCATCATGGGCCAAGTTCTCCTTTACCTCTCTGTGTGCTGTCTTTATAGGTGTTTCCGCATTGCCCTGGCACTTTGGTGGGTGTGTTTGGGTGGAAAGTGCCTTAAACCCAAGAGCTTTTAAAAAAAAAAAAAAGATATATAGCGTGTTATGGGACAATTGGCCCATAGGTTTGATGTATTTGGAAAGGTGGGTAAAACAGGTCCCTCTGGGCCAAGGAACACCTCCTGCAGGAGACCTTTCCAGATGAATATTTTAAATCGTCTTGAGTATTACAGCAAAAATTGTGAAAGACTTGATGAGATGGTAAATAAATAGATTGGATGTAATTGCTCCATATCGCAGTGTGTACTGGTGTAAGAGGGACAGGAATGTGACCATCACGTGGAGGGGATGTATCCTTTGGCAGATAGGTGTAACCAACAGTAGTTACAGGGCTTTTGTTGGGGGCATACAGGAGTTTGTGTAACAGGTGTGAAAAATGAAGATTGTATCTTGATTGCAACAGTTCATTACTACTGTCTAGAAACTGTCTGTCTCAGATTATTACAAGGGTCCGAGTTGAATATTTTTACAAGAATTTTAAAGAATCTCAGGAGACTGTTTACGCCTTGTTTAGCTCAATGCAGGATTGACTTTCTGTGTGTCTCCTTGGCAATACTCAGACAACCTGTTTCTGCAGTCCCACGAAGACATCTAGATACATGGCCATTCCAGGCGGTTTACTCCAGGGCTTTTCTGTCCTGATAACAAATACAAAACCTTTTCTTGATGACACAAAACTCCTCCTTTGCTTCAGAGTCAACCCATTGCCTCTTGTGCTTTCTGTTCTGCCTGTGCAATGCTGAGTTTCCTGTCCCTTTGTGACAATCCTTTCAGCAGATAAAGGAGAGTTAGCACATTTTCCCTCAGCTTTTTTCCCCACTTACATGTAGATCATACTCCTTAGCCTATGATCATCTTCGTTGGGCTTCATCTTCCTAGTAATGTGGTGTCCAAAAGTGGTCATGTTCCACCTAAGACTCTGCGCAGATGGGATGGAGCAGTGAGGTTACTGGCATGTTTCACAAGTTTTCTTCCTGTTTATACATCCCAGTATGATGTTTGTCTTTTTCAGGACAGCATGAAATTGTTGACTTATGTTTGGTTTATAATCCGTCCTGTTCCCCAGATTCCCAGATTCTGTTCTGCAGCATAGCAATGTAACCATTTTATTTTTTTTTAACACAACTGATTATTCCCACCTAAGCATAGGATTGTGCAGCTGTGCTTCCTGAACTTCATCCCCATTTTCCTCATGCTGTTTCTCTGATTTATGAAGATTGTTTTGAACTGTTGTCCTGTCCTCCAAAGTGCTTGTTAGCCCCGACCTGTTGTGGTTGGGCTGGTAGAAGTTTGCAGAGTTCCTGTGAAATCACTTGCCTCTGCTATACAGGCATTTGGAGTAGGTCAGAAATGAAGATTTACATTTCCCAAGCTGCACTTTCATGGATGGCACGTGCGGCCCCGCAGTTTGTTCCCTTGCAGGAATCCGTGAATACCTTTAATCTCTGGCCCCTCGTGGTGTGATGAACTACAGATGCAGCTTCTTGAGTATCAGTTGACTCATCTGTGTGCATAAGTATGTACATGGAACCATTGAGAAATATCACTCACATTTTCAGCAAGTGCAGAATGCATACTGGGATTGCTGACAGCCGGATCACTCTGTTTTTAACATTATTTGCAAGCCAGGTAGGCGCAACAGCGATTTGCTACATCTTCCATCATATGTAAAAAGCCAGTGGCAAGTATTTTTTAATGAAGAGGAATCTGAGCACTTATGGACTCCTTTGTTGACTGGCAAAGCTTGACAGCACCTCCCTAAACAGCTCTATCCCAGACAAGATGTCAGTGAAAGCACTGCACTTTTTAAACAGGGAGAAAACCGACTTAAGTGTTTTCCCTTTGTGCTTTTAAGTAAGCTGCTTCCCAACAGTGGTTGAGATGTGGTAGCCTTCTCGGAGGTGATGAGTACAGATGAGAAGGGGGGGGGGGTTGTCTAAATTACTCTTATAAGAAAAGGACCAAATTAAATCTCTACCTTATTTTCAGGAAGACGTCAAGGGAACTTGTAGCTGCCTTGAATTCAGCACTACTGTTTCTCAGCTAACTGTTACTGAAATGAGTTTCTTGTTGTTTTGCTATGTTTGTTTGCCTTTGTTTAAATCCTTATAAGGACAGACAGAAAGCAGCAATACAGAGACAACACCAACTTTGTGAACTCTTATGTAGGGTCTCCCTGGGGTGCAAGAAACCTCAGGTCAAGCTCCTGAATGATCGTGCTAGTTTCTAGCTGGAGTCAAACAGGACTAACAAGGAGAGATTAAGAACTTGTCCTAAAGGAACCGACAGGTTGGTGGTTATGGGAGTTACTTGGGATCTTTCTTGCTAATGCTTCTATGAGATGCTTTGTAAAGGGCTGTGATTTGGACTAGTGAAAGAAGAAAAATTGTGAAGTCTTAAAGTTTTGTGGAAGAGGAAATATGTTTCCTGCCTGAGCACATACAACTGCGGCTGAAGTCAACGTGAGCTCTGGGAGTTCAGCACCCTGAAAATGAGGCCTGATGTCTAAATGAAATTGGACTTCAAAAAGAAAAGTAGTTTTCTGGCCCTTTTGGAGCCAAAACAAAAAAGTATTTATTCTATTTGATCAGCTATTCACAAATGATGCCTTTGTATCTTTAAAATAACTACAAACCAAATTTAAAACTGGAAGCTCTCATCTTTGATGTTATCTGCAGATAAGATAGAGCTTTGAAGCACTAACAGAGACTAATTGGAACAGAATACCAATACAACCGAAAAGTAATGGAAAACACAAGAACTGTTTGGAGCGCTATCACTCTAAACTGGGACCATTTCTTTTCAAATGCTATAGAATTTCAGGAAAAAAGTGTAGTTCTCTGGAGTGTAGATGAAAGAGGAGAATTGTCTGATTCCATGTAGCATGATACTTCAAAAACAATCATAGGGTTTAAAGTTATTTGTATGTATTCATTGTATTTTTGAGTATCAAATTCTTTCAAATGTGTAACAGGCTGGAGCAGGGTAGGGAAGGTGTGTCACAGGTGAAATAGTATCACATTCATATTTTTATTTGAAACAGGCTCTTTTTTCTTTTTTTGTTTTGAATACAGCATTTCTTTCCATCCTGAGCTTGAAAAGAATTTGTCAAAGTTGCTGGAAGGGAAGGAAAAAAAAAATAGTCGTGCTATATATAGAAAGCATGCAGATGAGAATAGAGCAAAATTATATCTGCAATCAACCCTAGACCTGAACATAGATAATAAATTGTCATCAGTCCTAACGGTATGCAAGTGATACAAAGGAGACTAAAATTTGCCCTGGAGTTTCAACTCCTCTCTTGTTTGCCAAGCCTGCTCTGATGCTTTACGAGGTTTGGTTGGGTCATGGTGAGGCAAAAGGGGGAGACGCAAGAGAGGAGTGGAAATGTGCTTTGGAGCTGTTCTGGGGAATGACTTGCCTTGGTGCAAGCTCAGGCAGCGCTTTGGATGTGCTGCTTTGCGCTGAGGTGGGCAACCTCAGACCCTAAGCTGGGATGATCCTTTTCAAATTTGCTGAGGAAGTGGAAGCGAATTACGTCTGTTTGTGTCCTTGCTCCTAGTAGCATCTGAAGGCAGTGTGCTCTCCAGATCTGTCCAAGAAACCCACTTGATATTAAAAGAAAACTATTCAGATTGCTTAGCCAAGTACCCTGATATTAAGCAATGCCAGAACTGAGGTTGCTCAGGCAACCTTATTTCAACTCCCTCATTCATTAACATACTAGGTGATCACATAACTGAAGGTATTAATTTTTAGTTCAGACTGTATCTTGGGTTTAGACAAGGATTTGTGCAAGATGGCTTGTCCTACCATGGGAAGCCCAGGGACGGGGTTTCAGAGAGTTTTTCAAATACTGTGCATGCTTTGCTGAAAACGTGAGGAGCAGGAGGTACATGTCTATTCTGAACAATCTGTCAAATGTGAGTGAAATCTCCTCTGAAGAGAACTGCTCATCTCCCAGCATGGAGACCCTCTGCCTTCTTGGGGCAACACTTCCACCTCCGCTGTCTCACCCTCGCAAGGGTTACCCGGGCAGCCCGGCCTCTGTACCCATGGTCCCACGTACCCCTGTCTTTAGCTGTGGTTCTCACCTTGAGCAGCATCTCTATGACCTGACAGGTAGCCACTGACTTCTGGGGAGCGGTCAGCTCTTTATCTTGGTTTAGTTGTGAAACACCATCTATCCTTGTCAAAACTGCAATCAAAAACATTGTTGATGTCATTGCCTAAAATGTTTCAAACCACTCACAGTGGCTGTTCTGTTTTCTCAACTGGTTTTCTACCTAAATAGTAATTAGTTCTTGGCTAATCCAATGGTTGACTGTATTTTCAAGTATTTCCTAGGTGATAAAACATAACATTAGTGTATCTTTGCAAAGATGTCCTGCTGTGCAGTTTGGACAAAAAGCAGTCTAACACTCTTATTCAACTATGCTTAGTTTTTGTCTTGAAAGCAAAAAATGTCTCTTATCTGTAACGCTAAAAAATAGTACAGTATCAGCAGCTTTTGGTTTAATGCCTTTTGCTTTTTCTTCTTGAGAACCTGGAATTTTGCAATCCTGTTAAGTGCTTGTTTTCTCCAATAAATATTCTGCACTGTTGCTATATTTCAGTTGTTAGGTTTCTCAGGGGATAAAGGCAGTAAAGAAAGAAAATGAATAAATAAACAGCTCAAGTCTTGAGTGTCCAAAAATATTGCAGTATCTTGATTTGAATAATCGAAAGTTGAGACACTTATTTGGGTACATTTCATCACATTGAAAGCTTTGCATGCAAATCTAAAGGCTGCCATTCCCTCCAATTCCTTTGAACATTTTCATTGGCGTTCTTTTTCTGTTTTGTCTGCTCCAAGAGAAGGACAAGTCTACATGTTATGTTATGTACAAATAAAGTTAACAATTCTTAAATTTAATGTAAAAAAAGATGACCCACAGAATAGAATGGGGGGGAGGATTATCTTCCCAGGTTTTTGCAATGTCTAAGTAAGATCCCTTGAGTTTCTTCTTTTGTTTTACTGCAAGAATATGAGAAACATCTACCTTTGTTTGATGTATATCTCTTTCAGAATATTTTAAGCTACACTTTTCTTAGTCTTATCTGGAAATACTGAAAATAATTAATCTAATTAAAAACAGCTACAAGACCCCTGCTCCCAGTACTTTATTGGGAAGTTGAATTTAGGGGAGGCTTAATGCAGTCATCCCAAACGAGAGCACTTTAGTGGACTACTTCTGTTTCTAATTAAACTCTGCACAAAGCCAAGGGTCAGCAGAGTCTGACTTCTCCCAACATCTGAGAATGCCAGTTGCGTTCATTCAAATTATGTCTTTGTTTCTTTCTGTGTCTGATCACAAAACCAAGGAAAACATCACAGGCAAACTTGAAGAATGAGGGGGAGAGCCTCATTCCTACCATCCAGCCAGGCCTTGGTTCTTCATGCAAGCTGTTCCCCACAGCCTCCCTCTGCCCGATCCTTTATTCCACACCCCCCATTCCCTTTAGTTTGTGCCATGACCTAAAACCCTGCTGACACAAAATACACTGAACAAACCCAGGAGCACTTCTAAATGTCCTCAGATACACCCGTATCTCCAGGTCTGTCCCAAATAAGTGGAAAAGAAACCCAAACTCATGGGTTGGACGGGGCGGTGACATGAACAGAGGGAGCTGGCTGGGTCTGGGGCTGCACCGTGCGTCAGCAGGGAGCCTGACGCAGCCCTTGGAGATGATGCTGAGTGACAGGAGTACATTGCGATGGGGGCCTCCAAAGGCTCTCATTGCCTGGCCCAGCTTGTTCGACAGTACTTAATTTTTAACATGTGGAAATTTCTGAAATATGCGTCTTAGAATATCTGCTTAGCTTGCCTAGAAAGCTTTAATAATTAATGGAAATTCAGAGTTGAGGTATAGTAATGATTTATATGGGGAGCTGTCTTTACACAATCGGCTCTCAAAGCTTTCTAGAGTATTACTCTTAGTGTCTAATTAACTTCCGAAGAGTGATACCACTCCTTTCACTACACTGATTGATCAAGGGCTTAACTGCAAGTCATATTTTCCAAGTGATTCCCCAGTGTCCTCTCAGCTCTTATGAGTTCCTGCTGAGGAACAGAACTGTCTTGGACATCAAGAATACTTTCAAGTTTTCAGATATAGTATCTTAGACGTCAGGGTGTTCCTGTTGCTGTTTAGCCCACATAGCCGTAGCATAGAAATTTCTAGTCTTTAGATATGACTTTGCATGGTGTGACCTAAATATTTTTCTTTTCCCCAGTAGCAAGTCTTCCTGCAACATCTTTTGGAGCATGTTTCTTTCACTCTTTGGAATTCATGGTGATAAAGATACACTAATGTACTGAATTACACTAAAAATTCAAGTAACTAATAATGATTTAGAGCTAAGATGTGGTATTGCAAATACCAACTACCAGCTAAGGACTTTGAAAATACAGGGTCATTTCTTTGTTCTGCCATTTGCGTGGCGAGTGATCTGGGTAAATCACTGTATTTTCTCCATCTGTAAAAGAGACAGTGATCATATGTTGTGATGTAGCTAGGAAAAAAAATAATCTATAAGACGGTTATAATTAGTGCCGTATCTGTTTTCAGGCTGTTGGGCATTTTGTGGTTAAAGCTGTGTGAAAGTGAAAAGAGAAGATGATGGGACACTGAACAGGAGGAGGGAAGGTCTCACGTACCTCAGGGCTTGTTCTTACTGCCACTAAATTTTGGCTGTTGCAAGTAATACAAAGTCCTGGAGAGCCATGTACACAGGAAACACGAAGTGCAGCACAGCTCTTTCAGACTCACTCTCTTTTGAAGAACACATCAGTCCCTTCCCAGAATAATTTTTAGGGTCACCAGAGGATGCTGGGCAAAAATGCCAATTTTCTCAGCATTTAATTCTCCATTTTAGACCTGTTTGTCCCACCACTTCCTGTTCCTTACTTGTAATCTCAATGGATCTCTTAGTTTTTGGCACAAGTTGCCTTGTTATAAGTAACCAACGCATTTTATAAATATTTGCTCACCCATAGTTACATTTCCATTTGATATTGGCAGCTCATCGTTAGCGGGTGAAGTGGACCTTTAAGAGAGGCCATTCTTTACAAGCAGCCCAGTTCCTCTTGGGCTGCAGACAGACTGTCCTGAGCCCAGGAGATCATCCTACCACTCTCAGCTTTCTTCAAATATATTAGGTTCTAAAATCTACTGTTGTCTTAATCCGTTCCCTCCCCACTCATGGTGGTGAAAGAGTCTTCTGCAGCGCAGGCTGCTCTTACACCAGTACCGGGTATGCCAGGTATTCCCAAGATATTTTTTCATCCTTTCCACAGAGGCACTGTCTTCACCTTGTACCTAAGGGCTTTGCGGTGATGACACTGGCTTTGGAGGCTGTGTTTGGACTCATCTATAACTGACAGCTACCAGCTTGAGAGTATCTGCTTCCTTAGGATCCAAATATTCCTCTGACAGGATTAATGGCCCCACCTTTTAAGAAATTAGCTATATCTCCATTTCCTCTTTCCATCCAAACAGCGTTTCTGATACTAATAACATCAGCCAGAGCAAAAGAGGAGATAAAAGCACTGGTGGCAGAGTTCCACGTGTGAAGGAAGGTGTCATAAAGTCTTGGAGGGCTCATCCGATGTTTGTACCAAAATTAATAACTGGCTTTGTCATTTAAATCCGCCTGCAACCCTAATGTATTTATCCTGAAACTTCATCAGGAAGAAGCTAGTCTGAGAGTCCTGTGTTGGAACTTCTTAGGGTGTTTACTTTCTGTGGAGCTAGACTGAAGATATTTAGTGTATCTCCATGAGTTACAAGCAGAGGCTGTTAACTAAATTCAGGCACTTTGGAATTTTTTCTTTCTTTCTTGCATGGAGTTATGTTGTTGAATGTTCAGCTCGTTCTGTTCAGGTATGAGCGAGTTCGGGGGCTGCTTTGACAAATGCCTTATGCCGGATTTCCCCAAGGAGAGCTACACAGGGACAGATGCACATGTTAGTCTGGTATTTCTTCCAAGATGAAGTATTAAGACTTGATGCAAATTACATTAGAGCTATCCTACGATCATGCTTCAACTAAATTCTTACCTACTTTATCAACAGGAGAAAATAGATGGAAAGTATCTAAAGAAGAAATAAGGATCTTCCCCAAACAGTTGTCTTATTAAAAAAACCTAAAAATACATAATTTTGATATCTGAGTATCAATTAATGATTCATCCTCCTATTTGTACTATTATTTACAGAAAGAAGTAGCTTGTCATTATAAAAATGTGGTAGGTACAGGTGGAACACAAATATAATTCATGCCAGATAATAACGCTTTGTCCAAATATGAAAATGTAAGGCTGGGATTGTGTAATGTTCTGTGTGGGAGGATAAAACTGGGGTTAGCTCTTCTGCAGGTTTTGTAAAGCCAACCTCTTGTGAAAATCTTACCCAAAATCAGTTACAGAAATATTGCCATGTACTCAAAGAATTATAGTTGTTTCTTATATGTAATATCTTATCAGTATTGGAAGAATCCCTTTAAAGGTCTGTGTCCTAAACCAAAATTTTCTGACATCTGGCACGCCAGCCATACCGAATAGGCACACAGGTTGATATGTCGCTGCTTCTGGTGGTGCCTCCAACCTCTGAGTTACTACCGATGAAACAGTTGTGCACCCCTGTGAAAAATAAGCATTGGCTGGGTAACAGTAAATATTAGCTCATGTAAGAAAGTAGTTTCTTGATACGTATACCTGTATCTCATGATACAGATGAGTTATCAGCCTGCCTCCCTCCTTGTGGTGTAGCATAGAACTGCCTTGGCTTAAAAGCAAAAAAAAGTGGGAGGAAAACCCTTACAAATCCAGGCGTACAGTTGTCTTGGTGCAAGTGACTAATTTTGAAATGCTCACGTTCCTATTACAGTAATTTTAAAAACAAAAATGCATTGCCCATTAAATGCATGCAGCTCTTTAGAGGAGACGGGCTGCAGACAGCAACATTTAAATTATGGGGCTTCTCCAGGGTGAATCTACAGAAGAGCTGATCAGTAAAGCAAGAAATCACTGCTCTAGTGTGTGTAAGGGAAAGAGGTAATAGGGATGCTGCTACCTGAGGAAAAGGGCAAGTCCTCTTGCAGATAAGGGAAGAGAGAGCTGTAAGGGGAGAAAACCATATAAGGAAAGATTAGAGTTTTTTAAAAAGTGGAAAATTATTTAACATTGAAGTTGTATCTCAAGCCAGCCCTGTCTATCCCAAGACCACTGCACGTTTGTAACCTCAACTTTGCAGACCACGCTGTTTCTCTTAGATAACAAGGATATGCAGATAGTAAGAGGCACAAAAATAAATTAGAAAAGGATTTCTTTAATGCTTCTAATAATGTATTTGAACATGATTATCATAATGAATCTTGTAAAAGGAATTCACTGTTCCCCCTTTTGTATGATGTATTTCTGACCTTAACCCGCTTGATATGCGATTCCTATTCAGCGAAGGTGCCCATAATAGAGGGGCAAGAAGGATGATCAGAGTTCAAACAATAGGGTAAGAAATGCAGAGTAGTGGGAAAAAGCTTCCATTTTCCCATAAGCTGGGGCATAGAAGATACTGCAGCCTCAGCTCTACAGTATCTTATGAACAAACAAATTATGCATGAGTTTGCTCAGGGGACTACTCAGCTACTCAACAATAATGGGTAATTGCCCTCACAAACTTATCCTCATATCACTCATACACACCAACACTTATACTGAAAAGAAAAGACACGAAGAACAAATTTCAATATAAAACACATTATTATTATGAAAATGACACATTTCCATTTAACCCTTCTCTAACAAAAAGAACTCACTGCATTTCAGAGAAAATGGGGCTAGGAAATTTTAAATGTTAGTTTCAGTATTTTCCCTTGGAAGGCGTACTCAAGATTGTTTTACTTGGCACATTCTGTACTCTTCATTGTAGCAAAGGCTTGCGGGTATCTAATGACACAATCACAGAATGCCATAGAAATTTGGAACAAAATCCCCATCTTCGATACAATTCAGCAGATTCACGCCATATGGAAATCCTGCTGTTTAATGTAACACCATTAAAAGCCACATATTGCTAAATTCATCTCTCAAAGATTTTTGCAAAAGTTGCAGGAACAATATTATTTCTGAGTTTTTAACCTTTATTCAGCCTCCAGCATTCTTAAGAGTCAAATGCGTGTTTCATAACTGGAAATTCAACTACTTCATATGCTGGTGATATTTTGATTTCTCAAACATACGTAGTAATATAATGGTCTTGCCTCCTTCATAAAGAACTAGTAAGGTACAACTCGATCAATAACTGGGAGGGAGGTGAACCATAGCTAGAGCTCAGTGTCCTAAAATATGGTAGATTAATTTTAATTTATTATATACATCTTCACCCCAAGCATCTTATTCATTCCTTTTGTTTTCCGTATATTCTCAGTTCTAGGTGGTCACTTCCCTGGGCCTAAGATTGTGTGTTACTATTTTGAATTGCGAAGCTCTTTGGTATTTCTGGACTGCAAATGAAATCATTGATAAAGCTATTTGCTACACAGCTACTTATATGCATTTTTAGTTCGACCCTTTAAGAAAATATTCTACTAAAGGCAGTTGTTAAGGACGTGCAATATGAATAGAGAGAAGGAGGTTCTGGCTGCTTTACCAAAGCTTCACCCAACCTTTTTAACAACATCTGCATAGATCCCAGCTGTCCTTACCAAACTGCTCGTAGGTGCAAGGATTTCCCAGCTTCATTGGTTTGCAAGAATTGCATCAGAAAGGATACCGGAAATTATAAAGAATCCCCTTGTTGCAGTGTGTTTTCCCCAAACCCTGCCGAAGTCTGAAGCAATGTTTCTACCCAGTGTGAGAGTACGTGACTAATACCACTACGGAGAGACACCATGAAAAGGGAGTGTGCATGCTGTTTGCTGTGCTAAAAGGAGTATCTTTAAACTGAGAAGCACTTTGTGTAAGATCTACGTAAGGCCTTAGAAGCACCTGAGAAGAGTCCTACATGAGCTGTAAGCTACCTTTTCAGTCTGAACCTATTTCAGATTTATCAGTTTTCTTTTCCATGTCTAAAGCTGGGGTAGGGATTAGCATGAGAGTCCAGGTCAACATCTCCAGGTGTGGCAGTCATAGCCAGAATCCCAAAGACTTCAAGATGTTGAGCCCTCCTGAACATGTAGTGATCACAGGTGTCTAGAGAAGGGCCAACATCTTTCTGAAAATATTGTTCAGGAAGGATTCAAAATCTCTTCCAAGTCAGTAAGAATAATGGCAGATGACTCAAAACCTGAGGTGTTGCAGAGAATTCTGTTGTTTGCATAACCATGTCAGGGGAGAGCAAGATAAGCTGGGGCCAACACCTACAAGAGTTTAGAGAGGAGGAGTGAGTGGACCTAAACTGGGAAGGGAGAGGAGACACAGGTAGCTGTTTGTCTTTTGGTTGCAAATTCATGGTTTACAAGAATATTGACCCTGATCTAGGTGGCCAAACTTATTCTGGTAAATTTGCAGAAGTTGCTTTACACAGCCGTTGGCAGCCTTGTAAGTCTGGAGTTTCAGTTCTAGAGTTGCAACAAGAAAATTACTCTCTCTCACTTTGTCAATATGAGCAAAGTGGGCTTTGCATCTCTTTAGGGAAAACTAGCATAGGAGCAAACAGTCATAAAGGAAAGAATAGCTCTTTTAATAAGATCAGCGCACTCTGAGTAACAAATTACCTGGATGAGAGAAGCACCGGTCCTAGAAACCTTCACAGATTCTGGCTGGTGCACTTCTAGCAAGTCACAACGTGTCTCTGTAGCAGGACCCAGTGAAGCTGCATTTGAGGGTTGTGATGACATTTGTACGTCCCTAATATGTTTATAACTTAGGACAGAGTACCTGTGTGTATGGCTCACATTTTTTTCCTAGTAGATATGCAGAGATTTAAGCAGGTGAAAATGTGCCCACAAAGGACCATAAAGAAGAAAAGGAGTTATAAGGTAATGCAGCAAGAGCACTGATGCATGGTTATTGAAAGTAAAAATGGTTAACATGTGGAAAGAGGTATATAAATGACTGCAAGCCACTTTTTCAAATGTCTTTCCCTGTTGCTCTTAGCAATATCACTGAGTACGATCAAATCATTTTTCCACTCCTTTGCCACAGTAACTTTTGCGAGTTAACAGCCATCTTAGAAAGCGGGCACAGGGTCCACAACAGATAATGCGCATTCTGTTGTGCGATTCCCAAACGCTGTGAGGGCTCTTCATGGGGGAGTTTAAACCCCCTCACAACTGGCTTGCCTTTGCTCCCACTGGTGTCAGTGGTTACGCGTCGTGGGGGCTGTGCACAGGCCCCCGGGTCTGCTTATGGGGGGGCTGCAGGATGAGATAGGTTTAGTAGCACCCAGTGTGCGTCAGTTACCCATGTGTAAGCCTTGGTATAGTTTTAATTTATTTTTAAGAACACAAAGATACATGATTTAAATATTGTGAAATCCTGTATATATTTTGGCTCAGTCAGTCATATGCCTGTTTACTCACAGATTCCCCAAAATCTGCATTTCCTCAGGCATTCATGTCTTTCAGATTCTTTATGCTGCTTTTTCTGCCTCAGTTATTTGTTAACACCATGCTGCCTGCTTTTCCTTAGACCCAGTGGAATACGGCCTTTTTTGTTAGCCTTGGTTTTAGCATGCGTGGTCAAGTGATCACCGCTGGGCTCCCTACAACAGGGAGGCCAACAGCAGGTACTGCCAAGGCGGGAAACACCTTTTGGCCTCTGCCTGCCTCCATCCCCCTCTGGGGAGGAAAAAAAAAAAAAAAAAGAAACCTAATCGTGAGCAATTTCATAACCTCATGATAAACCACATGATTCCAAGCACAAATACAGGCTGGGTGGAGAATGGATTGAAAGCAGCCCTGAAGAGAAGGACTTGGGGGGTGTTGGTTGATGAGAAGCTCAACGTGAGCCAGCAATGTGCACTGCACTGGCAGCCCAGAAAGCCACCTGCATCCTGGGCTGCATCAAAAGAAGTGTTTCCAGGAGGGTGAGGGAGGTGATTCTGCCCCTTTACTCTCCTCTGGTGAGACCCCACCTGGAGTATGGCATCCAGATCTGGGGCCCCCAACATAAGAAGGACATGGACCTGTTGGAGTGGGTCCAGTGGAGGCCACCAAGATGATCAGAGGGCTGGAGCACCTCTTCTATGAAGACAGGCTGAGAGAGCTGGGATTGTTCAGCCTGGAGAAGAGAAGGCTCTGGGGAGACTTATTGTGATCTTAAAGGGGGCCTACAGGGAAGATAGGGAGGGACTCTTGATCAGGGAGTGTAGTGATAGGATGAGGGGTAATGGTTTTAAACTGAAGTAGGGTAGAATTTGATTAGATATTAGGAAGAAATTCTTTACTCTGAGGGTGTTGAGACACTGGCCCAGGTTGCCCAGAGAAGCTGTGGCTGCCCCACCCCTGGAAGGGTTCAAGGCCAGGCTGGATGGGGCTTTGGGTGACCTGGTCTGGTGGGAGGTGTCCCTGCCCACAGCAGGGGGTTGGAACTAGGTGATCTTTAAGGTCCCTTCCAACCCAAACCATTCTGTGAGGAATGGCACGTGAGCCCTGGTAGCTGGGTATGGCTGAGCAATGTAGGCTTGTGTCCTCCCAAGCCAGGAGCAGGGTCAGAGCTTTCTCACATCCTGGACAAAAATATGTTTAAACTTCAAGGGGGTTTGTGAAACATCTTCCTTCTTGGTGTAGTCTTTTGTGTAAGACAGGCTCATGCTACCGGATGCTGGAAGGGCTGGATTTTGGATTGTGTTTTGCTTGGAAGTACCAGATGAGGAGCACAGGTAGATTGCTGAAGGATTGGGTTTCCGTCCTAGGGGATGGGCGCCCTCCTCCATACCTGGCTCTCAGCCTCTCTGTACCACGCTTTCCTCACTGCAAAGCGGGCAAGCCTTTTCCTTACTCTCCAAACATACCATCCCAGGGACAGGGCTCTGTGCCTGTGCTGCACCCCATGTAATGGGATTCTGCTTTAGGTTGAAACATCCTGATGTTAATACATAAACACACATTAAAAAGGTTTGAACGCTTTTGGTTCCCTGGGAAAAGCGGACTGCAGGAAAAATCCACACCTGCAGACTTCAGTAAATGCGGTCTTTCCTGTCATTGAGCAATCTCTGTCATTGAATTCCCCTTTCCTTCTCTTACCAGAAAGACTTTTTTTTTTTTTTAATAAATAACACAAGTTTAGGGCACTTGCATTATCAAAGAGTTTGCAATCCTGATTAGGAAATCTATTTAACCTGGTGTCAATTGGCCTCCTTGATGTGAAAATCCACCCGAATCCTGGGAGAGAGGGTAGGCAGTGCCCTGGTCCAGCTTTCTGCAGGAAAAACTTGTTTTGGGAAGAAGCAGAGTAAAAGCAAAGGTGTACCAAACAGTCAAGAAGTGAGGGGAATGTCTCGGTGGAGCATTGAAGGGAATAGACGCTCATGCCGGTGATGAGATTTTGTTTTAATCAGTGATAAACCTTTTAATTTTGGTGCACAGCAACAGCAGCTTTAAAAATGAAATAAAGGGTTTGTGACTAGCGAGAGTCCTTGGTGTTGCTTCCAGAGCATTGCTTGGGCTGTTATTAAAGCCCTGCCAATGGTTTCAAGTGGAACAGCTAATGTTTCAAGTGTTCATAAATAATTGTTTAATGTTCCAAGCACTTTAGGAGCAGGTTTTAAAAACTAGCCTTGCACTGATTATTTCCACTGCTGTAAAAACATTCTTTTGACAGTAGCTTTGTCTGCTACTTAGAGGTTTCTGCAAAAAGGAGAAAAAGAAAACAACCACCGTCCTCTGTCAGTTGATATAGAGGGATGCACCTAGTGCTGGACCTGTAAAATAGCAGATTTCCCCTCCAAAAGCGGCCAAGAATTTGGAATAACTTTGTGGTGTTGTGAGAGCAGGGACACATCCATGGCTGGTATTTGAGGGGTGATGATGGCACCAGGTCTCAGGAGGTTGTGGATTGTTTTGATTTACCCATCCCCACAGGTGATGCTTTGAAGCAGGGTTAGAAGTGAGCTCTTTCTGTTGTACCCAGTGTAAAACACAGCCCCAGCAGAGCCAAGAACTGGGCTTGGTATTTTAAAGAAAAAAAAATGGTGTGTTAAAACCAAAGGGCCAGAAGTCTGTGGAGCAGAAAGCTCCTGTTTGCTGAGGCTGTGCACAAAACAGGACTGCTGGACATGGGACATATCCTGGTCCTGCTCTGCTTCCCTGGCTGGGGGGACCAGTCCCTCGGGGGCTGGGAAGGGGAGCAGGATCCGGCCTCAGAGACCAGGCGGATCTGGCAGCACCCCATTGTTGCTCCCGTGCTCTCCGGGGTTGTCAGCAGGCTGAAATTGCGGTGGGGAGACAGTAAAATGTGCAGTTTAAAGCAATCATTTTGCTCAAGGTTTGCACTCTTAATTAGTGATTTTGGTTCCTCAAACCAAGCTCTTTTTTTTTTTTTTCTCTTCCTTCTTTTAAATCTGCACATGGGGGAGTGAGAAACTTTTATGAGCAATCATCCCGTTAAAGTAAAATAGGTTTGAAGACGCACCGACTATTCCTAATCACGGTGAACATTCAGAGTAGTTCAGAGAGAGCCTTGCAGTTTAACGTCCTAGGTTTTGTCTGAATGCTTTTCCGTAAGATGATGCTTTAGTGCTGTTTTGCTGTTGTGCATATCACTTTCTTTTTTGATGGTTGAAATCCTGTTTTAAAAAGTAGTTTTCCTTGAAAGGGTCTGTATGAGTATATATAAGCACACACAATTTTTAAGGAATTAGAAATTTCTATTTTAGGAAGTAGGATTAAGAAATTTTGTATGTGTATATATATTTTTATAAGTACGTTTGTGTTTATAAATATATATATAGAAACATATACGTGTGTAACCTTACTAAGGATGGTCATAGAAGCATCAGTCCTCATGTGATGAGTGCTTTCAAGATTGGACCTTAGCTCTTAGCCCTCCTGCGAGAATTTAACTAGCAGTTCTTCCACTGCAAAAATACATCCCACTTTGTTTGCTGTTATAATTTGGAGGTAGAAAGCACGACTTTATTTCTGCCGCTTATTAGAACTTAGTGCAGTAAGCCTGGAAGCTTGTGCAAACACCAGTTACCGCTCCGTTTGTGGCCGTTTCTGGTTTTGGGTTGGGTTTTTTTTGGTCGTGTTTTTGTTGTTTGGGTTTTTTTTCCTCCTCCTGTAGCCGTGTCTCTTAAATATCTCACGTTATGTGGGCCGTGCAGTGTCTCCTTCTCAGGTGTAGAGGGGTGGTTAAGCAAGCAGTGAGCTGCCCTGCCGGGGATGCGTTTGTCAGGAAAGAGGAGGGGGGGAAAGAGGGGGGAAGAAGGAAAAAAATCCCAATAATCTCTGTTGAGGCCAATTGTATGATCTGACAAATATCTGCAGCCAGCAGCTCCGCTGGGCCGGGATTATTCTTGCTTGGCTGCCCTCTGCCGGCATCGCCGCACGGTGCAGCGCCGGCCGCGCATCGGCAGCGCAGCGCAGCGCGCAACTCTGCGCGGGGAAAGGAGCCCGGGGGGGGGGGATGGTGGTGGAGGGGGACACGCGGCTGGTTTAATTAAGCATGAAAAATAGCCGGCATTTGTATGGATCAAAGAAAACAATTATGCATAATGGTTGAACAGAAAACAATTGACTATTATTGAATGAGAGGATTGCTCTAATTAATCCAAAAGATATACCCACTGCTAAATGAGGTGAAGAAAAAGCGCAAGAATAGATTTAACTCTGGAGCGTAATATAGCTGAGGCAAGGGGGCAGTTTATGACTCAACACAGTAGAATTTCTGCTTGTAATTGTGATTGCTAACATCTTTTTTTTCAGTCACAATTTTCCTAACTTGCAAATGAATCTGAAATATGTAGAAATAATAGTGTCTGTCGTGTAAAATGAATGCATGTTTTTCTTCTTTAAGGTTTTATTTTTAACCGTCTCTAGTAAAAGTACGTTAGTCATATTTATCTCGCTCATGAAAGAGCCTCTTTCTGTAACTCGCTTCGGATTTAACCCCTTTAAGGTTATCTACAGTGTCAGCACGTTGTCTGCTTTAGGACGTCCGTGTCTGTCCTTAACTCTTTAGGGATGTTTTATTGACATTTGGAAGGCCATACGGTGTTAAGGAATAAATGTAAATTCAACAAGAAACAGCAGAATGTCACCGCTGTCCTGTTTGTGGTCAAGCAATTTTACCAACCCATGGGGAAAATTAAGGCCGAGGAAGGCAGTGGTGACGAGGGGGGTGCTGCTTCCTTCCGTCTTTCTCCAGCGTTTCCTCACCCCTCCTCACCATTTCCATTTCCTCTTATATTTCCCAGTTTAGAAGACGGATGATCAGTACCTGTGACCCTTAAATTTCTTATTCTCTGTTACATTTACGTGGAGAAGATTATTAAATCTGCAGATAGAATTAGAGGCCAAACTAAATTCTTTTGTATTGATATAATCATGGGAGTTATTTTAAATGTGATGGATGTAACCTGAGAGCAGAGTATGTCCAGGATGTCTAAAAGGCAGACGCTGTGTGAGTATTTATGAAAAAATCTGTATGCTCTTAAGATGTCATGCATAATCCGCACTGTGTGTCTCTTCAGTGTCACAAGCACATTTACATAGATTGTCATGAATTTCAAATTGCACCTCAAATCAATGCCAGAGTAAAATTACCTTTGAGCACAATGCAGCCTTCCTTTAAGAGTTAATCATACAGGTCTCGCTCCGTTTGGAGGTAGAGCTAGCCCTCCCGTGACACTCGCAGCTCGCTGCTCACGGAGTGCCAGTGTCAGGTGCCCCGACACGTTTGTAGCACCTCCATGGGACCGAATGCCACCAGCCACTGGTGCCACCTCGTACCCTCTGCAGAACACGAAGCGTGAAAACAGTGCGTTACGAATGCAGCTATCTCCTTAACTGGTGTGAGCGGTGTCTCTGAAGGGTACTGTGTGCATGCTCAGGGCTCTGTTTTGACAAACCATTTGTAAACATCCCATGGGGACTTTGCTCCAACAGGTACAAGAGCTCTGAAGCAAGCATCTTCCCACTGCTGTAATATTATTGCCGTCATCTAATTGCATGCGCCTCGACTGTGGGGAATGATGCCTTGAGTGTGCTATTCTCTGGTTCGGGCTAACCATAAAAGGCTAAACACGGCCTTGCTCCAGCTCCATTGGTTGCATACATCCAAACTGGATTAAGGCTCAGTCAGGAAGACATTTTTGTTGTGGGGAGGCAAAAAGAGACAGAGATTTTACGAGGACCTGCTCAGGGTGACACTGCGGCACACCTGGTAGGAACGGCTGCCTCATCTGATCTTGGGCTTCTTGCCGTGTCCCGGAGCACGTTGCATCTCTCCAGAGAGTAAAAGCTTCCACTGTGCCCAGAATCAGCATTTAGCCAGTGTAATGCATTTATTTCTGGAGAGAGACCATACGACTGAAGCAGTTTCTTGTGGCAGATTACCAGTTACAAAGTGCTGTAAATCATGGTGTGTCCAATATTTTTGCCAGGGGTGTCTCCACCAAAGGCCACTCTTCTACTCTGCAAATCCCTGACTTCAGAAACAGGCTCCCAGCAAGCATGGTCATTCAAGCCCAAGGCTTGAATTACCACGGGAACTGGGGGGAAAAGGATCCCCGGGTGCTGCCGCCGCTTTGGTAATCGATGGGAAGGGAAGGAGGAATGTTTGGGCCGATGGCATTGCAGTGATGAGAGACATGTAAATGCCAGCAACGCTATTTAGCATTTCTCAAGCAGGAGAATGGGCCAGCAGATACGCCGTGGATCCTCGCCAAGCATGTAGGGGGACATGTTGTTAACTTGCTGGTGGCTGCTGTAGCCAAGAAACCGAGTAGCCATGTAGGGACTGCGGCGGGCGGGAGAGAGAGAGAGCACATGTAGAAGTAAGGCTTCTCACTCAACAAATTCTGCTGTTTGCCTGTAGAAAAAGAGGTATTTTTGCAAGCGGGGACTTAGGAACAAGATGAAATCTTCCCACTTTTATCAGCGAGGCAGTTAGTGACAACCACGTGGTGAAAGGCTCAAATTCTGGTGCAAATTATCATGAAAATAACTGAACACACAGAAAATTTGGAATTGCAAATATCGGGAAGCCATGGCTCTGTGGACTGACGAGATGGAAAAGACATTCGTTCTAAGGGTTTTGTGGTGTAATTTAGCCCTCTGGGCACTATCCTCACTTCATGGATTTGCTGCAAGTTGAGACATCTCCACTAAGAGAGACAACTGGTGTTTTATGTACATAGAAAACATAATAATCCCAGGCACTTGGGACATCTAGCAAAGCATGGAAACTCTGACCAGGACCGGGACGTGCTGTCCTGTGAAAGTTCTCCTGGAGATCAGCCCTCTGTGTATTTAGCTGCTCACCCGAAACTGTGGAGAATTTCTTTTTCCTTTCCCGTCGCAGTTTAGAAGATGCAGAGAGCTGAAAGTGAGTGTTTTGTTCCATCCTTAAGGTAGCCGCAGTTTGGTGGTAGGTGAAGTAATGACTATATATAGTCACTAAAGTGCCTTCAGATAGTTCTGGAGAACAACTGCTGTATAAATTTAAGGTATTATTATTATTAAGGTATTATTATCGTAAGTTTGCCGCAAGTTGCAACGAGACTGTAAGAATTACCTTGGAGCACCTAAAACTGGCACAGCTGCAGAGTTTAAAGTTCTCTCTCTGTCAATATTGTGTTAATTTTATCTGGTGCTTTTGATTAAACAAGCTGATCTGGAACAATTTCAGTAGCTGATTTTCTAAATAGAAAAGGTACTAATACATCAAGTTGCACCCCTCTGGCATCCAGAGAAAGGAAGATCCTTTATGAACAAATCAGATGTGGTCACACTGAGTCCTAAACACTGCTCAGCTACCATCATGCTGATTTAATCAATCCTCGCAAGGTAAAAAAGGTAGAAAGTGGAGAATAATATGCCTGATGATGAGATATTTTAATGAAATGCGTTGGGATAATTTAGTGGGGAATGAAAATACTATGGATAGAAGTGAGTCAGAAAGCATGAAAAACACCAAACATATCAGAACACGTGTATAATATCAAACAATGGTTGAACATCCTCAATCTGTGCTTCACGGGTAGAGGGATGAATTGGAGGTGATTCATCTGTGAATCAGGGCGGTCAAGAGTTAAACGATGGCTGTAGTTTGGGAATCGATGGGAACGGGTCTTTCAGGGTTCTGTGGTTGCTGCATCTCACTGGTTCATTAGAAAGGTTGCAGGGAGAGGTCCCGGAGTGGGAAGGCGTGCAAAGATGGTGCCTTCTAAGCGTGAGCCTATATATGTATTGTATTACTGGCTGTGGAGGCTGAAGTAGGGTCCTCAGTATCTTAATAAGAACCACTGTGGGCTGAACTGAAATAAGTGGCTTTGCCCATCGCGGGTAAAGCAGATACATTGGCCCCTGTGGACCTGCAGTGCCCTATAAACCATCTTTCTTCACATATGATATTATCAGCGTGAGGAAGGCTGAAGGATGTTGCAAGGTCCTGCAGAAGGACAGAGGGCGTTAGGTGGTCGTGTTTTACTGTTTGGACCACAATCTGAAGGTAAAGTGAAGCTCACCCTAATTTGTACTTTAACCTTTTGTCAGTAAGGCTGATCTGAGATAGGCATTTGGGACGCAAAGGCACTGCCAAGATGCACATTCAGGTAATAAGATCTCAAGCAGAATTTAGGTAAAATCCCTGTAGCTACATGACTCTGAGTGCTTTGGGCGCTGGAAGGCACCAGGAGATGCTCCTTACACTGGCATGTAACTCTGAATGTGTGTGAACAAAACGTGGACCTGTGCTGTAATCATCCCGTCCTGCTGTGTACTACCAGATGTGCTGTTGACAGCTGCACAACAGGAACTTGCAAAAAGAAAAAAAAAAACAAACCAAAACTACAAAAACCAAAATGACATTTTAGAGACAGATTAAAACATATGCATCTGTGTGTGTATTATTTGTGTGGGTCCAACAAATTACAAAGCAGGAAAACCACAGGACAGGTCTTGAACTGATGTTGAGTTCCCATACCTTGATTAACCAGCTGGAGATCGGGTCCGTAGTTTTTCTGAAGTAGCACTTTTTTTCCTCAGAATGCACACAGGGAGCAGATCTTTTGAGTAGGAAGGTGCCATTTTTACACAGTCACTGTTCAGACCATAGCCACACTTGAAGCCAAAAATAGAAAATATATTTTAGAACTTGTTACATTAAAAAAAAAAAAAAAAAGGAAGAGAGGAAAGAAAAACCTCCAGCAGAACTTTGCATTCTCTGACTTTTCAGACTTTCAGGTCTGCTCTCCTGATTACACATTTCCTAGCTGATGACATGCCATCAGCTAAAGATGGATTTTAAACACAAGTCATGTCAAAAGTTTCATTTAACCTCTTCAATGTAACAAGCTGCTGATGGTTTACATTTCTGACAGTAAAGGTAAATTAATCTGTGATGGATGTTTGGAAGGGAGAGAGAAGATTTGCAAAGAGCGAGGAAGAAGTAAAATGGTAACTGGTGAAGGCACTGGACATCTTCTGGAGTGTAGTGAGTGGTGGGTGGGGTGTGGGTGTGGTGATATTTCTAGATTTGCATCTATAAGTATAGATATATCACACTCGCTATGTGTATGTATGCGTGGTTTTTAAATAAAAGTAGTTTTCCATTATACTGTGCAAGTCTGACATTTGATGAGGTAGAATATTTCCAGATGGGTTGGATTTTGGAGAATAGGGAGTAGGTTATGATTTGTCTAATGAAATGTTAATTTTTTGGCAGTCAGAGGGGTTTAGGGTAAATCAGTTAAACCCAAAGATGATTAAAAAGGGATTTGTGCAACTTTGGAGTAGTAATTAGTATTAATTGAGTCCATCGTTATTTTATATGATAAAGGTAGTATGCATGTGTAGTTGGACAACAACAAAAAAATGCTAGGCTCATCTTCCTCTTTTCTGGGGGTTGTAAAAGTTTGGGAGGGAGCTCTTGTTAGTAAGTAATCCCAAGAGACATAACACGGTAAAACCTTGACACACGAAAATTCAGCCAGGAGACAGTTGATTTCTCAGCTGGGAGGTACTTCGGGAAGAGATGGCATCTTGCCGTCTCCACCAGGACTTGGTAATAATTCTCACTATTCATGAACAGATGTCTTTGGTTAGATTCCCTAAGTGCATTTGAATTCATTAAAGGATCTAGGGAATCAAGATATTAATTCTAAATTATTACATATTATAGATTTTATTTTCTGGAAGAATGGGAACATGGCAAAAAAGAGGTTGTAGTAAAGGTGGTAAACGATGTCAAGATAGCATAATCACAGAATACTATTATGCCACTCCGGGCTATATTGTATCTTTTTTTTTTTTTTTTTTTTTGCTTTAACACTGGCTGTCTAAAATAGTTTGGTGAAAGAGTGAGTTTTATATTTTGTGTGCTGTGAGACCAAAATTCTGTAGTTGGAGACATTCATAAGTGATATTTGTCCTGCTATTTGACTGGCATAAAGTATTAGTACTCTGTTGAAATCACTGTGAGGATACCAATTTACAGCAGATGAGGATCTGACCAGCTAACGTAAAGCATTCCATAATTGCGAGCTGAGCTATTTTGTATCTAATTAGTAAGGACTGAATTAAAGGACCAATAGGCTTAGGCTATCGATGTACTTTGATATTTTACCGGGACACCAGAGGATTGATACAAACTCTCTGCAGATGGAACTTGCACTTTTTAAGAGCAGCCTGCAAACCTTCCTTTCCCAGGTCAGCTACTTTAGGGAACTTTGGAGACAATATTTTGAAACTTAACATCCAAAAGCCTATCAAATCTTTATGACTAAACTCTACTCCAGTACTTGGTTGCATTAACAGATGTGATTTTTGTCAATGGGAACTTGGCAGAAGAACAAATTTCATCAGCTAATATTTGTAAACTGCTTTGAGATCCACTGATGGAAGGAAACCTGGACTGAGAATAAAAAATGCCAACTATTGAAGTTTGTTTGCTGAATTTTCCATCTTTGAATCTATATTTATAGGATTTCTTGACATCTCTTTAATTATCGCCTTCCAATTTTATTCCTCTATCTTTCCTCCCCATTTTTTATGTACAGATGGTGCTTTAGTCATTTTTCTGTTCACCCAAGGTTTTGCTAATAGAAAGAAGGGCCAGGTCATTTCAATTGGTCTTACAGGTATGCTCAATTTGAGTTTACCTCTTCCTCTAACCTCTTATTAAAGACAATTTAACCCATTACAGCAAATACACGGGACCTTTATCCTGCTTGATATTAAAATATCAATATTAAAATATCGAGCAATGTCTCATTTCACAGTCTGCCTCAAAGGATTTTTTTTTTTCCAATTGGTTTATAATTTCTCTGCTTTGGTTTTTTTCTTGTCGCTCTTCTATCTTCCTGTTTGCAATGGACTTGAACGAAGAGAATCTTCTGCAAATGGCATTGCCAGTGAGATAGCCTGGGAAGGATGCAGATGATGGGCAGGTCAAGGCAGCTCATCTGCAGTAGTAATGCTTGTTCAAGTTGCAGCACATCTTGCAGGGACCCTTTGGTCACCCTCTTTTGATGCGTTCATCAGTGTCGTCATGACTATCAGAATAAGAAAAAAACTGCGTGTGCATTTCTTCTACTTGCACTTCAGAAATTCCTAACTGGACACTTCCCTAGAGTTGTAGAAATAGTTAATGCAGTACAACATTTTATTGTATTATTTGGTAACTTCTTTGCACAGGCTCCAGAACTGCAGAATTTTTTAACATACAAGAATTTGTCTGGACAGACATCTCTTCTGAAGTTGGTGGTTGCCTCATTTTTCCCCAGCACTAATGCAACATATGTTTCAAGCCAGTCCTGATAATGTTTTTCAGTGGTATTCGTCTGTGATATTTGTAGTGAGTTTCTTGGTGTAATTGTAATTCAGAAGTTGTCTGTAGCCCTGTGATATGTGCATAATTGTCCCTGTCCACTGGAACCACCAGCACCTCTTGTCAGCAGGATTGATGGTAATGTTTTAGTTCCTTTTTTAATAATTAATTGCTGATCCTTCCAACAACAGGGGATTCAAGTGGAGCTTTTGTTGTTCTAAATTTGAAATCTTAAGTCTGTGGAGATGTTTCCAGGAGGTATTTTCTCCGGTTCAACATATACTCTAACCACAGGTGTTGTATCATCAAAGAAAGAACCCATATGCTAATTTAAAAATAACAGGCCTGTTTATTGTTGCAGTGCATCATCATCAAAGAAAACAACAACAACCACCTGTCTTTAGCTGTATAATTAAACTGATGGGTCTTTATTCTGTGCTAAATGATATGGTAATATATGGATATGGAGAATAAGAGGAATCATCCTTTTAAACTTCTGAGATGTTTGCAGCACTGTTGAAAACTGTGGGGTTTTTTAAATTAGGGTTGTTTTAAAAAAAAAAACACCTGTTACTAATAAGATGCTTTTCCTGGTGTAGTTATGCTTCCTTTAGCACTTTTTGCCGTACTGGAAATTCATCTTTCCATAGCTTTGGATGGCCACCTGTTCTGGTATCTTTTTCTGCATGGTCTTCAGTGATTCATTCCGTTTAATTTTTGTCACTTTTTTCTTTATCACTCTCCAATGCCCATTTTGGTTGTCTTTCTCCAAGCAAAGGCAAACTCAACACCAAAGCTGGTCCATATTGTGGCCAGATACAAGGCACACACTTCGTGCCTTCCTTTCTGTCCCACCACGAAGATCCAGCCAGCTCAGCTACTTTCGCAGGCAGTGGTGGTCCCATTCTGCACACAAAAATCTGCTGCTTCTTTTAACACCGGCATGGCATTGGCGCTTCTTTCCACCAAGCACTAGCAGATATCTCAGGCTTTGAATCTTGACTTCTTGGTAAAGGAATCAGTCATGGAACCTGTACGTATATAAGGTTCACTTAGACTCCTCGCACAGATACCAGCTCTGGAATGGCTTGGTCAGACCTCCCCAGCCAAGCCTTTGACTAAATGACCAGGTTTCCTACCAAAGCCCAACTCTTAGAGAACATGCCTCCTCCTACAGTTACTTTAATTGGAGAACAAATTATAATGTTGTTTTCACAGATCACTCTTTCTCCAGAAACTCTTTTGACACAGAAAGTTGCATAACTAGTGCTCTTAGATGAGTAATCTGAATCGTGTTTTCTTTTGAAAGGCCAATCCTAAATCCCTTTTGCTATCCACTAGACCTGTTAGCACAGGCAGAAGATTGTGTTGGCCTGCAGGGATGTGTCATATTGAACCTGTCATATAGGAGATGGCTCACAAGGAACTTGGGGCATTAGGAATTTAAAGGCTTTGACAAACCAGTAACTTTCATTCCGAGTTTGCTCAAGAATTCGTATGTCCTACTTTTTTTTTATGATGCTTTTTTGCTGTGCCCTTAGTTAAATATTCTATTCTGATTAAAAAGGAAAGGTCTGCCAGTTCATCTGGAGGGCTCTGCACCTTTCCCTGTTCTTGTAGGGATGGAGGAGGGGGATGCCTACCTCTCTGAAATCCCTTCTTCCAGAATTCAGCCTCATCTTTTTAGGCTTGTTATCACTTTTGCACCTTCCTGTTGTCTCAGAGCCTTAAGACAAGAAAAATATGCTTCGTTTCAAAGTGTGCCGTCTGGGTAGCGATACTGCCGTGAGGTAGTGGGTTGGTATCTTCATCTTGAGAGTTGCGGGTTTATTATTCTGAAGGCAGTGGTTCGGTTCTGGGCTGAGTTGTTGAAGCAGGTGTTCTTTACTGCAAGCTAGTAGAAAGGTGCATTTTCTTCAACGGGATGATGTGAAGGAGTTAATGCCAGGCAGGAGTGGTTTCTTTGTGGATGTTTTGTGGCCGAGGTTTAAAGATTTGTTTATAAAGTAGGCCGTGTGAATTTTGGGTCTGTTATATCTTATTAGTTCAGGTGCTATAACTGGACAATAAAAGTGTGTGGTTTTGTGCAAAGGAGCCAATATACCTTCGATCCTCTCTGCACAGGCAGAAGAGGTGGTCTGCAGAAGCCACGCGAGTCGCTACTCTTGTTTAATGAGCATTGCAGTAAACCTGACAGTCTTTTCCACATGAATGTCCAAGCCACAAATTATCTCCAGTAGCCTGCTTAGGTTTCTTTTGATCATTGATCTGAAACTGTTTTACGCTGTTATCTCAAACGCCGTCCCGCAAAGTGCTTAATTTTGCAGTGCAGGTCCCCCTCCAGATTACGGTCTACACCTGATTGCACTGGCAAATCTCTCCGGTACTTTTCTCTAGGACTCTGTTCTGTAGACTTATTTCTAATCATCCATAAATAGACTCATCTGTGTTAGGTCTGTATGTCTGAGTAAGGGAAGCCACATGACAGCACGCCTCACTTGTTGGAGCAACAGCAGATCTGGGGAGAAAACTTGGCTTCATGGGAGTGGATGGAAAATTCTCATTGAATTAAACACATCCAAAAATCTCTGACAGCTTCTTCTCCAGACTCAGATTCCTTGTGTGGGACGGGGTGAGCTGCACAGACTTGGTTTATCCTTCAAAAATATGGCTAGTAATACTCAGTTCTCTTGCAGCTTTGAATCCTGGGAGAATGAGAAGCTGAAAAAAGTATTTAATTTATTTTCTCTATTAACATGTGCACTGCAGTTTGTTTTGCCTTTTCTGGATAGTGGCTTTGGCTGTTTTATTTTGTCAAATGTGCATGTTACAGGAAGTTTAGGAATAAGGCATTATGACTAGTTAATCGAGGTTATTATGAACTTTAAAAAGTGTTGAACAGTTTACAAGATCAGTATGTGCATTTCACTATTGAGCTGGGCTAAGAAATACGTTTTCAACAAATAATTTGACAGTTTCAGCTTGTTTTTCTGTTTTATGACTTCAGTGTATGAAATAAGTAACTCTGGCATTTATTGAAGATGATTAAGGGAAACACAAAATTAAAAAAAAAATATTTTCCCCATTATATTTGGTCACTGAAATTATTTCTTTTCCTGATGCTTTTCCTTTTAGGAAAAATAATAATGAAAATGTTCCTGCCAGAAAGTGGAATCTTTCGAAATTTTCTCTTTAAAGCTTTGAGAAATCCCAAGGATTTTGTCAGAGCACAACTGACGGTGCAAAAACCTATACCAGTGAAAACTAAAATCAGGAATCTGAAACAACTAGTAAAGCATTACAGCTAAAAGTATATGTAATTTTTTTCCAAGAGGACTACAATTTTTACTATATTTCTTTTTTTAGTAGTTTTAAAGTGTTATTCAGAATGTGTTTGCATGTTGTCAGCACGCACAGATACGATTCATGTTATGTTGCCCATTTCCCCGGGCTGCAGGACAGGTTGTGGTCCCGAGGGGCCACCTTCCCCATCTCTCCGCCTTAAGGCAAGACCACCTGTACCTGTCATATCTGATGGACACTTGTCTAATCTATTCTTTATGGCCTCCAATGACAGAGACTCTCCATCCTCCCCAAGCAATCTATTCTAGTGCTTTGCTAGCCTCATTGTTCAGTAATTTTCCCTAATGTTTAACCTTAATCTTTCTTGCTGCAATTTAATCCCATTACTGCTTCTCCTATCTGCCATGGGCATGGAAAATAGATTCCTCCCTTCTTTGCTGCAGCTTTTTATGTGTTTGAAGGCTGCTCTCCTATGCCCTGTCTGACTTGTCTCCTTAAAGCTAAGCCACCTCAGGTTGTTCATTCCTCGGAGGTCCTCGTGGTCTCCAGCCCTGCAATGACTCTTCAGATTGCATACGGGTGCTTTGCGTCTTTCTGGAAATGCATTTCTCAAGTTTCCATGCTGTATTGTGTGTGGCTGAAGAAACCTTGATGCTACAAAGTCTTGCAGAGTGGCAGGGCGTTAAAGTCAGTGGAAGGAGTGGGTAAAAATCTACACCTTTCTGCATGTCTCTGGACAGGTCCTCCCTATCGCTGGAGGTCTCACATACCGTTCACTCATGCCAGTTGCTCCTTGCGTAAAGCAGAGAGGGTATGTTTTGCATTTTGTTCTGTGGCAAAATTGGTTTTATCTCCCAGGGGTTTCTGCAGCAGCTGTCACAGGGCAGCCAGAGGGGGTCTCCGCCACCCCGCTCCCGTTGCTCCCTACCCTCCACACTCGTACCTGCCTCACCCCATGCCGCAGCATTATTTTCTGCCCTCTTCTACAGCCTGGGCATATGGACCTGAAGTAGAAGCTTACGGATATATGCAAATGTTTTAATGATGCTATTTGCATATCTGGAAGTGATTTACAAAACGCTGCACATGGAGCTGCTTAAAACTTGGCACCAAGAGTTCGTGGAGGATCGTGGCTCAACACAACAGAAACTGAATATTCAGCTGGGTTTTGCCAGCTCTCACAGAGAAGCAGTGCACTTTTGGCGACTGTTGAAGCGAGTCTGTCAATGAGGGAAGACACTTGAGTCCTTACACAAGTTTCAGCCCTGCCCAAGGGGAAAACATCCCGCAATGTACTGCCTTTCTCTGCTTTCTTGCCACTTTGGGACAAGCGGCCAACTGCAGTTGGTCCTGGCGGTGGGAAATGCAGCCCAGGGACCATTTTATGGTGAATTCTACCCCATTTTTGCAGATTTGTATTTATTTATTTATTTATTTATTTTCTCCTCCTGGCATATGCATTTGTAAGACTTGGAGATACACTAAATTTAAATATCTGAGTTTGGATTCTTTTCAGGAAGAGGCGGCATTTTACATTGATCTGTGCAATTTCTTTTTAGGCTGACCCTCTTTTCAGAGCCCCTGTGTTGGGAACCAAACTCACCTTTCCCAGACGTATTTGTAGGAACTAATAGTGTCAAAACTTTTACGCACGCACTCCCTATGGAAGTGTTGTGTGACGTGGGGGAGCTGTGCTGGCACAAATGAGCAGCACCTAATCCTGCAGCATCGCTCACCTATTTCTATTAAAATGACATTAGTACAGGACTATCTCAAAAGGAAAGGAGGGGAGGCCAGATTGCACTTCTTTGTGTTCACCTCTAGATTTGCCAGCTCTCTTTCCTCTATTTTCCTTTATTTTGGCTTGAAGTTAGCTCTAATAAGAGTGAGGGCATTGGTGCTTTTGGAGAATGCATAGAAAATACGTTGCTGTAGTAGTCAAAAGAAAATCTGCTCTCAAACCCCTGAATGCAAATGTATGATAGGTGAATATCAAATTAATTTACCAGAAGCTGAGTTCAAGCACACAAAAAAAAATTGTAGTTTTTTATATATAAGAAGCTCCTTGCAGAAGAACACCTTTAATGCTACGAGTTTCCATGAGTTCAGGTGGAGGCTGAACAAGTTCTTGGAAGAGGAATCCACAGAGTGCTATTAAACAGAAACAAATCACACGTCACTAAGAAAAAAATCAGAGATAAGTGTTTAAGGGAGGAAGTTTTATATAAGCTTGACCTGTCATTACTCTCCTGCCCAGGCATCTCCTTGTGTCTGGTGGTGGAGGCAGGGCCCAGGGTGAGAAGAACCTTTCTTATGACTCCTTGACTTTCTTGCTGTCAGACGGAAGGGTTTGTGCCATCTTACAGGAAAAGGAAGGGAGAAATACAACATCATTCTGAATAGCGTGTTTAGACACCCAGAGGGTAAGTGAACCCTTTATGCCCATGATGAAAATATCCCTTTCCCAAATGCCCTTTGTTGTGTGAGCGCAAGGGCGTAGCTGAAGGGCTCTGCATACTAAATCACAGGTTTCTCGCCTACTTATGTCAAGAAACAAGTGGTTACAGCAGATGAGGGAAGTGCAAGGAAACAGCAAGACAGGGTATCTTGCAGTGCACCAGCTTCTGAGCCATTGCCAAGCATTTTGTTGGCTTTTCAAGGAAAAAAAAAAAATTAAAAAGGATTTTAAAGAGAGAGAACCCAATTCAGGGCTGAATTCCTCCAGCTGCTAAAGGCTGCTCTTCACACAAATATTTACCTGCTTCACCCTATTTACAGGCTGCGATGTACTGCTTTTAACTCTGTGTCTATGGGATGCGGTGGCAGGGTGGGATACTAAAGGCGCAGAATATTATCTCTAAAAGGAAACAAGAATGTCCTATTGCAAAAGACAAAATCGTTCCCTAGGTTGTCGCCGCTGCAGACAATGCACAGCTAACATACCGCTAACAGCACGTTTTGTCGCTGTTCTGCTAACATTGCATGTACTTCCTATTTTCTTTGCAATTGTATAAATAGCATATAGGAAGAGGGAGACTATTTAGGGAAAATACTAATTAAAATGAACAATAGAAAATAGGAGATCTTATGTTTCTAAAATTAGAGGCTGGTTATTCAGTAATAAATAGCCCTGTCATTATTAGTTTGCAGTCCCTCCTTTCTCTTGCCTGCCACACACAATATCACTGTTATCCATGGTCTGCCTGTCTAAACATGGTTTCTTTCCAACGCTCTACATTGTTTGCTAGCCCTTGTTACAAAAGCTCCCCAGTTCTGGGCTTATCTGGCACAAGAAAGTAAGGAGAAATATTCTTTCTGAACAAAATGAATTTGATGAAGGAATAAAAGGAACATTAATAAAGGTACTTTCAAGCACTTCTTGTTAGATGTTGCTTGTTGGCCTCTGGTAATTTCAGAAACCTGGGAGCGTGGACCACGTTTTTATTTCCTAATAATTAGTAAGTGTTTTGATGTGCTTGATGGCTTTGTTAAGAACGTGCTTGTCTTAACTTAAAGGGGAAGTTTGATTTTCATCTTGGAGTATGGTGAGTAATTGGTACGTGCAGGCACGGCTGCGGTCAGGGCTGCGTCTGTGAGAAAGGCAAAAAGATTTGTGTCTGAGGGAGTAGGGACCTTGATTTGGTGTGGTTCTAGCAAGTCCCCATAGCAGGCTAATGAGCAGCTTCAGGACTTTTACACCCCAAGCAAAAGCACGGAGATGGGTTAGATTTTTGGTTCCTTAGTGTACAACATGGATAACAATTTTTGGCTGATAGCGGGACCGTGCTGAGTCACTGTCAACAGGGGTTGACAGCAGAAATCTTTTTTTGTGGGTGCAATTAGTGCAGTTTTGAATTACCTGGGCTTCTCCCATTGTGGAAAATCAGCTCTTCCTGGAGGATCCACCACTTGCCCTCCCGCTGGGCTTTTAAATGTTCAGGAATGAGTCCTACCTGTGCCAGACCAATCGTTTCTTGTTAGTGCTGAGGTTGTGGTTTTCATCACCAGATTGTTTTGGACCAGTTTGAAAGATGCTGGACTAAATGAAGTCACCTTGTGCTGTCATTACTTCATTTCTATTGTTGTCTGGAAAAAAAAGCAACCTCTATGAAAGGTGAAAAGGGGACGTAGAAGGTGTAGGAATCTGTGTTGACTCAAGGGACAGTAATAGGGGAAACAGAGAAAGGAAGAGAACAAAATTCCCAGGGAAAGAAATAAATACAAAGGAGGAGCAGGAAAGAGCAAGGCATGAGCAGCCATAAAAATCCGGTGCTGTCAGCTGAAAATTGGGGCGATTCTGTCATATTAATGACAGGAAACCATACCTCTATTGGCTTTCACTGACAGAGCTGCAAGCAGCTGCTGTGGAAGGAAGGTGACTCGAGCCTAAGTGAAAATATCTAAGACATCGTGCACTTATTTTGTAGAGACAGAATTTAGTGAGGATTTGTCTGTCATTATCATATCCTCTGCTGAATGTGTTGCCCTTGGCAATGGGTACTCAGTAACTAATTTAGTTTTTTTGTTGTTCAGTAGCAAGATTTTCATGCTTAGTTCACCTAGTAGCTATGATTTTCAAAAGCAAAGAACAAACAAATCCCTGAATTAGAAAAACAGAATTTATGAAACACATTTTTGATTCCTGATGCCACCCATCTCCTGGCATTTAATATATCAGTTGCAAGTAGGTTGCTTGCTAATTGCTTTACTAGATCTTCTGTTTTTAGTCATTACTACATATTAAGTGGAAGTGATGATGGTAGTCAGAGCTTTCTGTTTTACTAAATGAGTTGAAACTAGGTTTTGTTTGAAGTCTACAAGTAGGGAAACATCAGTAGACATTGGTGTCCACTTGATTCTCAGCACAGGTCCAAGGCTGTTGACTGCTGTACGTCAAAGTGCCAAGTGCAGGTGTGTACTAGTCCAGATAAAGGGAAACCTACAACTTTCTGCAAAATAACCTATGGCTGTGACACTTAAAGCGAAAGCACTAAAATAAATTTTTCTCTTACAAAAAAAAAAAAGTGATAGGAGATTTGATGGTCTGCACAAGTTCTTTCTAAAGACTTGTGTGAAAGACCGCATGCAGTAGTTTATGTGGGGTTTAATTTATTTAAGTTGAGGGAGAAGAGCCGTCTTGACCCTGCTGCGATTGAGTCCTGGCAGCCTAGGTAGTCCCAGCCCAGTGATTAGGTCATTCAGCCATTCCTTGCTTTGCATTTATCACTTCACCAGTGCAATATTGTATAATCAAATGGAGAAGTTAAGATACTGTGCGCAGTAGAACATCAGTCCACGTTTAAAGCCCTAAGTGAATGAGCAGTAAAATCTTCTAGGAGTGTGAAACTCTGGCAGCTGTCACTAAACCTGTCTGTGGTGACTCAAAGGGTGAACTTGAAACAAGCAGTGCATGGTGTGATACTGAACCTTTCATGATCACGTGCTGAGTTTTGTAGACTTTAAAAACTTCACAGTTTAGAAAAGAGACACCAGCCTGAGATAAGGGTTTCTGGGAACAGACTCATCTCCCTTCGCAGTGCTGATTTCCAAATCTGTGCTGCTCAGGAGCTATTACATTAGGGGGAAAATACTGATTTTGCATGAGTTGAGCTTAATTCTGTCTTGGTACAAGAGTAGATCTTTGACTTGCTATAATGCACTGACCCAGAAGACTTTACCTTTTGCCTTCAGTGGGAGTCTACGGTGGCCCCTTTCCTAGTCTGTCCATTTGGATTACATTGTCCTTGGGACAATGGCTGTTTCACATCAACATTTGGGGCCCCTTTCTGCTAGACGTTGTACAGATCTCAGGGGGAATCTCCTTTAGGGACTGACTCCAGTGTGACGAGCAATCCTGACCTCAACAGTTTTGGCTGTATGAGCGGGTGGACAGAAATAGCTGTCCCCTCCTTTTTTGGCAGAAACGGTGACATGTCTCTGGGCAGCAGGTAGGACTGTCCCCTCTCTCTGCACAGTCATAGACAGCCCTGCAGAGGGAAGCAAGGCAGAGGACAGGCTCTGATGTTCTGCAGAACTGTCCTTCACCACCTTTTGCTGGTGAAGCAACTTGGCTTCTTCACTGCATTAGGTCCTTCTAAGGTTTTGCTGCCTTTCCCTCCTCTTCCTGCTTGTTCTTTGTTCCCTTTGGATTCATTCCTCCTCCCTCCCTCCCCAACTAATTTAAAAAAAATATAGAACATTAAAGTTATTTGGGAGGTGTGGTGGTTTTCAGAGTTAAACAACACTGAAAGAAAGTACTTTCTCTTCATTTAGTATTTTTAAAGAAGTAATAAGTAACACGGCAGGATATGATTGTAATAATATGAACAGCTCGGAGGTATCTGAAGCTTTATTCCTTTGCCTCCTGCCTCTCCTGATCACTATAAGTCATGCATGAGCTATTACTTTTACTGTACATAATTTCTAGTATCCTTTGAGATCCAATCACTCCTCTGATAAAGTGATTTTCTGACTTTTTCAGCCATGCTTACACAGCTGTTTGTGTATGTATGGATGTAATTTATCTGTTTATTATAATTCTAATAATGAAAAGAAAGTGAAATGCTATTATAAAGCTCAGCATGGTAATCAGTTTGTTGTTATTGCTGGTCATGACAATCATTTTAAAGTCTCCATTTGGCAAATGGTACACCTTAAATTTTTCCAAGTTGGGTGGGATTTAGCCATGACTTTAGTGAAGATATGCGATGGTAGAACAGGAAAATTAGGCCGGAGTTCAACAAAGCACTTGAGTGTGTGAGTAACTCCACTCACATGAGAAGATCTACAAATTTTAAGTGGACAATTCCCACGTATTTATTTAAGCACATATGTTAGTTTTTATGCTGGAGATTGTGACCCTTGTGCTGCTTTATAAAAATCTAAGACTTGCGGGATCTTTGTAAATAAGGTGATTGTAACGTGGGTCAATGAGAAATAAACTTATATGTAGAGTAGCTTTCAAAAGATAGAAAAGATGTTTTATTTTTAAATCATGCATCCTTAGCAAAGCAAATTAAACAACAGAGCAATACATAGCCAAAGGGTAATGGACATGAGCTGTTTATAGAAAATACATCCAAGAGAACCATCATAAAATTAGTTTTGTAACTTGCACAGTAAAAGCGGTGGGAACAATTTCTTAGTCAGTGGGCAAACAGGTTTTCTAACATTGATGGATACAAGCTAGGAAAAGTATTGAATTTTTTTCTAATTAGCCTTTTTTTCCTGCAAAATTGCCTCTTAATAATTTCCCTTCATGTCCAGTGCATAAAGGTATCTGTGTATATGAATTTAATTTATATGCCAATGATGTTTTATACATTGTCTTGTCTGCATCTCATTACTGTCATTAATAAGCACTCCAATACATCTCGTTACAAGGTTAATTGGGACAAATCTAAAATACGTCCCCTTTTATATTGTAAATATGATATCTCCTGGCAGCACATTCCTGGTGGATGGACACAAAAGTTATGGTGTCTTATTAAAGGTTTCTATATGGTATCATAGCTGCATTCAGTGACTACATTATGCTGTAAATACAGCTGTATGGAAAATTGGCTGCATACAACATAATCTAGATGAAATATACATTTTCCTAGTATTTGATGAAATACAATTGTGTACAGCCGCTCCGCTTTTTTTTTTTAGCCGTACTTGTGGGCCAGAGTCATTTATACTGTGCCGCTCTTTTTGCTAACAACAAATTTCTGATTTTTAATGCATGTGTTTTAAAAAGTCTGTTGCTTCACAAGGTTCAGCTGTACCCAGACAATAAAAAGAAGTGTTTTGCAAGTAAAAGGTGTTTTCTCTGGGCAACAGATAAGAGCCTTGGTGCTTTCATATCAAAACGCATCTCATGTCAACATCTGTCAGAGTCATCTAAGATAACACACTATTACAACTACATGGGTCACATATATGCCTTTACTCCATGGGGACAAGGGTTAAAACTCAGGGAAAGTTGGACTTTCACTCAAAAGTGCTCTCCTGTAGATGTGGCTTATGCTGCCAGACCCTCCTGTCACACAGAGCAAAAGTGCAGATAAAATCTTTGCAACATGGTTGGAGAAGAGGAGCTGTAGATAAGAGGCATCTCCAGGCGCTGCATTCCTATCCATTTATTTTTCTTTTTCCTGGGGCAATTGTGGAGTCTCTGTGGTGACTCACTGAACTTGGAAGGCCTGTGAAGCCTCCCAGGCCTCAGTGGCTTTACCTGAAGTCTCAAGGCTGTAACACACAGGCATGAAGAAGACAAGAGCACAGTAGTTTGCATTTACTACCTGAGGTGTGTGCTTTGGGGCAGGATGCGCTGGAACTTTACCTGGATAAACATAGGACTGGTAGTGTACAGATCTGCTAGATGTTATTTCCAAATCCTGTATTCACACATCTGGGCTGGGAACTCTGCCGGGGACATCTGACTTCCTCTGTGCCATTGGCTTTCTGGATGCTCCATCTGAAAAGCACAATTAGCCTAGCAAGTTTTGGGACTTGAGTTTGTCCATTGACGATGTTGAGTGTGAAGAGTTAAAAGCTTCTATAGCATCTATGAATTGTGTTTGTGATGATCCTTACAGAGAGATTTATGTCCTATACTAGGGGTGAAACCAATTCCTCTCCAAAGATCTGTGCCAAAACTAATACACGGACTTAGTCCCTCCAAAAGAGGGCTGTACTAGCCTTTGTTTTCTCTTTTCAGAGTTGAATTTCAGTCTTTCTGTATCCCTTAGTCAGGATATCACCCTGCAACAAATTCTTGATTATAAGCAGCACCGAATTACAGGCAGGATCAGGAATCCTAAAGCAAGGGCCTTAGGCAATGGCCTTGCAACTCTGTAGCTCCAACCTTTCTTGTGAGTTTGATGCCTTGATGTTGGAATACTGTGATTTAAGCTTATCTCAAGTTCAGTCAAAATTTTTATTTACTCCACAAGATACTTGAGAAAAAAAAAAAAGAAGAGATAGACTCCCACAATGCTGTTGCTATGGGAGGCACGGAAATACTATTCACGTACCCAGTTCAAGAAGGATGCAACAGTGCAAAACACTGGACAAGAAAGTGAGTGTGGCTTACAGAAAACGGTAAATTCCAGCTACTCATTAGCACAGTAAGCCCAACCATTTTCCCTTGGCATAGACTGCAAAGTCTCACATCCCCAAGCATTAGCTAAATAGCTTAGGAAGGCTGCATAGTTTAGCTCCAATTTAATTGATACAGTATTGTTACTTCAAACAAGCCATATTAGTGGCATGTTATCTCTACTGTTGTGTTTGTTCCAGACCCTAGGCAACAATTAATTTTTTCATGCCAACAAATATTTCATTTGATTTCTAATGTACCATTGCCATAACAACTTGGATAAATATATCCTAATAAAATCCATAGATTAGGGTGTTTTGTTTTTTTTTTTTTTTTTTTTTTTTTTTAAAGGCAGCTAGTTAATAAGAACTTAGAAAAAAACCAACCACCAAACAAAACCAGAAAACAAAAAACCCACAACCCCACCAGCCTGCATTCTGAGGCTGCTCAGACTGGAAAGACAGTAACATAGAAACCAGTAGGTCAGTGCCAGTGAATTCTGCACTGATCGTTTATGGTTTCAGTGATGAGTTTTGCAATGCAAAGCTGCATGGTGCAACCAAAATCCAAGTATCAAAGGGGGCATGTGTTAGGACCTCCTCTGGCCCTGGTGTAGGCTGGGCCTAAACAATGTTCTGCATTAGTGGTACTGACTGAGGAGTAGATCACTGGCTAAATAACTTTCTTAATTATATTTGTTTCTCTAAAGACCCAAATTATACTTATAGAATTCTTATAGGAAATACCATAGGCTTTTGTGTTAGAAACAGCCTGCAAGTAGCACTTTGTGTTGCTAATGTTAAGTAAATGTTTTAACAGAGTGAACTCTAACAATTGTTATCACGCTTGAAACCTCTCTAGCTTGGCAAGAGCAAAACAAATAATGGGTATTGGAGATCTCATCCTGTGGAAAGTATGCCTCAAACCAAACCCCCAAACATGTGCTTTTATCTCATGAAATCATGCAATGTACACATGCATCTGTCAGCTCTGTCCGGTGGTTAGGCACTCCATAATGTATTGAGAATAGCTTACTGAGTGTTTAAATTTACACTTGCTCTGCAAATGTCTGGAAAAATAAAGTTTGACTTTACTAATGTCTTGTGCGAGTACTGATGAAACAACATCCATATCAGTCGCTTCACAAACACTTTTCAACTAACACCTTTAGGCACAACAAAGTCATTTTTTCCTATTACTACTAAGAAAAAACATTTTCTACACATTAAACACACTATATGTGTAAAGCTTTATACTTGATTTTTGGCATACTAAATCCTTCGGGATCTGTTATAGATTCCAATGTATTTGTAGTTCTGTCTCCCAAAGGCCTTATATCTGGGTTTTTTTATGAATGGATAGAATTTCCAAAAGAGTCAATACAATTACCAAACAGTCGCTGTGACACACCAATATTTAAAAAGGGCTTGGATAGTCCATGTGTCTCTACATGTGTACTGATGTTCTTATTGCTTTTTCAGGAAGAAAACATGGGGGGAACAGCAAAACCCAAACTATCTTCCCTATTTTTTGAAACCCGTTAAGATCAGATAAGTCTGTTGGATTGGAGGTTGGGTGTGCTGTTATTCTGACCCGGGAGATACAGGTGTCCCCATGCCCTGTAGAGTTTACGTGTGCCACTGAGCGCAGTGATGGACATGCCACTTTCACTCGCACCCCGCTGTGTGTGCGGCGTGCTGGTGCTCCCTGAGGAGGGACGTCCCTTATTTCTGCCTCTTCTTTCACTCTGTACAGCTGAGCTAGTGACACTGCCACAAGTAAAGTGCTGACCCAGTTTTCCTAATAATTTCTGTAGCGGCCCAAGATATATGCTTCCATTTCCATCCTCCATTGCTGGGCCAAGAGCACTGCAGATACTTCTCAAATCTCAAGAAAAGTTGCAAGATGCCAGTTCAGTCCTCAATAATAGAGCTTTAATTGTTTCCTGAGTCAGAAAGACAAGGATGCAGCCTTTCACTCTTTCTTTTCTTCCATACCCTGAACAGACTGGGTAACAGACAGAGCATAAACATCTCCAGAAGGTATCTTAACACGTTGAAGGATTTGTTTTCTGGGTCTTCTGTGCAGTTTCATTCACCGTCTTTGGACAGTAGTTCTCTTCTGGTTTGGTGCATGAACAGCAAGTCCAGGGTTGCTCCCGGGACAAGTTTTGAAAAACAAAGAGAAATTCTGTTGTTGTCTTTCGTGTCTGCAACGGTTGGTTTGGGGAAAATATGGGAATATTCATTTTCATGAGAAGCAGAGATATTGTGAGTACTTACACAGTGAAAGCAGCAATCAAAGTGTCATCTAACTTTAGGGCTTTTCAGACATTAAAACGAGGAATCATCTCCATAAGAATAATTCATAAAGCTTCTACCATGTGTGAAGATAACAAAGCATATTTTAATAACCCTAACACACTGGCTGCAAAGCCCATAAGTCTTCCTTTCTTTCGTGTAGTTATGAATTCCTTCCTAAATTCCCGTTACCCTAAAATATATCTGAAGACATGGAGATAACTTAGCATGGCTCTGTCCCTACCACTCCTCTCTGACTACTGTAAAATTGAACTATTCAAATGTGCTTCAAAAGCTGAAACAAAATGAAAAGAAAGCTAGATTTGTCTCAGAGGCACCTGCTTCTAATAGCTGAAGTGTTTGAAGTCCAAAAGGTTTCCAACTAATACGAACCAAGGAGCTCAGCCTCATTCTCCGAGCGCCTGTTCGCCAGGCAGATGCGACATCCTTCACATGAACGAAGGATTATTCTCTCTTCAAAGTGAAACTTTGAGATGAATTGTTGGATGTTTCTAAATTCTCCTTGTTTGCTCACCTGTAGCCAATGACATGGTCCCTTCTGTGTTTTGTAGAGTAGCTTTAAGGCATTTTGGTCTCTCTTCAGACAAGTGAAGGTTACTCCACTATGAAGAGCTGTGTAACAGGCAGCTGTGATGCTGTGGGCTTTATTTCAGTCTTTTTTTTATTGCACGGAGGGCACCGGTCTTCATTGGCACAGGGGAAACCTGTAGGCTAGAGCACATGGGACCTTTCTAGTAAAACAGTGAAATTTGTTAAACTCAACCTGTGGCTTTTATAAGATGTGCTCTTGGAAGGGACCAGCATGTGAGGTAGGGTATGCTTTCCCTTTGTCACCAGATAGCATCTCATTCCACCTCTAGATTGCTACCCAAACAAAAACAAGCCTTGAATGCCTAATCAGTGATGGTGTGTTGATTTTTATCTCAGCCATAAGTACCACCAGGCAATCAGCAAGGGGGAAAAAAAAAAAAAAAAGAGAGAGAAAGAAAGCATGTTCTCTCAGTCTATTTTTAAATATAAGTAATTGGCATTTTTCCTTCTGCTAACGTAAGTTCCAGGTAAGCGCAGCTCAAATTGACCTCATCACACAATCCTCCAGGGAGGAGAGGGTGAAAAAAAAGGGCCAAGCAGCTGATTTGTATCTGTGACCCAGGAGAAAGCAGAGCTCAGCACCCTGCCTGTCCTGGCGCGTATTAGCAATGCCTCGGCCCTGCCGCCACCTCAGATGCTAGGTCTGCTCTGGCCTGCCCAGTGAGAGCACTGGGCCGTGCTTCAGCAGAGGGACCAGGTGGACCTCCTGCCTTTGTGCCACCAGGCAAAACATCCCTCAGCAGCTCCAATGACAGCCCTTATCTCAGCACTTCAGTGCCCCAGCGTAGCACCGCATCCCTTCCCCGGATGCCTTGCTGGGCTCTCCCAGTTTCTCTACATCCAGTTACTGCCCAGACCTTGCATCCGGGGATGAGGCCTTCAACCCTGCCTCAATAAAGTCACTTGGCAGAAAGAAAACCCCTTTACTGCAGTTCTGCAGGCTGACAGGGCTCTGGGATGCTTTGTTTACTTTGGTGGCAGATGCTTGATGTTTTACCTGCGTCCCCAAGACACCGCCCATGGTAGGAGAGGTGAAAATACCCATGGCGGTGTGGGACGTAGGAAGCAAGGCAGTAATTTTCTAGTAAATCTTTAGAAAACAGATTCTTGAAAAAGCTGGAGGGCGGGAAAGAAGAAAACAGAAGCAGTGCAGGCTCTTTCCCCTAAAAGTTTGTTTTCCACCCCAGTCCCGCTGCTGCAGGAATTAGGACCATTGTCCCACTGCCTCACGCTTACTTAAGTGGAGGGATTTGTTATATGTATTTTAAATTGGCAGAGCAGCATTTTGCTGTTAGGAGGAGCGTGGTGTTTTTGAAGTCAAAGGTGACCACATGCGCCACAGAGCAGGTGAGAAGAGATCTTATCCAATCAGATAAATTCTACATTTTTCTTTAGAAAATAAGTCAAGCAGGTTCATTTTGCTCTAGTAAAAAGAAAACTCTATTGCTGACGTTTCTGTCAACTTCTTCAAACTGACTTTATTTAGATACTGGGAGACTGACCCTGATCCTCCCAGTTCCCAGTGCAAACTGGAAGCAGCTCCTAAGCTGCTGTGGCACTGGTGGAAGTGGGAATGCAGTCAGACTGCTGCGAAAGTAGGAGGTTTTTCTTGTCATTCTCAGATGTACACTTCTGTTACTGAGGTTTCTTATCAGAAAAAGCACAATAGAACTAGACTGTATGAAAACGAGAGCTCCCACCAAATGTCAAAGTCACTGCTGATAACATGAGTTCAGGAGCAAAAACAAGATATTGCAGCTTGTTTATCTTCTCGTTGCATTGTAACCGTCCCTTCTGAAACACAGAGATCGAGAGAGCTGGAGTGAGACAGGCTCTACTAGCAGCTACCGAGTAAAACCCGCGAGTGGGTGGGTTTGTGTGTAAGGGAAATGTGTGCACCAAGAACTGCGGGAGAGGCGGCAGCATCCCACCCAGGAGGAATAAGAGATAACGGGGAGGTCTGTCGGTCTTTCCAAACACAAGCATCTTTATCTGGGGGACTCTGTTCTCTGCCCCTTTGGTGAGGCCAAATGAATGTTTTGTGCCCTGTTGTGTGAGAGGCAGTTTCTACTTTGAGCATTTTGAAACCTTTCTTTTTTTTTTTTGTTTCACATCTGTTTGCAAAAGCAACCCTCATCCAAAGGCTGGCTTGGAGGGAGCTGTGCTGTTTGCCTTGGATGCATGGCCAGAGGTGGGAAAAGTGCCGCGTTTGGGTTAATCTGTGAGTTGCATCCAGTAATGGACTTGAGTACTCAAATCAAATGGAAATGGGAGTTTAAAGCATTATAACCCAAAAATCTTATTCACCTTCTGCCTAGTGAGGGAGGCTGGTGGCTGTGAAGAGCGGGTTTTGCCTCTGCCAAGAGCTGACTTAGCCTTGAGGGCACAAACCATTTCCCTGTGTGCGCCCCGGGTCAGTGCCACAAGGGCAGTGGGTCAGGCCCTGTTGGTGGCACAGTTAGAAGTTCCTCTTTGCTAGGTACAGTTTGGAATTGCATTTGATTTATTATCGTACCTGTAAACATTTGTTTTGCAAATCGTTTTATAGAGTCAGTGCTTCGGTTTGCAGGAGAGCAGGGCAGTGAGTCACGCCACAAGCCGGCACTGGCAAAACCCCTCTCTGCTAATGAGCTACGCCCAGGAAATGTCTCCTTCGCCTGGGGGAACTGCAGCCCAGTCATCCTCCCCTGGAGCTTGTCAGATCCTCAACGTGGTGGCTGAGGAGTGTTGAGGGAGGTGGGACACATGGGACAGGTCACACTGGGGCAGCGCTGACTTCCCGGCCGTCATCTCCAGCGCAGGGAGGTAACTCCAGCATCTCTGCACCTTCTCTTGCATTTCTTAGGGAAAAAACACATGCTGCCCAGGAGGAACTGGTGTATCTCCGAGAGAAGGTCTGGAGGGGGAGTGCTGCTGGTGTCCCAAGTGAGGTGCTTGGTCTGTGTCCCTGGAGCAGTTTTGGGGGTGACAGTGATGAGCTGCTGTCCCCTCGTTGGAGACTTATCACATTGCCACGTGCATGTGAACAGCAGAAAGTGTTATGGGTTCTTTGCTCCCTTTTTGTGCTCATATTGTAGGTTGGCTCATAATGCTCTTAACACACAGTAAGGCTCACAATGGTCTTAAAAAAATTACTTTTCGAGGAAACAAATGTGATTTCCTGTGAACTGACTGAACGTACACATGTAGCAGATATGTTTACACCGAGGCGCATGTTTTCACCACCCAGTGAATTACAACACTAAGATAAGTGGCGTTATCTTTTAAGGCAAATGTTCTTGTGTACTAATGTCTTATCAGACATTATACTGGCAAAAAAAAAAGTTTCCTTTTTGAGACTGGTGATCTAAAGCCTTATATATGTGTCTGTCTTGAGCGTTGCTTAAGAACAGTGAAACAATGAAGGCGTTTGAAGACTATTAACACAAAATGAGCTCAGACATTGATTTTATTTCACTTAGTGTTTTAAAATAGTTTGCATGTTTTCTTCGCCACCCCACCCACCCCCACCCACCCCCCTTCCCCCGCGTATTTGAGGTTCGTGAAACAAGTTTGCAAATGGTTCGGTTTGAATCCTAAGAAAATAAATACCCTCAGGATGCCATTCTGCGACAGTTGTGCTATTTTCCCAAACTGATGGAGCTGGGTTTGATGAGGGCGGGTTCCTAATGTTAACTGCAGCAGCACTTCGGCTACATCAGAGAGCAAAATCCCACACTTGTCACTCAGAAAAGCAGACTGGAAAACGCAAGATATTTTCTCTTCCATCGGTTTTAGCTACCCTCACTGGCAAGTGGAAGTCGCATATAGGCATAGTGTTTGGGGACTCGTGGGCTAAGTGGGTACTACAGTATGGAAATGTAAATCTACTGTATTTTAATTGGGAAAACAATAATTAGCATTAGACTTAGACAAGTATTACCAGCTTAGGTTATGCTCATGCTGACATTTTTATAAAACACTTGAGGCATGTTTGTATGAGCACTGATAATGTTTTTTGTACATCTGAATTAGACATATGCGTTAATGCCATTATCACAAAGTACTTGTGGAAATCTATAGTAAGGAAACGGAACTGAAAATGGGCAAGCAATATTGTTAATAGCATTTAAATTTATGCGGTAAATTTACTAACATGATGTTAAAAAAAATATACAGTATCTAATTAGAGAAGAAAATCCTTCGCTTCACATGCATTTTATTTTATACAGCAAGGACAGTCATTCCTCCTGTGCAGTTTATGTTGGTTGAAAGCATAAATTTTACTGATATATACACAGGTTTCTGTTCCCAGTGGTGAACACTGTTACATTTAGAAAATTGACAAAATCAATGGCAATAAACCAAAGATCAATTTAAATTTCACATTTAGCTACTTGTTTTAGAGTCTCTGGGAAATTTACAATCGCTAACATGTTTTATGTTTAGAAGAAATAGATGAATACAGATGCTGTCCATTTGTAGCAATTGTTTCCTGAATTTGTGAACTGGGGGTATGTGTGTATATAAATACATATATAAAATTACACATATGATATAGTATACGTAACACTGTTGCTCTGTCCTACCATTCACTGCAGGTTGTTTTCTTATCTGTTGAAAGTATTAGAGAGCGGTCACTAATAAGTGTTACAAAAGTAATGAATAGTAATAATTGTAGATACCCAAGCTTTCTAGGTTGCTAATTTATTACCCCATTCTATAATAGCTGTCACTATAAAATCAGGTCACTATAGAGGTAAGAATCTATAAATATAGTGCCTATGTCATATCCCATCATCTCCAAAAGGATCATGCTCTCTGTCTGTTTGAAGAGGTTTACATATTCCTTATAATACATGTATGATAAATTAAGCACTCTTTTCTAGGCCCCTTTAAATGGAAGGAATTGAAAACACAATAATGATATAATTAATTACAGTCTTATTCTTGTAGAAAAATTATACCTTTTTCGATTAGTGTGAAATATAAGTGTCAAATCAGTAATAAAATCCTGATCAATAAAACAATAATAACTATGTTGTTAAAAGCGGACCTAGAAAGGTGTTCATGGCAACATATTTTAGGGGTTAGAAACCCTTTTAAAATAAACGGATTTCATCTTTACACTATGTCATCTAAATCATTACAATGTTTGTGTATACAATTATCATCAGACGATAAATTGCAGCTATTGAATGGATTAAGTTTGAACTTTTTGACCTCATAAATCTGAGTTTGTCATAGCTTTAGCAAATGCTTGTGTAACAATCAGTTGATTACATGGCAGAGCAGATGTATGTATGTTAACTGGAAAATATGAAAGGACCAGGGTAATTCAAAGTTCATTGGAAGAAGTTTATAAATGTCTGACAATACCGTGTTAACACGTTCTCAATATACCTTTCTGGTTAGAAGTTTGTATCAGCTTTTATTCTATTTTTCCTCCTATTTTTAATGTGAGATTTAAAATTAATAGGGAAAAAAGATAAAACTAAAAAGTAAAATCTTGAAGCGATTGACAGAGAACGTAATGGAACACAGGGAGTGAAATAGTTTGGTAGGATCTAGTGAACCGTGTTCTCAAGAAATCATCAAAACCGAACAAAATAACAACCATGAGCCAAATTAGCATCTTGGAAAAAGCAGAAACACATTCTTGAAGCGGAAAGATGGCACGCAAAAGCAGGAGCCATTGAAGAAAAGAGGAGCTATAGATTCCTGCAGGATTATTTTAATCTAAGGGTGAGATCTCACAGACAGGGGTTACTGATTTCTGTGACGTTGTTCATCTGGAATAGGCGTGGACAGAAAATGAGGGAAGACCAGGACTGTATCTCTAAAATTTTTCCCTTCAGGTTGGGAAGGCCAGTCTTTTTTTCAGTAGGTACTGATAACCAAGAGAAGGTAATAGATAAAAATAATTAATATTGCACTCTAGCACTTTTAGTTGTGGGTAACGATTTTTTTATTGGACCAATTTTTCTAAAACCTTTGAATGCTTGTACGCAAAGCTTCCCAATGCACACACTAACTGCATCTCCATCTCTCTTCTTGTAAGAAAAGAAAAGCAGCAGCCACATCTTTGAACACTTGTTATATGTAAAATCAAGCTCATATCGTGGGGTTTTATCAAACATTCTTTTAGGCTGGCAATCGTTTACAAAACCAGTTCAAAGATTATGGAAACGTATCTGGTTGATCATCGGAATCCCACTAGTACTAAAGACAGGTGGGGCTGATGTTGGCCAAAATATTCTACTGTAACAAAGCTATTAAATCTCTATACTCATTTGGGTCTAATTTGACAAGTGATTCTAACCATTTTAACAATGTCTTAATTTTTGATATAAAAAAAGATATTTTTAAAAAAAATCTTACATAATTTTTCAAGGGCATATTTAGCTTACTTCCATTTTAAAATGTTTTAAGAAGAATCTCATGTCTAAATCAAACCTTCCTATAGTAAACTATTTAATTAAATCCAAAAGATATTTCTTTTCAGGTTTTCATTTAAGCATTAAATTATTTCGTTTTGGCTGCCACATGAAGCTTTTTCTCCTTAATTTCTTAGCTGACTAATGTAATGTGAAAAAAACCCCAGCTCTTTGAATAAGAAGAGACATGTTCACAGAGTGCACACCCACCAAAAGGTATGTGTAGTGTAAGTGCATTCTGTGCTATCCATGTCTCTTCCTATTTTTGTTCAGAATGCTTTTGGAAAAAGGATTTTCCTCTGTGTGAGAAATACCCTGCTTAACAAGCATCACTTGAAATCACTATTTTTGTATGCTCCTATGAGAAATGTTTGCAAGTACCACAATCGTGCCGCTCGTTTTGAACTGGTCTGCTGTGCCCAGACTTCAGAACAGGGACTTGAAGGTTGGTGAGAGGTACAGCCTTTATGTCAGAACCTGCCTTTTATTGTGAAAACCTTCAAAATCTAGCCAGGTTATACACGGACAGAAATTGCGGTTTGCACTCGAGCGACGGAGACTTTGATATTTAGCAGCTAAAATTTCCATATGCTCTGTCATTGCGGAGTAAAGTGGAGTCTCTGCAGAGCAGGCAGCTTCGGCAGCTCCCACCACCAACGGCACCGGGGTGCCTGTACCCCCACGTTACATCAGAATATATTCCCACAGCTGTTCCCGCGTTTATTTAATTTAATATTGGAATCTCAGTAATAATTAAATAATAATAATAATGTAATTTTAATAATAATAATGTTAATATCGAAGTTTTACGGTAGGAATTTTCCTTTGTCATTTAAGTATAAGGTAGGCACCTTGGATTACAGTGCTCCCACACGGCTGTCTCTTTCCTTAGTTCAAAATTTATCTGCCTTTAAATAGTGAAGGCAGATTCTCGGTTTGAGGCAGATCCTTTGGATGTAAATGATCATTACTCCTAGGAAGACAATTAAGCGACAGTTTGCACCACTGGAGGATCCCGCCCTTAGATAAGGCTGTGCTAAGCGTAATAGGAACCACTCTGTGTGGGAAATCTCCCTGTCCTTGGTGTAGGTGGCTGTGTGAAGTACCTGGTAAAAGTACCTGGGATTAGATTGTTTGTTTGCTTAATTTTTCTTTTCACCTTGAACCATGTGGCTAAGGAGGGGTTAATTTGGAAGGCATTACAAAGTCATTTGTCTAGCTGTTGAAGTGGAAGTCTGCCTGAATTTGTGCCATTCCTTCACGTTTGAAAATAGAAAAAAAAAAAAAAACAACCAACCACAAAACCTGTCACAGAGATAATGTTGTGGTATCACTTGAGTTGCCAGTGAACAATAGTCTATATCATAAGAAAAAAATATACATATTTTGCCACAAGCCTCTGATCAGTAGACACTCTGCACAGAATGAGCAAAGCAACTACATTATCTTTCACCCTGAGGTTAAGGTCATTGTCAAGGATTTGAGGACAAGCTTGTATTGCAGCTGCCTGCATTTAGAGCTGTCAAAGCTTAGAAAAACCTGCCTGATGGACACATTCTTGTTTTGTATCTTTTTTTTTTTTTTTTCTTTTTTCCTTCCAAGCCCTGCAATCCTATGGAAGATTTAATTAAGAGTAGCGCCGAAATCTCTAAGAAAAGAATAGCACCTTTAAGTACCTGTAGTTGTTTTTCATTCTGATCCTGTGAACTCCTACAACCGAATTTAGTGTAAGAGAAAACAAACGACTAATGAACGGCACCTACTCTCCCGGCTGGCGACCCATTCTTTGCTGATGCAGTGGCTGAAAAGGCAAGGCTCGCTAAACTTCCAGTTTTGGAGGGGCTTGTTTCACGGATATTCAGATCTCAACAAAACAGCTTGCTGAAGCCCTTAACTGTGTTACAGTTGGCCCCTTAATGAACAGATGAACTTTTCTTTTCACCGTTTCAACTCTGTTATCCAAGACTAAAGGGTAGCATGGCTATTTCATTTCTGACCTGCCTAACATATAATTAGAAGGTTCCTAGAGGTACTTATAATTGAATTATGGGGTGTTTCATGAGCATTCTTGCTAGTAGGTAGAGATGTAAAAAGCAAAGCTCATCTGGAATGCATGCAGGGAAAGCGGGTGATTTAGTAGGTCTGTATATTGCCTGAAATATTAGATTACAAGTATGAGTCAAAAATCTACTGGTTAAAATTTATTTTTATTAGGAAAATTATCCTAAGTCTATAGCACCAATTTCTGTGACAGTATAACTGGATACAGCTCGATTGATTTTAGTGAAGCTCTACTCATTTATACCTAACGCAGGTTAGAGAAGGGTCCAGTGAATTAGTCCCAGTCACATATTTATCAGACATGAAACATTCAGCTAATCTCTTGGAGCACTGTAATTGGCTAACATAAAACATTACTGGATGATTAAAATTACAGTTGACTTTCAGATTTGTTGTCAAGTAGATTTGAAATGTGGGGAAATAACTTAAAGGGTCCAATTTTGCGCTCTCTCTCCAGTGTTTATGGATTGATTGTCAGATGCACAGTCCTTGTAGGCTAGCAACTCACAATTGCTCTCGGCAATACGCGTCCTTCACCTCCTGTGGAAACTGCTGCGCTCGGTGCATGGACGGGATCATTTAGCTAAACGTCAGTTTGGAAAATACAGGAGTATTACTGGGGGGAAGGACAGCACCTTTCGGATATGGCCAGCGTCGTTGTGGATTTGGTTTTGACAGAAATCCCAGCTCCTCTCTTTCAAACTGCTGCAAAGCCAAAAAATCTCACGAATCTGTACTTTGACTATAGATAGCTAAATAACAGGCTATTTCACCCTGTCAAGGGTGCGTTTGGAACAGGAACAGTTAGCATTCAGACATCAAGAATACCTGCCAGATAGCCTTGGTTTGTTTAAAACAAAACAAAAAAAAGCAACCTACATTTTTATCAAAATATAAACTTGCCTTATCTGATCCAACTCCCTGTTAATGCATACACTGTTTTACCCAAAAGATAAATTGGGAAAAAGACTGAACAAAACACAGAAATCGGACTCTTCCCCCTTCTGTGGCATCCTGCAGAAATGTGGAGAAGGAATGGGAGGAGGGCTGAGAAGTAAAAACATCGACCTTTTCAGCTGCAGGAGAGGCAAAGTTGAGGTCTCAGGCCACAATGTGCTACGTGATGGAATAAGGGTCAGGGAGCCCCAACCCCTGACCTACGGCAATACCTATGGGCTGGGAGCCATTGTGATGGATATTTGTTGTCTCTCATCTAGAAACAGACTATTCTTAGTCTTTAATTTAGAATGTTGTATTTCATGAATTCATAATTGATAGCAAGAAAGCCTTTTTTTAATCTGTATTAAACTATTTGATAAGGGCAAAAAAATCTATTTTTATGATGCTGATAACCCTTTCAGCTACCTTCAAGTAAAATTGCAGAGGAAGAACTGGAGGGTACAATTTTTACTGTATCTGTGGTACACTCTTCACAGCAAGCTTTGTCCCACCTTACCTTTTAAACTAAGGGCATATTGGTAACTCGGCACTCCTAGTTTACCATAGCTCAAATAAAGAGTTTTTTAAAAATACCTGTCATCTTCAAGTATAATGACCTGTGAACCTTTACTAAGGATCTTCAAATAGTTTCTGATCTGTTTCCTAACAAAGCACCGAATAACGTCAATGCATGCACTGTGCTGTACTCCAGCAGAATTAGATTAATAAGTTATATTGATTGGTTAGCAATGCAAATAGAATCTGATACCCTTTCTCTGGCATCAAAAAACATAAATCTGTTTGTATTGTTCCCTTCTGGAGATCTCATTTGCTGAACGATCTTCTTGTTGACATTGACAGTTCCTCTCTCTTTGATACAATCAATATTTTAAATGTGAAAACAAATGCAGACTGGGAGTTTTAGACGTTTCTAACTTTGTCATCATTTTTTGTAATGATTGGGTGTTACTCGTTTCAGTTTGAAGGCTCTTTGATTGGTAAGAGTATAACCTTAGGTAACCAATACCTGAGTATCAGTATTGTTGTCGAGTATGTTAATGGTAGATATGCTTACTTTAAGGTTAAAAGTCATTGTATTTCTAAAAGATGTTTAGGAACAAATTGGGTCTCTCATATCAGTACAGTCTCTGACTGTAAAAGATAGATATCAGGCTCCTAGTGGCTACCTGTTAACGTGACTTGAAGCTGCTGTTGAAGCCCTTGCTGTTCAAACCACCACAAAAAGCACTGCCAAAAGCATGAGTGGATTTTCAGTTTCTAGCATAATGACTCTATACATTTTGTAAGTCTGAGCGACTTCCTTCGTGTTCTTTGTAATTTTTCCTTCATGCGGAGGAGGTCACTGTGCAAGAGATTTCTTCCCTCTTCTCCTCTTCCTCCCCAGCTGGCCCCTAGAGTAACTCATCTGTGTTACCTAAGAATAGAAAATCGTATTCACCCCTCTCTATTTTAATGTACATAGTACCTTAGCAGCCCATGTGCAAGATACATAGGCATAATTCTTCTGGACACATAAACATGTCTGATTTCCCTCCTATTTTTTGACCTATATGTGTTGGCTTCAATGGAGAGAGACTGGTTTTTAGTCATTCACCGTCAGTACACGTCTGTGGATTACCCATATTTATGACGCTTTCGGAGATCCATGCTGTCAACAGTACACTGCTGCTTTGCTCATGTTCTCTCCCTGAAATTCGACTGACACTGAAAAGCTTTCCTTTGGCATCTGAGCAAATCCACAAAATGACAATTTTAGGTTCTTATGCAAATTAGTTGTCTTCTCACTATTTCTCTTTCCTTTAAATCCCTGCTAAGGAATGGATTGCTGTTTTGCCATTTCTTGTTCTCATTAGAGCCTTTGTCATAAGAATAAAAGATCAGAACCATGGTGGCTCAGGAATACTTAAGAGGTCTGCATCCAAACCTCTTTTGCAAAGTGGACTGAGGAGGCTTTGGTTTTGTTTTTAATTTTCTTTTTTGTTCTTTTTTGAAAGGGAAGACACTAATTCATTTTTATAGCAATCATGTTAAAAAGAAGATGAAACATTGCCAAGAAACTGTTTTCTTACAAACCTTGTAATTCATGTCTCCTCATTCCCTCTTCAGTTTCCCTTCTTGCTGCAAATATCTACGTGTTTGCAGTCAGAACATGCAAGTCTTTGCTTATGTCTTATTTCTTCAAATGGTTCAAAACGTGCACTTGTTAAAACAGTTGGGGTCCTCTGTTGGGCATTTTTCTGATTTTCTATAGCTGCATAATATTTTGTCAGCTTTCAAAATGTATACTTATGTTAGTTCTTGTGAAACAGCACCTTTGCCCATATGAATAACCACTAAACCAACTGGTTCTCCAGGCTCCAGCATTGCTGTAGAGAGCCACTGACCACCCAAAATTGCCTTGTTGGGTGAATACATCCCAGGCAACAAAGAGGAAACCACAAGTTTTCAAACAAGACTTTCATCATAAGTATTGTACCTTGGTTTTATCTAAGTGAAGATATGTCAAGAGTTTTGGAGATCAAGGTTGTGTTGTATGCCTCTTCTGATATTTTTAAGTATTAGTGACATCTCCATTCTACCAGTCTATGAAATACTTAATTGTTACCTGTTTCTAAGACAAGGAGTAAAAAAGAGATAACTTTTTCAAAAGCAGAGATTCCTGAAAACTTTCCCGCTGTCAATTTTTTCTTTCTGAATTAAGGGTAATATTTGTGGAGTTGTCTATTGCATTTGCCATATTTAATAGAGAGTAGGTTTTAGAATTACCATTTCATCACATTTCCAAAAGCATTATTGTGGGATGCTCATCTAAGACTCTGAAGTCCTTATTAGGTAATTGTTATCCTTGAGTAGTGCCAATAAACTTTGTATGGCCAAATATTTAAAGATGCTTGTAGTGCAGAAGGCCCTAGTGACTGCTTGAAGGTTTAATTCAGGGCACTATTATTTGAATGTTTGGTGTACGGGTGACTGTGAACACGTGTGCAAGAGGTGATGTTTTTATAAGGCGCGGGGGGACACCTCATTGCTCAAGTGTGCATCTTAAGAGTTTTGGAGATGGTGTTGAGGAACTGATCATCAAGGGGTAGTTTATCACAGCTGCGTGCACTAGGAAAAGTGATGTATTTTTATTTGGCAAAGAAATTTGCAAGACCATAAGGCGCCTCTCAGATGCATCAAATTGGACACCCATAATTGCAAGTTTCTAATACCTTGACTTTGATACTTGCAGTGACCCAAGCTGATGCCAGTATCATTTCAATGACTGCAAAAGCCATACAAAGCAATGAAGTTGCTTTATTCATTTTACTAATTCTTTTAATTCTATGAAAGCTCCTTTTAGCCTTGTAGACATTGGACATGCCACTCAGTCATGCTGTACGGTTTCCCTTGTTCTTAATTAAGCCTATAGTCTTTTCAATCTCTGTAATATTAGTTTACTGTTGCAGTTAGTCCAGTAAGCAAACTGCATTTCCTTTCTAACTGCGAGTGTTTGCTCTTCTGCATTTTTCCAGTGTTCCTATCTCTAGCTTACATTTCTCTTTACTCCTTGTGTCTTTATTTAAGAAATTACTATCCTTTCCGTTTTCCACTCACTGCCTCTCTCCTTATTATTTCTTTCTGGCTCAGTGCGTTTACCTGCCAGCTGCTTCCCTTTGAATTTTTTCAACTTCCTTTGTATTCTTTCTCCACCCATCTACCAGTATAATAATATATCCTGTTGCAGCAAATGTGTCTGATCCCATGCACAGTAGTTAATCCATGAATTTCCGTAAGGTTTTTTCATGTATGATTTGCTCTGCATATGCCACTGTAACATTATGTTTTAATTTGATAAAACCTCTGATAGTTATTTATATCAAATCAAGTTAAATGAATATGTTTTTCAAATCAAAGCCTGTATATAGGAGGAGATTGTAAAGACTATCGTCGTGTCTTATTGAGGGCTCACAGAAAGTTTTCAGCCGTCTCAAAGAAAGCATCAGTATTCATTTTCAACGCCGAGCCTTATGAATCCTTATGTTTATAACACTCCTCAACTGGAATAAATCTTCCAGCTGATTATCACAGCATTTGGCACAGTGCCACGAGCGGTTCTGGGAACAGTATTCAATCAATGTGTAAACTAGTGAAATGCCAGGAACTTTTGAAAGACCATGAAGGATGATTAGTTAGTAAAGAATAAACAATGTTCGAATGTTGAGTATAGCTACCAGCTAGCGCAGGGCTGAGAAGAATTTTCCATGATTTAAAACGAATATATAACTTATAATTTAGGCAGGTATTTATATTTTGTTATCTCACACTCCAACATTCATTTAATTGAATCCAGGTATACAGGGTAAGACTTTAGAAGAAATAAACACTTTGATTGTACTGTAACATGTTTGTATTACCAACCTTTAACTGACTCTTTATTTATAATTAAATAGGAAACTAATGGAATATAAAAAATGAAAGATGAACAAAAACATTAAAAAAATCTTTAAGTATTAACATAATAAAAAAATCCCTTTTAGTCTAACTGGAACAGTTATGCTTTAGATTGTTGCCGTTTATACTAAGTTTTGGTGCTTGATTTTATTCTTATAATGAGAATGCATCCTTTCTCAGTTAATATCACTTGTAATACTGAGGAACAGGATTTTTTTCTCTCTGTGGATGTTTAAAAGAGTCAAGTTTTCAAGCAGTAATAGACTTCTGCATTTCCCTCAGAATTTAGTGCTCTTCTGAAGTGCTCACCTAAATCCCAAATACCAAAATAATCCTCGTGTCTCAGAGGACAGAGTTAGTCCTATACACCTATATGCTAAAGTTCTGATTTCCAGAGCTTCCAGCTTACGTACAGTGATGCCTTTCATTTAGGCATGCCGGTTCCAGTGTTGATGGGATGCATGGGGGTTAATAGTTTATGATTTTTAGGAGATCTTAAAATTTCCCTTAAACGTAATAACCAGCCTTGCATGCAGAGCTCAACGGCTGAGATACGTAACCGCTATCTCTTAGAACAGCATTTCTACATATAAGCTATTTTTCAAACGATGCACCAAACTTTGGCTCCCTGTTTCCTAGCCGGGCACTTCAAGAGCTAGGTGGAAAATCGAAGCCCAATGTATTTTTATATTATTTGAAGGAGCTACGTTAAGTCGGCAAAGCAAGTGCTGACAGCCTCTCAGACACGCTGTGGTAGCACAGAGTCAGTCTGTTGCCGCATGCTGCCTACTGTTTGGTGCATAAAAATAATATCTGCCTTGCGTGTGACAAGACGGTGTCGGGATATTCTCTGGGTGAGGCTGGAGACCGGAGATGTCTATATGCTTCGTGCTGTATCGTTACATTTATAGACAACTGTGAATATAATACATCTGAACTCTGCCATGCTACAGGAAGAAAACTAAGTAGGCTTGCATTCCTCTCACAATAGCATTTAGTTCTTTAAGTCCAAAAACTGCACGAGGTCATGCACTGGGTTTATTAGATCTCATAGTTTTATACTTCTATACCCAAAAGTTCAGGTCAGCCGTGTGGCTTTTCCCATGATCTCATTATGTGTGTCAGCAATTGCCATGCATACAAAAGCGAAATCTTTGAAAAATATTTGGATAATAGAAGAGTTCAAGTTTTCTATTCTCAGACAGAATTTGTAGTCATCTTTTGAGCAGAGCTTTACAGTAGTTACACTGTATTCCAAGTGGGAATAAATACATGTTTTCTAAGGACAAGAGTAATATTATGACAGAAAACATAATAAAAAATTGAATTGGCAAGATGCAACAAAATAGGGGTAAAAAGAGGACTGTTCAGTCTGGTTTGAAATCTCTAATTTAATATACAGCTCTGTGGAGAAGTTACAGAAATAAGAAACTAATGTAAATTACGAGTGCGCAGTGTACACAAACCTGATGCCCTCCAACAAATAAGACGTTTTGCCACATGTATCCCTCTCTGAAATACCTGCCTTTATTATTTATACACAGAAGTGCTGTATCTCACTTTTTTTTTCTTTAAACTTATTCTTCCTGCATTTAGGATTTGTGCTGTAATATATTATTGAGATGTTACAATGAGATGAGAGAGTGGGGAACAGAAAAGCGATGGGGTGTGTGTGGAGGGGTGAGGGGCGTTTGGTAGCAGGCAAAACAGACTTAGAAAAGACAACAACAACTGTATTTTAAGATGCTTTAGTGTATACCTTTAACATTAGATTTTCTTTCTAATGGATTCGACTTTTTTACTCTATGAAGAAGGTTAAAAGTGGTATCTTTGTTGAATAGCTACTGTGTATCTAGTTCTTGGAGGGTTTTTTTCCCCTCATGATGTGGAAATGGTTTCAATCCCTTTTAATATTCATTTAATGTCAGTGCAATATATATTGCCACCTTACTTACTGCATTAGTAAAAAATGTGCTTATGTGCTATGATTCTCTTATGATAGAAACATAAAATCTCGGAAGGATCAAAGTCCACCAACATTCACCCTCCTGCAACAGCAGGAAATTGATCATGCGAGAGATGCTCACCTAATGCTAACATATTATTATTATTTATTATAGCACTAGCAGTGTGCTAGGTGCATTAGACGCCAGTATGAAGATGAGGTCCTTGTCCTGGAGTGGCTTCAATCTCCGGGGTGATCTTGCGAACACTTAACTATATGACTAACTATATACGCATGAAATCTTTCTGGCTCACATATTTAAGTGATTTTTTTTTTTTTCTTACGTACAAGACATTCCTGCAGGGTCCGCAGCACTAATTAAACTTAACATTTCTCCTCTGCATCCGAGAGCATGCGCATACATAAAGGGGATAGGATCAAACTCTTCCAGTGCCTTATGATTGTATGGAAGTTTTATTAAAAAAACACCGCCCCTTTTCAATATGTGCCCCTTATTTCCCTACACTCTGTTTCCCACTTAATATTTTACAGCCAGTAAAAGCGATATTTTGTTATGCAGCTTTATTAAAACAAAGATCTTACTGACCACAGTGAAATTCCCGAAAGGCACTGCTGTTGGACCATAGTCTACAGAGGCACTTATGTAAACCAGCTCAGAAAAAGGACATACATTATACTCTGTCATGTATATGTTAGGGTTATTCAAATGGCAAATTCTGGTCTAAATCCAAACTAAAATAAGTTTTGCCCAGACCTTCCTAAGACCTCACTCTTTTAACCCTTCTGTGTTTGTGTGCTTGCTTCCAATGTATCAAGGAGATCTTGCAGGGAGTCACTGGCATGTCTGGCTGCGATGCTGAGGTCTAGCAGGGCAGAAACTGGCATCTTGGTGTCTGTAGTAGAATTATCAGAAGATATCAGCAGAAAACTCCACTCCTCAGTAAAATTATTCAGCAGATTTCAGTACAAGTGTGTCAGTTCTGTTAATTTGCATTGCCTAAAAACGTATGGTTTTGTTGCGTGTTGTTGGATGTCGTAATAGCTTTTCATTTGTGTCCCAAAGATGCTAGCAAAAGTGAATAACTTAAATCTCTCAGTTTTGGACATATGAAGCTTAGAGATTGCCAATCCCTTTTCAGATGCTGATGAGAGAGGGATGTAAATCACTGTTTTTCATTAATTTTTGGTTTAGCTTTGGATGCGTGTCTTGCTGTGCTTTCACTCCGTTATTTATAATGCAGCCCAGTCGATAGGTTGATGCCATTGGACTGGTGGACTGGGACAGCTTTCTTGACTCCCAGCCACCAGCCACTGCTCGGTTTCTCTCGTATCTGATCCAGCCTTTTTATCCTGATGGCAGCCTGACTACAGAGCCCTGGCTGTGGACATCAGGGCTCTGAAATGGACTTCTACTTCCCATGTGAATCGCAATCAAAAACGTCTCTCACCCAAGTTATGTTTCCTATATGTAAAAACGAAAAAATAGGAAAACACAACAGACATGCAAAGTATATTGATAATGAGAACAAGTTTATAATTACTAAATGCCGAGGGAGAAATCAAAGCTGTGTTTTTCAAACAGGATATTATTTTGTAATTAAAAAGAACTTCAAAAGAAAAAAACTAAAGACATAATCATTATAATGTGCATTAAGTGCAGTTGAAACACCAATTGAGTAAAATAATGCTTGGTAGGAGGGAGGAGAATTTACAGGGAAGGAAAAATTAAAACAATTCAGAGCTAAAAGAACCAAGTCCAATTATATTTGGAGAATTATGTTTTCTTAAGATCAGTGTTATGAAATTATTCTCTGCATTATTTATTCTACAAGTCTTAATTGATAAATATTAGGTGACTGATTCTCGCAAAAGAACAAGCGCTTGGTGGAACATATTCTGAGTCGGTTTGGTTTGTACTTATCATAAAAATGAAAACTACTGGAGCATAAAGAACTTACAAAAAGGAGGCATTACTGTGGATTTAGTACAGTTGGTGTGTGATACACTGAGTTGTATTCATCACATATACTGTGTCAAGACATTGCTTACAATGCATCGCATCGTATTACAGGCCATAAGCGAGCACGATATTTAAATTGAATGATGCATTTGGTATCATTCTGAGTTAATTCTTATATAATAAAGTATAAAAAAAGCAAGTAGCATCCATTTCCACATAATCTCTCTTTAAACTTATCTGTATTTAACTGTATTTTTCTCGTCAGCTTAAAAAAAGCAAGCATAACCGAGGAGCCACCAAATTTAAAAAGGTTATTACAAAGACATATAGTGAGGACATGCTATTTATTTGCTTTTTGATGGCTGTAATGTTTAAGCACATCACAAACACAAATGGGCTTATTTCACATCTTCCTTGAGACCAGGAAGCATTAGTAATATTCCCATTTGCAGACAGCGACCGAAGAAACACAGTGCTATCTGGTGACATACCTGTACCATGGGCGGAATCTGTGGTGCAGCTGAAAACAGACTCAGATTTTTTTTTCTGTTTTAACCACCATTCTTAAAATTTTTAATTGGTTTTGGCCAACTGCTAAGGGACGTCTCTTTCCCGGTTAAACCTATCTATCCATCTAGACCTTGTAGTTGTGAGTGCTAATGTACAAACCCAGACTCCTCTTGGGTATTGGAAAGATGCCAAGGGAGACGTAACTGCTGATGGAGCTCTGGGATGAGCAGAGTTGTGTTGTGCCTGTTGGAGGGTCCCCCAGCCCCACTGCACACAACAGGAGCTTTGTTGCTCTTCACTAGGGCCATTGCTTTACCCTCCGTAGCCCACCTTCATGGGGTCACCCGACCAGCACGCAGAGGTAGGTTACGTGAAACATGTCCTGTACTTTCCCTGAACAGGCGAAGTACGTTTTGATTTATTCTGCAGGATGAGTAGTTCCCAGAAAAACCTTTTTATTAAATGTTCCGTAGGTAAAATAAGAACCCATGTATAGTTTAAGCTGTTGGTCGCCAGCTCCCCTGCAGATATATACCTCTTCTGCTTGAAAGAATGACCTAAAATCTCTCTCTTTTTTTCAAAGTTTTATCAGTATGTATCCTCATTAAAGGGTTCTTCTGTCAAGAATTCTGATTTCTTTTTTCCCCCCTGCCTTTATGTAGATGATACTCTCCTAAATCGCTAACATGGACTTCAGTAACTTGCTCAGGGTTGAGGTATGGAAAGAACAGTTGAAAGAGATGCAATTAAGTACATTTGAAATTTTGGCCGAAGTTTACTTCCCCCACACACACTTCAAAACACCAACAGGCTGTCCTTGGTTTCAGGGCTTCTAGTTTTCAAGGCTCTCACCTTGCAAATCTCTACGTATGTGCTTTATTTCTTAAGTGCATACAGACCACAGTCAAAGCATGGGCATATGTGTGCGTAGGACTGGGATGTCATCTGGCAGATGGTGTCATGGTACCTAGTTTTCTTCAGAAGTCAACTGAAGCCTTCCATAATTTTGTGGAGATAAATAGGAAAGCAATTTCTGAATGCATTGTAAAGTGTTATTCACTCAGAATTGCTTAGAGGGAATAACCAACGTAGCATATAGAAAACTGTGGCTAACCTACACGCTCTGTTGCTATGTGTGTGAAAGTTGAATGCCAGAGTTTGTCTCTTTATTTAACATTTTGCATGCCAAAGAACAAGGTATTATACCACCAAACCAAATCTCTTCCATAAAAGGAAAAGGCATACATCAAAACCGTGGAGAATAGCCCTGAGTCTTGAATCTTGATACAACCGTTAGCTCATTAACATGAAACTTGGCGGGTTTTGCGTGCCCCAAAATGTCCTTATCTCTGCAGAGCTCTGTGCTGATTGCTGAAGGTGATTTTGAGACAAAACACTTGCATAACGGTACAATACAATTTGTCTTTGTGTCAGAGGGAACTGTTTAAATGACTGGAGGTAAGGCAGCGGAATAGTATAAGCACATGTTTGCCCATAGTCTTACCTGAAGATATAGTTGAGCTTGTATTACAAAGAATTCAGCTGTATAAATACCTCGTGCCATCTGTGTATGGCAGGGGAATTGAGCCAGTAGAAGCTCAAGACCTGTGTCAGTGTTCTCACAGAAGGACTGTTTATGAACAGATGTTATGTGGTGTTTTTCACAGAAAATGGGCTCTGGAGAGAGAAAATGTCTATCAATTACTGAGGTATTATGTATAACAGCAATTTTTAACCTTGAGAATGATACTTTAAAGTTCTCTGTGAAATATTCGGCACCGTGACCACTTCCTTTGTGCAAAGTAACGTACGCCCTTGCATATTGTACAAATTCTCTTTAATATTGCATCTTAAGTTCTTTTGGAGAAAATATATTGCGTACTGTAGAACTCATTATTCCCCTGGAAAAACCACCAAAACAACAAAACATGTCGTGACTGGAAAACTTTTTCTATTTGCTGTTCTCAAAATCAAGCTGGGGTTTCAAGATGGGGTGCTTGTGTATTGTTTTGTGTTTCCCAGACCTACCTAATGAATACATGGATTCAAAAACTGGAATTTAATAAGCAAACTATAAACATTAAATGAATGGGAAAAAATACATATTCTGGGCTAGCGTCTGTCCAAACCTTGGTAATGAACACTAATTTCAGTAGGGCATTTGGAAGACTGAGGTCTTAATCTTAGTGAACAAAGATAAATTTATCTGTAAAAAACTGCAAAATACTGTAAAATCAGGCAATATTCTGTAAAATTCAGTAATTACTATATAAATGCATTTATTTAGTAGATTGCCAACGCTAGTTCTATTAGACTAGTCATATCTTAGTCTCCATTTTTATCCCTTCCGTAAAACTCTCAACTTCAGAGGACCTTTGAACTTGAGCTTTCCACGGCACAACGTTAAAAACGGAGCCCCCAGTTACTGCTAACAATTACAGCTATCAGTGTTGTCCTGCCTTTTACCAATCTGCTCTTGCTTCAGGAGACTAACTCTATCTTGCAAAAATGCACTGTTATTAAACATTCTCACGTGGGATGTCTATGTGTCGGAAGACCCTTAACGTGACCTGTGGACAGACACCGTGTTTTGCATAATATATATACTTTCATTTTCCTCTGGCTTTCTTATTATTTATTCAATAAATCCTTTTTTCTTGCTGACAGCAGTTGTATTTATAAAGCTAAATCCAACACAGCAAAATGTTCATCACTTTATAAACTAAACGCTAATGTTTTATTTATGTGCAATGAACAGAGAAAAAAGAACTGAATTGATGTTTACCTAACAAGCTGCAAAAAAGTGCAGTAACATAATAGTGAGGTTCATAAGCATTCTGGCTTGTAATTTTTGGTGTCAACATTTGAATTGCAGAAAGAGCTTATGCAGACATAGCACGTATACAAGTGCAGTTTAGATCTACATCTATAAAAATAACATCTGTTTAAGCATACATTACATTTAAAAATAACTGTACAGTGATCAGCTGGTTAAGTACAGTTAACCAGATGCCGTTTTAAAGTGCCAGATGGAACAATGAAACTAAGATTGAAAATTAAAAAATACTGTGAAAGGTCAAATCAATTAAGCAACCTGTTTTGTTGGCATGTAACAGTTAAAAGTAAGTTGAAACTACTTAAGGAGTGAGCAATGTGAAGATGAAGCAGTTAATTTTTAACTCGCTATTTAGAAGAGGGAAAGATAAAATGCCTGCTGTAGTTCCAGGGTCCCTCGGCAAGTCTAGGGGGATACCGGGAAAATTAAGTAATGTTTGCTTTGTTTTGCTTTCAATTTAAAAGAAATAGTATCTTTCAGGCTTTTAAGAAACATCTTTTATGGCAGTCTGAGATCGTGCAACACATATGCAAAAATCTCTTTCTCTGACTAGTGAGGGACTCCTTGGCCGAATCAACTCCCTGAGCTTGCTCTTTAGCGGTGGGGATGGTGCCCAGAGGGGACGGGGATGGGCTTGGGCACCCAGGGATGCCAGGGGATGCCATGGGAAACAGCCATCCTTGCACCTGGGCGCTGTAAGCACCCTTTATTTCTGGGAACTAAACTCACCTCCATCAGGAACAAGGTGCGATAAGAGGTGTAGTAACATGCGGTTTTAGAAACAGGCGTGCCACCGTACTTCCGTGAATAAAGGGCAAACATTTGTTAAAATTGCACCCAGTAATAAGCCACTGAAAGGCAGATATGGGGAAAAGAGATCTTATCATCCTAACCTCTTTTAAGCACAAGGGGAAGAATAACATCTTTGAAATATCAGGGAGCCAACGTGTTTTTTTCTTCAGTGCTAACCAGTGTAAAATTCACAGTCTGAGTTTAAATGTCGGGCAATGGGACAGTGGTACCCTTGCTTTGATCAGAAAGGTGTAATGATACCTGCAGGACTGCTGGCAAGCAAGGCAGCACTCGTGGCCGATGAGAGAGAAAGCGTTGATTTTCCCATGGAGCTGACTGCTGCTACTTTTTGTTAATTTTTTTTTTTTTTTTTTTTTTTTTAGTAGTAACCGATTCTCCAATTGCTGCAGAATCCCTATAACACAAGTGGATAACCCTCCAGCAACAGTGGCATCAGGAACTGTGTCGGAAAGAGGGTTTAGGCACCGAATGTGGGGGAGCCGCGGGGCTCCGGGTGGGAGGGAGATGCTCAGCCGCCTTGGGGAAGAAGAGCCCCCACAGCAACAGCGGCGCCATCCATCAATGATCCAAGCGCAGCCGCCAGCTAGAAAGGGAATTTTTCCTGAATGAGTGTAGGGCTATTTTCAACCTAGGAACTTGGTGTTGTTCCTTTGTTTTAGTAACTTTGTTTATATCTGGTTGGCGAGGGGAGGAGGGCAGAGCACCGGGGCACATTGCTCCTTCCCGACACCTCCTCTCTTGCTCCCACAGCTCCCAGTAAAAGAGCAGCTGTACCTCTCTCGTGTGCACAGCCAACTGTTTAGACCAAGAACACAATGAAAAGATTCTGCGGCTGTTAAAATAAATAGCTTCCCGGTAGGGGGTGGAATAGTATGGCCGTGCCTCGGAACTTTGTGTACCCTGCTTTCAGAAAGTACTGGGATAGGACACGCTATGGGGAGAGAGGAAACAAGCCTGGCTTCTGCACTTGGCTCACTTTTCCTCCTCACACTGAGAATAGTTACCCTACAGATCGCTGGTCCTGTTGGATTCCCTTTCATGGAAATATTTTGCGTTCCTGCTGGTTCAGTGGCTGATGTTCAATTATTTTTATTTTTTTTTTTTCCAAACAGTTTCTCTTCGTTGACAGCATAAAGCAAACATTTGGCCTTGCCGTAAATAGAGAACATACCAGACCAGCGGCAGGTAGCTTGTGATTTTTAAGTGGGTTGCCAACCGAAGTTTGTAAATCTGGGAAATCGAATCATTATATTTAACAGACAAATGTGTATAATATAAAATCAGTGAAAAGATAACATAATAAGTACTTTGACTATTATCTGGGGGCCTAATTAGACTGGTGGAATCACGGTAGTCAGTGAAATTAGAGTTATACAACTGGGGGGAAGGGAAATCCAGCCCTTTAGCTGAATGAACGCTAATGGAGCCCCGTTGACATTTGCTGTCCCAGGTATTCAGCAGCTGTTCCTTTCCTTTGCAGAAAACAGGGCTTTGCTCTTGCCAGACCATATTTTCCTTAATTTAACCCCCCTGGCAGAGGAAGCAGTGGAGAGAGGTTAAGCCCTGCTTGAAGCCCAGACGGTTTCACCAAGCATCCTCCCATCCTCATTGCTGCCTCCCTCTGGTCTCCTGCCATGGTACCTTGGAGCAGGATGGAGCTTTGTGTTAAAAAAGGAAACACTCGGCTCTGCCAAACCCTGTGCTCTGCTCACAAGAGTGGGTGCTGGGAGACCACTAGCCTTCAAGAAAGCCATGGCTGTGCTCCCCACTTTGCTCACCCCACCACCCCGGGCACTGAGGGACCCTGGCCCAGCAAGCAGAGGCTCCGGGGCAACGCTGCTGCCCTGGGACTGCGGGTCCCAATGGCCAAACCATGGGCGAGATGGCAGGGGCATGTGTGTGGACTAGGAGTGGTGGTCTGAAGGACCACAATAGAAAGGCTGGAGGGTATGTGAGTGAGCAGAGAACAGCAGCGTAAATTTTATTAGGATGTGTTGGGCTGGTGGCTCTTTTTGGGATGTGAGTCATTTAGCCTGAGCAAATGGTTTCCCTGATGAAAGAAATAATTTTCAAGGAAGATCTTTTGATTGAATTTTGCTGTCACACTTAGGTGCAGATGCGATGTCTGTGCTTGCAAGGCACAGTGCACCATTAGCTGACTGAACTCGCCTTGGTAGAAGAACGTTTTGGCAGCTGAAAGTAGGACTGGGGCATTTCTTCCTCTGGGACCAGGAAAAGCCAGAAAGCTGGAGCCTGTGGAGGGTGAGACAGGAGATCTACCTGGTTGCGGGCTGCTTGCTTGTGTTTCTATTTCCCCCTACACACCCAGTGCCTGGTCAGCTTTCCTCATTACTCCTCTCCTCAGTGCCCTCCTAACCTGTAGCTAAATCACCCTTGGCAAGTTTTCCTTCCCTTGTAAAGACGGTAACTCCCCTGTCAAGTTCTTGAGCGTTTGTTTGTGCAGTGAAATCTGTGATGCTCTAAATCTCAATGTGCATCAGCTGGCATGCTCTGACATTTGGAGCGCCTCGCGTTCCTTGTGTGCCAGACACACAACGAGAGGCCCCAGCACAGATGTAGCTGGACCCCAGGTTCATCTCCGAAGGTAGGGAGGGATGTGCTGTGGGTCAGCGAGTGACCCGGAGGCTTTTGGTGGGGGAGGGAGGACTGGAAGGGAGCAAGGGATAGCCAGCTGGCTGATGGCGCCGAAACCAGCACAAACAGTTGAATATAATTTTCTTCTGAATTCCTAAAGTACTGGGACATCTGGCTACCTGAAATACATCAACAAATAGGTCAGCTAAGATCGCAGAAGCATGCCTCACACCGCAGCGCCGCTATGAGAGCGAGAGGGGACCCTGCCAAGAAAAGTCTTCCTTTTTGCAGTAACATTTTCTTCTAAAATTCTCTGTAGGCTTTTTAACTAAGATCACTGGAAAATGTGTTAGTCTGGGAATCTTTAATTAGGAAAAAAACCCAACAAAACAGCGCAAGATATTCAGGCAAAGTGTATTTCTGGGGTGGAAGCAGGAGATCGGCAGCACGGGCAGGTCTCTCTGCACGCTCCCACCCTGGGGTTTTCTGGGCACCAGCATCTCAGTGTCCCACCATCATGGTTCCTGGTCCACCATCACGTGGGAAGGGACCTCCTCCCCCAGTTTCCCATGCTTTCCCTTACACCGGCACAAATGAGTAGGAAACGCTGCTGTCCTTATTTGGGAGCGTTTTGCAGTATTTGCATAGTCCCACTGCTGACGAGAGAGAGAAGGTGGGAGGGAAGCGGCCCCACAAACCATTCTGTTGTTTCTTATTTCTATGTGTGGACAGTCCCTTATAGAAGACCCCAAAATTACAAAGGGCAATGCACGTGGTTCATTCGTCCTTAAGCACAAGTATAAATCCTCAGAGGATAGGATTGTTCCTTATGGCAAGAAACACCCCAAATGACCCTCTAAATAGCCCTATTTTAAAATGCAGTAACCCTTCTGAGCCTGTTTTACCCCAAATTGTATTTGCAGATGTATTGCAGATCCTCTCCCTGATTAGGGTAATGTATAGGAGTTGAGGTAAATGATGCCACTGTTTGTCCCCTGTTCTAGAGACTTTTAAAAAAAATTACTTTGAGAGCCTGAGAGGTCTTTATATAACTTTTTTCCCCCTCTCAAGCTGCAGAGGAACCAGTTGATCACAATAAATAAAATTTTTATTATCAAAGTAAAATATGGGTTTTGAAACCAGATCAAATACAAAGTCATACTGTTATTCTTTATAGCGTATGAATTCTGGGGCACTGGGTTGTGCCTTTTTTTTTTTCTGTCTTTCTTTTGCTAAATCAACATTAGCTAGCAACACACCTAATCTTGCCTGAACTGTGTTATTTCCTGCCTCCCTGCCTTTCCTGTCTAAATCTCACTCTCTGCTGAAGCAGCTAAATTTGCTGCAAATGAGGAATATTTTGGGACACGAATTTTCTTACAAAACAAGGGGAGAAATCTAATGCTGTAAGCAAACAGCACTCTAATTAATGCAAATCCAGGCTATTGAAAGCATTTGTGGGTTGCTGTTATCAAAAAAAGAGATCAAGAAATTGATGATGAACCCTGTACTGGCATGTATAATAAATACTGACCACAAACATTTTTGGGAACGCCACCGGAGCAGACGCGAGTTCAGAAATTCTGGACCTGGAACATATGGGTCTTAATAAACAGACTTCTGTTCCAGCTCCTCAGTTGCTTTTTCTTTTTGCCTTTCTTTTTTTTTTTACTGTACTTGCTTCATTTTATGTGGCTGTGTATGATTCCATTATTAATTAATCTACAAGTATCTGGCATTGCTTCATCTTCGAGGTTTTCTTTAATTTGCAAATGTGCTGGTTTAGTTTGAGCAGGACTTGTGTAGCTGATGTTAGAATGGAAACGTATTTAACCCTCTGCTTCGTTTGAGTCCTATCGTCTCCTTTTCTCCTTCGCAGAGAAGTAGCTGACTTTGTGTGTGTGTGCACGTGCACACGTGCGCGCGTGTGTTATTAGCTGTGCTGTCATTTTTAATCCTTTTCTTTCAATCATCATTTTTCCTCAGACATGAAATATTTCAGTCTAACGCGCCGTACAGACTGTTCACGGTGAAACACTAGTAGCATTTTCGAAATCTAAAACAGAGGAGTACCATGAGGATAGAACAAAAGAAATTAAAACACTAGATATGCCACAGTTGTCTTATGCAGCTGTTAGAAATTTAATTATTTTATCTCATAGAATAATGTGCCCTTCAGAAATCATTTTGGACTAGATGTTTCAAACCAATGATCTGTAGTTAATTATCTTTAATAACTGTTGCACATTATGGTTAGATCTATGTTTTTGCTAAACCAATTAATAATATCTTCATTAGTATAAAGACAAGGTAGCTGGATCCTTTCATTTTTCACATTGAAAGAGTAGATATTTTAAACACTGTAATTTACTTTAGCCATACATTCCCGATGATATGACTAATTAATGAAACTTCAAAGACATATAACTTCCAAAAGCTACTTATTTAAAGTCATTGTTGAGCACTTAATGACATTATGTTGGGGCATTGCAGAAACCATCACTGCCTGAGTGTTGAATTTGCTAAACCTTTTTATGCTGCCGAACTGAAGGAAGCTTGAGTTATATGGAAAAGCAAATTGAGCCAATATTTCTTCATGTTCAAAAAAAACCCACCCCCAAACCTGTTGATTACAAGAGGATCTATCAAAAGTTGATGACCTCTTTTCTGCTTACAAGTTGCAGCTGTCAGTTTGACTTATTCATGCAAGTCTGTGTGGAAAACGCTAGAAAAAGAGCAAAGCAAATAGTCTATATTTTGTGGGTTGGCTGGTATTAATTTTGTTCAGAATCATTAGTTTTCTAAATATTCTTTTTATATCTGATTTTTTAATCTCTTTTTCACGTCCATAACTCACTTTTGGAGCTGGCTAATAACTGCCTTGTCGTTTTAGTCTGTTACCTGACAAAAAATTGACCTTGAGCACAATATTAAATACACAAGTGATTGCCTTGGTATTAACAGTGCTACTGATTGCACAGAGAATAAAGTTGGAAGTTACGGGGCCAAATTTTTTAGGTCTCCTGTTTAGGCATGTGAGCTGATGAAAAGATTCTCCAGAAGAAAATCTCCTGCAAAATTTCCCTGATCTCGGGGTAAACTGAATGTAAGAAAAAGGTGCGTGCTGGTTTTCATCTTATATGTATTTTCACACAATCTTCAAATATCATGCTGCCATCGGGGAAGGCTTTCTGAATCTTAAAAGAGCATTGTATATACCGCCCTCCAAGAACCAGTATTTCCCACCATGGAGAACCATACACCAGGAATCAACTAAAAAAAATAAATAAAAAATTTACATCTAAGAGAATAAAACAGTGCAGTCAACTGTACGCAGGGCTGGAAGGCCAGGAGAGAAGTGTTAACAGCCAGTTGTGACAGCTACAAAATAATTATCCAAGCAGTGAGCACCTGGTCCTTCAGCTGCTGAGTTTCCCCCAGGAGTCATCTCCAGTCCTGGTGCAGGTAGGAAAGAGGGTGAATACATTTGGTCAGGATTATACTTACCGGTAGCAGCGATGGGGTTCATGGTCCATGTCTGTGTTGGGCTTCTGCTGGTGGAGCCGGGGGCTGCCGATCCCATTTCTCACCTAAATGCTGTTTCCAGTGAGAAGGTGAAAGGTGTGGATCTTAACCCAGATCTGGTAGCCTTGGTGGGGTTTGGTGTTTGTAGAAATGCACCACCTAAGAGCAAAGGAAGGAGGGAGCTGTGTGATGAGTTAAGTGTAACATTTTTGGGGCGTTAGCCATGCAATTTGTTGACTGATGTTTCAAGTACAGGTTAACCTCCTGCAATGTAATCAATCACTCAGGTTAACCTGAGTGATTGAAATTTAATGATAATATTAATACACAATAAAAGGGAAAAGAGCAAGAGGTCTAAAAAAAAAAGCTTCTCTCACTCTATTTCTTTCTTCTCTGTATGCCTACTGAATTAAAAAAACTGTGTTTGAGACTCTGCAGGGGCAAAGTCTATAGTGGCTTTCTTGAAATGACCAGTTCAAACCAACTTGTGGGAACTTGGCAGGCAAACCATCGAAAAGATCGTTTTCCAATAGGAGCTATATTTTGACAAGTTGTAAACTCAGATATTGCTGGAAAGCAACGTCAATTTTCTCAGATGCCAGCACTTCAGCAAACTTGTTTTCCCCCCTTAAAACCATGTGGATTTGTGGCAGGCTGTCTGAAGCTCTTATTATTAATACTTCAGGAAAATGAATTTCCTTTAAATCAGCGTTATCATTTTTAAATTTTGTATGGGTTTTTTTCTTCAGTTAGTCTGAAACTACTGAAACAGGGAAACATTAAGTTGTTTGTAAATTATACGTGTATTTGAGGAAAAACTTAACAGTAAAATTGCATTTCTGGCACTGAACCTCATGGAATACTTTAGACTTAAAATTTTGCCTACATTTTCATCTTGACTTTGTTATAGACTATTTTTTTTTTTTTTAACTATGCAATGGACACAAAACATTGTGTTTGGATGCCCCTCTAAAAAATCTAGATTATTTAGTTTCTTATGCTTTTGTTATATAATCTTTCTGATAATCTTTAATATTGGTCTGTTAATGGATATTTTGAGGTGTAAGCAAAATAGGTGGCTATATGTGAGTCATATGTATTCTCTGAATACAACCTATTCTTAAACTCCCTGTAAGAAAATAATGCCATTGTTCATTTTCATTCCCTGAGGTTTATTCTTTGATGTCCTACATACCTAATCAATCTTTAAACCAATGCCAAGTTTGATTAAAGATTGTCAGATGAGGCTGGTACTTGTTACTTAATATTTTTGCTGCAAGGAAGGAGTACACAGATGAAGTAATTTGGTGTTTGGATGCAATGAAACCATCTTACTACCTGCAGTTGTGAGCTGAATAACTCAGTGCATAAGAAATCTTGCTGTAGAAATGGGTGGTGGTTCTGGAGAAAGGATCATATCATTTTCCTTTTTCACCTGTGCAGTACACACATGTTGGAGTACAATTGGAGGCATTTTGGGATTGCCTCTGCTGTGAGCGTAGGTTGATTTGTTGTTTGAGTTTTCACCCAACAAATATATGTATATTTTTCTAGCATACAGCTGCAGGCTATTTGATTTCAGTGATTCGTTATATATCTTTTGAGAACTCTAACCTCTGTTATTTTGGGCTGACGTAGTAATTCAAGCTCTTTTCTCTTCCTTTTAAAGTTTGGGCAGCCAAAAAATCCAAGCATTTACAATATTCTGTGTCTTGAAAGCAAGTTACCAGGAACTGGGAGAGGCACTGTACGAATTAGGTTACAGATGGAAATCATTATTCCGTTTGATGAAAGTTTCAATAATATTCTCCAATCTGGAGGTGAAGAAGGCTTAGTTGTATGGCTCTGTGTCACAGCATCGCGTTTCCAGTGCGAAAGTAAATGAAACTTTACAGTTTCCATTGACTTAGGCTTTGCACTGGGGGTTAGTTTCCACGTGAAATCGGTATCGTATGTAAGCCAGTAATGAATTTGAGCAAATCTCAGTTGTATAAGCTGATGTTAGTGAAATTATTGAAAATTTACCACTTGAGAACTTCTGGTAATTAAAGATTGCTTCTAGAGGTTCCCCGGCTTTTTAGGAATAACCTTGTGAAGTGTTCATCTAAGGGCTATTCATAACCTGCCTTTCTTAGAGTCACTCTTTACTGCTATGAAACTAGGGACCGAATATGAAGAACAAGCGTTTTTAGCACATCTCCGTCTTTGCTGAGTCTGTGTTTGGTTGGTAAGCCCTCAAGGAAGAAACATATAATATAGAGAATTTGATCTCTAATTTGGATATCATATTTGTAACACCTTAAAATTATGATAATGTGATACTGTTACTGGAGGACTAATTGGGAAACCACAAAAACTTGGAATGCATCAGCCAGTCCTGCATTAACGTTACTTAATGCAAATGTATTGGGTTTGGGGTTGGGAATATTTTATAATTCAAGTAAGCCGTTTAAGTTATGTGGTTATAACTTAAACAAAATGTATTGAGCATGGGGGTGATAATTCAGAAGCCTTGTGGCCACTTAGCCAGCTACTTATCCCATGAGAATAATGCGTGTTGTGAAAAATCTTGAATGAACCAGCAGTGGTTAAGAAAATATATATATATATATATATAAACACTTCTCTAGCTCCCAAGAAAATGAGTGATTTAAAATGTTAAATGTTGCTGCTGCCGTACTTATGAAGAGGAATCAAAGCTCTCGGGGGCTATAAAACCTTCATTTTCTGATTGTAGCCCAACTCAGCTGACCAAAAGATATCCCTTAGAAATGAGCTAGATGAGGCTTGAGCCCAAACTAAGGCAAATGTCTTGCAAGGTATGTTCTTTTCAGTAATCAGTATAAAACAGTCATATAACTTTTGTCTGTAGAACTGAGAACAGGGTTTTCAGGTAAACTAGAGATCAAACAGGATATCGGTAAAAACGTTGTCTGAAGCCAAAACTTGCCAGAGACTGAAAAAACTATACATATTTCCTTTTTTCATTAGGAAGCAGACTATTTCTTAAAAGCAAGTTCATCTTCATCTGCCTATTCCGATTATAGCTGTCTCAGGGAAAAATCAGTGTACTGAGAGAGGCAATTGCTAAGCTATCCCAAACGAGAGAAGATTGGAGAGCTGACATGAAAACCTGCTCAGGTTAAGCATGCACAGTGCCCTAGGACAAAAGAGGAGCATGGAGCACTGATGAGGAATGAAGCTACTGAATTTTCCCTACTGTTTTTCTTGTTGATGTTTTGAATTTTTTTGGTGATAGCAACCGGAAACGCGATTTCCTGAGAAAATAAAAAAAAAAGACCTCTGAAACTGCGTGGCTGGAAAAAAATCTGGTTCTCGTAGCTGTGAGAATTAGTGTGCCACCCTGCCCTAAGTCAGGATTACATCCGGAATTAAATCCAGCTTTCCTTTGCCTTTGTTTTATTTATTATCTGCAGAATTGCTTTGTACAAATGTTAGGAAAGAGCCCTGCATTGGGGAGTTTTTTTGTAAATGAGCCATTAGCTTGAGTAAACAGGATTTTTGTCGGAGTTTGAAGCCTCCACAAGGCGGCACTAACGCATCTCGCATCCCCCAGTTATCTCCGCCTGTTGGGTGCTCATTCTCCAAACATTTAGAAAATTATATTTGCATGCGTTTTATCAAAAAAAAAAAACCCAAACCTGTTCTGCCTCTAAATTTTCGTGTTACCCTGCAAAGCGCCGGGTTAACAAAATAGGAGTTAACCTTGATAGGAGCTGTCAGTAATTTCCTATACAATAGATATTATGCATTCTGGGAGCTTTAAAGCAATGATAATGTGAATTGCCTATTTGCAGTGACAAACAATATTCTTTTAGTACTTTTCCAGTATTTCAGCGACTTGCAAGTTTTGTGATAGATACCTAGTTGCTACTTTATGCTGTCTTTCCCGGTCTTTGTTTTGTGTTTTAAAAGTTGCAGAAACTGGTTTTATTTTATTTCTTCCGGTTAACCAATGGATGCAACACTTGTGTGCAACACTCCTTTTTTCCCCCCACTGATCACAGCTGGGGAGTGAGATGAAGCTACTTCTTGTCTTTGCAAACTCAAGCCCAGCCAGCTGAGATCTATGTCCGACTGCCTTTTCTCTACTTAAATACATGCTAAACTCCATCCATAAACAGCAACGTGGGAGAGGAGAGAAACAGGCACAAAAAACCAAAGTGATTTTCCTAATGACAAGTAGTCCTGTCAGTTGCTGCTATCAGTAAGGAGGGCGAGTCTGCCCGTTTCGTCTATCCGTGTAGTAAAGTGTAACTGGAGAAACGAAGTTTAATACAAGCAAATGCGCACTCTGCCCCTCTTGTCACCAAAGGCCAGCTGAGGGGGTTTCACTCTGCAAGCCATGCAGGTCTTGTTGCCCTGTGTCCCTATTCCCAATACAGCATGGCTATTTTAGTGAGAACTTTCAGTTTAGGGGGGTTTGAAAGAGATCTTATTAAACTTAAGGATGGGATCTATACAATGTCTTTTTCTGTTGCTGGCACTACTTGTCAAGATTGTTTTGAAACCCAGAAATGTAGACTGTACCTACCATTCTTTGGGCCAACTGAATAGCTTCAAATGTCGTAATTACTGTATTTTAACAAAAATTTCCTACTTAGCAGTGTGAAAACAGATCAGAAGAAAGAAACATATAAAAGCTCTCGCTCCTAAACCTTTGCTGGCTCTTCTCCCTTGTTCTGTGGTCAAAAGTTAAATAGGATGTTCTGATTATCACCACTCCCAAAACAGATCAGTGGGGTTTTTGTTCAAAATAATTCCTCCTCCTCTTGCAGCTAGTCTGTGCCAGCAAGTTCAAAATACGGGAAGCTTGACCTTAGCTACAGTCCTTGCCCATGTGCCACACATCCCGCACTGCCCAAGGAGCATGAATAGCTGGGACAATCTGGTGGAGACTTCTGACTTCTGCCCTTTCCACCAAAGCACTGACAATACCAGAGGAAGAAAAGCCCACGGGGAATCTGATGCAAAGTTACTTGAAGGTAACAGTATCCACAGGTTTCATGGCAATTTTGGAGTAGGATCCAAATGCGTAATAAATTGGCAAGGAAAAACTTCCCACTGTATATGTGGCAAAAAGGAGTTCTCATCTCCCAAGTGCTAAGGGGGAAAGTCAAAACCTCCTTCGAACCCGGCCGCATTCACCAGTGTATAGTGAAAGAAAACATTCCTCCCTGATCCCGATGCTGGCGATCGTCCAGAGCCCAGAGCACCCTGGGAAATACCACTTTCCAAACCCCGCTGTGCTACCTAATCACACAATGGGCTACATATGCCATCCAAGAAAATAAACACAGGTCTGGGAAGCTGTTTGTCCTGCAGGGCTAGGAATGCTCTTCCTAACTTGGCACGGCAGCGTAATCCTCTCTGAAAGGGGAGAGCTGCTTGAACTCAAACTGACTAATGAGATTGAAGAAAAGCCCATCAGAAGCTGGCACAGCCCTTCCCTTGCCCTGCCAACGCGCTGCCGGAGGACACGGTGCCGGGTGCACTCATTGTGTCTTCTGTCTGTGTCATGATGGAAGGTAGACTGTGGACCTAGAACCCAACAAGGGCCCAAAATGTTGCTGAGCGGCAGGTTGTAGCCCAGAGCTCGCGGTTTATAGGGGAGGTTACTAGGTCTTCTTGGCCTCTGGGCAAAATCTCACTGAGCAAGTTGCACGTTTCAGGGTAGACCATGGGTTGCTCTCCCTGACAGCTTCAGTAGTGACTGACATTTTCTTCTTCTCTTGAGAGGGTCTTGTGGTCTGTATTGGCTGAGGTCCTGGGATCTCAGTGAAGAGAGAGAGGTGGTGGGGGACGGGAGTGGTGGTGGCTTGTAGGTTGCCATCTGGTCAGCAGCGATTGCAAATTGCACCAGCTTTCCTGAGACGCAGTCTTGTGCTTTTCTCCGTTTGGCTCTTGAGATCAAAACCAAATTCCTCTGAGAACGGAACTTGCATTGGTTACAGTAGAAATTGGATCTGGATTTTAAATTACGTTATTAGCTCTTCTAGCAAGATGAACTGAGCGATGCAATTTGATTAAAAATTGCAAAGACCTCCCCTTCCACCTCCCTCCCTCAGTTTTGGAGCAAATGTGTGCTTCATGGCAACTGGAAATGAAAGTGTTCCACAAGGGCTTTTTTAATTACAGCATTAATAAAATGCACTCTGTTACTCTAGAAATGTATAGATTTGTTGCTTTAAACACATCATATTGCTGTCTGAAACACTTGAAACTCTCAGAAGTTTTTAAAAGTGTGTGTTTAGGTTAAGGTTAAGTTGCCCTTGACAGCATTTTTTTAAAAGATTTGAATTGTTGAATAACCACCTTTCACCCATCCCTAATTGTAATTTAAATGACAATATGCTCCCAATCAATAGCTCTTTGTCACACTTTGAAGATCAAGGATGAGATTTCACCCCATGAGTTTACATGGCAAAAGCTTCTTTTTCATAATGCTAAAAATGTTGCATCCTGCTGTTAAAGAAGTATAAGAATACCTGCTCTCAAATAATTAGTTTTGAATAAAAGCATTTAAGTCGTACTTTATAGCCATTAATTTGAAACAATTCAAAGCCCTTCACTTCTGCACTTTGTTCACAGCTAAATATTACAATAGATATTTTAGCCAATTGGAAAAAAAAAAGTCAGTTACAGCAAGGTAATTTGTGCAACTTTAGTTAGGTGATATTGTGAGAGCTGAGTTTTGAATAACTGTAGTTTTATTTTTGCATCACTTTCATTTCTACATGGGACCATCTTTTCATGTGGAAAGCTGAAAAGCTTTTAATGGTGATCATTGTGTGTATGTGACTTTGCATTACTGTGTGCTTGTCTGATAAGTGCGTATGGGGGCATGTTGCCATTTCTCCAGTTGTACATGTAAAGACAGAGATTTATCACACACCTGATTTATTTTTATTCTCTCTTCTCTCCTTTCCCTTTCCCTTTCCCTTTCCCTTTCCCTTTCCCTTTCCCTTTCCCTTTCCCTTTCCCTTTCCCTTTCCCTTTCCCTTTCCCTTTCCCTTTCCCTTTCCCTTTCCCTTTCCCTTTCCCTTTCCCTTTCCCTTTCCCTTTCCCTTTCCCTTTCCCTTTCCCTTTCCCTTTCCCTTTCCCTTTCCCTTCTTTCCTCTTTCCTTTCCTCTTTTTTCTTTTTTCTTTTTTCTTTTTTCTTTTTTCTTTTTTCTTTTTTCTTTTTTCTTTTTTCTTTTTTCCTTTTTTCTTTTTTCTTTTTTCTTTTTTCTTTTTTCTTTTTTCTTTTTTCTTTTTTCTTTTTTCTTTTTTCTTTCTATTGCTAGGAGTCCTAGGCAAGGGCCAGGACTCTCCTGTGCTTGATGTTGTGAAATGCCAAACAGAATGATGGTCTTTGTCCCAAAGTGCTTACAATTCTTGTTTTCAGTTGGAGCAGCAAAATGTTTTAAGAAGGATAAAGTCTGGTCTGTTTCTATGTTGTCCTTGGTAAACCCAATCTAGTCTGGTCTCAAAAACGGAGCAATTCTGCTCGTTGCCAGGGAGAATACATAGGTATCCAATGAGTCATGGTCAAACATACGGCCATTATTAGACCACAAACACAGGAGGAGAAAAAAGATTTCATTTGGACCTGTTGTCACTGCCGAGCTGGTGAAGAGGAATAACAAATAACCGAGTGGAGGAGGTTGCTCCTTAGGCATTTATGAGGAGCTTCTCTCCCTGTGGGGACAGACCGGGGAAAAGCAGAAATATGCATGTTGGAAAATTTAACTAGAGCAAAGGAGGCTGCGTCATGGTCTTACTGAGAGCATTTAGTAGATTTTAATGGCAAACTAGAGACAATGGGAAAGAGAAGCTACAGCTGCAAAGGGCTTTATTGAATACAAACAACTTTTAGTTTGGAAGAGAAGAGGTAATCAGAAGGAAGAAACAAAGAAGAGAAGTGGTTAAGTTTTGTGTTAGAGCAATGATCTCTGTGGCAGTATCGCAAATGAGTAAGAGCGTGTTCATCCAGGCCAAGAAAAAGGATGCTGAAGAAACAGGACACAGGGTGCTGAGCATCACAGTGCACAGTTGTGTTTTTTGTGGCTTAGCAGAAAAGGTCATGTCTCAGAATTGTTATGCAGAGATGTTTTGCAAGACTGGGCCTGTATGTAAAGATTTAGAGAAAAATATCAATTAAAGGTGGAGTACAAGTTCTTATTTTTATCTGTGGACTTGCACAAATACAGAGTAAAAAACAACCCATGGAGAAAAGGAGAAAATGTATTTTTTTGAAGCCTTCTTTAAACTGAAAAATCCATAAAATAAAGGCTTTGTACTTGGGCAAGTCCTCTCCTCCCAAGTTATCATTTGGTGTAAGATTAAGGAACTGCCTGTTTTCACTCAGAGTTTTGCCTGGACCAACATGGGAGAATCTCACTTTACAGTGTTAGAGGGTTCCTGCCTGGGCTGCTAGTGGAAGATTTGGAGAGCATCAAGTTGTGGTCAGGGTCCCGCTGAATTGGGCCATGCACAAATACATAGCAACAGATATTGCCCTGTCATTGCACTTTATACGTAGCGGTCTGAATATGAGGATATGGTATGGCTGTGTCTGACTCTGGGTAATCACAAAGACTTTCTGTGCTCCAAGTTTTCCTACGTATAAAACGGAGCTAATAATATTTCCAGCTCTGACACTAGTGGTGAGGGGATTGATACTTCTGAACATTCATTTGTGAAAAACTATATTGGTACTAAGTATTGTTTCTGTTCACATTGTTTCAGGTTATTCATGCTATTGGTCATTGTATCAGTATACTCAATACACAGGATTTATTGATAGCTTTTATTTCCTATACGTGTCATATAAATGCCTTAACAGATGAACAGGGTAGTGAAAATGATAGGGTACTTCAGAACAGCTCAAAGTCACTGCTTCTTTAATAAAGATTTGGTTTTTATGCCCGGAGAGATGGAATTCACACCCCAACCTATGCACAGCTGCAAGCCCTATTAAGTGAAACCCCTCCTAAATATAGATCCAGTGGCCTCATCCCTGGCCAGCTTCCAAAGACCATAGAGGCCTGTTTCACTCCTTCCACATCCCCCTTCCAACACACAATGAGCATCGAGTCATCGAACTTTCTTCTCGGTAGCTGGGAAACGCGGGTGCAGGGTTTGGAGGGTCTGAAAGGCGTAGCGCAGGCTTCCTGCAAGGAGGGTAATTTTCTTGTGTGCAATCAGTAAGTAAAAAGAACACTACAATCACTGTAGCTATTCATAAGCTATATATTCATTTTCCTGTGTATCGTCACTTTAAATAAAAAGGGCCTCTTTTTTATATATTCAAGTAGCCCTCAAGACAGCATTCATGAGATGAGCAAGTCTGAGCCATGCTCAGACAAAACATTTTAACGATCAGGAGAGCCCTGATGCTTGGCAGTCGCTAAAGATTGCATGTTAAGAGTAAGCCAAATCATCAAAATGCAGCTTGAGTAGGTCCAGTGACGGTGTATTATATTGCTACAATTGTGGCTGCTAGAGTTAAGGCTGAGTGGGCATTTCTATTACAAACCCCAACCGGTAGAGTTGAGTATCTTGACCACATCAGATAATGTCAAGAGAAACTTCTCACATGAATTGACACCCAAATATGTGTAACCTCCCTTACAAAACCAGATCAAGCTCTTCTCCCTCCACCTACCCCTCGTCCCAGCCTACACCTGATTCTGTACCTGGGTTGTTCTCTTCAAACACCAATGAACAAAAAAGTTGTAGACCTTTAGTTTAAAGAAATCAAGACAGACAGTGCCCAACTGTTGGTGCGAGTTCTTCTCTTGGTGGCTGTCATACTGTTTGGTGTCACTTCCATGCAGTGGTCATGCCGGCATTGCAGCCCAACCCATGCCACCCACGCCATAGTGTCACCTGGAAGTATGATGCGATCTGTAGGGCTCTCAGTGACAGCGTTAGTGTAGTTATATCATGGCAATGACACAGTATTTCACCAGAGCACCCTTTTTCCCTGGGAGGGGCTACAGTAAACTCCACTGGTAAAAGCTCAGCATTGGCAGCACATTTCGCATCCACAGGCAGAAAGCTTTGCCAGTACGTTTTGCCAAAGTGCAAACACATGGCCAGTGCGCCGCAGATCTGCAGAGCTCATTGCAACCAGCAGGGATTAGTGGGGCCAAGAACGTAACCGGATTAAAGAAAAGTTTACGACAAAATTTACAAAGTAAAGAAAGTTTACAACACAGTTTTCTGGAAGGGACAGAAGCCTTCATTGCTACAGGGCTAACACTAACTAGTAAAGATTAGGAATGGATTTTCTTTGTAGGAGAGCGACTCTTAACTTTATTCAGGAGAGAAAGGATGCTCCAGTGGTGAGGGCGCAGCTGGGAAATCAAACCGCAGAGCGCCATGCTGTTTCTTTGTGGTCATGAGGAGGTTGAGCAGGCTTAGATCGCCACAGGTATTTAGCGCCTTACCCCCCAGCAGTCTCTGGGGACCTTAAGTTAGTGAACTCTTCCGAATACAGGGCCTTAGTCTACGCTGCCCATCTCTCCGTCTAGAAAATGGTGAGGCTAACGTTTACCTGTCCTCTGCAGCGCTGGAGTGGATGAGCCTGTTAGAACAGAGGTGAATGAGTCAGGGGTTGAGTAGGAACAGAGGGAGGGGAAAATCCTCCCACTGGTAGATTACAAATACTGCTCTGCAGAAGATTTAAGATACTTGATGGTATCATGATAATTTTTTGTGTGTCAGAATTGCTAAATATTCAAATCACTGTTTTTTGCCAAACCCAATGTGTAAAAGCAGATGAGAGAATGTTTTGCAAACTTTTAAAATCACCTACAGTGCTTAAGATGAAGAAGGTAGATTAGATAAGACTAGCAAAGTTATTTGAACATAAACATTTATTTAAAAAATATCCTCTGCATTGCTGAGCCCACAAACATTGTATAAATAATACACAGTTCATGAATAGGAATGAACAGAGTTCTACCCCTCACCGGTATAGATTTGTATTCTGCACCTGCCAGGACTTTATTAACTCTCCTGAAAACAGTAGTATCTTTGCAGAGAGATCTAAAGGAAGTTGTTCTTGAGAATATGCCCCCGAAGCTTAAACTTCAGTTATTAATGGATAGATTTACAAATGTATTTAGGCAATTAAATATGAGAATACATGACTAGTCATATTTATAAAAGCTGAAGAAGTTAGCTTCCAAGCTGCTGGTCTGGTCTCTGTGAATGCCCTTTGGTACGTTCATGCGTTTTTAGGGTCATAAGCACTTTGTCAATCACATTCTTATTCTGCAAACAATGCTACGTGTGCTTAGCTTTATGCATGCAAATAGTACCCAGTGGGAGTGCTCACACAAGTAAAGTATTTACATATCTGTAGGAGCTGGCCTGAAATGGTAAACATTACAGAATAGGTCTAAACTACCATCTTTGGGTCTATGGTTTTAAACATGGCCAAGCTTCAGAGATGGCTGGTTTCAAACTGGTGGTGCAAAAAGTTTACAGAAAAATCCTGCTTAGGATTTGGTCTGAGCTTGCGGTTTGAACCTCTCTTTCAAAATAGTGCTTCCTTTTTTTTTTTTCTTTTCTTTTTCTTTGCAATCTTACCTGTGTACTCCTGAGGGTCTGTCTCAACACTGGTGGCTACAAAGCCTTCTGCTAAAATGAAGGACCCAAAGTAATGGACTGAATTTCCTGTGCAGTTGGGGAATTAAAAGAAAAGAAACCTGGGTAGGAACAGCTGTTCTGGAATTTGCTCAGAGTGCTTTTCTGTATCTGTGTCATCTAGTTTGATTAAAAAACAAATAATGAAAACCCCAAAACCCAACCCTTCAGCTAATAAGTCATCAGGAGTCTCAGACAGAGGGAAGGGAGGAAAGTTTTGGAATCATTTATGTACTAAAATGCAGCCCACATTCCACAAAACGTTGAATATTTAAAGCTTGTTGTTAATGACCCTGTGTCTTTTGTTTGGGCAAATACCTAATGAGTCAATTATGAGCACATACATCATCATTTGTAAAGTATTTACTGTATTATATGTTTTAAAATGGAAAGAAGTTATTAGCTTTCAAGTGCCTTTTAATCTTGATATTATTAACAATGAGAGATGCATTTGTCTCTATACATTAATAATCTGAGGGTTAATACTCTATGAGATCAAAGGGAACATTAAAATGATCCTGTAACCTCTCAAAATACAACCTGCGCGTGCAGTGAGGGTGATGGGGTAGAGCATCGTGGCTGACCAGCTCCCCATCGACTTGATTGCAGGATCGGATTCAAAATCATGATAACACAACTATAGTTATCGGATGACTTGGGAACTCCTGCAGACGAGAGAATGCTATTAAATGTGTCAAATAAAAAATAACAACACTGATGCATTTTTGTTTCTATTAGTGCATTTTAGTATGCTTTTCATATGCTAGGTGATAAACAGCTAAGAAGTGTTCCAAAAAAGCTTCCAGTCTAGAAAGACAAAACATTTGGATAGAGAGATGTGACTGGTATGGTGGATGTGGAAAAGGAAAACGAGTTCGTTGGTGGTTTTGGTTGTAGTTTTGTTATGGCCAACATGCATATACGTGGATCATGGCAAATCGTGTTGGAAATGAGCATGCCTGGGACCGGCAATAAATCAGGTATCTCCTGGAGATGTCCAAGTTCCACCAGGGTTTTGCAGATGTATCTAAGAACTTCACTTTCAGTTGTCTTAAACTACAGAAAGCTGTGACTGCTCTTGGTAATGCAGTTCCCCAGAGGCAGGGAGTGTTTATATCCATGGCCCAAAGCAGGTGCAGTCGATGAGCCCATGCAGAGCTCTGGGCTGTCATTACTCAAACCGGCTTGTTCCACATTAGCTCACCAAACACTACAGCTTTTCGGGGAAGGCTTCTTCATGGTTGCAGGCTGAGTTATGCATGCAAGTCTTGCAAATGCCGTGTACTACCATGAAGAGACAGCAACTCCCCTCCGTCACTGTTTCTATGGCATAGGTACGTGTCGCTCCCTTTTTCTACCATTATGCAATGCTCCTGTTTGCATGTTACAACGGATTTGGATTTTACCATGGAAATAGCTGCATTTCAGCGATGGTAAGACTGCTACCTCAACAGACGTAGTGTTTGCAGAAAGTACCACCCTGGAAAACAGGGAATAACCCAATTCAACTCATGTTCAGAGGTGATGCCAAAATGGGCATCTGGTCTGTCCACAAGGATTGCAAGGGAGTGCTCTACCTCTCTCTCTTGCATACCCTTTGTTTTTTTACCGCAGTTGCTCTTGCGGCTCTTCGTTAGCTCAAACCCACTCAATGAGCAGCTAAACCAAGTGGATCCAGTGGAGATGCTCCGTTAGACCCTGGGGAGCCTTTGGGAGATGCAGCAGTGGGAGTAAGGGACAACAAGGAAAGGATTACTAATACATTAACCGCTAAACTCCAGTTAAGGAAAGTGCTTCTGCTTTATTTTTTTTGATATGGGTTAGCAGAGATGCCTGAATAGTGCTGTCACCTTTGAAGTAGAAGTGACCTGACAGGTGATGTTAAGAGAAGAGCTCATAGAGATTCTTTCTACCAAACTGGTCAATAATATCTTTCTAAAGCAATCTCCCCTGTAACGTAACAAGTATGGCATACTTTGATTGAAATATTTCATCCTGTTACCATAATAGTATCAGAACTACTGTTCATTGCTGTGTGAAACATTCCCATAACCTGGCTGGTCTCTTGGACCTCGTCGGACTCTAAGGGTCAGAAAAATTCCTGTAAACAAGCCCAAATTAAGGATTGTTTGTATGGTTAACAAAACGCATGAAGCCAACAGATCCCACTAACTCCCTGAACTGAGGTGGCCACTCTGGGGAGGGAATGAGAAGGACGCCGGGAAGCCCTTCCAGATGTCAAAGCAAAGCACAGAGGTGGCGGGGGCTGAGGGCGCGGAGGCTGCCCCACGTCCCTCCCGTCAGGCAGGTTGGGTTTTGTCCAGGCCCCCTCCCCTCCCCGGGAAGGCACTTCAGACCATGTGGAAACTCAGTATGAATGAAATTCTCTTGCTTTTTGCATAGCTCTCCAAATTATCCTAGTATGAAATCAGATGCACAACTCAGCCATGGTATATTTAATGCCGCGTCTCTTTTTCTGCCTTACTCTCCCTGTGCCTTATTTCTCGTGCCAGACTTATTCTCCCTTTGTTTTTATGGGTTTTGCAGCAGTAAAATTGGCTGCTGTTTAGCAAGGAGAGCTGTAGCTTGATTCAAACCTTAGTTACAGACTGTTTCTTTTTGTTGTTAGACACTACCCGCCTCATACTCTACCTGGCCAAACCTGCCAAGTTTTGGATTTCCTAGAGGAGGCTTTTTATTCTGTCTTCTTGTCTGCACATGTACACACAACCTCCAATTATATAATAGGTGAACTCACTGTTGTGCTATTGTGCATTTTCCTCTTTTACAAGCTAACTGCGCTGACACTTTTTTGTGTTTCAAGTCTATTGTTACCTCGTGCTGGGGCTGCAGCCCTGAGATTTCCTCGAATCCTCGCTTTTCCCACACCTAATCAAGACCTTATTTTTAGCATGTTTTTTTTTTCTTCCCCTTCCACTTTTTAAGTTTCAAACCTCTAAAATACTAAAAATGGCCTGGGCGATGTAACCTCTCTAAACATTGAAGCGTTGTGTAATCTTTGGGCACGTTATCAGCCTACCTAGGATGGCAGAAGAGCCTCATCAGTAGTAAAAGAGCTCAATGTGTTTTTAAAAAAATGAGGAAAAGGTGATTCCCCTGGTGCTGCTTTCAGGCTCAGCTTTCTGAGAGGCTTCAGAGGAAGCTCCTGGAGGGAGCACCATGTTGTCATCAAAGCCGCCAGCGTGCAATTTATATCTGACAGCGAGGAGGAGGACAGGGTTCCCCTTCCAGCCACACATGTTGCGTGGGCACGAGGCTTCCCGGAGACGGGCTCTCAGCTGGTACACATCTGCCTCGGCGCAGCTCTCCTCCTTTCCAGCAGATAAGAAGCCATGAGCGTGCGGGGCTGGTTGCAAACTGGCCCTTTGTCGAGAGCAGTTTCTTGGAAAAGTGACCGCATATTTCTGATCGAAGGAGCGGAAAGATGCAATCTTTGCCTCTGACTAGCTGCTAGATCATCCTTCTCTGCAGACCACATATGCGGAGGAAGGGGGAAAACAACTGCAAACAAACAAAAATGGAGAGAGGTGGCTGAGCCCAAATTAGATTAATTAGCCTCAGGCTGTTTTGTATGTTTATATTTAATTTAGGTTTAGCTACTTCAAAGTTCACATAGTTCTAGTTAATAACTTTACTATAACTTATTATTTTCAGATGTTGGCAGGTAGACAAGTTGTGAGTCACCTGGAATATGAGGCTAAATAAGTAATACTCACTGGCAGCGTTTTGACCATGACTGATTACACTTCTCTGTCTTCTGTGTTAGAAAAATACAGCTTCAGAAGGAAAAAAGTCTACTTTTCTCACTTCTAGTGCCATTTTATGTTGAAATGTCCATGGGGTGGGTTAGATTTCATACATGGCTGTCTAGCTTTCAAAAACTTTCAATCTTTAATCTGCTGCTTAATGGTTAGTACATCCTGTAGCATACCAGATCTTTATTATTTCATTTGACCTCTTTTCTGAACCTAAGAAGGTCCACAAAACCTGTTTGTTTATGAGCAGTACGGTCTAGAGGTTAGTAGTCTTAAATCACATAGGAGAAAATGAATGGGTAGCTCTTTACTTGGGATAATAAAATTGTTGTTACTCCAACTATAGATTTTTGTAGGTTGTTACATTAGTTAAATAAAATACTGCCTCATCAATGCAAATTCCAGTTCCGGCTAGTCCTGTTGTTGGCTACAGAAGCAGGAATTTGTTCATATTGCTGGCAGTAAAAAGAAAGAAAATTGTGTTTGACAAGAGTGGGGAGTTAAGATCATAACTTTTCAGAACCAATAAGGGTTCATGGAAAAATATATACTTGGGAAGAACAAAACCCTAATCACAGACATTGCTTACTGGAGGTCTACAGCTGTGACAAATGGTGTGATACTCATGAATATGCAAAGTTCTTTTGAGCCTGTAATTAGAAGAATCATTGAGCCTATATATGGATTTCATAGGAAGCCTCAGTCGCAAAAAGCAGCAGATGTACTTTGGTGACAGCAATCAATAGTAAGAGAGAAACTCTTCATAATCCCAGGAGCTCAGTGTGGACTTGATGGACTGTTTTTCCTCTAGATTTCCAACCCTTTCTGTGAATTTGCCCCACTGGATTAGTGCGTGTTTCTCCCTACTCTCAGAATAAGTCTGCTCTCCTGGACACCCAGGCAGATGCACCAGCTCTCCTTCTTTACCTTCTCTCCCTTTATCCTGTATCCACCTAGGAGAGAGGGAAGAAAAGCATTGCTTTCTCCAAGCCCTTCCTCCTCCAAGCACAGATGTGTTTCACCCCGAAGCAGCACCAGCTATTCACGGGGCGACAGCCATTGGGTTATTTTGCTTGATTTTTCTGTTGGCATGTTGGAAGTGCTGCTTCCATCTGAAGATGAAATACCCTCAGAATCTATCGTCTAACACCTCCTTCTTACTGGTGTGTTTTGCAGATGAAGTCCTGGCTGGACTGAAGTCAGCAGCAGTGGCTGAAGACGCAACCTCACATGTGAACGTCGAAGCTGAGTGCAGGTAGGGTTAAACTCGAGCTGCAGCTGGCAGAGCTGGGACTTGGGCTCTGCCTCCAGGTACTGCTTCTTCCTTATGGCAGGGGATCGCTGAAGGATGGAGGAGATGGTGAGGGATGTGGTTGTTAAAGACTTCCCTTTCACTGTTGAAAAAACTGAGGGAAGTCTAAATTCAAGAGTTACGCAACAGATCTTAGAACTTAGCCCTCTTAGCCCAAATGAAATCTCCACAACTAAAAAGATGAAAAAGAAAAAAAGCAATCCTGATAAATTCAGAATCAAGTGAGACATAGGAGAGAGGTAAGTTAGACACCTATAGCAGCTTATCATGGAGGAAGATTATTATTACCGTGTTATGTGTATCTGGGGACAGAGACAGCTGTTTGCATTTTCTAAATATCACGCTGGGACTAACATCTCCCCATACCAATGTAAGCATATATTTTACAAATTGAAATACCTATTTATCAGCAGTAGTAAAGTATCTGTGTTTGTCGGGCTTATTTTGGCAGTAAATTCTGTTGCGTGTGTTGGTCTTGATGAAAAGTGTTGAGATGTGTTCTGTGTTAGGAAGGGTCATCTCAGTACTTTGCACCTTGTTGTCACTGCTCCCATGCCCACTTTCAAAAGATCTCTCAAGGCTTCTCCATACGGTGTAGAAAGCTCTTTGGAAAACACTGGGCTTGTTCCTATATGGTCAGTTACAGGCTATGAAGGTGGCCCGTCAAAATTTCCACGGGTTGTTTGGAGTTAACTGGAAATATCTGGAAGAAACACACGTGTTCTGCCCTTCAGAAAATCACGTGGAAGGCATAAACAGGTTATCATGGCAATTATTGCTGTATGGTGTAAGATTGTTTAGGAAATAGTTCTTTTTAGGAAAGGGGCAATAAAATTGATGTGTTTAAGAACATTAGGATATTTAAAATATTGAAAAAACCCCGCCTTTCTAGAAATCACTGCCTTTCTAGAAGCTACATGGTATATGTTCAGGGTTGCTTGGCTCTTTGTTCTTAGTGTAAATGAGACAAAACACTTGTTCTCAGACAGCAGTATGCTTCCTTTCTACTGAAATACCTGTGGGTTTTGGCATAGCCAGCCTGGGTCAGGGCAGTATGATCACTGCAGCAAGCAAGGTGTCAGGAGCCGCAGGTTTACCGACTGTAAACCATCAACTTTTTTCTTCTCAAAAAGGTTGGGGTATAACCCTCAGTACACACCTACCCAGGGAAGGAAGGGCCACCTTACACCACCTTTACGTGGGCAATAGCAGAGGCAAAGAGAACGGACTCCATGCCAGAACTGCCATTATTTTTCCCTAGGCTGGAGGAAATACTGACCCCAACCAGCTGCACAAACCGAGCCAGGACAGGGGAGGGAGTAATCAGAAGGGACTTTGCGATGTTTACATGTGGGGGAGAAACTAGGTGACAAACTCATTTAGAGTCAGGAACAAATTATTTTAGGTTTATAGCATTACAGCTGTGCATCACTCCTTGCTTAGGCCTCATGGCATTTTAGCGCCTTTAAGCTGTTTACTTTTTGCGTGCCAAAGTCAGATGGAGAGGTGTACATCTTCATGGCTAGATGGATGTGGTAAGCAGGAAAAAACGTCCCCAAAATCCAAATGAGTGACCTGTGGTGTAGCAGAAGGGGATCTTGTCATGCTGAGTGCCGTGCAATCTGTTGAAAGCAAGCCTTCATATTGATTAACTACCTTCTTTCTACTGCCATAACATAACTGAAATCCAATATGTTACATAAATAAAAATCTTTCTGGTTATTAAGGGGTCATTTATTTGGGGAAAATGTCCACATGAGTGTATAGTCCTTATTCATCCTGAATGGAAATGATAAATAATTGGGTTTTATGTGGAAAACACGCAGGGGGTAAAAGCCTGCAGGGGTGGAAGGCTCCTTCCACAAGCGGGGTCAGGGTGCAGTACTCGGTGTCACCTGTTTTCACCCTGGCAGCACCTTCTGCCTCTGGGATTTCTACTCCCCGCTGGGACCCCCAGGCCAGGGCAAGAGCCCGGCACCTCCAGCAATGGACGTTGGACACAAATTGGGTAGGTAGAGGCAAAACTCTTGAGACCAACACCCACAGCTGATTTTTTTAGGTATGAACTATACCGGTGGAAAAAATTTCTTTGCCCGCAGGCTTCAAAAAGCAAGGAAAAAAAGGCAGAATATCGCCTTGACTATAGAACTGCTGCCTGGCACGTTTGTACATTTCAATTTCCAATAAGCCGCGTTCTCTAATCACAAGACTTCTAATCTTCTACCACCGAGTCACAGATTTTGAATTCAAATTTCCTTCTTTTTGTCTGTATTTAAAAAATAATAATAATCATTTTCCATCTATTACAAATAACAATACAGATCCACAGACTGAATGCTGAAGTTGTAATTCAATCTCGGGCTTTGGCTGCCATTCATTGATACCTCGAGCTGTGCTCTTATTATTTATGACATCAGCAGAAACTCTCGATTGAATTGCAGCCTTATATTTAATTAGGGACTATGTATTATTTTGTATGCAATATCCAGAATTAAAAATAGCCCCTTTCCAGAGTATAATGGGGAAAAGGCAGCAAAGTTTGAATATATATTCTAATTGATATTTCTTGTACTTATTCTAAAAGTAATCAAAATGTATGTTAAATATTAATTATAATATTTTTACTGCATTGTACACCCTGATTTATTGCTGCCTCTTTTGGTTCACTTTTTAATTACTGTACATTATAAGAAAACTAAGGGGTTTTTAAATAGGAGTTATTTAGCATTGAAATTAATGTATAATTCAATATCAATCCTCATAGCGAATGTTATATTAAATGTAATGAACAAAAGGTGTATTTAACACAGTTTGCAAGTTTTTTTTTTTTTTTTACTTTTTTATTTTCTCTCCTCTCACAACATGCCTCTCAACTCTCTCCACATTTAAAAGTCAGGGACAAAGCTCATAAAGGAACAAAAGACTAAAATCAGGGATGGTCTTTTTTTAAAAGAGGTACAGTTTCAAAGCCTGGAGGAAAAAAAAAGATAGAAATCAAAGTGCTCTTGAATACAGAGAACATTTTAAAGGAAATATTGAACTGTTTGCTTAAAAATCTTACATTATTGCCTTCTTTTTTAACTCAATTCCTTTTTGAAGGAGAACACCAGATAGGGACAAAGAGAATATTTTCATGCAAAAATCAGGCACAGGTACAGAGGCACAGCCAGACATCATTTCAAGTGGGCACAGGAATTTAATTCAAGTTATTCTCTCCTTTATTCCACATTTAACAAAGTTGAAGGATTTATCCACCTCTCTGACACTAGTGCAGACTTCACTAGGTAACATTTGTATCCAGTGGCAAGTAAATATTGGGCTGGATTTTTATGTCCACCTGAAATGGATTCTGGTTATAAACCTCAGCGGTTGTAGAAAGTAAGTTTTGCATCACTGCAGAGCTCTGCGCACAGATTTGTTAAGCTGTGATCAGTAAGAACAAAGGGATTACCCTTGTTTGCCCACCCGCATCTAATTCAAAGGCAGCGCAACCCGTTTTTTGCAGGGGTAAATTCACCTGATTTCGGGGGGCAGCAAGATCTGTGAGTATTGGGAAAATGGCACGCTGGCCAAAAGGGTTGCCGTGCTTCAGCAGTGGGTGCTTTAGAAATGCCCAGGCAGAGGGAGGTGATGCGGTGGACCCTTTGGTGTATCATCATGGGAGAGTGGAGAAAGACCAAGGTGATGCCTCCTGCCCCGGGGTTAAGGTGGCTTGACTGGCTCAGCCTGTGGATGCCGGGCGTCCGGGGGGATGGTTTGAAACAATATTTACAGATGTGTTATCATTAGCCTGAGAACCTCCTTGTCTAAGCTACATGACCTGGTTTCCTGAAAGGAGAGAAATGAAAAAAACATGTTTGTTTTTAAATAAATAACAGATCCCTCACTAAATCATCTAACATACTGTCTATTTATATTTCATAAGGACAAATGTTTCTGACAACTCTCATAATAGGTCTGTACAAGTATGCCATGTTCTTCCCAAGGAGGCTTCTTTGAGTGACATAAATTGCCATTAATGAAAATTTTAACAATTCAGGCTAAATAATTTTTTAACTTTTAATGTGCAGGGATGCAACATAACATGGCAGGCCTTGCGAGAGAAGACATTTGTTTTGGGAAGAAGTTGCAGAGTATATTTATTCATAGACCAAAATAAAAGCAGCATGAACATTATTTTTTAATAGCTCTGCTTGTTGGGTGGCTGTACAGAAACACTGATGTATTCCTTCAGTAAATACTGAAATATACAGCGCTGTAGTGCCTTGAGGAAATCTCAAGTACCCAAATGTTAAAAGAACAGATCTTACAGCATTAAACAATGATGTTGACCAAGAGGTCGCCTGAGACGGTGGGACTCTATGTGAAATCACGGCACAGCTCAATTCTCTGGTCTTCAATGACACAAACAGCCACTGAACAATCAGCATCAAGAAAAAAAACTTAGCGTTATTATTCCTCCAGAAATCCCCTACCAACAAAATCATAATATTGCAGCGCTAAAACACAGGTAATGGAGACATCACCCGAGGGAGCAGGGAGGGGAACTTTCTTGTCACTCTTATCACTCCTTTCCTCATCAAGCCGTGTCTGGGTCCACTAATCCATTTGAAATTCCCGTATCACTGCCATTTACCCTCCTCCCTGCCCAGCGACCACTGATGTTGGCATTGACAGGCGCCTGTCACTTCTGATGAATTCTGGATGTGGTCCACTGGACTTCTGGAAGGCAGGCGGGGATCGTGAGGATTTTGCAGTGTGAGTCCCAGCTTCCCTCTTATATAAGAGCAGTACCATTTGACAGTCACAAAATACAGTTCCAATAAATGGCTTTCAGATCAGATAAACGTTTCAGCTTTGCTTTGGAGTTTACAAGACCTGACAGCCATCTATTTTAAGTGTACAACAGACTTTCAACCGTTGTTGTTTAAATATCTAATAACTCTTACGTAAGAACTTGGCACTAACAATGCCATCATGCATTCATTCGAAAGTGCAGTAAACTTATCCCATGGAAAAGAAAATGTGGATATTGCCACTTAACAGTGTATTGGGCAGGCATCCTTATCGATTCGATCACAGTAGATTTATTTTTTAATATTTGCCAGTTGAAACAAAAAAGTTTGCATGCAAATTAAGCGTGCATTTTCTGAAGCCAGGTTGGTGCTGTAGTGAAAATGCAGGCTATAACGTAGGATCCTTTAGGTGTTATAAGTATAGAAGTGACTCTAATAACTGTATATATCAAAATCATGCTGAATTTGTAAAATAGAAGTATTCAGCTCTGCTGTCTCTATATCCTTCTGGAAGACTTTAGTTCAGCAAAACATTTTTATTAGTATTTACTGCTCCCGCTGAAGTTAATATACCTAACTGCAGACAATAAAACAACCGAGATTCTTCAAATTAAACACATCTTTAATTGCTTTGCTAAAATTGAACAGTCGTGTCATTATGTTAACAAACACTCATGCTTATCCAGAACAGGATGATGTAATCGAACATGAGAAAGAGTCAGGATGGAAAACTGGTATCTTTATCCTTAAGTTGTCCTGGTGTGCAGAGCTCTTCCAGAAGATGTAGGAAGGAGGCATGATGCAAGCGAAACGCAATCCGGGGAGCGGGGGGGGGAATGGGGTGAATAAAATAGACACATTGCAGAGTTAGTTCTTAATTAAAATTAAAACTGACAAAACAAATCCTGCAGGCAGGCATCCATTAGTGCCACAAGGCATAAGAACATGGAAATTTATTTTAGTGCGGCAGTTTCAGCTTTGCGTGTTTCCTCTACCAATAAATGTTGAATTACTCGTAGTCTTCAGCGTAAGTAGTGATCAAGGGAGGCAAAGGGAGAAAATGGTTAGGGCTGATTCTAAGGGGGCGGAAACCTTATTAATTGTAACGGAGTTGGGCTAAGCCCTTACTCAATTTCCCTGAAGGCGAATGGCATGTGGGGAATTTTGTGTAGAAAGGAAGTTGAAGTTTCCTTGCAGCCTTCGATTTTTGGTGAAACGCATGTCACTCATGTTCTTAAACTGCCTGTACGTATCAGGTTATTGTTACTGAATGGAATCAATTATTCTGGCTCTAATCCATACTTGGGTGAGACAGAGGATGTAATATTCTTGCAAGTGGGCAAAGGGGTTGGAGAAGGAACATATCCTACAGATTGCACTGTTTTACATTTTGATCTTGAGTAAATAGTTTAACTTCTGTATATCAGTTTCTGTGTGTGTTAAATGAGAATGATATATATTTCCCTGATTTTTAAAAGCATTGGAATGTGGGGAAGAAAGCAGTAAGACTAATGTAGTTTATCATAGTGTGGTTTCTATCTCATTTTCTTAATAATGCACACACTAGTGCAATCCTGCTCTATGTTCTGAACCACAGAAGCAGCTGCAAGTATCTAGATATCCTGTTTCAGTGTAAGGAAAACAAAGTCCAAAGATATTTTGACTGTGTCATGCACCAAATTACTGGTTTGTTTTTGTAATTTTTTTTAAGCTATTCAAATTTCCAGCTTAAGAACTACAACAAGTCTTTTCTGCAGCTCTTGAGCCCATCTTCCGTAGTGGCTGCAAACAGAGATATATCTGTTGATTGAAAAGTTGGACTATTAGAGGGATCACAGGTGATATTTATCTGTCAAATAGACAGATAAATAAGCTAAAACCAGATACTACCTCTATTAGGGTGGAATGCCCTATGCTTTCAGGTTAATAAGGTCAGAAAAAAACTTTATTTCCTGTCTGTATGTGGCAACCAACAACTGAAACTGAAGAGGGACAGTGCTTCTTGTGTAGAGAGATGAAAGAGAGCAGGACTGGGGCAGCCGAGGCATAGGTGCATCTCCAGGCACACCCCCACTGCACACACATCACATGCTGTGGTACAGATCTCAGCTTTGGATGGATGGAGGAAAAAAACATCATCTGTACAGAGCCCATTTTCTTGAGCAATCAGATCAGGCTTCAGCCAGAAAACATGTCTTTTGATGGCTATACACTTGTGTTCAGGTTTGAGGTCCAAGGACACCAAAATACTCGTCTGCGTATTTATGGCTGCAACGGAGAGCAGCACAACTTCCCACCACTTTGCCTGTACTACTGTTGGTAGATAGTAAGCAGCAGTGTTTATTGGGGAAATAATTAATTGACGCCAGAGGAAGATCTTGCCTAAGCCAACAGCTCTAGAGCTGTTTTTTCCTTTCAGAAATAAAGGCATTGGTGTTCCGTGCAAAATGGCCTTGTTGTCCGCCTCCTGGCCTTGCTGCCTGGGGCCATTCAGGTGAGGAGTGGTTGGAAAGTGCCCACTTTACTGCAGGGATGGGGAGAGGAGCTCCCGCGCCAAACCGGCCTCTCACTGCCTCCTTGTTCTGCGCTTGCAGCTGAAATGAGATGCAAGGATGTCTCGCCTGGGAAGTTGTCCAGATCCGCTCTCAAAAAGGTGTAATGCTTCACACTGCCTACATTAATATCATCCGCACGCTTTGGTCTGTCCCCATGCCCAGTCTCACCAGAAGTGCTGAATATGGCTTTTCAAATTATTGGGTCCTGGACAGGGAGGAATGCACAGGCCTCACAAATTTGGCTCCTGTGGGGTGAAATAGGTTGGGTTTGGCTTAGGCTCTAACCAGCCGGAGCTTTCAGTAGCTCCCGCAACGGAGCTTTTCATCTCTGTTAACTCAGATGCTGGCTCAGCATCTGCGTGTATTTTTTTCTTGTAGGCTAAATGACCTTAAGAGATTCCCCCAGTCCATGGTCCTGCCCAAGCCAGGGTCAGCTTGCCCTCCTCCTGCCAACCATACCCACAAATGTCAAACACTTCTTGCCTTGGTGTCACCCTCCCCTTTGCAATTGCTTTACAGAAATGTATGGTGACACACAAAGACATCTCCCGGTGCTTCTGTAGCAAGGGGTCTTAGGGCTCTCCCTGTCATTACTGTGAATATGCGAGTCAATATTTTACCGATCTTTCTCTTTTTCCCCTGACTCCTTCAGGGCCTATCTTTAAGTTTAGCTCTCACAGTTGTGTAAGACTCTACCTGTTCTGCCTTTTCCTCCTTTATTCTTTTGCCTTCCTCCTCAACTTTCCAGTGGCCTCAAAGAGCAAATCAAGTGGGGTAAACAAGCTGCTTCATTTCTGCTAGGTGGGAAAATGTCACTGTAGTGGCGATCACCATAGAGTCTTACTCATCTGCAGTTGCTCGGATCAGCTAGCTGAGTTCTTGCAGGATTTTCCCTCACACAAGAGAGCAGATGCTCATGGATATCTTCATAAAATTAGGGACTTGAGGAGACAACTTATTTGCTCACTTTTCAAAACATTTTGTTCTCTTTCTCTTTTGCTGTCCCCCCAAATGTAGCATCGTTCTCAGCGTGTTCTTCAAATTGTCTACTCCAGCTCTAAGGAGCTTTGTGCACCTGTGAGTTCATTAAACCAAAATGTACAGGGTAGCTTCCCCGGCTCACTTTAGACTAATTAAATGGTTGTTTTCATCAGTTCTTGCAATTTATTTTACTATAGATAACGGGAGAATATATCAGCCTTGGAATTGTATTAAATATTTCCCTCATAACATATTGTCAACAAAAGTCCTGCTGAATTAATGACTTGTGTGCCTGTTTGAAAGTGGGATTGTACTTGTCTAATTGTGGCATCAGTTGTCATAGTGACTATCAGGCAATCCAGCAGCAAACACCCTTCCTTGGCAGGGTTTAGGTAAAGCAGCCTTTGTGCAGTTGTCAGCCGGAGATTTATGATGGTAAAAACTATATTTGGCAGCCAAATCAATGCGCTGACCACTCTTTGTGCTCCTGCCCTTATTTTAACTTAAACACTTGATATTCAACCTGAATATTAAGAGACCATATGTCTCTGGAGCTGTTTTGTTATTAATAGATCACTTTTTATAAACTGTGTGTAGGATGACTACTTATTTGTATATATGTCCAACAAATGCAGTTGCTGGTATTTTCTGAACACGTAACTTCAAATGTCAGATCTTGCAAGAAAGTGGATATTCGAGGGTACCTTTTTATGCCTGCTATTAAAACATGTCGAGTGATCTATAAATTACCCTGTTGAGATAAACAGTGGATTAAAATGAGGCACTCCCATTCTGTCATCACTGTAATATTAATCATTGGAGTTTTGGTCTTTAATGTTAAAATGTACCTTTTAGCAGTATACGTCACTCCATATTAAATTACATGTTGACTGACAGATTTTTTAATCAAAACTTGCATTCTGATTTTTGTTTTCTTCGTAATGTCAAAACAAGGTAAGAAAATAATTTTGCTGATGTCTATGACTTTTTTTTAACACTTGGTGGTTTATTTTTGATTGTAGGATTTGTTTTTCTTGGTTTTCTTAAGTTTAACTCTGACTTGTTTGTTTCACTTCAGCCTGTGTAAATGCTTACTTTTTTCTTATTGCATCGGTTGGTGAAGGAAAGGAATCAAAAATTTCATTCAAAAGATTAAAACTATGCAGAATTTAAACAGAAGAAATCATTAAAATTTCAGTATGTCAGCTAATAGAGGGAAACTTTTGTATGGCCGCAAGTATGTCACTTGACTGGGTCTATATAAAAACCAAATGTTTTCTTGACTGGATCTATTTTTTTTTACCATCATTTCAAGTGGAGTTATGCTAGTGGGATTAACAGCATAGGTTTACTTTCTTAAAAGCATTGGACAATAACAGGGCCATGTGTGTAAATATTTTTCTAATCGCATATGCAGCTTTGAGACTGCCTATTCTCTTTCATAGGGGAAGTGGGCTACAGCTCTTCTTGTAAAACTATAAAACTAATCATTCAGGACAAGAAATCACAACCTTTTGGGGTTTGGTTCTCTGTTATGTCTCCAGAACATTGAAGGCCAAGTTCTCTGTTGCCATATGTGGGTACTGCTGCTCCAGAATTCACATCAAAGAGCTCGCTACATTTAAAGTAATGTAACACTACATGACAACGGGTGCAATAACAGTTTTACTGGTAAACAGCCCAAAACATCCACGGCTGTTGACATTACATATTTTTATAGCATCAAAAATCTCACTCCTTACTGGAATATATATTTCATGTCCTTGTCCTCCAAAGTAATCAAAACGCAAATTTAGTTTGGGACGTTTCTAGGCGTATTCTGACTTCCAGCGTCTCAACGCATTGGAAATGTTTTCCTTTTGTTAAGGTGATTTGGCTTTGCGATCTACCATTTTAGGGCTGTTTCTGTGCATGACTTCTTTATTTCTCTGGGCTCTGGAAGAATTTTTTGTAGCCATGCATTTGATCATCTCTCCTTCCCCCTCCCCTGTCATTATGATGAAGACAACAGAAAGTGTCCTGACGGGGAACCACCAGCCAGAAGTAGCCCTTGTATCTCTGTTGCACTGAGGGGGCTGTTCATCTGCTGCAGCGGAGCGTGAGGTCAGGAGCCAGGAGGGGAAATCTGAGGAAGGAAAAGGGGAGTCTGAGCTCATGAGAGACGCTCCCAGGAGAAAGCGGAGCTTGGCAACAAAGAGGAGAACCTCCAAGCCGAGAGAGAGCTTTGTTTCTCAAACTGAACCCAGTACTGAAGCGAGGAAGACTTGTTCTGGCAGGAGATGACAAAGTTATGAGGACAGAGCAAAACGGAAGAAAGGCAAAATTCAGTAGCAGGCAGAGTAGGTCTGGAGATAGTGATGGTTGGGGTGAATCAGTGAGTCCTGTTGGCTGCGGGAGATCTGTATGGACAAAATATGGTGGCTGAATTGGGAGAGGGAGTACTGAAGGAAAATTCTAGAAATGGACAGACTGGAAAAGCTGCTATCCTAGATACAAAGAGCGATCCTGGCAAGGAAATGTTTAGATGTAACCAGTTAAAGGTTATCTCGCGCTGCTTGTGCTGGGTGCATTCTGAAAGCCGGGGCTGGAAAAGGGAAACATCTCTCTCAAACGTTTTTGTAATGCTTTATCAGTTTGTTAACATTTGGTCTAAATGTTCCCGCATGCCTCTCCCCCATCCCCCCGCTTCAAATCCCAGGTGTCAAAGCTCCTTTCACAACATATTGATAATAACCAACACAGTTGTCCGTCTTGGAAATAATAAAAGCTATAGACCGTAATAGATTTTTAAAGTTACATTTCGAGTTTAATGCTTATAACTATATCACTGGGAGCAGGTACTTGGCACAAATGTCTCCATTGGAGCATAAACACCTTGGCCTATAGCCTCTGAGAGTTTATCAGTGCCATGGGAGATATTTCCTGCTATGTACATGCTCCTCTACAATGAATGAACAGCTTGCAACTACATATTAATCTACTTGATGACCTAGATCAAGAACAAGGAAAATAATGTTGATAAGTCAGTCACTTTTCCTTTTTGGTACATCCCTGACTATTAGCACTGGTAGATAGGCAAACAGATGAATGCAGACTTTGCTTTCTCACCAGGGTCAATGTCGTTAAGAAAACTTTCTTTTTTAATTATTTCTAGGCTAGACTGAACAAGTGGGTAGGTGGTTAGTGGGCTGTGCGAGGTGAGTTTAGTTCTGCTGGGACTGATCTAAGAGCTGCAGTGTTTAGCAGTATTACAGCACTGGGCTGGATGGTTGAAATACACGGAGTTTCTGTGAATATATGTGCTGTTGCAGTGATTTACAGCGGCCAGGATCTGGACTGTCAAGCCTGATTCTCTAAGAAACTTCTCTGTGCGGGTTATTTTGTTCTGTGTGGCATCGCCCCGTTAACCTCTGATCATTGTGTCCTGGCTCTAAGCAGAGAGTTCAAATCAAGGCAAATAAGCTCACGCATTGTCTGATACAGGATTATGCAGCCCTGCAGTCATTCAGCTGCAACCTCTACAGTAACCTTCGTGTACACCCAGTATCCTTCCTGTTTATGTTCATCTTTTTCTTAGCACCTCTTTAAATTACACACCTGCAGAGGCACTGATCACTGCAGTGTAGCCATAAAGGAAAGACATTGCTTCTTTGCCCTCCTAAATACCTTGAAACAGTGTTGATTAATTTTTCACCCAAAATAGTCCACCCTGAATGGATCAAGAGGAATTTATCGCTGATATTCTGTAGGCCAGTGCGTGTGGATGGCGTCCCTCTCCCGCAGCTCTGACCGCTGATGTATTCCAGCCCCAAAGCCCTCTTTTCTGTCACCTGAACTACTATGCTTTTTATTCTTTGTTCTTGCCAAGCTCAGAGAAAAATAAGAACTTCTCCCAGTTAAATAGAAGTCTCACAATAAGAAAAAAGTTTGAAGTGAGAAAAATATGACTGTTGCTGTTTTCAACAGAAACTGCTCCCCAATGATCCATATATTCAAGATGTATGGGAAATTAATACCTTAACGCATATATTAGCATGTCAAAATGGCATGCCTACTTACCCATTTACCAGGTTAAAGAAGGAGACTGGTGTGACTTTAGATAGTCATTTCATTTCTTTGTGCCTCAGTTCTGTCATTTAAAAACAGGGATATGGATAATAAACAATAGCAGAATGTTATTGAGTCATTCACATTTATAAAGCCCTTTGATATTGTCTATGCCTCAGTTTTCTCATTTGTAAAACAAGTGTAATAATTCACGTATTTATAGCTTTAAAGGATGGATAATCTAATTTGACATCCTGCAGAGCAAAATCCCTAGCATTTCATTTAGCTGTTCCTTCACCGATCTCAGTAACTCGTGGCCTAAAGAAAGCACGCTTTTAGAAAGACATGAGATCTTAATTTTAAAAATGTCATGTGACTGATAACCTTCCACAACTCTTGGCAAACTGTGCCCTTCATTAATTATCCGAACTATTAAAACTATGCACCTTATTCACAGTGTGATATTGATCATAATTCCTAACTTTCTGGCATGTTTTGAGATGCTTTATAAGTAATTTATTTTATTGGGCAATTTGTACAATGTATTCTTTTCCATCTAGCACTCCAATTATTCCAAGATCTGCAGGTGGCCTGCGCTTTATGACATCCTTCTCCAATATCCTCTTTTTTTTTTTTTTTCCAAGTCTGAGTCATACTGGCTGAGAGATGCCCGATAGATGCTTGTAAAATGGCACTGGCTAGGATAAAGATGTGTCGTTAGTGATGACCTGCCAGTGATTTTTCTCAAGTGGGCAGAGGAGCATTGACCAAACCACCAGTAAGAGGCTGCTAAGTGGAGCTCAGCACCGTGTCTGACTTTCCACTCGTCTTCCCTCCCCGGTCTGCAGCGCTCTGTTATTTCAGGAGTTGCTGGAGTGCGTGGAAAGGAGCATTCCAAGTGGTGGAACCATCTGCTTCGGAGGGTGTTGCTGGCAGCTCGTTTCCTAGCTGTGTCTTAGTCAGGATTGAGAATTTCCTAATTTGATGCAATGACTAAAATCTCCTCATTGATCGTGTGTGTCATCCTCAGCAAATTTCCGGTGTTCTGGTTATGGTGCAGGAAGACAGCTGGATGCAAATACAGATGAAGTCAAGTCCAACGGAAAAGATGGGAGGTTGTGCTTGCACAAGCGCACACATGCAAGCACACACGTGCCAAAGTGCCGCTGTGATTGCAAAATAGTCCATTCCAAATCTTTCAAATTATAATTCTGTATTTTCCTGACATTATGTGTTTTGGATTGCTCTCTGTGAAGAAAAAAAGAAAGCATCTTACTGCGAAATCCAGTGTGTCTGTTAGAGAAATATAATTTACCATTTCAAATTTCAGTCGTGGGTAACGTGTTGATTGGGAATTTGTTTGATTTTCAAGGCGACAAATCCAAGCAGTTGTCTTTGAGCGGATTCTTGGCTACTCTGTACAAAACAATTCATTTTTGTCCTTCTCAAAGTTCTCTTTTGGGCCTATCATGAATGGACTGGCTTCCTTGGAACTTGGATAAAATATTATGCTTTTACATATATAACAAACCAGTGGAACTGTAAAAATAACATTGGTATAAGCTTGCCAAGGGGATTCGGTTGAACCATTAGGCAAGGCCTGCCAGATATATATAGTTTCAGCTGTTAAAATTACATATTCATATGTTTTCCATATATCTATTGGCCTCTCTCTTGGAGAGCTTTGGAATATTTTTTTATTAGACTACAATTAAACAACAGCAATTGATACAGGGTATTCCCCAGAAATTGCAAGACGAGGAGTGTGTGGTGGCCGCTTGCAGAGTTGGTCATTAATCTTAAGGAAATTCAGCGAGTACAGACTTGGTATGCGGAAATGATGTAGGGGGGGGATGGAACTAAAACACGATCTTTTTGCATATGTGTTTTGCAGATTTAAGTTTTGTACAAGGAATGTAATTGAAATAATTCTCTACAGTCCAGTCAATCTATATTTTTCAATATTATTCCCCCTCGCCCCCTAGAAATTTGCATGAGCTGGTGCCACGTGACCCAGTGCCATGCCAGCCTGTATCTCTGGGAAAAATTCACTCCTGTGCTAGCCCAGGTTTTTGCTGATTTCCCTGGCATATAACTCCAGCTTTCTGTATTTATAAAGCAGTGAGTCAGGCTCTCTGCTTTTTTCAATGCAACACAGCATTGAGTAGCTGCTGGGATGTTTGTGTTGGTGTAGCTTTTCTTTTCTGAAAGACTTCTGCTTATCAGAGGTACCTAGCTGGTAGGACTTACAACGTTGCCTCGATGTAGCAAGCAGTTATTAATTAGAAGAATATTCTTTTTTGCCATATGGAAGGGTAATTATCATTTTGCGGATCCCTACGCTGAATCAGGTTGGATCGGGACCATGAAGCCTATTTCTGGATTGCGATGAGTACTATTCAAGAGCCATGTGATCTAAATTGAGAGGTCACGTTTTTGGTATAGATGAGCCTGTACACTGCTAGATTAGGCAGGACAGTAGGGAAGTCATTCAAAGTGCTCACTATGGCTTACACATTCTCACCCACCCACCTCCAAAGTATTTATGTGACCTACAAAAGCTTCTGTTTCTTCACTCACTTGGGTTAAGCCTCGACGCAATTGTTTTAGGAGACCTGTGCTTCAGATGCAAGCTGCGTGTACAGTTTGATGGTCAGAGCAGAAAATGGACTCGGCCAGGACTTCTGAAATACCCCAGCGTGGAAATCCGCACAGGTGTAGATTCTCTTTTATAGCTTTTGCGTGTCTAGGCTGTGTTCTCTACCACTTTGCACCATGGTCCTACCATACTCATGTCACCCTGCCGTGTCTCTGATCTTACAATCTCTGCAGGTTATTTTGCAGTTTTTCTCACATCAGAGCTATGACAATAGTCCAAAAATAAGTATTTAAAAGCATTTAAGCATAATATGATAGTGAAACCAAACATAACCCTTAAGTTACGTTAAACCCTTAAGTTCAAAGAAAGCACAGTAAACGGGCTTTTTACACAGAGCCTATTTTGTGATGGGTTGGGATCTTGTATGTATGCCACTGTCCTTCTTCTGTTCTGTAAGAATATATGAATGTTAATCTGGAGCTTTCTGGACAAGACTATGTATCTACCTATATTTATATTTTTGATATGTTTTGTTCTAGCTTTGAGGAGCAAGATTTCTGGACGGTCTTGGACAGCTGTCATGATTGCTTTTGGTTTTGGAAAATTGATGTTCTGATTTCCCGGTCTATAGTGACTGTACTGGTGTTGACTAGTTTACGGAAGGCCTATGTTTCTGGGCAAGAAAGTTCTGATGTGTCAAGTATACAAGCATTGATGGGGAAATATTCAAAATTTTTCCTGCTATAAGAGAAAAAGATTGCCAGAACTTTATTCCCACCCACCCCCCCTCTTTTTTTTCCTTCTTTTATGCCAGTGGTCTACAAACATTTATTCAGAGAAGTTTATTGGCTGTGCAGACATTTGTGCTGATGTAACACAAATGTCTCTTGTCTTGATATTTTGTGAGAAGTTGGTCGTAAACTCCTGTCATGTCTATTTTGTTAGTCTCTTATTTCTTGGGTATAATGTAAGGTAGACACCACTGACAAGCTCAGAATATCAGTTTCCTGAAGCTGTATATGCATCAAATTGTAAATCTCAAAGCAACAGAGCTTTAATTCTCTGGATTAAGCATTCAAATAATGAAGGGGGGGGGGGGGAGAAGAATTTACTCATTCTTCCCTAAATTGAATGGGTAAGCGAGAAGCACCATGTTTCCTTTGCAGCTTTATCCGAGGGCATACTCGGAGTGTAAGTTATGCATGAAGTAGAAAACTGCAAAATACTGGAATTATTTTACAAACCCTTTGCACATCTGAGCCACGGTGTGTTGTGGCCAGAGCACCCGAAGCAGCTTTATTCTGCATATTATACTTTTTGAATATCAGTACCCCCATTCACAGCCGGGAAAAGTAGTGCACAGAAAAGCTAAATGCTAAATGTCCCACCGGAGGTTCCTGGCGAAACCCGGAGCAGCACTCAGATATTCTGGCTCCTGTTTCAATATCTTAATTACATAATTAGCCTTGCTCAAATCAGGTCATGTGGCATTCAAGCTGACTTCCTTTGCTGTCGCGCTATCTGTGCTATGTAATTCTCATGCCAACATAGTGTACGGAGCCTTAAATAATCCAAGATATTCTAGTAAGGCATGGTAAAATGTTAATTCAAAAAAAAAATCACATAAACATATATATAAGGAAATTAACACTGTTACAGATTAACATAATCAAACAAAATATGGTTCATTACAACTGTATATATTACCATGCATTTAAATCAATGCTGATTGAAGGAAAAATGTATTTTCTCTGCACTCAAATGAAACACAAGAGCAAAACAAGTGAGCTTCTTTTAAGAATCTGTAACTAAGAAATTTATTTCATAGGTAACAAATGGTAAACGGACAGGAATAGTTATTTCTGTTAAAGGAATAAATCTGCTGAAATACTGTGAAACATTTTCTGTGCAGCAAGCCACAATATATACAATAATGCAGTAAAATCCTCCACCAAATATCTGTTAAAGGAATAAACCTGTCAAAAGAATTAATTTTCTGTGCAACAAGGTTATTCATTCAACAGGCTTCCACCATATGTAATTTATGAAGCAAATTATACTATTCCAAAAAGGAAAGGGAAACTCATACAATGCAGTTTAAACTACGGCAAGATTGGCTAGAAAAATGCAGTCTTAAAAGTCAGGAAATCGCCTAGTAAAGCCAACTGTCTGCACCTTCGGTAAGCAATGACGTTTGCAGTATATCCCAAACGCTTTACCATGACCGTTTGGACAAAAAAAAGACCACGCTCCTCATCATATATGAAGCAAACCCGGTGTTGTAATAGGCAGGGGAACCGTTCACGTTTCAGACGGCTATTCAAGAGTGTGCTTTCCTGGTGTATTCCACGTGTACGGGTAAACAGGAGATGTAGTCCAGTCCTAGCAGAATTGCCTGTCCAGTGAATCGAAAGGTACTGAAAGTATTACTGCTTAGTGATTTGATCCTGCGGTGCGTAAGAATATCCGGTGATGCTTTCTTTATTGTTACTTTCATCCTTACCCTATTTTTCATTTTGGTGCCATTGAGTTTAACTGTAAGAGGCGAAGGAACTCATCAGCACTCAGAAAACGTTGTTATCCCTTCCACTTACTGCAGTCCTTCTGTACCAAATAGCATCAAAAAGTGCAACACAAAAGCGTGTTGTGTTTTACCCGCAGCTATACCTTTAGTGTCTGAGCCAAATTCATCAAAATAATCAAACTTTGCTGCGTGCCAGATCTATACATCGAAAATCCCTTTGTAATTTTTTTTCCCTTGGATATCTGTCTGGGGGCCACTGTAACTTTCTGTTGAAGTCTTGCAATCCAGCCTGAAGTGTCATCCTCAGTGTCAAGTTCAAAGCTTCTGAAATACTTTATTTACAAATCTTTATTTTCTTCCAACGATCTTGCAGTCTTGGGCAGATTAATTTGCACTGGGAGGTCCAATCTTATTATTTTAATAACTTTTTGTTAACCTCTAAGCAAGAGAATGTTATTCCTAGAGCAATGCTAAAGTTTCCTTAACAAAACCTGCAACAGGGTGAACGTGGCTTTGTTGGAGCTTTTGTTACAAATCAAGAGCTTAAGGTCAGGTTCAGTGAGGTTCATGGACCTTTTGGCCAATGTGGGCTGAGCGTCAAGTGATGTCAGGCCAAGTATGAACAAATATGGACTGATTTATGATTTTTGGTGGAAATCAAGTGAAACCAAGAGAAGTGTGGTGGAGTAACTAGGTCACCACTTACTTTTTGAGGGTATTATTAATCCAAAGCTAATAGGTATTCAAGGTATTGGATTCCCTTGACAGGTGATTCCATACGAAGATCACTTCCGCGGCTAAGGGTTTCTCTAAGGACTGGAGGAATTGCAGAAATCATATCTGGTAATTGGAAAAATCACAAAAAATGCCGCAGCCACATTTACATTTTGAGGCATATGAAAACAGTTGGTTTCTTTAAACGGCAGCTGTAGTCACCTGGAGTAGTACTCGGGAGGGAAACAAGCATGAGCAATAATTCACATCCCGTTAACAGATAGCCTCCAGTGGGGAAGCTCAGACAAAGATTACATAAAAGAGATTTAGACTTCCAGTGATTGTCCATTCCTGGTCTATTTATTTACATAAATTTGTCAAAGCAGAATTAAAAGCTGCAGTAAAGATCCAGAAGTCCGTATCTGCAATTGAGCTAGATGTGTTATTTGAAAATATGTACCTATCAAATTGCAGTATCACTTTATTTTTTTCCTGCAGGCAAACTAAAGAATAAATCATCTCCCATGCAAATCCACTCATCTGTTTTTTGTTGGGCTTTTCTTTTTTTTTTTTTCCATTTTGTTTCATTTTGTTTTATCATTCAGTGACTGAAATCTGATCTCAAAAAATGTAGGCAGATGTACAGAAGACTTATTTTTCCCTTGGCAGGCTGTTTAAAAACTTATAAATTAACTCCCTCTCTTTTAAATCGTTCTTTTTGAGGCATCCTCAGTGGCTGCCAGGCATCCTCACTGGCTGCCACATCCTAAATTCCTTGGGATTTGCTGTTGGCCTGAAATGATTGCGCAATGTGAGCTCATCATCTAAGAAATGGATATTAAAAATATCTGTGACTTCAGATGTGATTCATATACCCAGTGGCATTTGAGTAAACAGCAACATCACTGACTCAGGCCCCAGTTTTGCTCTATGACATACACTAAGTGGCAAAAGCAACACCATTTTAGGGAAGAACAGAACTTGAAGACTATTTTGTATATATATTATTGACTGGGAGGGAGACCTGGCCTCCTAAGCAAGTGTATAAAATGATCTAGGAAACAGAGGCCAGCAAAATAAATCACTGTTGGAATAAAATTTTAAAAGTTTCCTGCTCCTGAACTCCTCAAGAAAGGTCTCATTTTTCCTTCCTCTTGCATTTTGAGTGTTGCAGAGGACTGTGAGCCATGAAGTGCTTTCTCAGTGATGGATTTTGCTGATGCTACAGCCCAACTTCTGGCACCGAGGAGTTTTTGTTTACCGAGTGTGCTCACTGGTTTAGTTGTGGTTGTTTTTTAAGTAACTGTTGAAATTGCTTATAAGGATTTCTCAAATTAGAGAATGTCCTGAGTGGTCTGAAATATTGAAATGCAAGCCATTAGTTGGGATTGACAATAAAGGCTGATTCATAGTTTGAGGTTCATAGTTTGATTTTTAAAACAATTACATAAAAATATTGTTTGAAATCATTCATTTTAAACAGTTGACACTTTAATGCATAAATATAATTACAGACTCTTTAAGACAGGCTTAATTTTTGCCTTGATATATATGCTAGCAATTGTGTGTTTGAAATAGAATCATAAAATGTAAAACTTTTACATTTAATCACCAGTGTCAAAAATTATTAGGTAATAACCACTGCAGGAGAGAATGTGGTAAAAGATACAAAGGCCCATATTTAAAACATAATTTTTCTAATACTTACTATGATTTTAAGATGTCATGTCGTCATATGAAGGTGAACGGGTCAGATGCAAAATTGACTTTTTCTTTTTTTTTTTAATGTTAAGTGATCAATTTACACTCATAGAGGGGTTAAGCTTACTGGAAGCTGGAGTCCTCTTTGACCACACTCTAGGTACATCACTGGCTGCTGGGACAACAGCAGCTTACCAGTCTGCTTTTTGCAAGTGGCACAGGTTAAATGAATCAGCCTAGCATCTTAATCCAACGCCGCGCTTCTGTACAGTGCCGACGCAAAACATGGAGCTGTGGGAAGTTGTAAAAAGAAATGTGTCATCTCAGAAAATGCTGCTTAATTACCTCACACCTTGTTGTTTCCCACGAGGAACCAGCATTTCCCCATTCCGCTGCTTGACATCTTTCTGCAGTACCAACCTAAGTGCTTTCACGGTAGAGTGAAAGGGACTTTCACAGCTCTAGTGGAGGCCGTAAAAGTGTACAGTGGAGGAGCACACATCGCGTGTGTGCTCTTACTGTGTTTAAGACCCTTTTAAGTCAGTAGAGATGGCTAGAGATGTAGTTTGCTGTTTGTCTCAGCAATCCTTTTTCAGATAAACAATAATTACTACAAAAAATACATCTGCTACTTCCAGTCTGTTTGCGACCATCAAAAGAGCTACAGCTTTTAAGTCACAACCACACACAAATAATACAGTGCGACATGCAGAGCACAAGTCTAATATATTAGCATTATTCTGTATTGCAGTAACTTATTTACCATTGGGATAGTGCTCGAGAGTTTACAAGCCTTGCAGAAAGGAGTCCCTGTCTTGAACACCCTGCAAAAGTGCTCTGCAATTAGATCTCTCTGCTTTCCTAAAGGAGCCCATCGGACCAGGCCCAACAAAGACAGAATAGGAGAGAGCAGTGATGCCTGTGTGGCGGGATAATGGGCCTGACATTTCTGCTATTACCCCTGTAGTGCCTTTGAGTGACCAGTTTTAAGCAGAGAATCTGGGTTTGTAGAGTACTTTACTGTCATTTTTACCTTCCAGTTTTTATTCTGGCTTTGCAGGGCTTTGCTCAAATAAAAACTGCTTTTGAAGTGCTTTCTGCTTTGTCTGCCTGCCCAGGAGAGAGAAAGGGGACAGCCGTAACTGGGGTCCTGCATTCCCAGTGGCCAGTGGGCCTCAAAACCTTGTAGCTCTTCAGCGTCTACTGGAGCCATCCAGGGGATCATCTGTGCATCCACAGGGGCTTGATCTTCTGTGTCTAGAAAGGGAATGGAGACCAGGTGTGGAGGAGGAAATCCCCTTTGTAAGGCTCCAGGTACTCCTGGGTTGCTGCCAGACTGGAAATAGGATTTTTGCTTCCCATAATAAGTGCAATTCAGAAGTGCAGAGGAAATTAAAATAAATTCACAGACAAAATTAAAATTTAGATTAAGACAGCAAGCATTATTGGTTTTTATCTAGAAGGCAGATGATGCTACATAGCAAACCAGGCAATGTTTTAAATGGTATGTGTTATCATTTAATATAAGTTACCGAGAGTAATTTGAAAAGAAAGTAGACAAAGTGAAAGAGGTAGTTCAAGACAATGTTTAGTTCAGTGAGGACACACAGCAAGATGTCTAATTAAAAGAAAAACGTTTATTTCTTAGTCCCAGAAGCGTCTCAGAAAAGCTGTTCCTGGTAACGCTTCTATGTTTTGCTGCAGTTCATGGCAGGAGCATCCCAGGTAGGCACAATGCGGTTGTCCTGTTCAGGCACGCTTCCCCAGAGCATCTCCTCTCAGCCCTGGCAACAAGATACCAGGCTAGAAAGACCTCTGCTACTGCCTTGTATGGCCTTTCTTAAGTTCTTACTTAAGAAGGGTCTGGGTTTGCCAGTTTTAAATTATTTCATTTAATTGTTAATTTTAAATGTTTGTTATTAAATTATATTATTAATTTTATTTTATTATTAATGTTTAAATGATTAAATTTAATTATAAACTTAAAATTTTATTCCGTATGCCCTTTAATGTCAGCTGCTTGAATGTCACTTGCCAGGAGCCATGATTAGAAGCAATCACCAAAATTTTGGTCTTGAGATAATGCCGATGAGATAGCACACAGAGCGCCGTAGGGGCTTTAGTGATTTGGTCCAGAGATGCTCCAGTGACTTCTCCAAACCAGCTGAGGATCACTAGACATGACGGTTATTTCCCTTCTCATGCAGAGTTTTGTAGCAGACAAACTACAAAACCATGTTTCTTGCCTTATTTCCTGTCAAGAAATATGTGAGCACCCTCCAGCTCTGTTTGTCCTATAGGGGAAATAATTTCAACTTTGCTGCTCGTTGGTATCAATGCTGACTAATGGTTTACCTGATGAGAGCAGTAGATGTATTGCTAATAGCTTGTCTCTCAGCCCCTACTGGAAGCATCTCCACCCTCACCTTTGCAATCCACATGAGTCAGCTGAATTCAGCCTGAACTGATCTACTCAAAATCAAAGAGGACATGTTAGTACTCTTCCTTTTCATCACCAGACTTATCTTCTCTGCTTAGAGTAGGTTATTAGTTCAGGAAGATCTATGAAGTTTGGAAAGTAGCCAACATAATGCCATTTTTAAATACGGCACCTAGGAACACCAAGAAAATCAGTTTAACTTTGTGTCCGGTATCTTATCTGCACTGACCATCTGAAAATAATTATATGCGTGTGTATGTGTGTGTGTGTATATATATATGTATGTATGGGGGAAACAGTTCAGATAATCAGACTAAATATACCCGGAGTCTGTTAAGCTCCTCACTCATACATTGTGATGTGGGGGGGGTTGCTTGTTTGTTTGGGGTTTGCGCTTGTTTTTCCTTGTGTATTGTTACTAGAGCAGATGGGCTTATCTTTCCAGAAGGGCTTTTAGCAAAGTGCTTTATCAGACCACCCTTCTGATGTGCGGCACAAACCCAGCTTCTTTGTCTTCATAGCGGGGATGTATGGGAAAATCTCCCTCCCGGTTTCACATGTGTCCTTGCTGCATTTTTTGTTTGATGCTGTTGCCTTCATCGTGATTGGTGTGACAAGAGTTTACAGCAGAGAGGAGTAAGCAAAGCACTCTGATGATAAAATCTTGTGGTTTGTTGATGCTATGGCCAGTTCTTTGTAATTCATGAGTTTGTTCACAGTGGGTGATTTTAGCCCTTATATTGACAGGAATTTTTAATCTCTGTAGTATCTCTGGGATGATGCAAGCAGAAGAAGGCTGTTTATGTCTTTCACAAGCATCCTTCATCCCTACTGTGTTGGCTTTAGATGTGTGTTTAATATAAGGGTAGTTATCTCTTGCTGATCTCTACTTGGCAATGGCCACAGAAAATAAATCTATGTTGATTTTATTAGATCTGTCAACAGTCCTTGATGTTATTGACAATGAGGTTTTGTTGACTTGCCTTGTGGAAGAGCCTTGTGGAAATGGAAGGAGACCTTCCTCAAGTTTAATATTTTCTTAGCATCCCATGAAGTGCATCCAAAACAATATTCCCAGCAACAGGTTGGTTTATAGTGAAGTGGCCAGACCTGATTATTTTAGGAAAAATAGTAGTTGGATAGTCCATAGGGCAGAGTTAAAACAGGGAAGGGTGATACAAAGAAAGAAGGAAGAGTGGTCTTTACCATGATTGAAAGCCCCCAATTTCATGGTATTCTCTGAGATATTATTGCAAATACTGTACAGCGTAGTGACTTAGAGGTCTGTGAACCTCTCGGTTGCTCTGTAGCAGCATTGTGCCAGATAAAGAGGAAGCAGTTTTATGCTTTCAGAATAATCTTTGTTAATACGTTTTCCAGCAAGGGAAAAAAATAATCCTAATTAAGAAGTTACTTTATGCCTTACAAAATGGAAGGGCAAAAGGTTACTTGTTCCAGGGAAAGAACGGGGGAGTAAGATCTGAGAGCTGACGGTGGGATTGGCTTGGATCCACCTCTCTTTAAGCTTAGTTTTTGCAAGCTCTCTGCCAGTTTGGAGCACAATGGACCTCTTTCCATACCTAATGGCATGCTGGATGTCAGCCCTGGCCTCAAGAAATCTCAACTGCACAAACAGAAAATTAGGTGTGTTTCTGTGCAACAAAACCAACATCCTTCTCAACAGCAATAATTTTCGTGCCGTTCTGAAGATGGCTTATTTGTAATCCATTCAGGTCCATATGTAAAAGACTTGCACTGAAAACACAAAGATAGAGCAAGCTGTAATAGCATATAAACACGTGCTATAGGGATGGATTTCAGAGCTATATCTGTATTTATGTCTGGAATATTCACGCCTTGATCTAATCCTCTTCTTCTTAAAGGGGAATTTTTCAAAAGTTCTTAAGGACCCGTCATTGGAGCTACATCTTGAAAAGGGCACGTCTTTCTCTCGCACACCTCAAACAAGGTGGCCTGATGTTTCAAAAGCTGCTCAGAATTCAAACGCTTCCTTCAGGTGGCTAAGTGGAAGAGCATCTCTTTTGAAACTTTGGCCACTTGTGGAGGTGTTTAAATGGGAAGACTTGGTGCTAAGTTGGGCGTGTAAAAAGTTTTCCCTTGAAATATTTCCTTAGGGAAAATTGGGGTTTTGACTACTGAAATGTTATTTCACAAAAAAGCATGCCTTCTGTGATAATAACGGGTTTTAATAAAAGAAAAATGACCACTTGAAGAACAAAGAAGATTCCTGTTATAAACTTAAATTTAAAGCATTTTCAATTTAAAAGTTAGCATTTGCCCTTTGGAAGCTTCATTGAATTTTTGTTTTTTAACACTATTTCCCTCAAAGAGGAGGCTGGGCAAGAAGAACAATTCTTTCCAGCTCTAACGTAAAATTTTAAAGTGAAACAAGTGGCAAGATTCAAACAAACAGAAGAAAAATGAACCTATCTTTAAAAACATCCCTGGAAACAGCTGAAGATCTACGTTCATACTTTTTTGTCACTAAAAACTGAAGTTTTCAGACAGCTATCAAGAAGCGATGGGGTACGTGTGCAGAAATCTGTAACTGAAGGTAGATTAAGAATTGGAGCATAAACTTCACTTACCTCTTGAGTAGACTTTGAGCTCCAAGGCCCTTAAAGGTTAACAATAAAATCTCAAATTGAATCCTCATTTTCAATATGAGACAGTTTAAGTTATAAAGCAATGAAGTGACATGAGCCTAGCGAGGCCAACGAGGACACTTAAACCGGGGTTGTCAGAATGCCCATGCTTTATCACCCATGAAAGGATGTAACTCTCCATGACATTAAGGATGCAGGGTTTGATGGAGTGTCACAGTTAGTTGACACCAGAATCATCCGAAATCGTAGACTCCCTGTCACATCCTGCCACTGCAGAATAGAAACTAATGATTGTGCTGCTACACCATCGCAGGCACGCTGAGGTGCTGGTAGCCAGTAAATTATTACGGAGCAGTAAGAGTTGCCGACAGAAGTAGACTTCCAGAGTCTAATAGCTAGGGAAAAAAAGGGAAACTGTAAATGCGGGCTGTTTTGCTCAAATAGAGTAAGGTGCTGTTCTGAGTGTCTGGTGGGACAAGTGGTTTGGGGAAGATATGAAGTCATGCTGGGCCATTGCACGAGTTGGAAATCGCTGCTTTTCTGTAGATGTTTTGTGAAAGGGATATTTATATGAGAAAATGTGAATATTCGCTTTTTGCTCATGGAAAATGTTTCTCCAAAGACTGATAGATTCAAAACGCTGACGCTTAGCTCTTTATACAAATATATGTGTATAAAATAGAGGAATGTCAAAAAATAAATTAGCAGGAAAAATGGAAAATATTATTTTTAAAAAGTCATTCTGAATCTTTCATAGACTCCAGAAGTCTGTAAATAACAGAAATTTTGAACGTATTTTGGGCCCAGATGCAATAGGCATTACAGTCTGGTGGAAAAATGATTTTATTTTCCAATGATAGCTTTTTATGGTTTTCTTCAAAGGAGCAATATCAAAAATCAATGTGTAAGAAATACAGAGGACGGATGCACTGTATCCCCAACTAAATGATCTTTCTGAGCGGACTCCTGCCCAGGATGCAGCTGAGCACAGAAATGGAACTCTTATGGGTGCAAATTGATGGTATTTAAGCATAACAAGCTACCCAATTACACAGAGGAAAAACTGACTGATTTGGGGTCATCACTGATCACAACCTGGCCAGGAGTCACGGGTGGCATCCTGCTGTGATAAAGGTAGTTGCAGTGTTCAAACAGACCTATCGCCCATGGGACGTGGGCAGTAATCCCTTCTCTCAACAGCGCGGCAGAGCCCTTTTTCCTGGGTTAGGTTCCTTATTTCAAAAAAAGATGTCACTTGTTTGGAGAAGAGGCTGAATACAAACTCTAGAAACCCCCACCTAGCAGGACAGATTGGATGAACGAGGTTGTTTAGCCTAAACAATAAGCGCTTGAGAGGGGGACATGAAAGTAATTACAGAAGAAACAGCGGCAGGGAAGACAGAAACAATCTGTGCATAATAGAAAGGACATGACATAATGGGCTTAAATTACAGCAAAGAATTCTGGTTAGACATCAGGAAACTTTCATAACAATCAGGATAACAAAGCACTAAGGTAGACTGCCTGCAGAGGTTGTGGGATCTCCACCGCTGGAGGCCTTCCAGAGCAGGGCAGACAGACTTCTGAAAGGAAAGACAGGAGGATAATTGATCCCGCCTTAGGGCAGAGGGATGCACCAGGTGACCTCCCAAGAACCCGTGACTCTCTTGGTTTGAACTGTGAATACCCTTCATCCCCATCCTTCTTAAAACTTGTTTCTCGGTCTTATGTCTCTGTTTTCTGCTGGTTCATCTATCTCAAATCTATTTCTGATTTTCTTTTAGAGGCTTGGCCTTATCCACTTTCATCTGAAAACACAACTTTAACTACTACCTCTGTGCTGATGATTCACAGGTCTATCCATCTTCCTACTTCAGACCTGGCTAACACTCTTCAAAATAAAAGCTCGGCCTGTTTTCCTGATGTATCATTGCAGATGTTTTGCTCTCCACCAAGTTCAGCACAGCTAAAAAAAAAATCTCATTATAATCAATTCCCTCTGCTTTTCCTTTGATCACATTGAATAACGCTGTCAGCTCTAGAACCTGGAAGTCATTTTACCTGGGACCTCACCTGGCTCCCTATCCCAGACTATATTCGTATTTTATGGGGGAGAGGGAATATTGGCCTTGCAAAATGACTCAAAAATATGGCTTCTTATCCTCTTCATCTTATTTTCTAGCCTTGAAAATGCAGGCTTTCTCACCTACCCATTCTCAATACCACCGTAGGCTGCATTGCAGTCTTAGCTGCCACTTTGACCCTGCCAGACCGGAGAACGGCAGCTCAGCACAGCGAGCGCCAGGCTTTGCAGGTAGCACACCGTACCCAGACACATGTTCCTGTCTTGTTACACCACTAACAATTTGTTGTTCAGCAGTGAAAACATGCTGAATAATGAAAGGTGCCTGGAGAAAGGAACACGGCACGTACGTGTACCTGCAGCCTGTTGTTTCTGTTTGTGTACACAACCCCGACGAGAGATGAGGGAGTGTCAGGCTCGCCCGGTGGATAAGCACCGCTTCCTCTGCCAAATGAAACTCCGTGGCTGCAGACACAGTGTCCGCATTTGCTTTCCAGAAGGTAAATACACCCACTGAATTCCCGCCGTGCGGCCCCGCAGCGTGGCCGTCACCTCTGGCTGCCAGGGACGGGGAGCGTGCAGGACCTCAAGCCTCGGGACCCATCTCTCTGCTAAACCAAACTGGCCTTGATTGGAAATCAAAGGGATGCTAAGGGAGTGCCCAGGTACGTCCATGTACCTGATCGGAGATGTACTTGGACTATAAGCTTTTTAGGACAAAGACTGGTCTTGCTTTTTGTAGGTGTTTGTGCAGGTGCCTGGTGCAGCTCCATGACTAAGCTCCCTGGCAATCCCACAGTACATGAAAGTAGAATAAGTGAAAGCTGTTTTTCAGTGAAAAATAAATGGACAAAACCTTCCAACCCTCCTACCTTCCCCCTGAAAGTGCGCTGTGGTGCAGCATAGCGTGGGGAGACGTTGCTGTTTCTTTAGGCCTAGCTGTCACCGTGAGCTTTGGTCGCTCTCTGGGGAGAGCTGGTATTAACGAAGGGAGCATAAGAAGGTTGTGTTTAGACCATGGATTGTCCTAACCAACTGCTCGTGGAGTGGCTGTGAACTAGAGTAGACGAAACCCACACACGGTCAAATCAGCGGAGTAATGAGGTCTGGGACTGGGAAACCAAGGAGGGCCAACGGGCCAACAAAGTGGGACTGTGCCACAAGCCTCTGAAGTCCTTAAGTAGCTTCGTTATGTCAGCAGCAAACAAGGGAATAGCTTTGCAAAAATTCAGATTCCAAATACCATTATAATTAGCATTATTTCAAGATTAAAGAAACCACCACTTCCGTGTAACAAATTATCTCCAATTTAAAAGCAAAAATAATGTATTTTTTGTTCATAAAAAATGCTCAAGCGGAAGCATTCTCACATTAATTATTTCAGTCTATTCGGAAAGCATATCCCTGCTTGCTTTTTATTATGCCTTCTAGCTCCTTCTTTGAAAAATATGTTAAGAAGCTGCAAGCTATTTTCCAAAAAAATGAAAAATAAATAATCTTTGAAGCAATTAGAGCTGAACGACAGAATGTATAAATATTTTTTTTACTTATTCTCCCCCTAGATTCAAATCCTCCATTTTCTGCCACCTCCCATCTTGGCAGCTGCAATTCAAGCATCTTTGCTTGAACTTTGGAGGCAGGCAAGTGTTTCTCTTTCCTCCCCTAGAGTTGAATCAAATCGTATTCTGTAGATTTGACTGGCAAGAGCTTTTATAACTGAGCTGAGGGTTACTCCTGGAGGCTAAATGCATCATTTCTATAATGCATTTGTCTTCGCTCTCCGAGGAGTCTAAATACTTCTGAACCTTTCCTTACAAAAGTAATAATTAGTGGACATGTTACAAAAAAACCTTTGCTTACATAAGAAAAATCGCAAAATTGAATAATAGGAGCTATGGTTGGTAGTGTGGAATTATCTGGAATGTATTTTATTGTAAGAACAAAGAGCACTCTGAATGTCATGTAAATATCATTATAGAGCTGCTTTTTATTTTAATGAAGGCTTTGCGCTGGTTCAGCATTGGGCAGAACCACTCAGCATTAGCGGAACTTCAAGTCAACCCGCGTTGCGGCGAGGCCGGCAGCTACGTGTGATTTTCAAAAGCACCTTCAGCCTCAGAAAGTTGAATTTAAAATGTAATTAAGGAACATTCATCTATTTTCATTGCCACAATCAAATCAATATGTAGCCCAATTAAACAAGAACAGTGAACTGTACAGCACTATCAGCTACACTAATAAAAGGTACCTGTTTTCAATTCTCTGTAATATACTTTCTCCTTTTCTTTCTTTGCTTTTTGCCATAGGAACAGGAGAAAGCATCTAAACAGTTTCCTACTTCTCTGGCGCCAGCTGGAAGTAGTCACGAGTTGAAGGGAGATAATATATTAATATGAAACTAGCCAGGAGACAAAAAAAAGCTTACGCAGCAGTTTTCATGGGTAAGATGATTAAAAGTGTTATATACGATATTAGGGCGTGGGGCCACATCCTCATTCGTTTGCTTTCACAAGAGGTGGATGGGAGGGTGTGCAGGAATCCTTCCTGGAGATGGTAAGGAGGATATTCCCCAAGGATATTCTCCATGAGTTAGGAGAGTTTGGGATCAAAGGAAGATTTTTCTTATCTAGGAAAAAATGTGAGGTCTTTCTGAGTGGGAGAACATCCTGGGCAGTGAAAGTGCCCAGTGCCAGTGGGAGCAGAACAAGGTGCCCACATGCAGAAGGGTAAGACTGACCCCAGAATAATGTCACTGTGCAGCATTTACTGACTCTGGGGGCAGTTACCCACCCCGGAGTGGGTTGCTGTGATAGCCCGTGGTCTTTTAACGGGATTCTTGCAAGTTGCAATTGCTCAGGATCATCAGTGAGATTTGGAGATGCTGGAGAGTAAATCCAGAGGTAAGGGCAGAGGGGCACCAACGTGGCCATCCACTGTGACCTCCTGTGCAACCTGGGCCCCAAAAGGCCAGAAATAGGAACAAATTTTTAGGGCAGTTTCCGTTTTGAAATCACAGTTTAAAAACTTCTAGTGACAGAGGATCCACTGCAACGCGAGGTACAGCTGGCAAGTGGTCTGGCTGTCGGGGAACTTTCCAGCTTTTTTCTTTCAGAGCATCTGTCTAATTCCTACAGACTGTGATAAAGTTGCTCTGTGATCCCCTCAGAGTTAGGCTAAATGAGATTTTCCATGATACAGCATCTTTTTCAATTTCTTTAATGTTTCCTATGACTTTCTACTATAATTGCCTAATTTTTCAATGTACTTTTCAAAGTGTGGGTCCAGAACTCAACGCAGTGCTCTCACAGAGGTAACAGCAGGCTGAAATACAGAAGTGCGCCTGCTAAGTATAGTCCTATTTAAGCATCTTAGGATGAGTTTGTTCTTTAGTTCACAGCTTAACGCTTGGATATAATGTTGAATGAATCATACCCATGTCTTCAGGACTAAAGAGGTCCCACATTTATAGAATGTGGTCTTCGTGTTTTAATTACTAGATGTGTAACTTCATACAAAGTCATGTCTCTAACTCAGATTTTTGCCTTCAGGTGGTTTATGGTCAATCTTGTTCAGTTTCAGTAACCCTTTCTCAAATTTATTTACCACTCTTCCAAACTTTTTATCACTTGTGAGCTTTCCAGCAGTAACCAGTTTTCTCTCACCGTGTACTGATGTTACATAGTACAAAGCCAAGACTGTTCCCTACAAGACCGCACAAAATGCTGCCATATTTTTTTTTTCTGGTTTATTAATCAAAATGTCTTGGGGTAATAAAATGAAAGCCAATGACATTAAAAGTCTACTGACCAATGGCACATTTACCCTGCAGTATGAAGTACAGACGTCTGTGAGCTTGCTGTAACCTACTAGATCAGCTACTGGCTGCAGCGGGATGGAGCTTAGAGCAGTTCATTCAGTTTGTTTTCCTAAGTTTGTTTGTATCCTGTGATTCTGTAGCTACCACGAGGGTTTTCATGCTGTACCTTTGACTAGTATTTACTTGACTGAGAACTGGATGTCCTCCCTTTCCTCTCCTGCGTCTGCACTCTTAATAATAAATTAAGGTTGCTAAATTTTTTCTTGATCTTATCCAAAACCAAATGGCATTGTGTCTCCTTTCAGCTAATAGGGCTATTTTTTTGTTTATTTTTACAAACCTTTTATGTCTCAGACATACCAGCTGTGTACTTTTCTTGTCCTTTTTTGGACAAATCTTTGGAGATCTTAAATGCTGACAGCATTTCTTACTTGACAAGGAGAGGTGGCATCAAGTTTTATATCTGCAAGCACTCTGTTACTTGAAATGTAAAGAAACTGGCTCAAGCATGGTCCATGACAAGCAAGGAGGGCCGAGGCATCTTAAAATCAACTGCCAGTCCCTTCATGTCATGGAAGTTCCTGGGCAAAGGAACAGTTGTATTAGAGGTAAAGAAAGACATGTTTTCTTTGGGGATCAGTAGTGCAGGAGCAACACGTATTTGCCCATCTGGCTGTACAGCCTAACTAGCTGTTTGTTATATTATTTACTAGGTTTCTGTAATCTAACCTTTTTATGTGCATGGGTTTTCTATAGAGTGCAGAGACAAATCTGCTCCCCAAAGACGCGTTAAAGAGCGCTAGCTGAAATGTTGAGTAACGATAAATTCCTTTGAATTCCTTGTGCGCATTCTAATCCACCATGATGAAACCTTCATGTTTTGTCAGCTATTGTAATTTTGCTTTCAGAAATGAAATACAAATTCTTCCTGGGTAAGTGACTTGCACATTTAGCAGCGTCTTTCAGAAGAGTATCGCTCTTGTTGTGTTATAAATGGCATGTGTTTCAGTAGCACTCAAATATACAGGCTTCTTGCTGGTATATATTCGAAACCCAATTGTTTTTACTCAGCTGAAGCCAAGCTTACTTTTTTTTATTTCTTTCAGTAATTACCTTATGTTTTATTGCCTGCAGGGAGAGACCCTAAATTGAAGCAAAGTTAAGGATGTGTAGTTGAAAACAAAGATCATGAAAAGATAAAGGTCCTGGTTCTATGATCTTGGATTATTACAAGTCATGAAAAAAACATGATTTGGCTCTTCTTGTCAGTAAGAATCTGTCCATATCATGTTTCAGTTTTGTTTGTTTTGAAGCTATAGGATTTTTATAAAAAAACCCCACCTCATCAGTATGAAACATCTTGGGGGGAAAAAGGAAAGCTACAGGAGGAAACAACCTGAGAGAGCATACAAAATTTTTATTTCTTTCTGCCTTTTCCTCCCAAACCATAGCTTAGTAAGGCACCAAAGATGGAGAATTTTGAACGAGAGTTCAAATGGTTTCATAATAATAGAAAAACAGTCTCCATCTCAACTACAGGAGTCGCTCTGCTATAACAAAATCCAATAGGATGCATAAATGCAATATATTGCATATCGTATGTTCAATAACAACAGAAAAGCCAGCCTGGCTAAAAATAATTATGAAGCTCAGCAGCTGTAATTAAAATAATTTGATGTGAGATAGGAAACGTTTATGCATCTTGGCAGAAAAAGACATTTTGAGGATTTTGATTGATGTCTTTTATGTTTGTTCTATGTATTGTACAATGGTAGGTTTGGGCACTGCACTAGCGTGTTAACTCAACATAATGCTGTGTGTCTTACTAGGGTAGATGAGAGGTCAAACTGAGAAAAAGTGAATTTGTTGGTAATTTCCATTTGCCCCAACACCAACAAGGTAGATGCTGCACGTCTTTCATGGGTAAATCCTTATAGACTCAAAAAAATCCAGCTGAATTCATTTGCATGAGGTCTACTTATACGAATTGGCATTCACCGTGTGATTAAATGTGGGCCAGCGTAGTTCACTGAGAAGAACAAAAACTAACATCAGAAGTCATTTTAGTGAGAAATATTAACCCCTGCATTAAGGTTTTCAGCACTTCACCGGATACTTGGTAAACATCACAGCAAACAGCCGATCTCACGAAGCCAGTCTGCTCCCAACAGTTTCCTGTTGATAGTATAATTTTGTCTTCTGTTAAGATAAAGAAAGGGCCAGGTTTTTATCAGGGTGCTGACTTCAGTGTTTCCAGTGAAGCTGAGTGGATGTTGTCTGCACTAGTGTAATCATACCTTACAAAAACAAGGAGCTATCTTCACATCTCAATTTACATTATTGATGCAGTATGAAATAAGTCCCGTAGTAGATGAGCACTCTGGGGATTCTCTTGTTTGTCTCAGCATGTTAAATGACTGCAAGGCATTACACATCAGAGATAGAACTGCTTAAGTGCATAATTCTTCCTCGTGGCTTTGCTAGGAGCTAAACGAACCTTCTTAAACTAATAATAAAATAATCTAAGATATAAAAATATGTTTCTTTTGGACAAATCTGACATGTTACAATGACAGAGTGTTTATGACTCACAATCACCACCTCCGCCACCAGCACTGCTGTATTTAGAAGCAGCAGGCAGTAGAGTGAAATAGGCAGCCCTGAAGTTTCACATCAGGATAAAAGTAGCTAAATTCTTACTAAATGGGGATTAGATATTAATGAAGAAAAAAGATGGTGGATTTCCAGGACTACGGCTCAAGGGAACACTCTCCTATTTCACTGCGCCTTGTAGTGGTGTCTAAGTTCAGATTGCAGTTTAGATATAAACAGATGAAGACTTTAGGGATGAAATATAAACATTCCCAAGTTCTTACAGTTCTAAATTAGGTGCAGTTCCAAGAACATGGGTTTTGGTCCTAGTGCTGTTTATATTTGATTTTTATGTGTCAAGGAGTACTTATTCAAAGGTGGAAAAAACTAAACCAGGAAGGCTTGTCTCGTTAAATCTGTACATTGGAGTTGCCTCACAGCATGCAATGATTAATTGGTTCTTAGAGGAGAAATTTCTACTCCCCCAAATGGAAAACTTTGAAAAGTTCACGAACGTACTTTTCTGCATACAGAAAGGATGAATAGGATATAGTCACCTTTCAGTGTCCTGCAAGATTTCTGGAAAAACGTAGCGTAGCAAATCTGCGTTATTATTGCACTAAGGTGAAGTAGAGGAAATGTCATTTATAAATCTCGGAAAAGACTATCAAAACCACTATTTACAAGTTCCTTTTTAGTCATAGCCATGTAAAACCTTTAGCGTCACTTTAGATTAGCCCTTGTAACCTTTTCCCTATGCCCTCTCTTATGTTAACTCCTCATTCTCTTGCCAAAATTCCTGCAGTCACATGTTAGCAATTGAGCTAAGTTAATAAGGAGGAAATCTGCAGCCACAGAAAATTCTGGTAGCAGGAATTACTCAGCATCCCGGGCAAGTCAGGAACCAGGGAGGTGTCAAGGGGACTAGAGCCCTTCCCAGGGCAGGGGGTGAAGGTGGGTTTTGAACACACTGACAGGTAGATATGGGTCTGTGCAGCGTCCCTCCCTGAAGCCGAAGCCCAGGGATTTGCAGGGCCCTGTCACACACACAGCCTCCTCACAATCTTGCCAACCTTCAGGAGAGGCGGGGAGGGCGAATTGATCCCTGTGGGATGCGCAGGCTCCGGCTCTGCCCGAGAGCAACAAATAGTTTTACAGTTTGATTGATGCAATCAAAGCAAGAGACCTACAGGAACTGCGGAGGGGGCAGTTGCCTTGTCCGTGTCCAGTGTCTTGATTAAAAATCAGAAGCAACAAACTGAACAAGCATACAAAGTTCAATATGCCTGTCCAATGAATGTGGAAGGCTTTGTAAAAGGAGAAATCTCGCACTGGTGTGATGCCGGCTCAGGATTCAGCCAGCCTGATTGACCCAGTTTGACCTAAATGACTCGCCCAGTTTACCTGCAGCTTTGCTGGTTTTCTCTAGCAAATCCAAAACATAAGCTTTTTCCCCCCTTGCCTTTTGTATGTATTAAGCTTCTGTTTGTGTAAACAACCATCTTACATATATAATAGATGGTGAATTGTTGCAGCATAAAGATATATTTGACACTTTTTCTATGATTCTGTTCCTCACCCAAAATATAACCACTCAGACATGTTTTTGGAATGACGCACATTTTAGCGGAAAAAATATTTTAGAAATATGTTTAGTGTGTTGGCATTATTTCTTTTTGGATCCCTCTGGTTGTAAGTAAACTAACATTGTGAGCTCCATTGGGCAAAAGATATATTACCACCACTGTATAAAATATGTGTATTTGAACTCTTAGTTAAACATTTTAATGTTAGCTTAGGATTTCCAGTTGCCATAATTTTAGATAAAGAAATTTGTGAAACACTAAGACTAACTGTAAGAGAGTCCAAATATTTTCTTCCTATTTATCAGCTATGCACATTCTTACCACAGTTACTCAATTTTTAAATCTTTCATGGCTATTGGTAAGATTCCAGGAGATTTGCTAGCCTTGAAATGGAAAAAAACTTCTGCAATGCCAAGAAAATGTGGCCCAATCTGCATTTAAAACTACTATATTTAAATATTTAAAGGTTTCTCTGTCCCACTGCAAAACATTTTGCAGCTTAGTCTTAAATTTGGAAGTTTTAGATGGCCTTGCCTTGATCATTTCCTCTCTGATATCTTGTACTTTGGTCACCTTACCAATGGATCAACACCAATGGTACCACATTGCCTTTTTCAGTCCAAATCGTTTTAATTGGTAACTCAGCCAATTTCTATTTAAACAATAATTTCCATCGATTTTGGAGGAGGAGTGGGAAGTTTTTACCTCAGCTAACCCTGTTACAGACCATGCCCCAGTTGTATTCTTTAAGTTAGCCGAACGCATCTTGGAGGTTTTTTATTTATTTCTTTACCTACAAACCTTTTTTAGAATTGAGATGTAAAATTCCTGAGAACATGGATTTTGAAAACACATCTTCCATTTAAATCTTAACCAAGTACCTTTAAATGTACCAAGTACATTAAATCTTAACTGCGCACCTTCTGATCGTCTTTCAGACTAAGGATTTGTCTCACCTTATTCAGGAGGTACCCACTTTATTCGCTTGGTAGCACAACAAAGAAAGCATTGATTCAGTTGGTCCCAAAGAGCTCCCAGATTTTTTCCTTCCCTTATGCAGCAGGCAGCGCCATACGGCCCCAGGAAACAATACCTATTTTGGCGCTGATTTTACTCCATGGGGGGTTGTGAATCTGTCCTTTATTGACTGTTTCTTGCTAACAATGAAAACATACTTTTCTGTTACAAATGCTGTGAACAGCTCCAGGTGAAGATGTCGGTAGGGATTTTCAGGTTAGAAGATGCTGTGCCCAACTGGATCAGGCTGAGGTCTCTGCTGCCATGCCAGCACGTCCAACAAAAGCTCATTGGAGACAAGTTTGCTCCGAGGGATGCTAATCTAGAGGTCTGTGTTCCTCTCATCTAACTCAACCACACTTGCAAATTGGAAATTCTTCATGCCTGTAAATTTTTCAGTGGTATATTTGTTTTTCTGACCATCACACCCAATTCCGTACTGTTTTTCCATGGTGTTCGCATTGTTTTCACAGTGAGGTATAGTGAACCTCATGCCAGGACAGGATGAATGGGCAAACCCAATGCATTAGCCCGTTGCCAGTGGGGCAACCTGGTAGGGCTGAGCCTCTTCTCTACCCCTGTGTCTCTCCGAGCTCCTCTGCCTTTCTGCATGTCATGATGCTTGGCACCTGGTACACGCTCACAGTTCTGATTGAAAGGAAACAGCCTACAACTTTAATTAGCTAATCAGCCAGTGCAAAAAAAAAAAAAAACCTGTAAAAGGAGAATATTAACAAAGCCTCAATGGTTGGTAAATTATACACTTTTAGTGGATCTAGTGCTCCTCTTAGCTGCTCTGTAACTAACTGGGGTCTACCTGGAGTGTATGTCCTCCATTCATTGAAATGCATGGTTCTTTTCATCTCATTATGGGTGTGTTTTTTGTTTCGGTTTAGCCTTTTAGTCTCTTGATGTTTAAGCAAACCAGATACCCTTTCAGAGCTATAACACTAAAATCCTTGAAGAAAGTACACATGCAGAAGTAACAAGATAACAGCACTATCAGCAGCAGGGCAGGTAACGACAGGTTTAGAGACTGAAATTATTGAGCTCGTTTAGTGTTCCCACATCTTGCAGCAGGAACATGCTGTCCTGTTCTAAAAACCTCCTGAGTGTTAGTGATGCTTTTTTTCTGGCTTTTTTTCTGTAGTTCTGCTGACTGCAGAGTTTATCACATAAGGAATTAGACTGCCATGATTGAAGTCTGCGCATCCTCAAAACCAACCCATTTCATCTGCCTAATATTTTATCCTCTCTAGCCTAGAGCTGGCCTCTGTTTCGAGGCATTACACGCTATATTGTCCATTACAGACTTTCTTGTTCTCTTTGATGGCTATACAAGCCATCTCCCACAGTCTGATCTGGTGGCCAGAGGGTGAGTAAACTCTCACCAACCCCCTTCCTTCTCAGCCAGGATTAAATGGAGAGTGTGACGGAGGGAACCAGATGAGACTCCATTTCATCAGAAAATTTCAAACCTCTGATGTTCAGGTAGCACAGTACATTTTCCATAACACATCCCTGCTCTCCCTAATACCAGCCTGCGGGTTTCAATGGAAACGGCATTTCTGCCCCTTTCTGTGATCGGTGTTATTCAGAGTTTGGCGTATTTCTTCCTCTTCACTGCCATTGTTTTAAAGCAGAGAGTAGCTGTGAGGTTCTGCGTACGTAGCTGCTAATTCTATACAGCCTGAGGATTCTTTGAGATGGGCAGCACAACCTTTCTGCAAAGGTCTTTACTGAAAGTTTGTAGTCGCAGAGGTTGGGATTGCTTCCGAACTCTGATACCAGACACACTTGCAGCCCGTTATCGCTGTGTGAATACCCACCCAAACGCATTGGGAGAAAAGTTAAATGTTTTAGCAAAATGCCAGTCCTCCCCATACCATTGAAAGACATTCCGCTCCCCCCCCCCGGCCCCAAGAAATTGTGTGCCTAATTTTCTTCTTGGAAGAACAAGAAAAGGCTTGGGTAGTCCAGCCAAAATAGGAATGTTTGCGCCAGTGTATAACAAATCTGTGAGCATGCAACAGTAGACACCAACAAAATAAATTCGTTGCACCAGAATAAGGGGGTGCTTATTAAGCTAAAAGCAGGAAGGAACACATATACACAGTATACGCATATACCATGTATCCAGAATATTCAGCTTCAGCAGTAACTTAGTACATTTTGGACAATGTGCTGAATCCACCACTACCATCTGAGATCAGGTAATGTACTTTGAAGGGGATTTTCCTTTGTATGCATCTGTGTTACATGAAAGAAGTTGCAAAGTCTTGTTATACCAGACCTCCTTTCTGCAAGGCATTAAGGAAGGAAACTTGGGAATGAATGAGTTCTAGAAATCGTCTTCTGTGTGATAGTGGAGGTATTTGACCTGATCTCTCTTCCCTTTCTGTCTTCTGATGAAGTGACAGGGGGTAAAGGACTGGCTGTGAGTGAAGGATGTAAGACAGAAAACTATAGTTTAATTGAATATTTTTCTCCAGGTGATTATTTCAGTATGTACACACCCTGAGCCTCTGCAGGGGCAAAATGTTTTATTTTTTTAATGACCTTTAGCTTTGCGCTTGGAATCGCTTGCAGACACAGAACACTGGAGCTGCAAAAGATAGATCTTGGGCACCAAGCTCTAGCTGTGAGCCAGCAGCATTCCCGGACTGCAGAAAGTACATCAATTTCATCCCACAACCACTTTTGATATCCAAAAGACATTTTTTGGGACAGTTACATGCTTTTTACTAGATAGACCTGGTCTTTTGTTAGAATAAAAAAAGGCTGAAGTCATTTCCCATTTTGTAAAGTTTAGAAAAGTGTCTTCCCTTGGTTCTACACGAGAACTTGTCTCAGTTTTCTGAAATGAACTTCAGAATTTTATCTTTAATGCTGAATACAAATCCTCACCCCTCAATTTTGAGGATTGTCTAAACTCTCTATAAGCACCTGGTTAGCAGCATCCTGTCAGGGTTTCAGCATTCACTCCCACAGTTGTCAGTGCTACCAGTACCGGTTTGTGACGGCCTTTATCCATGTTTTAATTAAATAATCATAGACAGTTTGATTGTGAGACAAAAATATAGATACAGGTATTTATGTAATGCATGCTGGATTGTCTCTGAATTCCTGATGCGGTTTTGAGGAGTTAATGATAGACCCTTAAGAAAAACTGAATCAAATCAATCGGAAGACCAATTTCAATTCAAAGTTAGGTTTGATAAGAGGAGTGCTTAGTTAGCTGTGATAAGAAGGGTGTTTATTTCCTCAGCAGCATTTGGAGGGTGAAATAGCTGTGCTCGGATCCTGTAAACTGTCCTCCATTGGGCAACGAAAAGTCTGTAAACCAGGGTGCTTTTCATCACACGTTATAAGTGCGGGTTGGTTCTGCCTTGACCGTGCTGTCTGGCGTTCTGCTGACAGCAAACCCCTCCACCAACCTCCTTGCCTCCTGGTGGTGTTTCCTCAGCTTCAGCAGCTCGGTCCCTCGCAGGAGCTTGTGTGGGTCTGAAGACACTTTATCCCAGCTGTGTACGCCAGGACCTGGGAGGAGAGAGGGAAGGAGCAAGGCTCAGAAGCTGTCTGTAAAAACTCTTTTAAGTGCCCGTTGTCTTTGCTTCATGGATGAACAGTTCAGTTATAGGGCTGCCCTTAACAAAGAGGTGACAGAGTTTAATTTCACACCTACTGCAAGCAGCTGTGTGATTTCCCACAGGAGCACAGGGACTGCTGAAACCCACAGCCCTTGGTGGAGATGCTCTGCTGCCATGGTGATGATGATGGACCATAGTGTAAGATCTCACTGGGGCCTCACCAGGCACTAGAGCACTCTGGCCTTGTCTTGCCCTAAAGCTTTTGTGTAAGTTTTCACTGATAAAAAATAAAATAAAACAAAAAAATGGAGGAGACACCCTGCTGCGAGGTTGGGAAAGGGGGGAGCCAGTGTTCAGCCCCCAGACTCACAGCATGGCTGATAGCGTACTCTTGCAGCAATCTCCAATGGACACGAGGACGTGGCCCTGGGGGAAGACGGTAGCTGTAACCGTGGTGCAAGCAGTTGTTAGGATGCATGGAGTAGTTCATGATGCTAGCAGTAGTTATGTTGCAAGCAGTAGTTACAAAGGTAGCCATAGAAGGGATCTGCTGGTTCAAGGGACTCTGGAGAGACTGGCGGGCAGGAGCCCATGGCATGGTTCCTACCTGCTCTCCTCCTGCCTGCAGAGCTGAGCCTTACGGCCCAGCAGAGAGCCAGGCAGATGGTGTATGAAATCCCACGGAGATGGGGTCAAAAGTTTAACTTTCTACCCTCGCTCCTTACCTAGTCACAGAAAACTTCAGTTATTTCAGGAGTAAGAACTGAAGGTAGCTTTAAAGCTGTCTTCTGCCGATTTTGCTGCAGGGGTCCCCTTTGCTGTCAAGTTCAGTCAACGTTTGTTTAAACAAGAGATGGAGATACCTGATAAGTGGCAGCACCTGGCTTAAAGATGCATTATGGACAGCAGAGAGTAAACAGAGCAGCTATAAGATTCCAGCGTGCAGAGGTCAAGACAACATCTGTTTTGCCTCGTGTACATATTCATACATAGTTTTCTGTTCTAGAAGTCACTCAAGCATCTAATAACTTCCTGCTCCAGGTGATGTTTCAGCAAATTGTTTTCCTGCTCCAGTTCAGTCAGGATTTTTCCAGCTTTGGCAAAGTGGCTAAAATATCTACAGACTCCGCATGCCACCCCAGCGTAATTGCAGTGTCACAAGTGTCGGGCTGGGAGCCAGTGACAAACGAGTTCAGCCAGGCAGGGAGGGGGACGGACGCGGAGCCAGCAGTTCGAGCGGTGTACGCCAAACCGGCAAAGCCGTCAGATACCATCGGCCATCCACCCAGCCACGCTTTCCACAGCTGCCTTAAATAATAACTATATAGCCTGCATTGGCTTAGTCTGTGGTTATGGATGCAGGCTGGGAAGCCACCTTCTGCTTTCAAGGCTCCCAAACTAAATTGTATGTCTGACGTGCTGCCTTGCCTTACGTCTTGCCTGCACCTACCAATTTTCCCCCATTTAAACTGGGAGTGTTGGGCAAGGCCATGATTTAGTCCCCAGAGACCTTGGATTCAACCTCCTCTCAGGGCCTGAGTGTGGACGTTTTGTTCCAATGAGCATCTCCTAAGTCATAAGGCCCATGTAAGCCAAAACAGCTTTATATTCTGCAAATAAGTACTTCATATTTTGTTCCTAAAAATGAATAATTGAACAAGTGTTTCTGATATCATATTTTAGTATTTGTGTTGCAGTAGCCGCTAAAAACCCACCAAGATCAGGACTCCCTTGCACTGAATAAAGATGCAGGGAAAAACAGATTGTAGATAAGAAACATATATGGTAAAGAACTAACACCAAAGAAGGAAAGAATTGCAATAATTTGATCTACCCTTCTGTCACACTTCTTTTTTTTCTCGTTTTCCATATCTTCTCCGACTCATACTCATCTAGATCATTTTTGCAACTTGTTTTTTTTGTCTTACCCAATTACTTTTTTTGTAAAGGGAAAGTAGATGCCATAGCAAACACTATGAGCAACGCGCGCTTTTGGGTACGTGGGCTTCTGTATACTGCTGAACAATGTCACAGACGCCCACTCAGACAGATACCTGTGACATAACTCTGTGTGTGTTTGGCGTTATCCCCCATTTGCTTGTGGTATTTCCTTCAGCAGTACTGAAATACTTTAATCTTCCTCCAGTTTGGCAGTTGGTTTATTAAATGTTTATTCATTTTCTTTGCGTTTGGGATGGCGCTGAAATTAGCACGTCCATTTTCTTGTTTAAACAAGAGAAACTTCAGTGTAAATAACATCTCGTCACACAAATGCGTTTTTGTCCTTCCACTGATGTCAGAACAAAATGAAGGATGATATTTGTGGGGAAAACAAAACCAAACCAAATCTCTTTCCTAAAACCAACAGAGGGAGCACAAACCTTTGGGCTTTTGTGAGACTTTTAAAAATCAAAGGTTGTGTCTACCACATCTTACCTTTCCAGTGAGAGCATGGCAGGTTTAAAAGCTGTAGAAATATTTTAATTCTTAGAAACTTCTTCCATTGACTGCAACACCTTGCACAAATTTGGGATTTAGCTAGTTGTGTTCAGTATGTTCCTGCTGTTGCAAAGGACCGGTTTGTTCTCTGGAGCAAGGAGGCACCGTATTTATTCTTCTTGTCCTTCAACTTTCCACAGAATTTTTTCAAATACGAACGTAAAATTTACCTGCCCTCCTCCCTTGACACCACCCTTTGGCCGTGCCCACCGCTGCCATGGTGCTGCTCCGCAGCTCAACAAGCTCCACTCTCTCCTTCTGCCGAGTGACTCACAGCATGGCCGGGAGTCTGCTTTTCCCACACCTCGTTGTGCAATGTCCCTTTTGAACATCTGAGTGAAAATATCATCTGTTAGAAATGGAAGGCCCAAGTACTCTGCAAGTAAAGCACGAAGATGGTCTGGCTCCTCCTCTCTCTGTAATAGGCTTTATCCTTTCACCCTGTTTTTTACAGAGGAAGCAGCACCATTTCTGTTAGTTATCTAACTAGAGCATTTTGGGGGGTTTTTTTGGAGCTGCTGAAGGACAACTGGCCAGGTTCTCCAGTGGTGTAAGTTAGTATAACTCCATTAAAATCAGTGGAGCTACAGAAATGAGATGGTAACATTGCTGTCCATTAAAGTTGTGTTTGGATGTCTTTCTAGAAGACACGCTCCAGTTCTAGCACAGCTCATTTGGAAAGATATAGGGCATGAATGTCTGTGCTATCCCAAATGCAGGACAGACGTGCAGTCAGACAGTCGTGCCCAGCAGCACAGGAGACCTCCTCCCCCTTCTCACCTGGTGTTTGAAGTCCGGCAGATCTCCATGTGCACCAGGGCATTGTGCAATGTGTAGCTGGGCGGTTTACTATGAAACTTTGCCTTTTTTTTCCACAGTTGTGCAAGGTTCGGGCCTCTATCTATTCAGACATTTAAAACAAGTGACCAGATGCTGTAGGCTTACAAAAGCACTACACATAGCCAGCTGTGCCATATAAATCTTAGACTTCTTTTTTTTTTTTATCATCAAGCTGTGGTTTGTTTGTGGTGTCTCATTTTTCCATCAGCTAGACATTCCTGTCCGTGCTTCCCATTTATTTGTTGGGATCACATAAAAACGTAGCTTTATTTATGCGTATGCTCTAATCCAGAACATAAACTGCTGCAGCCGACTCATCATGTATTGTCTGAGGGAATGCACATCGTAAAGCGCATACGTCACAGCGAGAGGTTTCTTATAACTCTGTGCAGTCCTTTTAACTGGATCTCTGCTTTGGCCATCTGTTCTTTAATATTATAATGAATACTTCACACTTATCCCTGCTTTTGTTTGAGGATCTCTCACTTCTTTTCAAAGGTGATTAAGTATTATTATTATCTCGGTGTTTCAGACAGTGTAACTGAGGCACAGACGAGTTGGGTGACTTGCCAAGATGATCTGTTCGGCAAGTGTTAGACTTGCACCTTCAACTTTCTGTTTCCTATTCTTCGTTGCTTTGTACAGTTGCAAGTACACTTTCAGTCAGCCTGCAGTAACACGTCGTATCATTCAACCTGTTCTTTGACCCAAATGCTATCATTTGGGTTGAACAAATATTCTCTAGTTTGGCTACCAGCATATCACGGTGCCTGGATACACTACAAAAACCCGGGTAGATTTCAGCACCTGCAAATAGTCTCCAAAAAAATCTCTCTGTTCTCCAAGTAGTTCAAGACTGGTGCTGACATTCCCGAGGGCTCAGGTTTAGCACCGAGTGCAAGTAGGTGATGTTTGGGGATATATTTGAGTAATTCATTGCCTACGTGCCTTGACTAAAGTGCCTGTAGAATTGGCCTAATGAAGAAAGAAAAGGTTCGTGATTTGTAAATTGCATTCTCAAATCAAATGCATCAGTTTGGCCCTTCTGATGTTTTTGTTGGTGTTTCCAGAGGCAACTTAGCTGGATGGCGTTTAGATGCTTTTGTTTACCTGCAACAGAGTATGCAGGTAAAGACGTCTGTACAAAAGCAACCATGTGCATTACAATCAGGAGCACTGAACTGGAAGAAAATGGAATTCAATCAGTGAACATCTAGATTAGGCAAATTGCAAAACATTCCTGTGTAATGTTAGGAATGGGCTTTCAGCACAGCAGCTCTGCCTTCGAAGGCTTGCTTCTGTGATTCCTGATAAAATCAGGCAAGCTTCATTGATCATCCCCTCCACAGATACAATAACTAGAAATGGAGAATAACCCTAGTGCTGCCAGGATTGGCCTGCCTTCCCCCTTAGCTTCGAAGGTAGAGGGCTTTAAAATAAAGACCAGATATATTGCATATGCGTCTCGAGGAAACAAAAGGCTTAAATTTTGTCTCCATTTCAACGCCACTCATTACCAGAGCGTCTAATGTGCTTCCGAGCGTGATTAGCTCTAGTGAACCTCTGTCAGTCACCTGCTCTTCTCCCACCCTGGGTTGCACATGACTTTGTGTGACCCTTGAGTACTTTTGTCTATGTCCTGTCACCTTTGGATGAGACACCGACCTCCAGCGACTTCCTCTCTGGGTGAGCCGGGTGAGCCAGAGGGGCTCGGAAAGGGCAGGCCATGACCCAGGTACGCCACAGCATGGTTGGGATGGCGAATGTGGGCTGTAGAGTACAACCGGTGACCCGCTGATGAAACTGAAGTGATTCAGAGATTGGGGTCAATGGCCTGAGGCTGCAGCCCAGCCACAAACTCTGTGAATTAATACTACTAGGTGTTGGAAGTGAATAAATCACAGTCATAGCTGAAATTTGTCCACACATTTATGAGCAATTGACGGGCAATTTTGTAGAATAAATAGGTAAATAGCTGCATGGAGTGCTATTTCTAGAGAATTTTCCAATTGCAGAAGGGTCAAAAACTGCAGAGAAGTTTGTTTGTGATAAGACAACCACCTCAAGGCACTGCCATCGTGCCACTGTTCAGTTAACGAAGGCGCCATACTAGAGATTAACTGTTTTGATCTGTGCATCCATCCAGCAGAGATGGTCTTGGTAGTGTTCAGCTGATGGGTGGCCCAAGATAAATGTACTCTCTGTGTTTCTTTAGCAGTCCCTCTTCATGAGTCAGTGCCCTGGCATCTGCTCCCAAACTGTTCCCATCCTGTTCAGAAAACTGACCTGCATATAGATTGGTCTTAATGATCAAATGTTTAAAAATTCATTGCACAAGAACAGCTGAAAGCAGTTGATTGGTTTGAACTTTATTGTATGCACCTTGATTCCCAGATCTGCAGTAAAGGGGAAGGTCAGCTGGTAAACATTTGAGCATTTAAAAATAAAAAGGGATGGATTTCCCGCTACCCGGGCCTTTTATGTTCAACCTCAGTACAAACCTGGATGTACTGAGGTATTTCTCATGTGTATGATTTAAATCCACCTGGACACTGTGGGCCACATCTTCCCTCAGCTGGTGTAAATCAGCATAGTTCCTTTGAAGTTAATGAAGAAAAGCTAACTTTGCATCAGCTGAGGATCTAGCCCAGTGTTACTGTAACTTATTATTTCAAGAATCCACAGATATTCCTGAGAAACAGCATAGTATTTAGAAAGACGAAGTTCCTGACCTGATTATTCCAAAAGCACAGTCTTTCAAGACATTAATTGCCCCAAGTTCCCTGTGACAAGCTGAGCTGGAAATCTCAGTATGGAGTCAGACTTAAAGTTATACATTAGGGCTCAGAGGGCATAATATACCAAGAGAAAACAAAATAGTCATTAATGTTCTCCCCTCTTCTTGATGGTTCATCTTTATTTTATTTTAAGTATAAAACTCAAATATATTTTAATTTTTATTCTTATTATAATATGGAAAAATCAAAAGCATCTTTATTTAGTGTCATAAAATAGTGGCAGAGCGCAAGAGTGGCAAACACTATCCGTTTTATCAAAGTACTTGCCACATTTGAAAACCTGACTAAGACTAGGGACAAACCTGCCGTAAATCAGATTTTCAGGCAGATTGCATATGAAAAAGTTGCATGGGTACATGGTCGGGGAGCTGATCCCAGGAACTTTAGGAGGGCAGGAACAGTGATGGAAAGAGGATTTGCCGTTTGGGAACCCGATTGTTTTTCCTTGATTGGCTTTCACCATAGGTGGGAGATACCCAGAGCTTACCCGACCAGAGGATGCGGCTGTGTGATAGCAAGTTGCTCGGCGCTGCCATGAATCAGTAAATAAATACAATGTGTTCTGTGAAGACATCTGTAGTTTGTCAGGCTAATCAGTCCAGGAGCGATAGGTGATGCACATTACTCTGTCTTTGATCCCACTGCCCTAGTGCGTATTTTTCTCTTAAGTCACAGGAACAAGCCTTAATCATTCACACCTCTTAGGACACCACGCTCATGGCACCCATCCCATTATCCTCCCAGGAAGGGGTAATTCCCAGCAGCGCTCTTCTGCTTCGGTTGTGCTACCACGAGGCAAACATCCCTTGGGGAACATAGACCAGGTGTAGCAGCATCTCCCTGGCACTTCTTCAGGCCCAAAAGCACGTGTTGGGGAGTTATGGTCCTGCGCACAGGACCAGCTCAGTCCCACATCAGCTCTTTCAGGCAGGATTTCAGCGGTGTCAGGCACGGGGCTGAGCTTCACCAACCCCACTCCCAGCGATGCTGGGGGCAAAACTTCTTAACTTTTGGTCTGCAAAGTCCAGGTCAGTTCTTAGCAGCTTGAGCTCCAGGATTTATTATTGCTTTCTTCCAACAAATACACGAAATTCACTTTAGTTCAACTCATTCAAGCATGGCAACTCTAATAATGATGTTTTAATAGCGTCTACAGTGTTAAAGTTTGTTGAAATCTGATATCTGACACTAGCTAATATAAGCAGTATCATCCCCTTTTTAATAAAACTGTTACTTTAATGAGGAACTCAGTTGTACTTTACTGATAAAGACTAATGATTTTAAACATGACTTTTTCCGCCTGTATTTGTGATTTTCATTTTAACCAAGATTACTCTGTTATTTCAGCATACAAGCAGTAATGTTCTCCCATCTAAGTACATTTTGTTCACCTCAGAGAATTTAGGTAACTAATTATCCAGAACTACTGAGGCGGTTACTGTTTGCTTCCTGTTCTATTGCATAGTAATATAAGTTTTCTGTAATGGAACAAAAATAATCCAAATTCTTTGCTCTGTATTCCAGTGGCTCCCTTTTAAAATGCTTGGTTATGTTGCCTGCAAATTTTTTTGTAATGAGTACTCTGGATCAGCTTAACAAGGTTAACATTGTTTTGGGGGTTGCAGATGTGGACTTTACATCGGTTTTAATGAAATCAAGCCCAAAAGAGGCTCAATAAACAAATGACAATGTTTGGAAAAGAGAGGAACTCATTTCCTTTGATAGGGTGCAGGGAATTTAACCAATCTGTGTTTATAATTACTGTCTGGTTTAGTTAGTGCGAAAGAATCTACTTGTTACCAATTTATAAATAAACAAACTAGACCTGCTTTTTCCCATTCTGCAGCAGTCTTCTTAGAGTTTATTTTCTTTTTATTTGACTACAGAGCACTTACTGTATGCTTAATGCTTAAATTGTTTTGTTTTTGTTGTTTTGTCTTTTAAACATATCTGCTACTTTTGAAATTCTGGAATGTTTCGCAAAATTTGCACCTTTCCTACTAAATACTTTTACTCTATCAAAACTATCGTCGTTAGTTAAAAATAGTCAGGGGGTGGAGGGGTGGGAGGGGAGAAATCTGTTGTCCACATCTTGATCCTTGGTAATTTACCAAAGATATCATTTTTCTTGGCAGTCTTCTATATAGACTGAGTTGCTACTGCTTAGTTAATTGTAAACCAAAATCAAATTAACAGTCTTCGCAGGTTTTGGCTGCTACAAATGTGGAATTCTAAGCAAATTAAAAATCCAACATTTGGACCGCCTAAAATGACGCAGTTTACTATCGTGGAAATTAGAGTCTAAATTTTCAGTTACATAGTGCTGCAGACACCTTTAATAGATCTAATTTTTGTGTAGTTCTTTGAATCTGTAGCCATGATTTACGATTCCTTCTCTCCTTAATTCTTTCCATGAAATATGCAGATTTCATTTTAAAATCTCTTTCTATTTATTTCAAAATGAAGGTTCATTTCAACTTTGCACCAGCCCTAATTAGCCATAAGATACTTTTTTTTTTTCATTTATATACAGGGAAGTCATTTAAATTGCAATTTCTTGCTATCTAACAGTAGTCACAGAGGTACAGCGTTATTTAGCAAGTGACTGTTTTTGTTCCTTTGCATAACTTTGTGTTTTTATGATTTTGTGAATTCTTTGTAGTTACCACCAGGTTTTTTTAACTGGGATGTGAGTTTACCTTTGTTTTGGAAATTGCATAAATCTATCAGGAAATTCTGAAAAAATCAATAAACTAATTTTATCGTTAGAGATGTGTAAAGCAGTAAGCACTTTCCAGATGTGGCTGGGGATAGAAGCAAAGAAAACTGCTCTGTTCGAGGAGAGGAAAAACTGTTGACATTTCTTTGAAGTATAATCTCTTTTGTTTATTTGGGTTTTAATAGCTTCCAGCAGTTAGCTGCATATTTTTAAACTGATGTTGCTTGCATACTTATTTTCTAAGGTTTGTGAGTGGCATTCATTGACTGCCATATGTTTAAAGGCTAACCTGTATGTTGATGAATGAATGAGATTGATGAGGAGAAGAGAGTTTTAACTAGAGATGGGCTCAAACCAAAATGCTCGATCCACGCGTTACCTGAACTCTGAAACTATTTGAAATTCAAACAACCAAAGCTGGATTTCACAAAGGTTCGTTTCATTTCTGACTTCGCTGCTGCTTACTCCAGAATCTGGGTGCTTAGCAAGAATTAAAGTACCTAGGTAGGAAGTCTTAACACTTTCAGTCCGATGTTATAAATTGCCATTTTTCTCCAATTAGAAACTCTCCCCATCAAAAAATTTCCGAGAAAGTAGCTAATCATACAGTGCCATGAGGCCCCACTTAAACCATTTTACTTTCCTGAAAGGCTTCTTATCAAACAAATGTCCTTGGTCTTCCCTCCACTCCAGAGTAGTGAGCATTTCCGATTGGGATCCGTATGATGCCGCTCATTGATTCATGCTTGACGTTAACTAGGATCTTAAAATACTGTTCTCACTTCCTTGTGCCAGAATTGCTAGAATATTACGGAAGAATTACTTTGTTGATAGGTCACTGGAGAGTAGGATTTGTGAATAAAACCTTTCTCTGACTGCTTGCGCTTTGATGGACTATGGGTTTTTTTGGCTAAATACACAAAAGTTTTTAGATACTTAATTCCATAGGTTTTGGTGTGAAATAGGTGCCTATATATCTTCTGGAAGGCTGGACCTTATGGTCCAGCACCCACCCGAGTCAATGGGAAGCTTCCCACACTGGATGAGGCCCATTGTCTCTCTCCACCTCCTTTAGCCCATCTGTAAAATGGGAGTAGAAATACTTATCTAAATCCATAATGAGATTTCAAACTATTGGACTGGAAAGTGCTACAGAAGTGTGAAGCCCTAATGAAGAGGAGAGCAATTATCCCGAATGTATGAATTTGCAGTGTAAGAGTTTTTAAAGAAGTCATTATGATTTCGTAGTATAAATGTACCTATTCAAAGAATGGCTTTACAAATCATTTATTACTGTAATAACAGCTATTTTGAGATGAGATATCAGGGTGCAATCCAAAGCCCATTAAAGTCAGTGGAAAGATTCCTACAGATGCTAGTGCATTTTATGTCTGTCTTTAAGCACATGCTCAATATTAAAGTCAAAGAGACTTAAGTGTCTACCAGAAGTTAAGTATTGAAACAGGTCCTGGTCCTTTGTTTCATCTTAAGCAAAAATGCTTCCTGAATGAGGCTTCATAAGGCAACGTAAAATAACCACCCTGCAAACTCTTCTGTCTTCTTCACTTCGCTTCCTGAGCGTCTTGTCCTGGGGCACAAGGGAAATACCTGCACTGCTGGGAGTACTGCTCTGGAGTTGGCCTTGCACCTTGTACCTTACCGGCCCAGTAAATATGTGATGCGTATTAAATACTAAATGAGTTATTAAAAATCTTCATGTGACGAGCAAAAAAACACACGAATCATTATAGCTGGTCTAAGTGGCTGAAAAAGGGTTGACATTGAAAAATGAAAACTATTTTGGAAAGTAAGTGGAAACTTAAAAAAAAAACCCCAAACACAACTATATACAAGCTCTTGACGTCCTAATGATTTATGTAACGTACTGCACGAGAATATAGTTTAATTTGATTTCAGATGCAACGCTGGCTGTTGCCAAACTCCAGCAAAGAGTAAGCATTTTGGATTGAGAGCGACCTAATTTTTATTTTTTTTTGCTACAAACCTAAATAAGATCGACAACCAACTTCTCACTCAGTCCAATCAATAATTTTTATTACTTACCAGGATGTGATTGGCTATGAAATGTTTTCTGTGGGAAAAGTCTCTTTATATAAATCCAACGCAGCATTTCTGTTTCTAGAAAGTATTCTAATTGTCCTAAGTGCTTTAAAAGTACAAACACTAATTATATATGGTTTGATACATTTTAATGGCCTGTGAATTCTACAAATTAACGGTCAGGGAGCTTAGCAAACGAACTTGCATTTGGTTTCTGGTTTGGAATCCATCACTAAACAATGCTTCTTACACATTAGTAATAAAATTATTCTAAATGATGCTACTTGAACAGTTGCTCTAGCTACATATTAAGATTTGCTCTGTTTTTCATGTGTTTTCCATCAAGGAAGTCTGTGGTTACCTTCCTGATTCTGCTGGACTGGAAAAACATAGCTAATATGGTGTGATCTGGAGAAAGCTTTGATGCAGGGGCTTTACAAATAAACCTCCAGATGCCATATGGTTTACATTCATCTCTCAATTTATTTCCTATAAATGTCTATTGAATATTCCATTGAACCAACACATGTGAAACTAGAGCTGGAAAAGAGAGCGAGGTATAGAATGCTTTGTGGCAGCATGTGATTATCATATTTCTTTTCCAATATTGCTACCAGCCTTAAACGCACGGTAAATTAGCCAAATGCCAAAGTTCTCAGAGTTAGGGTGGAAAATAAAGAAACAATATTTTAAACCTTACAAAAACAAACACTCCTCTCTCACATGTTGTAATGTATCTCTCACACTAGCGCTAGTTCTTCTCTGCAGTAAAACCAACTTGTGTGTTTGGTTTCTGTCATTAGAAAATTGAAGTCCAGGGGAACTCAGTTATGGGAAAGAAAATGCTGTTAAAACTTTGCAAAGGAAAAACAAATGGAGGAATGAGAAGCTTAGATGTATATTTGGGTTTGATTAACTAATACCTTGTATCAGAGCTCCCTGCCCTTCTTAGTTTCTCTTCTTTCTGAAGTCAGGCAGTGTAACTTAAACACGTCTGACTAGCACTCCTCAGTCAATGGGCCTTTCTGAGGGCTGTATTTATTCCAGAAGAACCCCACTTCTCCAAATGGTCCTCATGGTAGAGGTGATGTCTCCAAAAGAAACTCTCCCTTTGTTATTTGAAGCTTCTCTTATCTCTGCGAGCCCCCATGCCCATCTCCTCCGGCCCCTGCTCCAGGTGCTTGGCTATTGGAAGTTATATCTGAAAATTAAGAGACCCCATCTGGGTACAGATGAGGAAAAAAGCTTCTGTCAAGATGAGCTAATTTGTTTTACAGAGCTAAACTTTTCCGTTACCCCACTTTAACGAACTTACCAGCTTGGACTTTTAGTTTACGTTGATCAAAGGAGCATATTTCTGTGCTGCATATAGAGGAGCTTCCCTCTCCATCCAAGACAAGTTGGTTTGCATTTATCCGTGCTTCTGTCTGAGACTGAATGTAAATTTCTCGCCTACACAGACTGTCTACATAAGGCCTAAAACCCTCTTAAGACCTGCTTATGCCTTACCAAGTTTATTAGCTCAAATACCATAGGCAGGAAATCTTTTGCCCTTAACTCACTGAAACTGTGGATTTATCTGGAGGAGTCGATCCTTAACTGCATATAGCCTGTGCTGGTCCTCTCTAAGTAAGTTTATTTTACCCAAGGAACATTGTCTGAATGAATCTTCAGATCACTCGCCCAACATAATAGAAAATTACTATTATTCATCTGACTTTATCATACCAGATTGAAAAGCTTCAGGTCAGCAGCAGAAAGTCCTATTCAATGTAGCTGAAAAAACAGGCTTCGTTATAATGCGAGTTCCATAAATAGCAAAAACAGTTAGGAAAGCAAACCAAATCCACAGATGAAAAATAAGGTAACTAGATTTTTTACTCCATGCATCATCCTCTTATGTTCCACTGAGACTAGGCTGGGAAATCCTATATTTAACATACTAAACTTTGATGTCTTCTACAGGGATATTACTCAGATATGTTTGCTTGAAGAGATGACTGGAAAAAAATCTCTTTGTTTATCCTCAGCCATAAAAGATGTTAGAGACACTTTGCATGTATTTTCCATGGGTTTTTTTAAATTATTATTATTATTGTTATTATTATTATTGCAAAACAGAAAATGCCAGATGCTGCTGGGCAGAAACCTTAAGAGTTTCCTTTGAGAAAAAAGATGTTGGATTATTAAAATTAAAAAGGCCAGAAAAACAAACTCCTACATAGTCACAATGGCCGCGCACAGGTTCTGACAAGAGTATTGTATTGCTAAGAAATTTGTCAAAACAACTTGCATTTAAGAGAAAAACAAACTGCTGGCAAGCAAATTATATTATATATTAGTGTGGAAATGTCAGTCCTTTCCTATTCAACTCCAAGTGCAATAAAAGAGGACTTTTTACTGTTCCCATGTACAGTAAATGTAATAATTTTCATTTTTGTGAAGTGTTATCATTTCTACTAAATTTCCTCTCAGTGACTCACCACAGTTTCTTTTCTTGGCAGTTTGTTACTACACTGTCCTCTTGGATGCAAAAAAAAAAAAAAAAGGAAAATAAAGATTTCAGTATAGGATAGAATGAAGATTTTTCAACGCAATAAGTAAGAAATTACAATTTTGACACATCCTTAACATGTCCTATCAGTTTTGAGAGGCATGAAGCAGGGCTGCAAGGGGCTGAGCCCACTTCATCCCGCCTGCCAGCTCCCCTATTCCGCCACTCAAGATCTCATCCTGGACAACCTTTCCTTCTAATTTGTCCTTTAGTCTTTAAAGTACTGAATAGCTCCCAAATACACAGGCAGCATGACGTGCTCTATTTTAAAATTACTCTCTCACCAAGTACCAAAGGAATCCTGGAATAAGCACATCAAAAAGCGAGGATCCAAACCCAAGTCTTTTCTCCCTTTGGCTTCCCATATCCCCACTGCATGATCCCATGTGGGCCCTTGACTGATGCCTTCATTTCAGCCCCAAAAGCTGTTTTGCTTGCCTGTTCCCTACCTCTCCAGCTTCGGATCTCTGGGCAGCAAAGCTATTTTAAAAAGTACCGCTCCTGTTTGTTCTCACTCCTATTTTTTTTCCCAAAGCCAAATCCTGCTGCGGTTCCCATGCGCTGAGCGGTTGGGAATGAGAAACCATCCTGAAAGGCTGGGTGGAGCCTGTAGCTGTTGTGCTGGTGTCCCGGAGTGGATGTGAGTCCTACGCCCAGGCGAGGAGGGTGACGAGTCAGCAGTGCCGTGGCTTTGCTTACCTGTCTTCACCCAAACAGAGATGGCTTCCATTGACAAGGCGGGTGGGGGGGGTGTGTGTGTGCCCAATTCTGGTGTGTCTCGTGAAATCCACTTCAAGCCTGATGTCATAACCAAGCTAACTGGGTTATAGCATTATAAATGAAGCTTGCATTTTACCCAAAAAGCCTGTGCTTGTGCTCAAAGCAGTGCTGTTCATTTTTTTGCACTTGCGCGGTATTGGGCAGGATACAACCAGGACACAGCACTAAAGAAATGTCATAGAAAGACTGTGGATGTGGAACAACAATCGCATAAATAATGTTGCTAAAAACAAGGCTTTCTTATAAAACTAAGCTTAAATAAGTCTGACTTGTGCGGAGCCCCAGGGTCATGGTGGCCTTCATCGTGGGTGATCTTTACCTCTCCCACCATCAACACTGCTCCTCTTTTGGCCAGGAGACTCTCTCCATCATTGTGAAATTTCCAGGGCAGCAGCACTGTGGCATTTCCCGAGCTGCCATTTGGTTTCAACAGCTCCGTAGCTGTTGCGTAAGTTTGTACCTCTTGTTTTGTACCTCCTAGGGTTCAGACATGTGCTGCTTAGAAATAATTATATGGGTTACAAATGTTTTCTTACATTCTTCCATGGTGGTCAGCCAATTATTCATATTCAGCTGGTATATTAAAGCCATTCTAGGTGTTTTCTCGTGCATGTTCGAGGTTTTCAGACACATTCTTCTATGATCACGCGGGAACGATGGCTCTGCTGCTGTCTTTGTCCTAAGTGGAGCCTGCCAAAGATCTCTTCCCAGAATGATCGTATTCGGCAGAAGCAGCATGGAACAAACTCTCCAGCCTGCTAGGAACTGTGCTCTCCCCTGGACAGTTTCCTTAGTCAGAGAAAAGGAAAAACATCCCAGGGTCACTCCCCACGCTACCCATTAGACACATGACTTTGGGAATAGCCTATTTGGGAGCTTCAGCATTTAGGAATGGGAGGAGTGAGCACAGAGATGTCTCCTGCCTCTCAGAGCCACAGAAGAAGGTGGCACTGTGTCCAAGGTAGAGAAGTGGGGAGAGAAAGGAGCGGTCCATCTCTTGACACTAGGCAGATGGGGAGAAAGAAGTGGAAAAGTGGAATTTTTTTTGCTATGCTTGCAAAAGCGTGAATTCAGCCAGGATTTACACTCTTACCTGCCTCTTTCGTCACTTAGTTCAACACTTTATTCTCTATGATCCCAATTAGCTGTTGCTTAACAGTAGAAGCACTGAAATTCAGAGGAGACTACATTAAGCCTCTCAAAGTTTGGCATAGCCAGAAGTTGTCAGTTTTCACAGTGTTTGGCAGTCCAGCGTGTATCTTGTGCCAAGACTTGCTGGTTTCCACAAGTCACATTTTTTCTGCTCATCTGGCCTATGGAGCAAGTATGAATTCTCAGAGCATGGCAGATGGAGACAGGTAAAGGGAAGGAGATAAAAATCATAGCTATGTCCATCAAAACACTGTGACTGTTTCAACTTTAATTTATTATATAGCTGAAATTTTACCTCCTTACTCCCAGGACACTATCTGTTGGCATCATAAAAGGCTTCTGGGATTACAGAGGACTTTTTTAATCTTGTGAAGCTCTTGCTGGAGCTAATTGAATATCTGGGGAGCACAGAAAGAGAAGATGAACACAAATCTAAAGCTTAGACTCTAGTTCCACTGCTGTGTTGTGAAGATCATCTGCTCCCTTGAAAACATAACCTAAATCAATGAGTTACTTAGCAGAGCATGGACTGGAGTAGAAGTCTACTTCATACCAGCGGGAGATGTGACAGTCATAGCCTGCTTTCATGCTTACTCTGGTGTTCAAATCTTCCTTGCCTTCATTGACCTCAGGCCTTTAACAAATAATTAGTCCATGAAAAGGTTAATCCATGAACTGCAGGAGAAGAGAGGAAGCCTGTACACTTTAAAGAAATATTTATGCTGAAAGGTGGGATATGCTCTTAGAGAGATGTGTATTCACCTATATGGGGTGATTCCTGTCCAGGACATGGTTCTAACCACTAACCTACCAGGAAAAACATCAGGTTTTTAACCATAACTCATATAAATTTTGAAGGAGGAAAGGGAGGGGGTGGAAGGAATTAATGTTTGTCCCCTTCTCCCATCTTGAAAGGAAGGGCTTGAATGTTTCACTTCAGGGCTGTGGTTCCTCAGTAGAGCTTGCTTTGCAATCCAAATTAAGTTGCCTGTCTTCCTGAAAGTGGTGGGATTTAGACAACAGTTCCCATTGACTGGCTAATTGCTGGTATCTGTTGAGCTCAGTCCTGCTGGATATACAAGGGACTAGAGACTTAACTTCAATGTTGTCCATTTTGCCATATGGCAGAGCACCTACAGCTGTGCAACAGTAGGCACCTAAAATCCCCTTTATAGGCAGATTTGGGTCTTTGTGACAAAAGAGATTCTGCAAAGAAAGCTGATGACGCAAAGTTCTTCGGAGGTACAATATAGCCTTCTTTTCCTCTTTTCCAATGGCCAGCACAGAGACAAAGTTTCACTTGGTGTTCGCATCAGGCCTAACTGAACCACTGTGATGGACTTACCAGAGAGCCATCACCCACAGGGAATTTGTAGAAGTGCTAGGTTTTCTTTACTTGCATTTTCTTTTCAGTACTAATTGAAGGAAAAGACAAGGGAAGGGATAATACTTGATCAGCAGAAACAGGAGTTGTCTCCCTGGACACAGAGCCAGACAGATCTAATGAGGAGGGCACAATATATTTATAAGGACCTTTTTCAAAGTGGAACCACACTTAAGATATTGATTTCCACTGGCATGCAAAATGCTGATATCCACAGTCATTTATGTCACTGCTTTATTATTTTATTTTTTAAATAGATTTTCTACATAACAGGGTAGATCCCTAGTTCTCAGCCAAAAGAACCATCTTAGTAACATGCAAGGGACTGTGGGTTTGACTGAAATCCAGCTGGAGCACAAATTTCAAATCCAATTAATTGTAAGCAATATCTTTAAGGCATTTGAAGAACTGTGTCTTGCTTAAAATTTCCCAGTCTGTAATACATATACATTATATACAATAGTGCATATTTATATATATATGCTGTATACATATATATCTCTATATATATACATCAGGTCCAATCCTATATACAGTAATTTTGAACTTGAATGAAAACTATTGTGAGCTTTAGGAACATGTATTAGACTGCCTGCTCACATGATAAATTCATGATATGGCAGTTGTACACTTCAATTATTCTGTCTACTTCAACTGTTCATCTAATATTTTGTAAAAACTAACATAAAACACGCCGCTATAGGGTTGGATTCAAGTCATGTCCAAACTGGAATAATTCAGGGCTACCCATGCCCATCCACTTTGGCCCATGAGCTGCTGATAGTTGCCTCATGCAGCTTTGAATTCCACAGCATAAAAGATAAGACCTGCAGTCACAAAAAAAACAACTATTGTTTTTTACTAAACTAACCCCAAATCCCTGTTTTCCCAGGAAGCAATCACTGCATTTAGTTACAACACAGGAAAATGAATGTCCACCCCCCAGAAACACGAGGAGAATGCTAGAACACAGACAAACCAAATTGCTATTATTCATTATCTACATTATTGTTCAATGCGCAGACATCAAGTGCTCTAGAAATTTGACGGCTAGATTTATGACTAGATTGAGAGAAAAGGGCTCGTCTTTATAACAAGCGGCAAATGGGTGATTTATAGGCATGCTAACAACTACTACTCGGAAAGGTTGGTGTGGTGGAGTGTGTGTGCCAGGCTACAGACCTGAGAGGCGAATGTGCCAGAACGGTGATTTATGGTTAAACTACAAGATTCTATTGTTTTTCTTTTTATTTTGGGTGAGCCTGCCCAGTTGCATGTACCCATTCCATTCAAATGGTCCTAATAGCACATCTGCCATCCGTCTCTCCGGTTACGTTGTGAGCTCTGTGGGGCCTGAGTTACTTCTTACTAGCTTTTTCCCTGGGTGTAATCAAATGTGTCTTCAGCTCTACGGGTGTTTAGTTGACAGTGGACCATTTCTGGCGCTGACGGTGTGTAGGATGCTTTACGCTGTGCTGCAGCTCAGCACCACAGAAGTTAGTGATGAGGCTGAAACGCAGGTTTGCCATCCTACCAAAACCTCCTCTTCCCCTGGTTAGTCCATGTCCCTGGAACAAGCAAGCGGCAGCGCTGGGGCTTGGCTCCCACCCCCCTCCCAGGATCCTGGGTGAGCTGAACAGGTTTTCATTTCCCTGCCCTGCTCTATACACTTGCTGGAGCAGTGCAGCCTCTGAGTGCCCATGTCTGATCAGCGTGTGGCTGCTGATACGGGCAGACACCTCCTCAGTGCACATGAAGGTTTTTCTAGCGGTTCTTGCCTCTGCTGGAGTCAGGCACAGGGACCCCATTGCCGCACGGCTGGGTGAGGAGCCCAAGGCCCACAGCCACCCAAAATGCTTCTAACCCCTAAGGTTTAGACTACTGCTGTGGTCACCATTGAGATTAGCAACGGTGGTATTGTCTTGCTGTGCCTTTAATTTCCTATTCATGAGTCTGGATTTCCAGGACAATTTAGTTGCCTTTGTACTGAGATAAGCAATTTGTTTTATCTTTGCCAGAACGGTTGTCTTGGACTTCCCTCCTAGTCATCCCAAGGGTGATGACATATTCATATGACATCTGAAACAATGTATGCAAGATTACCTGACCACAATTTATCGGGGAAATGGATGAAAAATGCTTTCATTTAACTGATTAACATTTAATTAACATTGTTAATTAACATTGATTTTAACTTTTTCAGCTGAAGTGTAACACTTAACATTGACCTTAACTTTTAAAATCAAAGCAAGGTGCTCAGAAAGCCTGGAGAAAACCATGATTGATATTATGCATTATAATCTAGCTGTATGTGATCTGTGTTGAAGTTATGGAGTAATGTGCATTGTACCATATAAAAGTCTAATGATAGTTAATGTTAGTTAATTAAGATGAACACTGAATGGTATTACCCTGTCTCATATGGGTATTAACATCGTATTAGAGTCTAACAAAATATTATTTTAGTTAAAACCACATATAGTGACTCAGTCTAGATTCTCTCTGAGCGAAATGAATTCTGAATCCGATTAAACCGCCTATTTCAAAACCATATGATGCTCCTGGATCTCAACACAGCAAATAGGAAAACAGGCTATAGTCTAATAGGATAAATGGGTCTTCTTTAATAAGTAAAAATAAAGAGATAACTTTATACTTATGTTTAGGAATTCTAGGACCATGAAGCAGAAATCTCCAGCCTGCTGTTGCAGTAAAATGCATTACATTATTCTGTTCATAAGCTTAGCAAGCTCCATTTTCAACTGATAAGGTTTTTTCTTCTGCCTTTTCACATCCTCCCATCCTGAACTCCTCCTAATGAACCGCTAATCCAGAACGGCATTTCTACTGTGGTATACAAAAGGCACGATCAGCACTGCACTGGATCCCGGGACAGCCCTGTGCGTTTTCACTGATCACAGAGCAATGTCAGCGTGCTCCTGTCTTGCCCCCCGAGTACCACAGGGATGAACTGAGCATTTAGCTTTTTGTAATCTCGGGTGTATTCAGCTACAAGAGGTTACAGCCCCTTAAAGCGGGTTCAAACCACTGATTGGTACATTATATACTACTGAGGCAGATCAAAAAGTGCCTTTTTTCTCTCTCCACTCCTGCGTTGGAGACATACCTGTACACACAAACATGCAAGGGACACCGCTACAGACAGGATCTCTCTCCTTTCCTTGCATTCATGAATGCAGGGCAGGGCATCAATTAGATGTTCATAGTCTCAGGCAAAGAGCAGTATCTAAAGAGAGGTAGAAACACGCAGAAATGCAAGTGTACCTATATCCTTTAAGCAAATGAATATACATGTGGTATTAAGTGTGAGAAGGATTTAAAGAGACCGTATTGCACCTTTAATTAGCAGGTGGTACTTCTCAGCATTGTAAAAGAGACGAGCCCTGTTAAGTGATCTGGAGACAAGCATAATGACTTTAGCATTGAGGTTATGAAGGGCATTTCTATAAAGACAGAAGTAGTAAAACAGCCAAACTCTTCATACAGTCGTATTTACTCTGCATGCTCTTATCAGCAGAACCAGGTGGTCACAGGTTGGTTGGTGCAGTCATGGAAGTGAAGCAAGGACCAAACTTCCCAAAGCAAACTCGTATTGTCAGAGCCTGTGGAAAGGGAGGTTGAAGAGGAGATGGGAGTGGGAGTGAGAGCAGAACTCACGCTGGCTGGAGCAAATGAGGAAGGCAAAGAGCAGCCTGTATCAGATCACATTCTATTTGAAAAGAAAGTTGAGGTCTGTGGATTGCAGGCAAAGCTTATTTCTTGTTCTTTTCCATCTGAGCCAAAGTCTCTATGTCTGGGCACCTTTCTTCAGTACCCTTCATTTCTATGGCCATTTCTTGCATACCATTGACTCCAGATGGTTTAGGAGTATGTTACAAATTTTGCTGAAACATGTTTGGCCAAGAAATGGAATTGCCATTACAGTTCCAAGCATATTCTTAACTCCAAGATGAACTAGTGCTTTCTGCTGCATGGTAGGTGGTAGATAAAACTTGTTCCTTCTTTCATGAAACTGAGAAAACCAGGGGTTTGTATCTTGGCAGGTAGGTGGCACCTCCAGCATCACAAAATCTTCCTACCACATGATGATATCTACACTGTGCCTCTCACCATTATCATGTTTTGAAGGCCACAAGGAGCCTTTTACCTATGGATGAGCCAGAGAATTTCAGGAAGAGAAGCTGCATCAATTTTGAGAGTGTTTGTGTCAAGAGAAGCTTCACAGCGAGATTTGATCCTCAAATGTACCAGCATTACAGCAATGTCCATGTTGAGTTTCTGTCAGCTCTTACCTCCTCGGACTGTCCCTCAGTGTGATTTTTGAATGGCACTGTAAAGTACAGGACCCAGGTGCTGTGCTACAGAAGATAATATTCTGAGGGTAGCATCTGACCCCTCTGTGAGCTCTAAAGGCAATTGTGTTGGTAACTTTGCATTTGCCTGTGGGGCTCTCTCATAATTAGGCTATTCATGAGCTATGGGGGTTGCTTTCTACTTGTGAATGCCTTTTTTTCCCTTTGACTTATCTTTGATTCTTAGGAATTTATGCACTTTTATTCGCTTCAGAATCCAGTAATGTACAAATCTCTTTTTAAGATCTGCAATATATGCATTCACCCCATGGGATGCCTCCCCGGGCCCTTATTTGTTTTTTGTGTGTAAATATGCACAGTGGCCTCACTGCTGCTCACACATGAGAAGGGATCACACTGAGGTGACTGATTAGGAATCAGAATTAAAACCACCAATTGGCATTAAAGGTCACATCTTTATTAGAATTATTCATCCAAATACAATTAACTGCACACCAACCTGTGGGGAGGAGGAATGGAGGCTCTCTGTGAGTCTGACTTGATCCTGACCCAACTTACACCAACAGCGTTGTCATCATCTTGAATAGAGCTTCTTCCAACTTATGGCAGAAATACAACTCACCTTCCACAGCCTCACTTCTTCCCCGCCTCCCAAGGGCAGCACAAAGGAAGGAAAGAAGAAATTAAGACTCTTGGTCTTGAGGGAATGAGGTCTGTTTTCTTTTTCTTTCTTTTTTTCCCCTATTCTGTTTCATAAGTGACTTCACCCTTACCCCGTTGGACAAAGTTCCATCAATACACTTGCTGTGGATGGACTGCATTTCTGTGGCAGTCACTCAATACAGTAACAGGGTGATGCACTGAAGGGAGAGCAGGAAGATAAAAACAAATCAGCGGCATTAGACTGATGAGTTCACGAGGTTATTTGTGCCAACCGGTTGACATTAAGGCTTATTCCCCAGGGACTTCATGTAAACCATGGTAAATGAAACCTAGGACGGAACCATGCATAAGAATCTGAAAAGCAAGTGAGCATCAACTTTAAAAAGTGAGGGGAAAGATCAAGTAGAAAGAAAATAGGTAGACCGTTCACTGGAGATAGGAAGTAGAAAGCTCCGATGAGCCAGTTATTCCGCACTGAATGCCACATAAGCACTCTGTCACCTGCCTCCAAAGTGTCCAACACTGGTTGCTCCCAGAGGCAGTCTATGAGATTGCACAGACCCTAGCACAGATTATTTATGTTGCAGAAACAGCTTTGCTGAAGTTTACATGGTCCAGACTTGGAAGAGAGTAAGGTTCGCATGTAATATCCCTTATTAGACCAACAGATGTGGTTATACAGGTTCTTCTTCAGAGCTGAAACGGAAGCAGCAAACCTGCATGTGCCCAACAGCAGGTCTATTTTTTTCAAATATATCAGTTGATCCAATAAAAGACATTACTTAGCCCAGCAAGCCTTGCCTTGAGAACATTTATGGTAGCTCTTATATTCCTGTAACTGGGGACTTCAAACCACTTTAAAAACATTACACTAGATAGTATCACACCATCTTTATTTGGAAGTTAATTATTACTTTTTATCATCTTTAAAATGTGAGGAAACAGAATTGAATAGACTTATCCAAGATAAAATAGGAAGTCTGGAGAAGAAATCAGTCCTGGTCCTTCTGTCATACAGAAGGGGTAAGTCAAATATCTCTCCAGAAGTCAATTTTCCTTTATGCCACAGGAGTTAAACAGCAGAATGCATTTAGGTTTTTTTCAGGGCCATATGATGAATTTGAAAGTTTGTCCTCAGTATGGTGAAGTTAAAGTAGCACAAAACTGCCTGTACAGAGCAGAGTGAAAGCTTTAGGTGTTCCTGATGTGTAATTGCTCTTCATTCTTAGATGAGAATTATGATGTTAATTTTAGAGGTTTAAAAAAAGAAGGAAACTTTCATTATCATACTTAATGGCTACATGTTATTCAGTGATCTGCAGCCTTTCTGGGTGCTCTGTCATTCCTGATGTTTGAAGACAAAACTATGCTCTTTCTCCTCCAGAGAGACACAGATACACAAGTAAACACAAAATGAGATACAGGTACTGTGTTGCAACCTCTTCACATCTATTTATTGATGGAGGGAACAAAGGGAGGGAAAAGATTGTGTTTTTTCAAGAACAGTTTGGAATGAGTTTTCAAGTTAGTTCACGAAAAAAAACATTTGCAAGCCTATCATTTGTTAACTGGATCTGTGCAAGCGGCTTATGAGCATGGCTTTCAAACTGTTATTCCTTATTGTCTGTCTGAATTCATCTTTCTAACCACAGGGCTCTTAAGTAATGCAATTCCCAAAGCTAAATGCACATACTGTGTGTCTGCAGATCCTCATAATGAGAGTTGCTACCATGTGCAATACCATGTAAACACCTTTCTTCCTCTAGTTTCTAGAAAAATAAAAAAGAATGAGATAAAGTTCCTATTGGTACATTTCAAATGCAAGGAATGTGTCAAAAGTCTCCCGAGAAGTCGGGTTTCCTTTATGCCACAGCAGTGAAGAAGCAAAATTGTTTTCTTTCTTTCACTTTGTCAGAATGCAGCGCTAAAGTCTGGGGGTCAGGACCAGTGTCAAATAAACAACTTTACTGTTTTGAATTTTTTAAAGGTTGAAGCTCCAGATAAAACAACTGCCGTTTGCACACAATATGCCCTGTGATCACATGGCATGATTGATGATAAGTCAAAACAAATTTTGTTTATTCAGCTTTAAAGTGAATGTGGTGTTCAGATTTTTCTGTGGTTTTGAATGTTATTAGACAAACAAGGTGCACAGATGGGATGTAGTAAAGGTAGAGGCCTGTCTCACCAACAGTGTGGTTCCTTTTGGCGCTGCTGTGTCATCTGCAAAGCCACCCAGCCCCTTCCACCACGGGGACATTTCAGTGCTCCCAAAGTCACAGTTTGGGTTGCCCACTTTCCCAGGGAGGCTGTGTGCCGGAGTAGGACATATCCCAGCCTTGGGGCTGGGCTTGTGGGAGCCGGTGGGTGCAGGAAGCAGCCGGGAAAGGACAAAACGCTGCATCTTTTACCCTGGTGCTCCAGCGAGCGCCGGGCACCAGGCTCTGGGTGCTGCGGTGCTGGGCTGCAGTGAGCACCCACCCACTCCAACCCACAGCACGGCCCTGTGGCCACCACTCGCCTCAGGAACTGCAGCCGTGGTTTGATATTTACCATATCGCATCCCTCTTCCCCTCCCAGCACACAAACGCTGCCCAGGCACCGTCTTGGAGCCCGTCGTTCATTCAAAGTGCTCATTCCAGGAGAGGTGTTTTCATGCAGGGCCGTGTTTCGTCACCCTTCCTCATGCCGAGTAGTCCCTTCCTTGCTGCAAGGTATAAAATGGATGGAAGCTTCAAAGACAGTTAATTCAGCTCCTCGTGGCCTCTCTGGGGTGTGAGCCGGACCTCGTGGCAGCCAGGGGGACAGCCGCAAGTGAGGAAATGTCAGCGCAGACCCTGACGAGAGGCAGAGGCAGGTCGTCTTTGTGCATGTTGGAATTCGTATTTGTCTTCATTTGTGCGCAAGAATCGCAGGGAAGAGGCCACGGCATTTCGGATGGGAGGATTTTATGGTTTTACTGCTGAGCTAAAATAGCAGGTTGAAAGTATAAAGGGAAAAAACATCCAACTGCACAGTTATTCCTCTGTTGCCTAAGAAGGCTGCGATACTTGTTTTCTTTAAAAAAAACCCAAACTTTCTTACGATTACACTGGAAAATAAAACTCGGCTAAACTTATATTTTTCAAAGAGGAAATCCAAGGGTTTTTTTTTCTATAGCAATAGAGTTCAACTGAAAGCAACAATTGTTTTCAATTTTTCTTACAGGAAATATCATACCAATTCATTGGGAAAATACAAATGAGGTAATTTTTTCGAGAGACTCAAAGATTCCCTTGAGAAATATCAGTAATTTCCTAACACCACTATCGTTTATCCTTGGCCTTCCTTAAACATATTTTTCAAGAATTCTTAGCAGAGCTCCTTCCACTGAAACTCTTTGTGTTAGAATAAGGCATTTCTTATAAATATTAGTGCATATAATTAGATTTTACTTTGAAATCTTACATATGAAAACTTATATATTGGGATATCATAAATAGCGAGCTACTGAAAAATTAATATTTTAAAATTAAATGTTTATTTGTAAAAAGAGTTAATGCTATTTAGAGAAAAAAAGGTGATGCCTAATTTCATCCCACTTAGTGTATTGTAATTATATGATTACCTATAGAAACTTCAGAGTACGGGTTTTGAAAGATCAAAGTTAGTGAAAAGTCAGCATGTAATTAGTTTCTTGCTTTGGAGCATTAGGTAGAATTACTGCAAAGAGGCAAAACTATCATTTTATAGAGACCCTTAGGAGATTTATAATGATGGTAGACAAATATATGCATACAATATCAGTTGGTGTGCTAAAATTTAATTTTAGTGAGGAAATGTGGTTGAAGGTGATCACAATACATGGGGATGTTCTTATTTTAATATTGGTGGATGTTATTATTAGAGAATCATATCAAAAGATATGTCACCAGGGAGAAAATATCATTTATAAATCACTAATGAGTAGCAAACAGTGTTTAGCTTGGAGGTATAAGACATCTTTTCACAATGTGCATTTATGATCAAACACAAAAGATCAAGTGGGGGGAAAAATGAACGGTAGATCTATATTTTATCTTTTAGTTCTCAGCAACATTTTTGATGGTTAAATGGGGTTATACAATGGGCACATTGAATCACACCCTCCCTATACAGGCAGAAAGAGCCTTTTTTTATTTATAACAAAGAGCTCACATTTTGGCCCCCAAATGTTGTCTTCCTTTAGAAAAATTCTTAATAAATAACACCCCAGTTTTAAGACCGTTTGTACTTCAATACTTGAAGGGAGGAGGAAGTGCTGCAGTCAAAACATGGGGTCACTGGAGGGTTGTGATTTTCAGGTGCTGGAGATTGTTGCTCCTCAAAGCACAAGCCGTTAGACCGAACCACTCTGCTGTCAAAAATGTTGATTAAAGGCTGCCAAAACTGTTAATGCGTACATGTCATTCTCTTACCATGCGCTAGTTTTCTCTGCAAGTCCCTCATCCCCCTCGGTGTCACAAATAGAGACAAAATGTTTTGTTGGGTCCACCTGTGCGCACATGAAGTCCAGAGGAATTTTACAAGAATTTCAGTGGGTTTGTGTTTGAGCCTATTGCATGAGAGAGGATATTTTCAAGACAGAGCCCTTACAACAGCATATAACATATCGGGACTGCTTTTCCCACCCAGAACATCACGTGAATGTGATTTTAGCATGGAATTAAAACATATAAAAAGTACCTGGTGGCTAACTATTTAAGACCTAGCGGAATAAATGAGGAGAGAGCTGAAGCAAGTATGAAGGCAAGGGATTATCATGAGAGACGGCACAAGGATTAGAGTCAAAAAAGGAAAAGCCAATGGAGAGGTTGAGATGGGAGTCAGGAGAAATATGCATGGAAAGGAAAGAAGAATTTGAGAGCAGATATAGAGAGTAAGAAATACCACAGTACAGTCGAAGAAGGGAGAAAAAGGTGGTGGTGGCCAGTAGTGGCAGCATTTAAAGGTGTTTTTTTATCCTTCCATAAAATGTTACTCATTACATATCCTAAAAAAAAGAGGAAAGAGAACAGCTTTTGCAAAAATATAATACTGATGAGCTAGAGGAAAGAGCTGAGCCATTATCCTAAATTACTGCAGATCCAAAGGTCCAAGGGAAGATGGACTTGTGTAAATAATTCAGACATTCATTTTAGTGCCTATAACTGTGAACAATTATTTCAGTATTGCTACTATATTGGTCCAATACATACGTAAGACATGACATGCGAATCATCATAAAGTATACAGGACATAAAAAGTTTATTTGTGGACAAAGCAGGGATTTTTATTGTTTTATTTAATGTATATTAATTCGATCTAAATGTCTTGCTCTTTATTCTTTCTCCTTTCTTATTGTCTCTTTTCATGCTGGAATAAATTATCACTTGCTGCTGTCATATAACAAAATAAGTAAACATATATCAAGGATTCCAGAATTAAATTCCCATCTACAGTGGATCAGAGAGGGAAATATCTCACATTTGCCTTGTCTTGCAAAGCAAGATACAAATTCTGCCCCTTTGGTTTTGTATTTATGGCCCTAAATTGGATGCGGAAAATATCCTTCCTGTACCGTTTTCACAGTCACCTACACCTATTGCTCATGTCTGTCGGACAAACCAGCACACGCAGGATGCTCAGCGAGCGGCATCCAGCCTCAGCATGGAACAAAAGGATGCGCGCACACCCACGCACACAGATCAGACCGAAGCGCAATGAGGTTGCTATCACAGCGAGCGAGATTCTTAAACTAAGATTAACCTTGAAGCTCAAATGAGATAAAAACAAATAGAAATTTCTCCACAGGAATAAGAGCTTAATATAAAGGGAAGTATTTCATAACTCGCATAACTTTAATTAAGAAAAAAGGCTGGCAGGATATATTCTATCTCAGCAGCCATATGTTTAAATGTGTGTTGAGCGAGGTGCACAGAAGGTGTGCACGTCTCATTATTAACTAAGTAGATGTGTGTTTACAACTTCTTTGAAGTGCCGACAATATCGCTCACGCATTTACAAGATGCTCATCCTTTTGCCCATTATGTATCATCACGTCTGCACCGTATTGAGTGAGCTGAGCTGTGCCGGTATAAATCGAAGCAGCTCTGTCCTGTAGCAGATCCAAGCGGTTGGAATGGGGTTTCTGGGAGAAAAAAAAAGATGAGCGAGGGGTAACCAGGTGGATGAAGTGGAAGCTGAGAACTCCTTTAGAGAGCTGGATGGCCTTCTCCTTGTAGTAAATGAAGCAGTCTGGAGAGTTTGTAGTAATCCAGTGCTTCCAGCCAAACTCAGGCCACCTACCCAAGGAGCACTGTGGTTTTGAGAGAGGCTTGGGACTATCCCAGGTTCCAGCCACGTGTTCCATATTTGCTAATTGGGTGCTGCAGATCAGTCAAATGTTGGGAACTGAGCTGTTGTAGAGGTCATTGTTGGTGAGAAGTTTGCCATGTTTTTCTGTTAAGATCTGCTAAGGCTTCCTCAGTAGTGTTGTCAGCCACTGATTGAACGCCTAGACTGATGAAGGGGTAAGGAAATTCTGTCTGTTACTGAAATTGTTCTGCATGACAGTATCTTTATATGTGCATCCCTCGGAGTCATAGTCCTCGATTTCTGAAGCATTTATGAGGAAATTTCTAATGGAGATGTCTGTACCTGCATCTTGGCATAGGGAGGCATAAAAAGGAGAAACGGGCTTTAGGCTGACCCAACCGATGCACTGAACTCTGGAAAAGGGGAAGGATGGAGGAAGCAGAAGCGGCGGTGAGCAGCTGTTTTCTCCCATGCTCTTTGGATAGATACACTGATCTTGAGGAAACTCACATAGAGGTAAACGGCAGTCAGGCAGACTGTGTGGCATCGGGACATGTTGCCATGAGGTCAGTGAGCCTCAGCATGTCTTCAGCCATATCTCAGGCTGCTCGTGGAAGCAGCTGATGAGATTTCTCACTGTTAGAAATCAATGAAGACATAGGCTTATTCTTGCCTGTATGTAATCCGACATTGTTCCAGTAAATTGTGTGATCCAAGTAGGGCTCATAATGGGGGTTTCTTTGTTGATCCAGAGACCTTGCAAATAGAAAGGTGAATAATTATATGTACTCTGTCTATTATCTGACTTTGGATCAGCTAATAGTCTAAATATGAATTCATAATGAAACCAGAATGAATCTTCGGCCTCAGTCAGAATAGAAAAGCACTATGGGCTGGAATTTGCTAAAAATTTCTGAAGCCACAGAAAAACTGAAGAGGAGGAGGGTGCTGTATGAGTAATATCCACTAGAAAACATGACTATTTTGTGAGTGGGATGGATGACTTAGGGCATGACCTAAGCCTCCTAATAAGAACTAGAAGGCATTTGATGGAACCGGGGTGAAGGCAGGCTGGCACAAACTGTTCCACATGTTGTCTCCTCCAGTGCGGACACCCTCAGCAAAACTGTTTGCTGGCAAACTGTTTAAGTTGTGAGATAGTTGCAAGAGAACTAGGAGACATCTCTGGCATCTCAAATCCATCCTCAGAGATTTGCACGTGCATTGCTCACAACGGCACTGTGGCTGAAATCTCTAGTTCTAATGCAGTTGTAGCTTTTCATTGCTTAAGCATCTTTCAGGCCAGGAAGGACCCATCAATACTTCTTCTTTAAAAAGCAGATCTTTCATAACCATCTTAAGAGACCCGGGGAGCCTTCAGAGATTAAAATTCCCGTAGCTACACTTCTTACCACCCCATCACAGGGTGCTTGGATGAGGCTTTTAGGAAAAAAGTAGGGAATTATTGCTGACCAACACTTGGGGCCACCACACAATGTTAGCACTGAGAGGTGGTGGAGGCCAGTCTGCAGGGACAATAAAGTTGTGCAGGGCAAAGTCACTGGCCCTGTAGGGATTTATCCCAAAGACTGTCCCTGTCCACAGGACATGAGCCACAATGAAATATTTGTGGACAAATGCTCGAAGAGCTGCTGCACCACACCTTGTGATTACCGTGGATTTGAAGGGTTAGAAATGGTCCTAAAGTCTTGGACTTCGCATTACCACAAGGGTCCTCAAGCTCCTCTGAAGCTTGGGGCTCTGATATTCCAGCCAGCAGAAAGCACTGATAGCATTTGCTTTACCATTTGTGTGGCAGAAACCCCAGTGGCATCAGAGGTCTGGTTTCTGCCCTTCTGTTGAGAATGGGTAAAAAAAAAACCAAAACCAACAACATTTTCTAATAAGCAGGAAAAAATGAAAGCTGTATGAACACAGCAAACAGGGAGCTATGAAACCTTCCAAAGGCAGCCTCTGCACGGGGATGCTGCATTTCCCCAGCGGCTGGAGCTGAATGGCTACTCTTTGTTTAAGTGCAAATTTTCCCTGGAAAGCTTCATGAAGATGTTTCCCATTTAAAGTTAGATACCCTTTCACCAAATCCTTGTCTGAGGGATCAAGAAGGAAAAATGTTTGGAGGCCAACGAGGCATCTAACATTTTCATACATTCCTACTGTAACAGAAAATTCCCTAATCACATCAGCTTCATAAAGCTGTATCTTGTGTCATTTAGGACTGATTGTGGGATCTGGCATTCAGAGTCTGTCACCAGTTTAGAGAAGTCTGCCTCAATCAGTGTCACTGCTGGCCACAGCTGTCTGCGTAGGTCACTGTCAATCCAGCTGTCTTTGTTTTAAAATGCTGTTTTGTTTGGGGTTTTTTTTGTTTCTATTTTCTAGGGCAACTACCACATCAATGTCAGGGTCTGATGCTGCATCTTACTCACACATAAGAGAGATTCACACAGGCTGATCATCAGTGGTTTTGGTTATTTCCTCAGATGAAAGCACCCCTTTCTAACATTCTTTCTCCAGGCTCCTGCAATGCTCAACAGAAAACCCTTCTTTGCCAAGTTATCCCGACTGTGAGTCTGAGAAGAGCAGCTGGTGGCATATAAAAAACTCACTCATCCTGTATTCTCACCTTGCAAGCAGTAAAATTTGCCTGCTAATACACAAATTTTATCTGGTTTTGCTCTTCATTGCTGCAGCACTAGTGAGAAGCCTTCTGAAAAGTGGTAGGAAGATAAACGCGGCTCTCTAAAGCAGACATTTAGAAAGGGCTAGGCATCCTCCTAAAGCTCTTTTGCACTTCTTTATTGGTTGTGTCCCCTGCCTTTGCAGTGAAGCGTTGGGTGTCCCTGAACAGTGACTGTAGCCTTTGACGTCTGCTGGATGGGGCATGTCCCCAAAGCAAGGGGACACCAGCTTATTAGTTGAGCTATGCTGGTCCTTTCATCTTGGAATAACTATACAAAGCTCTAGGTAAGTCAGTACAACGCAGCATGGTGTAGCTGACAACTTAAATTTGATGTTGTAAGCCTTGCTGTTCCCATACCTGGAGCCTTTCCCTTCACTTTAGTTGCAGAAAAGAGAGGGAGCCTTTCCAGGAGGTTCTCTTTGGCTGAGTGTTGAGCCTGGGGTGCAAAGAATTGCAGGCACGTTGTGTGCTTGTGTTTTCTCCGTTGAGTTTGGTCATGCGGTGGTTATCATGTGGTGGTGGTGTGGGTAAGCAGCAGCCATGGGTCACAAAAGAACTGTCCCGTCTATCAAAAGCAAAATCGGGGACATCCTCAGCTGACAAATAGGAAAGAAGCATCATTACTGTCATTTGCAAATGAGATGTGTTTCCAATCTCCAAGTCATGCCATATAGGTGAGGTGACTCAGACGCGTTGCCGTGGTCTCACACTCCACACTATTTCCATACTGCCACTTTGCACGGAGGAACCAGTTCAGACAAAATAAAAATCGACCTTTGCCGGTTGCTGTGACCCAGCCCAAAGCAGCGCTTTCCTGCACTGTGAAAGGCTGTCTCGGCTTGGTTTCCATGCTCCCCAGTGCTTCCTGGTCCATCGGGGATGGGAACGCCAGTGGCCCAGCACTGTGAGAAAGCTGTTTTTGACCTGAACCTGACCAGAAACAGGAAGTAATTGAAATCTCACAAAAAAAATATCTTTTCTCCAGAGACCTTCAGCCAGGGGGTCATTTTCTGAACTCTTTCTTTCCCTGGTGTAACCACTGACTTTGTTTACACCAGTGTAATGGAGCGCGGCCTCAATTATGGCGGTTCCCCTACAGCTTTGCACAAGTCAAGCTTGGGTGTGTGTCCAAACCAAACCTACAGAGCTTTTGAGCTCCTCCCATCCCTAATTATTTGTGGGTTTTGGATATATACCAATAAATTAGTTCATATCCATCTACAATTTTCTCTTCGTTTGATTGGCTTGAGGGCTGGAATTAAGAATGAGAATTACCTAGAATAATGCCATCTGTATTTCACATAAAGAGAATCCAACCAGAAGCAACAATGCAATGTTTTTTAAACTGTATGATATGATAATGCATAATGACACGCTGCACAAACCGACACATGGTTTCCACGAATACCAGTGAGGTTTTCTCTTCAAGGAAAAAGTAATGAAATGGAGCAGACCTCAATCCAACCACAGCAGTACCAACCTGAGCATCCACCAGGGACATAATCAGAAATCACATACTCACTGCTGAGGAGCTATAATTAAACTAGATTTAATTTTAATGGAAATTCTTCCCAGAAAAAAAAATATACCGAAGTTCCCCACCCCCACCCCCTCTAATGTTGTTCCACTGTTCCAGGCTTTATGGAAATAGTTACAGGATTCATGTGTTTTGCAACCCCAAATGTTTTCAAAACAAACAGAACATCTTAAAAAATGAAATTAATAAATCTTTTACGTTCATACTCAAAAGTCACTCACGCTGAGGTTGTGTGGGTTCATCAGCATCAGATGCTTCCTGCCGGCTGGTGCCTCCACCCAACACATGTTTTAAATAATAATCAAGTTCAGCCTTTGCAATTATATTTTTGTCTTAATGCTGTTGTATGGTAATGGTTCTTTTATCCTACTTTTATCTCTCAACTTTATGTCAGACAGTACTACTCCTATCTGGGGATGTGAAAACCTGATAACTTTAAGAGGATTAATACTGACGAAATGTGCTTTATTAGTTTGGATTTGATTTATTAGTACCCTGCAGTTTGATTAGGACTAGGAAGCAGTCAGAATATTGTTTGCCCAAGCAGAGAGAAAATAACACCAAGCAGAGAGTTAAATATATATGCCTTTATTGGGCAGGGGCTCTCAGAAGCACACCAGCTCTTCCTGTGTCTTACTCAGCCCCTCTGTTTACAAAGGGCACAGGCCTCTTGGAAATGTAAAACAGAAACCCGGAACAGATTCTCCAGTGCAAACACGTGCAGCTCAACCCTGCTGAGCACCACGTTGCTCATCCTTTGCAGAGGGATGACCCGGACCACCGAGTCCCTTTCCACAGTGTGTTCTTGCAGCTCCAGTGGTGTTTGGAGAAGCCCAAGCTAGTCCTGTGCCCAGCGTGGGCCTAATCCTGTTCCTCTGGGGCTGTTTCCCCAAACCTCCTCTCTCTCTCACATTTTCCTCCACGACGCTTGGGCACGCTGTGATCGGGCGTACTCCTTGCCCTGGCATACCTGGGGAAGTAAAGGCACGAGCTGTGCGGTGCTTTTCCCACCGCTCAGCGCACCTTCCTACTGGTGTGGCGTCGGGCAGCGCTTTCCAGGGGAAGGCTGGACAAATCCACCCGGCAGCGACAGCCCGTCAGGCGTGTTTATGTAGAAGTGATGAAGTGCTGCACAGAAATATCTGGTTGCCTTCTTCTTGGGATAAATTAGCTCAGGGCAAATTAAGTGCTGTTATGCGTAGTAGTCAGGCTAACCAGGTTAAAATTTGGTTGGGTATTGTGCCATCGCACTGCAGCCCCGTGAGGGCCCCCTCCCCTCTGGGTGCTCACAGGGTCCCCCTTAGAGGGTGCTTCGATGGAGAAAGAGAGTTAGGCATATTCCTGAGACTCTGACAATGAGGCTGGCATCAGTAGGAGTAAGAAGGGCGGTTAAATATATTCCTACATGTGATAGGTGCATGGAAAACCCATTTTTTAATTTTTGGCAGAAAGGAATTGGAATGTAACTGGGCAAGCTACAGACCAACGCTCACCCTGCCAACTTTTGTAATAATAGGAAGCTAGTTACAGTAAACAGTGGTAAATAACACAGTCATGAAATCCAGCGGGGAATAAATGATTTGTTCTTATACAGGAAAACAAAAAAGGAGACATCGCTTTATTTTTTAATACTATTGTGCTCCACCCACACTGTCTCCAGTATATCCCATAACAGTGTTGGCTCTTGAGAAAAATGCATGTAATGACTGGACTCAGTCTTCTTGCACAGAAGCATGACTAGATAATAAAACAAAGATGCTGGCTTACCAAAAAATTCACATTCGACTCTTTGCAACACATTCATTCACCACTCACTTTCTCCATTTTTACATGTAGAAAGAGTTTGGCGACTGGATTTATTCCTGATTTGGGCTGGTAAGAATGAAAAAAGAAGGAGCACAATGCTATTTCTATCTGTGCCCAATATATATAGTACATTACTTACAAAATATTTATCTGTGTTTCCTCCCACCCACTACTTTGTTACGTTCATCACTGCCTGGGAGGAGCAGTAGAAGACGCAGCAGATATATGAAGATTGGAAAGGATGTTTACTTGAGGGAGATTTGCTGTGAGTTATGAAAAAGACTTTTTAAAAGAATACTTTCCAACATTTTTCTGGAAGTAAACAACAAGTTTAGTTATACTAATAGATTATTCCAGTGCCCATAAAGGATCTGTTGCCTTTTCTACTATGAGCTTTTTTACAATTAGAAAGATTTTACTTAGTCTCTCTTACTGAAATATAAGCCTGCCACTTCTTCTCCCATCCCCCGTGGATGAAGAGAGTAGTTTATTCCCTGCCCCTCTGCAACAGCCTTTTATTTATTTTATCCGCCTCGTGACCCCCTCCAGAATCTAGGTGTCAGGAATACATAGCCCGGCTCCAGGCAGGACTAGTGGTCGGATGCATGGTGGGACCATGTCTGGGGACATGGAGCTGGTTTGGATAGCAGTGGGACCAGCAGATCAGCCTTTCCCTGTGGCTGGAGAGCAAAAGTGGCACTCTTGAAATAACTCAAGGGCAATGCAAGAAGCAGCCTCTTCTGCTTCTTCTACTTCTGCCTAGCTGTTACAGCCAGGGTCTGATCTGAAAGCATGTCCTTCCTGTGAGGTTCAGACCACAAAACTGACTGCTTGCCACATTCCCCTGTTGTTGTTTCCTTGGGTTGCTGTATGAATCTAGTTTATCAGATCCAGCGCAGTGCTAAACATGGTTAGCGTTTGAGCAACCTATGAAGTCAGAAGCTTCCCAGGGAGAGTTTTTCTTTGCTTCATCTGGAATCCACCAACCCATACAAGTGTACACAGCATGGTCCCTCAAAAGGTCCTTCCTTGTCACCTCTGGGAAATGTTGCTACTTCATAGCTGAGCTCTTTCACACAGAAACATGTGGTGTCTGGGGGGGAGGGCAGGTCGCATTGCTGAGCCCCGGGCTCCCAGCTTTTCTGGGTTTCTCTTTAGGCCAGAGAGGGAAAATAGTGCTGAGATATTTCCTCCCAGTGTTCTCCTGGTCTCTTCCCAACAAACAAGGCAGGAAGCTTGGAAGATGGGGAGATGATAGTGCCGTGGTGAGCAAGGGCACTACCCTTGCTGCCGCAGAGGACACACCGTCACTTACTGGAAGATGAGGTGAAGTATTGGCTGGAGTTAAGGGAAAAACTCTTTGGGTCTGGGATTTCATCCAGGTCATGTAGATGGTGGATCAAAAGGAGCAGTCAGGACTCTCTGTGCCTCATCATCCACTTGGAGCAAGAGCAGAGCAAGGGAGACAAGGGTGGCTGAGCACTGCCAGGAAGGACCATGTGTCCCGTCTTAGCTGACGGTGGGTCCCATCCCACCGCAGCAGCGTTTCCCAGCTCTGCGGTGTGCTCTGGGCATACTCCCTTCCCTCAGCTCCCACCGGGGCCATTTACTGACCCCACAGGTAACTGATCTCCCATTGTATGAGGCACTGAAGACGACATAATAAATAAATAAATAATAAATAATTCAGAAATAATCTTTTCTCACATAAAAATCCATGTTCCTGGGGAAAAGTACACAAAGCTAAGGCCAGGAATAATCTGTTCAATTCCAGCAAAAGCTCCAATTCCCCTCTTCTTTTGTGTAAGTCACAGACTCCCTTTTCTCCTCCCATAACAATCTCATGCATAATAAAAACAGGGCTTCCTCTGAAAATCTTTTGTTTTCCAAAAATATGAAGAGTTCCAGGGAGAGCCTCCAAGATCAATTTGCTATCTGATTCCAAACAGAGCTGAACAAAATCTCTGGTTTTCTCCACTGCCAAATATTTGTGGTGACATGCAGGATCTGCCCCTAATGTCAGCAGGAATATCAACAAAACATTTCCAGCATGTTTTCACAAATTTGCCATCAGTTCCCAGGCCATTTGGTGAAACTCCACAGACATCGTGGGTTCACTTTGTTAAAACCGTCCACGCAGTTTTAAAGAAAATAGCATCCGTTGACTTCCCACCACCTTTCTTGTCTTTTTACAGACTCTTAAAATACGATGTGATTCTTTCAAAATGTTCAAATAATCACCCCTGCTTTGATTATAAACAAAGAAAACTTTAATTTGTCTCTTCAGCCAAATTCAGGAAAATCAGATCCCCCTGCTCAGTTGGAGAGGGAAAGACAAACAAATGTAATGAAGCCAAGCAGCTGAAAAAAAAATTGCACTGATTAATGGAGAAAAACAACTCACATTGTGGTTTTGTTTTTTTTTTCAAGCCCACTTCTACCAACAGCCTAAACACAAGGCAAAAGTGAAAGTGCAACCACTCTTCTGCTGCTTCTCTCCCGGCAGCACCCTGCCTGCCCAGGGGTGGTGGAGCCACGCTTGGACCCTCTCCCCTTGGTCTTGGATCCCCCTGCAGCCCGGCTGTTACCGCTACCTCCGGTTCATGGGCTTTCCAAGAAAACAGCAGCTCCTGCTGCTACGTTTCAGGTGATGCTCAGACCCGCTGGTGCCCATCACGTACTCACAGAAAGGTGGATATCGCCCAGTATTTTGGGAAATCTCACTTGATATCTCTGCTCCTTCCAAAACGTGGAGCGGTAGGAGGTGAGTTGCTGAGAGATCAGGTGCTGAAATAAATCAGCTGCTGCCAGGCTTAGGAGAGGCGGATGAGGGATGCCCTGACACCATCCCTCCTACCCCAGCTCTACGTCTGGTCCCAACTCGTGTCTTGCCCAAGATGTGCTCAGCAGCTTCCCCAAAGGTGCCCTCTGGAAATGCCATCGTGGGTTTAGAAGTGTTCTCAGGTTTTACCATTTCGTGGTCCATGTTTTTAGAGTGGGAAAGAGACTCTCCCTATTTGTAACTAATTTTCAATGGTTTTTTTTCTGCCACAAGTGCTCCAAGAACAGACTCTTATAGGCTGGAGTCTAAGAGACTTCAATTTAAGGGACAACATACGCAGCAAGTTTACAGACCTCCTAGTGATTTCAAATATCACTTATATCACTCTAGAAGACACCAAGTCCATAAGAGATAATGTGAAACCTCTTCCTTGCTGTAGTTCCTCTTGAGATACAGCTAAATGCTGCAGACGCATTACTGTGACTGAATGTATATAATAGGTATTTGTGCATGCAAATGGCCGGTTATGTGTGAGCAAGTAATTACCTGATTTGCATGCCCAGACATGGTAATTCAAATGTAAATTAGCTGTGCAGTTGCAGATATACGTTGCATGTACAGTCGCCTATTTATAAAAAATATGTATATTTTTGTCCAGCCAAAAGGCTCTTTTACCCCCCTCAAAATGAGACGTAAGTGGACCTTAAGTGGCACATGCTTGTGTCTGCCCAGGGGTGAATGTCATCTCTCTGAATATCTATGTGAGAACTGCTCTGCCCGAACCGGGGCTCAACTTTATTTATAGAAAGCAGCAACAAAGGGTTTCTGTCTAACGCCCACCCAAATCAATGCGAGTCTTTCTGATTACTTAAATGGGCTTTGAATCAGGCCCAGATGGAGCGAAGATATTTCTTAAATTATTTTTAATGGCGGAAGTGTCGTGCACAAATATGGGAATAGATTAGCAGAGATCCGCAAGTCTCTCTAAACCAGGGGTGATTATACGGCTGCATGTCCATGGCTTTAAAGTTCCCTCATAAAAACTTGTGAAATTATTTTGATGATGCAAAAATCAATAACATATTTACTTAGAGGAACATTTTGATTCTGCATTTGCGAACTTCAGAGCCAAAGTAACACACGAACCATGATGATAATTTCCAAAGTTAGTAATGATGTGTTTTTCTACAACACCATTGGTATATGCAAATAATTACTTTTTTTTTTCTTTTTGATACAATTTCATTATTTGCATTGCTAGTAGTGGTTCACCAATAAAGGCGAACATCACATTAGGATTCATGACAGTTTTCACATTGTATTATCAATATGTGGAAATAATTGTCTGCTCCGGGATTAAATTACATTATTGTGTATCTTTTTCATGCCTAATAAATAATGATGGATGGCTTTTATTTTCATCACCACCTGCAACCATTTAGTCACCCCTTGATTGTTGAAGATAAAATAATAAAAGGCAAGTGTTATGTTGCAAGCAAAAGAATGCAGTCAAAACAGTTGCATGCCTCCTGTTTCTGTCTACCTTTTTCCAGTCCCCAAAGAGTAATAGATGGTGTTCTGAGAAGGCTGGCAACCTGCAAACTGGCAAACAGTTCTCATAAATTGGGCAAGGGGGGAAAATGTGGAAAACATTTTTTTTTTTCTCGTAAAACAATAATTATTTCTTACTGCATGATTCATAATCTGAAAATTAGGTTTTTGTTCTGCTGTGCAAATCAGTTACATGCAATTAGAATGCAAAGCAGAGGCGCATTCTTAGTGTTTAGCCCTTTTAAATAGAAATGAAAACAGCCTTCAAATGGTACCAAAGTTTAAAATGCTTGCTAGGTAATTCTGAAATTCAAAGAAATAAAACCATGCATAATAAAAAGCCCACTCTAGCTCATTCCATTTTTTTTTTCTTTTTTAAATTGCCAATTGTGAGGCTTCATAATAAAAATAGATGTTGCGTACTTCAGAAAACTGTAGCGGTGAAGTTGTCTGCCAGTGTTGACGTATTTACACACAGGCGCACACGTACACGTGTGCACACACACACAGTCACAGTTTATGTCACTTTTTACTTGATCATCTTCCCTACTAGGTCAAGTGTAATCTTGAAATTGTTATAACTCCTACCTGCACATTCTGATCCAGAAACTCTTTAAGCTGAAAACAAATGGAGTTGACATTTTTAGTTAAAGCTTACATTAGCTATTGTCACAAGCCTTTAATCAAACTCACCCTCTTCAGATATCTCGTATTGTTAGCTCGGGCCGCTCTGCGTGGAGTGCCATCGGAGCCTTTTAAAAATAGCACGGCAATATTTAGAATGGAAAGTTATTGCTGGATAATTTCATTAACTGCGAGTGTATCAAACTGAGCCCAAGACAAAGTCGTCCTCTTTTTTTTCTTTTTAACAAAATAGTCGGTTCTGAGTCAAAGGTTTATTCTCTGTGTGCAGTTTCACATGCTTGGCTCTATTATCTTTAAATCACAAGATGACAATCTTCTCAGGCATACCAGAGAGTCAACCAAAATCCAACAGTAATAGATAATCCTATCAAATGTCAAGTTACTGAGGAGAAGCGGTTTGAAAAATAGGCCAACAGTCCATTACTTGATTTACCTTGAGAGGATGTTAACGTTTCTGTAGCCTGCCTTCAACAGGGTATACTTTCTCTGTATTGCCAAATTGTTTAAAAGCATGGTTCAAGCATTTAGAGCTATTTCTGTTGTTTGTGCTTAAAATTATACTTTGAATTTTCTCATATAAGCAGAAAGTGCTGTGTAAAATAATAAATACTTTTCCTTCAGCGACAAAAAACCACCGGTGGTTGCTGCAGCCCTCGTCCCCCGAACACGGAAACACAAACAAAATCATCCATTTACTAGCCCAAATTTATGGCAGAAATTATAAATGAATTTCACTAATAGCTGAAGAGAGGAACTTCTTGAGGTGTCCCCTCTCTCGACCTATGGAAATGCCTCGACCATAGAAAATTACCCTCAGAAATCATAACCAGGGACCCAAAGGGCAGCGCTGCGCGCTGATGTGCTTGAACCTCTCGTGTGGCACCGTGCCATTCAACCCGAACACATCAGCCCTTACTGGCAGCACAATTCAACACATTTAAAACGCGTCTGTAGAGAGAACCTGTGTGAAAAGTCCCTCAAAAACAATGGCCACACTGAACAGAAGTCATCCTGGAAAACTTCCCCAAAATTTGAATTGGCAAAAAAGAAGCTATCCCAGAAAAACTCCCCGTCTGCACCGCTGATACATTGCAAGTTCAAACAGAGCATCCTCCGGAGACATCTTTCTTTTCCCATTTTGCTCAGCCATAGCACTACTGGCACCTCCTACAGAAAGCAAAGGAGAAGCATCAGGGGCAGAAATAACTTTCCATGAGAACATTCCCATTAGTTACAGCAGCTGCAACGCATGAGAGATTTTTCCTCTGATATATTTGCAGCCCTTATACATCCACTCGGTGTAAAGCAGTTACATTTTTCCTGCCTGGCACTTTTGGTTAAAAAGCACGTGTGAGTACGCACACAGACACACACACAGAGCAAAGGACTGACCCTACAGCTGAGGTTTTTCCTTCTCGTGCACAGAGGGATGCTCTCCGGGACAGGATGAAGTCCTGCACCCCCCGAGCTGGGCTGCAGGGCTGAGACATGTGCCAGGCTGCAGGCAGCTGCATGACTGCGGTTTTCAGAACTTTACTGCCCTCTCCAAAAAAATAGTTCCATTGAAAGTGATAAATAAACGCTCTCCAAGTTCCGCCTGCAGCCGGAGGCAATCGCTATCTTTCTCATCTGTGCGCTCCATCCATGCCTTCATCAATAGAGAGGTAATTTTCGGACTCAGCTCATTAACACCGAGCTGTTGATGGAGCTGTAAACACTCCACCCCGCTGTCGTTTCGAGCCTGTTACCAGCTATTCTTCTCTGTTTAGCTGACCCGCCGTGGCATTTAAGATGAAAAATATTTGTTTTAAATTCACAGCAGTTGCTCAAGTCTCTGAAGAGGGCTGACGCTGGTTCTGACATCCAAAAGCACTGCAGCGCCGAGAGGGAAGCAAACTTTTTTGGCTGGAGTTCTGCAGAGAGGGTGGGACGTGTGGCGGCTCAGGACACCACGAGACACAGGCTACGCCATTTTTGGCTTCAAATTAGGCTTCCAGCGTGTAGAACATACACACACATAACATAAACAAGCGTTGAGATAAGGAAATGACAAGGAGGCAGAAGGAAAATGGGTTTAGCTAGCAGATGTCCTGGTGAGAAGAGGGGGGCACTCTGTTTGTCCCATCTGCACGCAGTAGTCCAACCACAGAGGCTGATTTGGGATTGCTGGGTACCTCAATGGATGATTTGGACCACAGTGTCACTGATGCGAGAAGGCAGATGGGAGATACGAGCCCTTTGTGGTTTATGCCACGGTCCCGCGGCCTGATTTCTGCACGGTTGCAACAGGACGCTCTTGGTGGCTGAAGGCACCCTGCTACCCTGCTCCGACTGCTCCTGTTTGTTCCTGTCTCACCGTTCATGAGGACATTCTGACCCAGGTGCCAGCGGGACCGTGGCTTTGCAGGCTAGTGGTTCACAGCCCCGGCAAGAGCCAAGTGCAGAGAGTCAGACAGCACCCACCCACAACAAGCCAAATTAATCCCCAGGGTTACATTGTTGGATTAACTAGAATTACTGGGCTGGACGTGAAATTATGTCTCTGCTCTCATCAGTGTTGTCAGTTCCTTCATTGCAAGGTTGGCAATGTCACCCACGCTGGAGGTGGGGGCCGCTTACAGACAGCGATGGTTCGAGAACTGCAGTCCCCATGTTTCTGAAGGCTCTGTCATGGGCAAGGTATATATATAACTCAGGATGGAATTCTCATGCTTTAGAGGCATAAACATACCCGGGTGATGAGGTGCGGCAAGTGACAGAGCTAGAAAACATCCCCAGAACATCATAAAAAAATCTGCACTCCTGGTTTCAAGAGAGGATGTGCTGCTTGGCCCAAAGGACGCTCACAAGCATCCCTGCACCCAAGGAACCAGACACCAAATTTTTTGACAATTTTACATGGTACGCAAGAGGCAACTCTGCCCCGGGCAGGTAAGGCTTGAAGTTTTAATTCTGTCTTTTTCCTCCTCTTGGCTTTGACCTGATTAAAATCAAACTGAGGTGGCAGGGCCAAGGGATATTAACCTTCACCTTGCAGATATTGAGCAGATACCTGGCCCTGGCAGTGCCTCCCCCTGCAGCTGCGTGTACCAGCCCCATCAAGCAAGGAAACAGCAGCAAGAGCCACACAGTCTCGGTGCTGTTGTGAAGCAGATGTCTCCAAAAGGGCGAGAATATGGCTCAGGGATCTTGTGATTCGGGGTGAACTGAATCTGCACGTTTTAATGAAAATGGCTATCATCCACATTTTGTTTTCTTTATAAACATTTGCAGAGTATCGGTAGCCAATCTAAATGTCTCAGCAGACGAGTACATACTGTACTTCGGCTCTTTTTTTCTGGAGTGCTGGAGAAAACATGTTAGCTGGAGCCAGCTGATGTGCTCTCCGTGGGTCTCAAGGGCAAACTCCTTCGAATAAAGCCTGATCTTCATGTCCCTTCCAAGCTTGTTTTGTGCTCTTTATTCTATGTCTTCAGAATTTCATCAAACCATTCCTGCTCCCCACCATCTCAGGGACATCTCCTTTCCCAGACAGCCCAGGAGGCTGCTTGACCTCCAGGAGCAGCATGGCTCTCCAGGTGTCTAACAATGCCTTGGGATGAATTGTGCCTGGGTCCAGCAAAGAGATTTGGGAATAAGCTCTTCTTAGCAGTGCTGCAACGCATTTTGCTGCCCCATCCCTGGAGGTGTTCAAGGCCAGGCTGGACGGGGCTTGGAGCAACCTGGTCTGGTGGGAGGTGTCGCTGCCAAGGGCAGAGGGTTGGAACTAGATGATCCTTAAGGTCCCTTCTACCCTGAACTATTCTATGATTCTTTGTGATGTTTTCCTCTTTTAGATGAGGATCATCTTGTCCAGAGAGAGGGCAGTGTGTGTGTGGAGGTAGCAGGAGCTCTTCAGCACGTGGCTGCAGGCTGCGCGGGCAACGGGCTCATCTGTGAGAGTCCAGGCAGCTCCTATGACAGCCTCGTTATTGGAACATGAGCCTAATGAACCTGCTGTCAGATGATCTCTTGTCTCTTTTAAGCAAAGGTAAAGGATCTAAGAAAGCTCTTTCTTGCTCATTCTTTGGACAGAAACATTTAGATTAAGTGCCGCGGCTCTCCCTCGCTACAAAGACTACAAAGGTATTTTTATCTTAATTAGAAACTTTTGGTGGCCTACTTTCTCACGAGCCCTTGTCCAGCCGGCTTGTCATCTCAGTCATCATTGAGGCACCCTCAAAACCAGAGAAGCTGGTTTCAAAGCAGTCTTGGCACCGCACTACCCAAGGGCTCCCGCGCACCGGACCGAGTAGGAGCATCAGCCTTCAGAGACCAGTTTGAGAAGGTCCTTGGCTGACATGAAGAGACCGCAGCAGAGCCCCGCGCCTCCCCCCTGAAGGCTTTGTCATCCTACCACGCGGAGGGAAAGGCTCGCTCCCCGCTCCATCGGCATATGCCAGCCAGGGCCCCGCCACTTGTTTCTTTAGGCTAATGCAGCAAGAGCAGCCCAATTCATTTTGACAGAGCGGTTAAGTAAGTGGCACAGATTTCACATGTCAGCCCTTGCCTGCCTAATCTTAGAGTTATCCCACAGCAAGTGACTGGCGAGAAGGTTTAGCATCGTGCAGGGACAGTAGTTAGGATGTTTCAAAGCACGTGCTGCTAAACTAAGTGTTTTGCTTGTCTGTTTTATGCTGCCTGGATCCAAACTCAAAGGACTTCATATGCATGTAGAGCTGTGGAGACCACCCAGAACAAGCTTCCCAAAGTGTGGTCTTCTGCAAAACCTTTAATATATTAATGTACACAGATGCCCATATTTGTCAGTGGTAATTTTTTAAAAAAAATTTCCCCTGTAATTTTTGGTTTTTTTAAACAAAAGGAGGATCTCTTTTCCTCCTAGTAGTTCATTAGCCCTGCTTTTTGGAATAGTTGGAAAGAAACTTGTCAACAGAACTTCCTTAGCATTTAAGCTGGAGAAAGTGTCAAGGCTTTAGTAGCTTGGTAAATACCTTTTACTTAGCTGACCCCTGTTATTGTGGTGTTTTTCAGGGCCCTGAAGGGACTGATGAACTTTAATTGCCTCAACCAGCTCCACATGGTGCCTCCACCCACTCCCATGGGCCCAGGAGCCCATTTAAGCTCAGCCAGGAGCCTTCACCCATTTCTGTGAGCTGTGCTGGGGGATGCTGGTCTTCAGCTGAGCTATGGACCTGCTGATCCTGATCCACGGATTATCTTCCCAGCTTGACCTCGCTGCAATAGTGCCTTATGACTTGGGCACTTGGTTGGACTTGGCTACTGTCTACCGGCTCCTCTTGCTCAGGTACTATGGAAAGGGGCTGTGGCTGGTGAGGGACGCCCTCCCCACCATGGTAGCTGCCCCACTGGCCATGGTGTTGCTGTTGGCTCCCTGTCCCTTAGAGACCAGCCAGCCCTTGCTGCTCCCTGATATCATGGGTTTGATAGTCCATTACAGCTCCTGGGAGGGATGAGGCTGCTGTTACCCATACTTTTTATATAGGGTAAGTGAAGCACAGCTTCTTGCTGAGTCACGTAGGGCACCCAGAGCAAGGTGCTACTCTATCACTCCTCCTTCTTAGCCGTATGTTTGCCCTGTTTGTGATACAGGTAAGGCGTGCTAATGGTTCAGGTGTGCCACTGGGTCTAGAGACCTGAGAGGGAAAGGATTAGAAGAAATGACTCAAGGGAACTCCCTTACAGCAGTAGTATTGGTGCAACTGTTTCTAACTTCTGGATAAAGCTAAAGCCAGCATCTCATGAGTGCTAATTGCTGTGTTGTTTTATAGCAAACGGGCTTGGGTAAATAAAGCAACTGCAAAGAGTACCCATAAAAGTGAAAGGCCAGGCCGCAGGATGGAGTGGTAAAAGGTTATTTATGTTGCTAATGTCTCGAAATTCCTGCAGTGGGAAATCAGCTACCGGTGAGAATAGTTCTCATTGCATTATCTTTCCTAAAAGAATATGTATAAAGGAGGGATGCTTCGTGCATACATAGCTGATGTGAAAGTGAGGTTTGATGATGATGCGAGTACAACATTCACGCTGTAGGAATGGATGCAGGATTGCTTGTGTCAGCTGAAGCTGAGTCACTGCTATAGTGTGTTGTCTTCAATAGGGTAACTCAAGAGAAAGAAGCTATGAGTAACTTTTCACTCCATTTCCACCGTAAATCGTGCAGCACACTCCCAGTGGAGTGCCAGCACGCTCACACCACATTTTGCTACCTCTGCACTGTTCTTAAAATCAGCACACCAGTCTAAAGTTTTCCACCAGAGTCAGTTGCTGAACTCCCTGAGCATTCCTGTAATCCCTGATGGACTCTTGTTTGGAGACATCCCTTTCCTCTCTTGTTACTGGGACACTGGCAGAGTACATGGGGAGGTACCACTGTGATTACCTATCTCCTGCTGGCTGCTGTTAGAGACCAGTCTTGCAAGTCTGCAAACCACAGCCCTGGCAGTTAAGGTATCAGGTTAGTAATTTTTGGAGGAATGCGGTTTTATGTGGTGGTATGACATGAAGTCCCTGTATCATGCAGTTACCGTGGCCCACCTTGAGAACAGATACTTTCAAATTTGCTTATAAGGTCTTATCTCCTCTTTCACCATCACTCAGGTATTTCCCCCTTTTTACAAGAACAGGAAAATGCTCTTGTAAAACTACTGAGAAAGCTGCCTACCTCTGGTGCTGCTAACATCTCATGGTAGTAACATCTTAGAGTTGAGGCGAAAGATAACCCAAAGGATGTTCTTTGTGCCTGGTGTTATGGATAGAAAGCTTTAGGGAATGTTTGCATCCTATGTACCAGACATTTCTTTTGCTTTGTTAGATTTGGAGGTTCTGTAGGCATAACAGTTATTCTTTTGTGTAAATTTGTGTTTCCATCAATAATTCACATCTGACTTATTGGTAGATAGAGGCAAGTATCTTGATTCCACTAAAAAGGGGCAAAAACTGCATCCAGGATTTCTCCACAGATTTCACTGTGCAAATTTCTAGTTTTTCTCCTTGCCTAATGCATTTAAGCAGGACTGTCACAAAAACTCTTGCAGATGTCCTATGGTCCCAACCCAAAAAGTTCAGAGACTTCTCAAAAATTTGTTGTTATTCTTCAGATCAGGACTTTCATTTGTATTACTCTGCTCAAGTCAGTAAAAGAGTTTTTTCCTTAACAAAAGAACATAAACTCTTATTTTGGCAGATGCAAAACGCTTTCCCAGCCTTCAGGCTTTCCTACTGTAAAGTCCAATTGCATTAGGTAAATTAGGAGAGCTAACAGAAAATGAGTATCACATTTTAAAGAAGTACAAAGAACAAAACAATAAATTGTTACTGTGTGTAAGTTAATATTTAAGGAGTGCATCTCAGGCAAGGCAAAGTCATAATCAACACCAAAGCAGAATCTGCCTAAACTTTTTAGTAAAGAAATTAATAGAAACCTTGTGCTTTTGTTAGTTTTTTCCTTTTCTGAAATGTTTGGGGTTTTTGTTGTGTTAATATTCTTTCCATGATGGTGTCTATGTGAGAACTGGAGATAAAATAAGACAGATGTACTGACCATGGTTACCAAGGGAGCAGTTTCCTTAGCAATGGCAAAGCGGTTGTCAAAGCAGTCAATGTTCCTTCTCTCTCTCACACCACTTGTTTTTACTAGTTTGCATAGCTTGGTTACACAAACAGCTAATCGTAAACACCTCTCCCAAATTTCCGAGAGCGGGCAAAAAAAGGCCAAGGTGAGTCATTAGTCAGATGATCCCAACCTGGTTTAAGTTCAGTGGCTACCTGAACTTTTTCTTTTGTTTCATCACTTTTCATAAAACATTCACTCTCTAAAGAACATGAAAGTAATCCAAATGGAAGCATAACCACATATTGCACACCCAGATAAAAAAGATACGGAGGTGGGTGAGTAGTATAAAATTGCCACCTGTCCAAAGCACCAGTCCTTTCCTCTTAAGGGTAAAGATGGCAGCTAAAATAATCCCTATAAATAGGTCTTGTAACTGCCTGCATGAAACGGTTATTATCCGAGAGTGGAAATCTGATCCTGCCATCCTCACTGAGGCTGAAGAGCGGGTTATGCTGCACTATAACACTTATTGCTCTCCATGGGTGCTTCTGGTGGTGGTGGTAAGTGTGCGAGGTCCCCGGGCTGCATCCAGAATTGCCCAGCTGAGGCCATTACCCAGCGGGCGGCCGCTTCCACCCTCGCCACGTGCTGGGAGCTCAGTGCCCTCTCCCTGCCCTCGCCCCCAAAGCCCACTCAAGCTCCTAGGGACAGCAAGGAGGTGAGATGGGCTCATGCTGCTGTATGGAAGCTCTCAGCTCTAAAAGAATGGTAGATCTTATAAAGTGCTTGGAAAACCGTGTTATCTGTAACTCCAGGTACTATGACCACCAAACTAGAAGTTATTCATCCTGAGCAGAGTAACCCCAAGAAAAACCAGACAGGGATGAAAATTTCTGTATTTAAGTTAGGCTCTTAGTTGTAATCGAACCATGATTAAAAGTGTTGTGTCAATAGCCCCAAAATGCAGAGACGCATCTGTACTGTAGCGGTGTTTGCAAGAGGTACAGTTGTTTTTTCTGACAATTGGAGTTAGCAAACTATTGTTCTCCTGCCTCTCTTTCCAGTCAAGGCAAAGCTGTTTCATATCAAATATAGCTGAATTCCTATGTGCAAATATTTTGAGGGAACTTCTAGTTGCAGGCTAGCGAAGGACGCTTTTAAAGTTCTGAAAAGCAATATTAACATAACTTGGTACTATCCACTGGAGTGTCACATATAGAGAAAAAATTGACTGGACCACTCTTGAATTAATTCTGTGTTGAGAAATGCCATCTTGATGTCACTGCTATGATCTGTAATTTTAAGTGTTATTAAAAAAACATTTGCTATCACATGGCTCCTAAGGGTTTTCTGATAATTCAGCTACACCGTGTGTATTCTTCCTCAACCCATGGCTAAAATTCATACATGCTCATTTCCCAACACATCCCTATTTACTGCCTGCAACAAGTAGGGATCTTTTTGTTCAGGTTGACTGGAATTTAATTAGACACTGATAAAGAGAAGGAAAAGTGCGGTGTGTGTGCCCACGGAGTGGCTGATTGCTGCCGCTCCCTCTGCTCTGCACAGCTCGGTGCCACGGGGTAGGTTACCGACTACATCTGTGCTCCTCCTAGGGGCATTCATTTCACAACTATAATATTCATGATGCACTACTCGAGGCGAAGTTAGGAGTTTTCCTGAGCTTTGTTTACAAATACTTCCAGCAGGAATCTGACACCTTAGACAGGAAGGCACAGAACAAGCTGGAAGTGCAATATTAGGTAAAAGTGTTGCTGGCCCCTGATGTGTGACTTGCGTGCCCTTGCTTACAGCGCCCGGACGGGGAGGGGGAGCGGGGAGAGGGTTAGGAGCACGGTGCCACCTAGGAATGCTATAAGCAAAGTCTGTCCCTCATCTGCCTTATTAGGAAAGCTGCACGGAAAGGGAGGAAAAAGGCCATGGCACGTTTCTTAGTAATTTCCTCTATTCCACATTGAGGCAGTTCCAGATTCAGAGAAACTCGCAGCGCTTGAATTCCATAAATCTGCACAATCCGTGTGAAAACCTGTATTTTTGTGTCAAGAAATGTGGGAACAAAGAGGAGAGAAAGGTAAAAGCTGCATAAGATCAAACAATGCTCAACTAAGGAGACACTTCTTCCTTTAGAGGAAGGCGTGTGTATGTGCGTGAAGGGGTGGGGAAGGTCTTATTTCTGCTGTGCACAAAATATAAGTATACAGCTTGGTTTTTTAAAAGAAATCATCTTGGGGATGGAGGGAAGAAAAGCAGAGCAGTGGCAGTCATCTGGCTGATGGAGGAAGGCAACAGGGAGGGACTCAGATTGCTTTCTGCAAAGAGGCAAGTTTGCAATTTTAATTGTAGGAGGAGCACACCCTGAGGTCAACAGCAGTACTGAATCATGTCAAAAACCATAGCATGTACAGCCACCCTTCCATCCCCTCTACGGGCCTTTTACCTCAAAAAAAAGAAGACAAGCTGATAACGAGGAGGGGCCGTTGAGTCACCTGGGAGCGCGGTTTTGCCAGGACAGCCACCCTGTCCCCATCTCCCACCTGCATCCCTGCCAGTCCCCAACTCAGCAGCCCCTTAACCACCCCGCAGTGACCCCCAATTACCAAGGTGGCAGCTGCGCGGTTCGCTCGCCTTGGCTGAGCTGATTTTTTACCATTACGGCCCCAACCACCTGCTGTGCATTTGATGTAACTTTTCAATTAACATTCTCCGAGGATTTGTAGGGCGCGTTACAGCCCCGGCCATTCCCACACCCGCCACCCCGGCCTGCGCCGCTGTAACTCTTCCTACCTCCCGCACAACCGCATCAGGCGCAGATTTAACGGCACCCACCTAAATCCCTCCAGTCGGAGGCGCGTAAGCATGCACGCAAAGGCTGTGAGGAAGGGAGGCCTAAATGCAAAAAAGCAAAGTATTATTGAATGTGACTAGTGCCACTCACACAGACGGGCGCAGGATTACAGCCCGGCAAATGAAGGTTGATGCGATAACTGCACCAGGCAGGAGCAGAAGCAAAGCTGTCCTTCTCGATATCAGGGTACCACAAACAGTCCAGGAGCGGAGCAAGTTTTGCTGACAGGTTACATAAGAATAAACAAAACTAAAGCAATAAGAATCAAAAAGAAAAACCAGGCCATTTGCACCATGCTGAGATGGTTTTTAGATCTGACGTTTCAGCTGTATACAACTCGTGTTCAATTGCCTGAAGTCTTCCTAGGAAATCTTTGCACCCGCTCAGTTTTGTGGCATTTGCTCCTTTACTTGCAGCTTTATTTGGAGCTCATGAGGGAAGGTTGCTGGTTTTTTGGGGGGGATTTGTGGGCCCATGTGTATGAAATATTAGACAATATTTTTGAGAAGGGTTTAAAAGTTTGGGCATTTGCCAAGAGCCAGTGAAAGATGAAGAGGGGTGAGGCGGAGACCTGGTTCAGAGGGAGTTTTGTTTGTATTCTCACTCCAGAGCTGAGTACTCATGGAAAAGGGTTGAGAGGAAAGCGTTTGGCTTTGGCCCTGTTGAGTTTGATGCTCATGCACTGTCAGGTGTGAGAGCTGAGCCTGCCAGAAAGTTGGAAGACAGGAATTCAAAAGAAAGGACTGGAATGAAGAGGCGCAAGTAAATAAATTATGAGCAGAAACAGGATAGATAAGTGATTTCAGTCTCTCGCTTCAGTTTAAAAAGGGGAAGGGATGAGTGAGCTGTGGCAGGGGAAAAAGAACTCAAAAGAGGGAAATCTTCAAGTGAGATATCAAATCCACAGCTTGAGAGAGTGAGGATGCAACAGAGAGGAAAGGAAGATGGGAATAAACTGAGGACAAATGTGACAGAAGAGAAGTAAAGGATGACATGGAAAGGCTAAAATCCATAGAACGGTCATTTTAGGGTGTTGTAGCGATGCAGGGAAGAGATAGGAAATTACAGAGCAGCTGGCTGTGAAACGGATGCGAGGAACCCAATACATCCCATATGGGCAGCTCTGTGAAGGTGGGTCCTGGCACAGTTTGGGGATTGACTTTTCAGTTCAGAATGAAAAACTAAATCAGTGTCATTACTAATGCCAATACAATTCCAGCTGTGTGCACAAATTTGTACCGGGGTGGTATGTTTTTGCAGATTTCTGAAATAAGCAATAAAAACCCATTAAATAAGAAAAACTGTGTCCTCATGATCGGTTGCGCCAAAGGAACCAATATTAATTTCCAAACTGTAGCCAGCCCAGGACAAAGCTGTATTAGCACCAGCCTTCAGTGAGTAACCTTAGAGATAGCGGGGACTCAGTACAGGCCTGTATTGCCATGGTTAAAAGCATAATTGCATGCAATGTGAAGCATTTTTTGGCATGATAGATATTTGTTTATGCTGCTATTTGGCGAAATGAGGTTTTAAGTTGTCGCATAAATAACACTTTGCTGTGGACATACCTTAGTGAAATACCGTCTAATTAACTGCGTTAGCTCAAAAATAAAAATTAAAGTCAACTGAAATATTAAGGAGT